>NC_081413.1:696132148-697363398 GCF_030272615.1 Cryptomeria japonica | reverse complement strand
AGATAAGGATGTGCAATTTGCCAGTATGGTTACTGGGTATAAGGTAACTCAATCTAACTGGTTGAACTCTGTTTATAGCTCTTGTATATACTGTGCACATAAGATGATCAAGGAAAATGAAAAATATGATCTTTGTCAGTGGATGTGTGATGAATTAATGTTGAATCTTGGGAAAATCAAGGATGAGAAGACGGGTGTATTCTAGTATGGTAATCTTTTTGTTTCTCTAATGCTATTATTTCTCAATGAGACCCTAGGATCTGGTAAAAGGCAGTGGGCCTTTGACATCCTGGTAGGGAAACAAGTCAAGGATGCCTTAAGAAACCTAGGACAAGACAGAGAATCCACCTTGTGGGGACATTTCAAGGCTTTTCAGAAGGCAATGAAACAAAGGGAAAGGGTACCAAAGCACATTGTTGACAAGTACTCTACTGAAATTTTCTTTATGGTCAAGAAAGATGAAACACTAATGGAAGCAGTGCAGCCTAGGAAGATATGGATAACTCAGATGGGCTATGAAGTAGATGCAGAGATATTGGACCTATATGCTAAGATGCTTATAGATGCCTGGTAGATGAGACAAAGAAGACCTTTAGCACAGTGAAGCAAAAGGAACTTGAAGTTCAAATAGGGTTCATTAAGAAGAAGAGGGAAGGTCAAATAAAGAAGGTAGGACAAGATCTCAATAAAATGTCCAGTGAAAAAAAGTAGATTATTGGACTAGCAAATTCATCTCCTCCAGAAAAAGTTCAAGTCTCACCAGTAGCAGCAACCAGCAAAGGAGTGATGAAAAGGAAGAAACCAGAAACCTTAATTTCCCTTGTTTCTTCTAGATCTAAAATTGAATATGAACCCTCTAAGATTCCCAAAATTTACATGAGAATTCAAAGGAAGAAGCCTAAGGAAGGAAAGCAACAGAAAACCAAGGTCACCCCTCTGGCTGCCCATAAGCAACCAATGAAGGAGAGGAAGCCTACAGAGAAGAGGAAACTGGTTAAAGAGATAGATCCCACTTCTGGTAAGAAGAATAAAACATATTTAGATATAGCAGTTGAATCTGGTAAGAGTGTTAAAGTTATCCCTCCTTTATCTATAGAAGAATTTATAGATCAAATTAGTATGGAATTTTGAGCAATATTCAACACTACTATGTACATATGGATGATAAAGAACAAAAGTAAATTGAGGAAACAGTTTTGTTGTATTTAAACATATATAAGAAGGCTTTAATAGAGATAGAAAAGAAAATTTTGGCAGTTGTATAATAAATTAGATGCTAGAAGACTATTTGCAATTGAGGAAGACAAGCAAATAAAAATTCAGGAATTGTTAACTATTTGTGGTGCAATTACTGAAGAGGAGATGCAGAAGTGTCTTTAATTTGCTAATAAAACAATTTTTCGGAGTAGGCACAGGCATGTTAGCTTAATGGTGGGAAGAGTGAATGAAATAGTTAAATAGACTCACGAGGCATGGACAAAATTCTTTATTGATACTCTAGAATTATTTACATCATCGGAAGTTCCTTCTAAGTCTGACATTCTAGACATCCCAGTTGATGCTAAGGGTAAAGGGATATTAGGTGAAGATCCACCAGTTTTGGATAAGGAATTAACTAAGGATATTCCTCTGGTAGTCACAAATGTACAAGATATAGAGGAAAATAAACCGACAGATAATATTGAGGATAATTTTCCTCTAGTTATTGATGTCGATACAATTGAGATTCATGATGTAGTGGAAGAAGAAATAATTGCACCAAGTGCGAAGCCACCGATGCTAAGGAGAAGGAATAGGAAGAAAAACAACAGAAGGTAGAGAAGAAAGAACAAGAACATATTGGATTTAGGATACCAGAACCATCACTGGTTGTTGGTCCCTCATTGTTGGCACTTGACACATCCGTTCAAGTAGACTTTAGTCATTTTGAGAAGAAGAATATTGAACAGTTGAGTAGTTTTGAGTTAATGTTTGTTTCAATGCAAAAGCTAATGAAAGAAGGATCTGAGGATAAGTAAGTGATTGAGCAATCCATTCCAATTTTGCAGCAGCTTACATTGGAATATAAGATTAATCAGGTAGCTATTGTAATACCCTACAAATGGTCATCTAAACCATGGGCCCCTAATCTTGACAACATCACCAAGGTCCTAACCAAACACAATTAAATCAATCTTGAGCTCTTAATTAATTAATTCTTCAATCACTAAATGTCACATGGCAAATCAATTATTCTATATTAATTAAATATTTATTTAATTAATTGAATCACTCCAAGAATATCATTTTGATCAATTATCCTATTTAATTTATTAAATATCCTAGCATATTTAATTAATTAATAAATTTGTCATTAATCATGCAAAAAGGAATTAATTTATTACAAAAGAGGAACCAATATGCAAAGAAAGAGTTAAATTGAAAATAGAGATGACCGAGGAAATCAATTTGGGTACACCTGATAACCCTAAGGTCATCCACTTTGCTGCCTCCTTGTCAAAACAAGAGAAGATTGATTTTATTAATTTCTTTCTAGAGAAGAAGATCAGCTTTGCGTGGTCTTATGCAGATATGCCTGGCCTCGATCCAGAGTTAGTCCTTCATCATTTGCCACTGAAACCAGGTGCTAAACCTGTCAAACAAAAACTTAGAAAAATGCATCCTCAAGTGGCTCTATTGGTCAAAGTGGAATTGAAAAAATTGCTAGATGTGGGCTTCATTAGACCCATTGATTATGCAGATTGGATTTCAAATCTAGTACCAGTTAGCAAAGTAACTGGGGGCATCCGCATCTGCACAGATTTTAGGGACCTGAATAAAGCATGCCCTAAGGATGATTTTCCATTGCCAAACATAGACATCATAGTGGACATGACGGCTCGTTATGAGATGCTTTCACTAATGGATGGTTTCTCCGGCTACAATCAAATCCGTATTGCACCTGAAGATCAGCATAAGACAGCATTCACCTGTGCTTGGGGCACTTATTGCTGGAATGTGATGCCCTTCGGTCTCAAAAATGCCGGTGCGACATATCAAAGAGCAATGACGACAATCTTCCATGATTTCATGCATACTTTGATGGAGGATTATGTTGATGACTTGTTGTGCAAATCTGTCACCAGAGATAGTCATCTAGCTATTTTGGGCCCAATCTTTGATAGAATGGAGACCTACAAACTCAGGCTCAATCCAAAAAAGTGTGTCTTTGGTGTTACAGCTGGAAAATTGCTCGGATATATTGTTTCCCACCGAGGCATTGAGGTCGACCCCGCCAAGGTCAAAGCAATCATGGATATGCCTCCACCTTCCAACCTCCGGCAATTAAGAAGTCTACAAGGAAAGCTCCAGTCAATTCGTCGCTTCATAGCTCAGTTGGCCGACAAATGTCATCCATTCCAACATCTATTGCACAAAGGTGTCGCTTTTAAATGGACTGAGCAATGCCAATCAGCCTTTCAAGCTCTTAAAGACTATTTGTTGTCGCCACCCATCCTAATGCCTCCTCTCGAAGGAAAGCCATTTCTATTGTATATCTCTGCAACTGAAACAGCATTAGGAGTTCTTTTGGCTCAACAAGATGAGAATGGCAAAGAAAGAGCTATTTACTATATCAGCCGGACACTGGTAGGCTATGAGCTAAATTATTCAACTATTGAGAGGGCATGCTTAGCAGTGGTATTTGCAACACAAAAGCTCCGACATTATATGCTAAGCCATCAAACATTGCTGATTGCCAAAATTGATCCTTTAAAATATTTGCTCAACCGAGGAGCTTTAACAGGTCGCCTAGCAAAATGGGTCATGATTCTCAGTGAATTTGACATTGAGTATATGGAGCGAAAGGCGATAAAAGGACAAGTCATAGCAGATCAACTGGCAGATGCTCCTATTTCAGACGATCATCCCATGTTAACTGATTTCCCAGATGAATCAGTCTTTTCTCTCACACCATCCAATGAATGGAAGTTATACTTTGATGGGTCCCACACTAAGTTCGGATCTGGCGCAGGCATTTTGTTTGTCACCCCTCAAGGTGATGCTATTCCAAAATCATATAGAATAACTTTTCAATGTACCAATAACATTGCAGAGTACGAAGCATTGGTTACAGGACTCCGAGTGGCCGTTCACTGGAACATCAAGCATTTGCAAGTCTATGGAGATTCTCAATTAGTCATCCGACAAGTCAATGATGACTATGAGACAAAGGATGAAAAGCTTATTCCTTATAAGCACATGGTAGACTTCTTCAAGACCAAATTCACAGCTATCCATTTCAGTCAAGTGCCAAGAATACAAAATAAGTCGGCAGATGCGATGGCTACAATTGCTTCCATGATAAATATGCCTCAGAATATGGACAAGTGTGAATTCCTGGTCAAACAATTGCTAGTCCCCTCTTTTGACATTCCGACTACTGATGTGATGTGCGTTCTTGTTGGTCCCAATTCCCCTTGGTACAATGATATATATCAGTATTTGAAATCCCAGACTTTACCACCTAACCTTTCCGCTAACCAACGCCGAGCCTTTATTCGACAAACAGCCAAATATGTCATCATTGCCGACACCCTTTACCGTCGTTCTTTTGACCATACCCTCCTCAGGTGTTTGGATTTTGATGAAGCACAAATGGCTTTACACGAGGTTCACGATGGTATATGTGGGGGCCATTTCAATGGTCTTAGCCTAGCCAAAAAGTTGATTCGTGCTGGGTATTACTGGCCCACTTTGGAAAAAGATGTTCATGAATTTGTTAAAAAGTGCTACAAGTGCCAGATTCATGGAGATTATATTCATGCACCAGCTCAAGAGCTTCATTCTGTTATATCTCCATGGCCCTTTTCTCAGTGGGGTTTGGATCTTATCGGCAAGATTTAGCCAACATCTGCTAATGGACACAAGTTCATTATTACAGCTACAGAATATTTTACAAAATGGATTGAAGCCATCCCCATGACCTATATCACTAGTGTCCAAATTTCAAAATTCTTGCTAAATTATATCATATGCAGATATGGGGTTCCCCTTGCCATAGTCACAGATAATGGTCGACCCTTCAAGAATAAAGATGTTAAAGAGCTTTGTGAAAAATTTCATATTCAACACCGTTTTTCTAGCCCATACTATCCACAGGGTAACGGTCAAGCTGAAGCATCAAATAAAACCATTATCAAGATCCTGAAGAAAGTTGTCAATGACGTTGGTCGAGATTGGCACGTACAGTTAAATCCAGCACTGTGGGCCTATCGCACTTCTATCCGCACACCTACTGGCGCAACACCTTATTCCTTGGTGTATGGTGCGGAAGCCATTTTACCTTTGGAAGTCGAGATTCCTTCCTTGAGAGTTTCCTTGCAACACCTGATTGATGATGAGACACACAGAGTCTCTCGGCTGCATCAGCTTGAGATGTTAGATGAAAAACGTCAGACAGCTCTGACACATTTGCAAGCATACCAAAACCGTCTCCGTCGCTCTTACAATAAGAAGGTCAAAGGGCGACACTTCAAAGTGGGAGACCTAGTTTTAAAGGCAAGTTTGAACCTAATTGGGTTGGGCCTTTCATAGTAACTGCAGCCTATGGCTCGGGGGCATATCAACGTGCGACTCCCGAAGGTGAACCTCTGTCTGATCCTATTAATAGCATGCATCTTCGCAAGTACTGGGCATAGTTTGCTGTCAGATTTTTCTTCAAATATGATCCTGAAAAAAATACAAAAAAATGAAAAAAGCAAAAAATACAAAAAAATGAAAAAAGCAAAAAATACAAAAAAATGAAAAAAGCAAAAAAATACAAAAAAAAATGAAAAAAGCAAAAAATAGAAAAGAGAAAAGAAAAAAATGAATGATTCGCCCTCTAGTGAAAACCTGGCAAACAGGCGCTTTGGGCAAGTACCATGGTGAAAACCTGGCAATCAGGCACCATGAGTAATGAGATTATTGCTCCGTCATCTATCATGACTTCTAGCCATGCTTTCTCTCGGCCAGTTATCATGCCTATCGTTCACTCAACCCAATGTTTTATTCCAGGCCTGTTATTGGTCAACATCACTGTCTTGCTTACTCCAGTGTCTTGTACATATGTCTTGGTCCTGGTTTATGTGTCTTTCAAGTGCGCATTGGGTGCTTTTCCCTCGTCATGATCAATCACTAGAGCATAAAAATTGAAAAAAGTCCTGAAAAAATCATAAAAATTGAAATAATGTCCTGAAAAAATCATAAAAAATTGAAAAAAGTCTTGAAAAAATCCATAAAAATCCAATAATGTCCTGAAAAAATCCATAAAAATCCAATAATGTCTTGAAAAAATCATAAAAATTGAAAAATGTCCTGAAAAAAGTCTTAAAAAAAAAAAATTGAAAAATGACCTGAAATAAGATGATAAAAATCAAATAATGTCCTGAAAAAATCTCTAAAAATCAAATAAAGTCCTAAAAAAAAAAATGAACACAAAAAAATTGTAAAACTCGAAAACAAACACAAAAACACGCATTTTGCAATAAAGTATTCCCTTTATGCATCGACAGATCACCGAGTATACATCCAATGACTCACAATCATACGCTACGCTTTCATGAAATCATGCTTTAACAGATGAACTTTTTCAATCAAACCAAACATTCAAACTGATCAAAAAATTGTCATATCAATCGAACATCAGCATCGATATCATTTGTCCTTGTTCCTATTATCATGGGTCTTACACAGGGTGTGGTATACTCGAAACCAGACTGTGTCCTGTCTTAGACGGGGTACTGCATGTCCTGAAACCAGACAGCATGATCGTCCTATCAGCACTTTCAACTTTTGACAATGAAGATCAAGATGTTTGTCTGATTTGTTTGAATTTGTGTGTCTTATCTTTTTATTGATTTATCTTCGATCATGTTCCTATGTTGCTCGATGATGTCACTGAGTGATTTAGAGTGACCGGGATGGTTCATAATCCTTTTCTTTTTTGATTATGATTGTCGTTTGTCTATGCTGTGTCTGTCTTATGCAAATCGGGTTGCATTTCAGCTCTGGCCTTCAATGCCATGATGCTACGCATCCATTTTGCTAAATAAAAATAAAGGTTCTCACCTACAAAGTGCATTACTGAAAGCAAGTTTTCATCATTTCTAACTGTCTTCTATCTCATTTTTTTCTTACTAACACTTCTTCCGTCCGGTCGGATAGTCAGTTCGGTCTAGTGCTCCGATATCCACGCACATATACTGCATCCTGCATCCATTTGGTTAGTACATTCGCATTTGCATCAAATATTACATTAAGCCTTTTATCCATTTCATTTCATAAATACATCAAACAAAATACATAAAAATGCATCTATACATGTTCATAAACCAGTGCATACACAAGCGCAGGTTTAGATGACACAAGCGCAGATGTCAATTTTGGTATCCCCTGTGGGCCCCGCAATGTCCCGTAAGCCATCAAAATTCATGAAATTCAAAACATGGGTTTTTGAGATACATACCGCTGCTCCTGCGTCCTTCGATCGTCTGAATGTGCGTACACGTTCTCCAAGGTGATCCGCCATTGGAATGTTTGCCATCTCTCTGCACGTGTCCTTGTCCAGAGCAACAAATCCTCCTCTTTAGCTAGTGCAAATGAGTCATTTTTACCCTCTTGGTCTCATTTATAGCTCTTTTGTCATTGCATAGATGGATGTGCATCTTCTCCATCTTATGTTGGTTGCAGTCTTGTGCACCTTAAATTGCTTGTCCTTCATGCATCCAATCTCCGATTGTCAGTCCGTTCGATCCTATCATTTTTATCGATCAATTGGCCTCTTCTTTGCATGTTTCCGGCCAATTCCTCGAGGGGGCATGCATATGTCATTATTATTGTCTGGGGCATTTTCATTATTGTTCTTTGAAACAACGCTTACAATCGCATTGTCTCAAAGAGGGGCAAAATGTAGACACCTAAAAATGGTCAACGCTTGCGGAAGTCATACTTTAACATTTGCGCATTGCCTCATTTTAGGTTTTTGCGTCGCATTAACATTTCTCCTATGTCACGCACTTGATCTTTATCATTTGCGAGCATCGAGTCATTCTTGTGCATTCTTCATCTGTTTCGCTTTTGAATTAGGTCTTGTCGATAGCAATCTTTAATCATGATTTTGGTCGATCTTTGTCCTTGTCAATCTTGTCATATTGCGATCGATTCGTCATCGATCCTTGTCCTTTTTCAATCATGTCAATTTGGTCAATTTGTCATTGATTTTTGTCAACCAATTTCAATTAAATCATTTATCACATTGGTCATTTATCAATTCAAAATCATGATCAAATCGATATCAACTATCCTTTGTCAAGACCTAATTGTCATTCTCATTGCTAATTCATCTCTTTAGGGCTTCGCGATTTCATCATTTAACCTTGCTTATCATTTTCTCCTTTAGGATTAATAAATTACTTATTTATCCTAAGTCTTCTCATTACAATTAAATGTTCATTTAATTGGCTAATTATTCCTCCTTGTAAATTAATTAATAAATGACAAATTATTAATTAATTTACCTAATTTCTAATTTTCATCAATTTCCTAATTTCTAATTTCCTATTTTCATTATTCTCTAATTTCCTAATTTCTTAATTCTTAAATTCAATTTTCTCCTATTTCTTTCCTAAATTTATGGCAATGACATAGAAATTTGTCATAAAATGTCATAAATTGTCATAAAATTCTTGACATAGAAATGTGTCATAGGATTTGTCATAAAATGTCATAAAATGTCATAAATTCTTGACATAGAAATTTGTCATGAATTGTCATAAGCCTTGCATAGCAATTTGTCATAGATATGTCATAATTTTGCTATTCTTGATTTGAATTTCCATTCGAATCACTATCATGCTAATCTTGTCATCTCTCCAATTCTTCTATAAATTGGATAATTTTCTTCAATCAATCCCCTTCGAATCCTGAATCTTTATGAATCCCGAATTTCTGTCAAACTACCGAACTTACGTTTCTAGTACTCTTGAGCTTTTTTCTTTCAATTGTGTGAGCACTTGTAGGTGAGATCCACAAACCCATTGAAGTGGAAAGAACAACAATGGAGCCACATGGAAGAAGCATCCGAATTGTTATATGGTTTGCATGACATTTTCTTTTAAATGCTTTGTTTTTGTGCCTCTATTGAATGTGCTTTGGAATTAGGTTCATTTCAATGAGAGTTCTTTTGATTGAGTTATCATGTCTTGTGTTTTGATTGATCTACTTATCTTGTGATGATTCCTAATTTCTACACTACATTAATTGGTGAACCCGACGTGAATACTAACCTTCTAACCCCTCTACTGTGATTTGGAGTGCTTCTAAGTTGATTTGCAGGTCAAAAACTCAAAAACAGGGCCGTGCAGGGTATTCTGGAGACTTTTGCGCTTGTGTGAAAAATTCTGCGCCTGTGTTGAAACATCTTGCGCCTGTGTTGAGACATTCTGTGCTTGTGTCAGACATCTTGTGCCTGTGTCATAACTTCTGTGCCTGTGTAAAGTCCAGATCAGAGGTGAAAAATGCAGTTTTTACTTGAAAAATTTTATATGCTTAAGTAAATTGCAATTTTGAGGGTCTTCGGTGCATTTGTGGACAAATATGGTCTTCGGTGCATTTGTGGACAAATATGGTGCGGGAAACATGATGAGATATCATTAATGTTTCCAAAATTTGGTTCTAGATTATTTGAATACCTTTCCAACGCATCAAACGGTTTGTAATTCGGAGCTAGGATGAGAAAGTTATGCCTTCTCAAAGTGGACTGAAATTGTAATCTGGTTTTCATAAATCAGATCATCTGTGCTTTGGATTTTGGTACTAATTATTTGTGCAGGATCTTGGCATACGCATGACAAAGACTACAAATCAAACTACTAACATGTGTTATGAAGATTCGATGGTCAAAGACAACAAATCAAACCTCTAACTTGGGTTTTGCAGGTTGCCTTGGAGAAACAACCAAATCGTGTGTTTGAGTTTTTTTTAATTAGGCACTTAGTGATTTATAAATAGGTGGAAATGAACATTTGTTTGCTTTTTTTGTTAAGTATGACATTGGAGTAGGAGAGTATGCTCTCATCCTTCAAAGGGTGATCAGAAATCCAGATCTTCGATACCATGCTTGTGTTGTTGATTGTTTGTCTCCATTAGAGGGCCTGCCTTCCCGACCACTTTGCTTTAGCAAGCGAGTGATAATCGTGAGAAGGGGACGACCCAAAGTGAGTATGGCTAGAATTCCTTGGCATTCTAACTCACTATAAAAAAATACCTGATGGGCGAAAGCTTTGAAGGAAGTGTTATGTGGGAATTGCAGTTACTTGGGAAGTGATGACCCTTGAACTCTTTCTCATATCAACATCTAAGTAGGGCCTCTTGGTCTAAATCGTGCTTGCGCGACTACATTTGTTTGGTATCTTGATGGGCTTAATGTCTCAATCATGCTTGCATGACATCAAGGAGTAATTCTTAACAGAAATCCTTACTACATACCTTGTTTTTAGAGGCCAAAAACCCTTCTAGTTGCTTGAGAAGGACAAATTCGGATACTTGGAAGAGATACTAAGTTCGCCATGGGGAGATTCCATGGGGACTGATGCTTGGCTGCCCTGAGAAGTGAGTGCCGTGGAGGGGAGCCCGTGGGGTCAAGCATCTATGTATTCTCCTTGAATCTCATAATGAGTCTACCTCTCAAGTACCTAATGTCTTTGCCTACCATAAGAAATGTGGAAATGAGCATGATTGTCTTGAGTCTAAATTGCAATATCTTGTATTCTTTGATTGTCAAAAGTTGAATTCCATTCCAAGAACAAGCACATTGATATAACATAAGATTAAGCACAAGAGACACTCATCCAACAAAAAGTTCAACAAGGTTCAAACACACCTTCAAGCATGGTTATCCAACATTGTTCAAAAACTTGTCTCAACTCTTATGTCACTTACATTTAGGTTCATCCTAGGTTGCATTTTTAAAAGTCATTATCAAGTATCAAGGTTAGGTTTCACCTAAGTCATACTTCTTTTGCATATCAATAGAAGTCATCCATTTGCATATGTCCTCTTGCATTAAAGTCATACCATTGTCATACATTTGCATTTGCATATCCCAAGTCTCTTCATTAAGCCTAAGTCATTGTCATATCATATTAAGATCATTTGCATATTGATTTTCCCTTAGCATACTTGAGTAATCCAAATCTTTGGTAAAGCCCTAAGTCATTGTTAAGAAGTCTAGACCTTATCAAGTCTTTTGTCCTTTTTATCATCAATATCATTTCGTCAAACCTAGCTTAGTATCCAAGCATATAGGGGAGACATTGTCATCTTGTCCTTTGTCAATTAAGTCCTTTTGTCCTTTGAGGTCTAGACATCATTTCAATTTCCTAAGGGTCCATCTCTTAGATTTGCATTTCAAAAGTTTGTCAAAATCTTCAAAAACAACCAAAAACATAGATTGCATATTCATCTATTTAGTTTGCATTTAGTTACATATCATATATTGTCTTTGAAAAATTCCAAAAAAAAAAAATTGCATTTGCATAAGTGACATGCCTGTTGAGACAAGATCAAGATCTAAGAAAATGAGTGAACCAATGTATCAATCCATGGATAACATAGTAAATTCGCAGTTTCAAACCAGTCAAACAGTGCAAGTTGAAGGTTCATTAAACACATCTCTACCACCATATGGAACGGCTCAACTTGGACCACCTCCATTATATGAACCAGTATTTGTACCCATGAAACCAGGACATGGGAGTGTTCCACCAACTCCAAGAGGAAGTGCACCTTTTAATTGGGATCAACCAAATTTGCAACATGATATTCGAACTCAAACATTGTATGAAGACCAAACTCTTTCACAAGGATTCGGTTCAGACCAAGGTATTCAACAAGAAATGAATCCAAATGTCCAACCAGATTCTTCATCTGATTCTGATGCTTCTGATGAGGTTGACATGTTCCTTCAAGATCCAAAGGTAATAAAAAGGATGGATAAGTTCCTGAGCAAAGTCTTTAAAACGTGCCCTCAAAAGTATCTTCACATGATGAGTAATATGGTTCCCTTAAATGAACCAATTAATATGCAAACACAAAGTGAGCCGTTAAGTTTCTCTTCACATCTCAATGAAGAAAATGTGCAACAAGAGCTTCAACCTACATTGATGAGTAAACGTGCTTCAAAGGCATTGACAGTGACTATTCCTCAAAATTCATTGTTTGAGATGATAAATAATCCATTATTCAATACAACGCCTGCAATACAAGATCAAATGAAGACCATGCAAATATCGACAGCGGTTCCTCAACAAGAAGCGGTTCCTCAACAAGAAGTGGTTCCTCATATGCATAAAATTGGATCAACATCTAAGATACAAGAAAGTTTCACAACTGGAATGCCTAATGTAAATAATGTCCAAAGCAATTCCATGATGCAACAAAGTTCTTATGTATCTTTGTCAAACACTATTGCGACAGATCCTTCAATAATGGCTACACAAAGAGCTATGGATAGTGGTTTGCACCATCAGCAATTGTTGCAACAATTGAGTAATATGCAAAAGGTACAACCAAATGTGCAAACAAATGATGCGCAACAACAACAATGTCGCATTCAACAAGAAATTGCAGTGCCTTCGGCACCATTACAAGTTAACACAAACTTGCAACCATCACAATGGATTGGACAAACAACACAGCAAGTTAATGCAAGTGCTATATCCCATCCTAAGGAGAAACAACGAAAATCATCTAAACAAGCTTTTTTACAAATGATTAGATATACACCACGACAACAATTGGCACAAAGTCAACAAATTCCAACTCGTCAACACCAACAATATGTGCCAAGACAAACAAGTTATCCTACCTCACAACCGCAAGTGGCACCTATGCAATATCAACAGCCTACTCAATTGCAATATCAACCTAGGCTCCAAGAAGCACAACAACAAAGTCAATATCAAGGCATAGCACAACCGCAACAACAAGAGAAGTACCAAGAACTTTATATGCAGGAGACGCCAAAAACGGCCATTGCGGAGTATCAACAGCCAATCGAAAATGCGATATATCAACAAAGAATACCAACTGGGATTAATGATGAACCTCTACAATCTGATACAATTGCGCAACAACTTGAGATGTTGTGACGAAAAGTTGACGCATTAGAAACTAAAGGAACAAAGAAGTTGTATACAGATCAAGATTTATGTCCTAATCCCTTTGACAAGAGTGTATACATGCCCCCTTTCCCTAAGCATTTTGAGGCACCCCACTTTGAGAAATATAGAGGGAATGGCAATCCAAGAGATCATATTCGAGCATTTTACATGGCATGCACAGAAATAAACTATGAGGACACATATTTAACGCGGTTATTTGCACGAAGTCTCACTGGACAAGCTATGGATTGGTATTCTCATCTGCCAGGAAATATAAAGACTTGGTCAGAACTGGCACAAAAGTTTGTATCTCATTTCGCGTTCAACATCGACAGTGATGTGACTATGTTGGATTTATGCAATACCAAACAAAAGCAAGGTGAACCATTAGTGGCCTTTTTGCAATGATGGCGAAGTTTGTATAGTCATTCTTCTCTTGATATACCTGAAGAACAGCAAGTGAATCTGTTTATCCAGAATCTAGTTCCAGAAATGATGTATGAGCTAAAATTGAAAAGTCCTAGTACTATAGAAAAACTCATTAAGAAAGGAATGAATATTGAAGCAGCTCTTGTAGCTAAAGGAATGATCAAGCTCAATAAGGACAATGACAACACAAATTATTCAGGGGATAGGAACAGATTTTGGTATAAGAACAAGAACGTCACTAATGATGGTGTTGTTGATGCGAGAGTGGTGAATGCAAATCAACCCCCATTCACAATCAAGAAGTTGAGTGTTCCTAATATGTCGACTATGGAACAAAATCAAGCACCCAGGAACAATGTTACTCAACAGTCGCAATACCAACAGCATGCTCAACAGCCGCAGTATCAACAGCATGCTCAACAGTCGCAATATCAACCGCATGCTCAATAGCTACAATATCAACAACATGCTCAACAACAGTATGCTCAACAATGTAATCAACAACAAGGCCAACAACAAAATCAACAATGCAAACCCTTCCGATCGCGGGATGGGCCTCCTCGACAGTTTACACCATTGGGAGAGCCTATCGAATCAGTCATGAAGCAATTAATACAAGCGAAGTTTATCAAACTACCAGATATTAAGGCAGAACCAGCGGTAAAACCGCATTGGTGGAATGATAATGCGTACTGTGAATATCATCGGTCCAAAGGACATAAAACCGCTTCATGTTTTCAATTAAAACATATGATTCAAGATTTATTGGAACAAGGAGTAATTGAGATAGATCCAACCCATCCGACCTCTAATACCAATCATACTATTTTCAAAACTCCTTTGCTTGATCATGACAAGGGTAAAGCATCGTCTTCCAATTCTGTTCAAACGGCCAATTATGCAAATACCAGTTATCACAATGTCATTAATTGTTTTCATGCGTCAAATGAGTATGTTTCAACCTTGAGAATAAAAGGACAAGATCCTTCTTGTGCGGTCACCACTCGTCGATCCAAAATAGTCATGAAAGGAGCTCCTGCCGCTCCTCCCAAACCAGTTCCTGCGAGTCAGTATAATCTTTTGGATCATCTAGGAAAAACTCCTGCGCAAATATCCATTCTAGAGTTGTTGAAAATGTCTCCCATGCATCGTGCAGTCCTAGATAAAGCTTTGACTGAGTCTACTGTCCCAACAGATATTCATGTTGACCAATTTCAAGCGCGAATTGGACATTTAGCCATTTCCCAAAGTGTCGCATTTTCCGATAGTGATATCTCACCTGACAAGCTTCCCCATAATGACCCTTTGCACCTAGAAGTCTTTGTCCACAATTGCAAAATCCAGCGAGTCCTGATAGATGGCGGAGCAGGTCTTAATATCTGCACCTTAAGAGTGGTCATTGGCCTCGGATATTCAGAAAATGACATAGATGCTTCCAAAAGGATAACAATCAAAGCCTATGATGATGCTGAACGCCCATCCAAAGGAATAATTGTATTGCCCATCAGAGTTGGTCCAGTGACAGAAAACACTTTCCTACAAGTCCTAGACCTTGATCTCCCTTATAATATGATCCTTGGCCGTCCGTGGATCCATGCCATGAAAGCAGTTCCGTCCACTTATCATCAATGTCTAAAATATCCTTACAACGGAACTGAGATAACCATTCCAGGAGATCCTAATCCATTCCAGTTCTGTGCTACCCTAAGAGATACTCCTCAACGGCAAATACCAGTCAATAGAGAGGCCAAATCAGATAGTTATGTGGATCCCAATGCATTGTTGGATGTGGTCAAAGGAAAACTGAAGATACAAGACCAAGGGTGTGGAGAATATTCAATGGACCAAACATTCCTCATTGGGAATTTGCCGATGTCTCCAAAATCATATGGAAAACTGCATCTATTGCAAAAAGAACCCAAGGTCATTATTCAATATCAGCCTCCCACTACATTTGCAAGATGGGGAGAACTTGACAAAGAAACTATATATGATGGTGTCATAGATTGGCTCTATAAAGATCCACCTGAAACCCCATCTGTCAAGCTGCCAATGGAATTGTATGGCAAAGGATTTACTATGCTGCAGAAGAAAGGATATGATGGCTGCAGTGGCTTAGGCTTGAAAAACAATGGAAGGATAGAACCCATCATACCTGAGAGGCGACCCCCAACTTTAGGGTTAGGTTTTGTACCATTATGAATTGGATCCACATCTACCAAAAGGTCCACGTGTCGAAAAGGGCATGATTCTGACGATGAAATAACACCTGAGGCTACCCAACCCGAGACTGATTCTAATGAATGGGAGTGGAGTTCTTTTTCTTCCAGCTCCTATGCCCTTGACAATATCTTCATTGACCCTGATAACTTGCCTACGGAGGATACACATGAAATAACTCCTCTTCCTAAAACCTGTCCTCATGCTTGGATCGAGTCATTTTGGGATCCCAGCTCCGAATCCGACACAAGCAGTTCAGATAGTGACACCACAGACATTCACATTTTTACCATATCAGCCCTCTCTATCCTTACAATCGATGATGACATGCCCCTCATATATCCCCAACTTATCCAATATGACCAACAAGAACCGCTCACGTTGGACTGTTTTCAGAATGACGAAGCAATTGCAGAGTTCCTGGGACTACGGGAAGGTATACCACAAGGTGACCATAAGGCAGGCTTTGCTATTGACCTGGATTCAACAGCATATTTTGGGCAGTCAACTCCCTCTTCCATTCATGAAAAAGAAAAAGAAAAAGAAAAAGAAAAAAATCAAAAGAATAGATCTTTGAGTGAAAACCGTAAGGCGCTCTTTGATCGTACAAAAGTAAAAATAAAAGACGTACCTGTGGGTGAAAACCTTTCTGAGGCGCCCAAAGGTGGAAGAGTGGACGTACCCCTATCAATTCAGGACAAATCCACATTGCTGGTAGAGATGACCGAGGAAATCAATTTGGGTACACCTGATAACCCTAAGGTCATCCACTTTGCTGCCTCCTTGTCAAAACAAGAGAAGATTGATTTTATTAATTTCTTTCTAGAGAAGAAGATCAGCTTTGCGTGGTCTTATGCAGATATGCCTGGCCTCGATCCAGAGTTAGTCCTTCATCATTTTCCACTGAAACCAGGTGCTAAACCCGTCAAACAAAAACTTAGAAAAATGCATCCTCAAGTGGCTCTATTGGTCAAAGTGGAATTGAAAAAATTGCTAGATGTGGGCTTCATTAGACCCATTGATTATGCAGAATGGATTTCAAATCTAGTACCAGTTAGCAAAGTAACTGGGGGCATCCGCATCTGCACAGATTTTAGGGACCTGAATAAAGCATGCCCTAAGGATGATTTTCCATTGCCAAACATAGACATCATAGTGGACATGACGGCTGGTTATGAGATGCTTTCACTAATGGATGGTTTCTCCGGCTACAATCAAATCCGTATTGCACCTGAAGATCAGCATAAGACAGCATTCACCTGTGCTTGGGGCACTTATTGCTCGAATGTGATGCCCTTCGGTCTCAAAAATGCCGGTGCGACATATCAAAGAGCAATGACGACAACCTTCCATGATTTCATGCATACTTTGATGGAGGATTATGTTGATGACTTGTTGTGCAAATCTGTCACCAGAGATAGTCATCTAGCTATTTTGGGCCCAATCTTTGATAGAATGGAGACCTACAAACTCAGGCTCAATCCAAAAAAGTGTGTCTTTGGTGTTACAGCTGGAAAATTGCTCGGATATATTGTTTCCCACCGAGGCATTGAGGTCGACCCCGCCAAGGTCAAAGCAATCATGGATATGCCTCCACCTTCCAACCTCCGGCAATTAAGAAGTCTACAATGAAAGCTCCAGTCAATTCGTCGCTTCATAGCTCAGTTGGCCGACAAATGTCATCCATTCCAACATCTATTGCACAAAGGTGTCGCTTTTAAATGGACTGAGCAATGCCAATCAGCCTTTCAAGCTCTTAAAGACTATTTGTTGTCGCCACCCATCCTAATGCCTCCTCTCGAAGGAAAGCCATTTCTATTGTATATCTCTGCAACTGAAACAGCATTAGGAGTTCTTTTGGCTCAACAAGATGAGAACGGCAAAGAAAGAGCTATTTACTATATCAGCCGGACACTGGTAGGCTATGAGCTAAATTATTCAACTATTGAGAGGGCATGCTTAGCAGTGGTATTTGCAACACAAAAGCTCCGACATTATATGCTAAGACATCAAACATTGCTGATTGCCAAAATTGATCCTTTAAAATATTTGCTCAACCGAGGAGCTTTAACAGGTCGCCTAGCAAAATGGGTCATGATTCTCAATGAATTTGACATTGAGTATATGGAGCGAAAGGCGATAAAAGGACAAGTCATAGCAGATCAACTGGCAGATGCTCCTATTTCAGACGATCATCCCATGTTAACTGATTTCCCAGATGAATCAGTCTTTGCTCTCACACCATCCAATGAATGGAAGTTATACTTTGATGGGTCCCACACTAAGTTCGGATCCGGCGCAGGCATTTTGTTTGTCACCCCTCAAGGTGATGCTATTCCAAAATCGTATAGAATAACTTTTCAATGTACCAATAACATTGCAGAGTACGAAGCATTGGTTACAGGACTCCGAGTGGCCGTTCACTGGAACATCAAGCATTTGCAAGTCTATGGAGATTCTCAATTAGTCATCCGACAAGTCAATGATGACTATGAGACAAAGGATGAAAAGCTTATTCCTTATAAGCACATGGTAGACTTCTTCAAGACCAAATTCACAGCTATCCATTTCAGTCAAGTGCCAAGAATACAAAATAAGTCGGCAGATGCGATGGCTACAATTGCTTCCATGATAAATATGCCTCAGAATATGGACAAGTGTGAATTCCTGGTCAAACAATTGCTAGTCCCCTCTTTTGACATTCCGACTACTGATGTGATGTGCGTTCTTGTTGGTCCCAATTCCCCTTGGTACAATGATATATATCAGTATTTGAAATCCCAGACTTTACCACCTAACCTTTCCGCTAACCAACGCCGAGCCTTTATTCGACAAACAGCCAAATATGTCATCATTGCCGACACCCTTTACCGTCGTTCTTTTGACCATACCCTCCTCAGGTGTTTGGATTCTGATGAAGCACAAATGGCTTTACACGAGGTTCACGATGGTATATGTGGGGGCCATTTCAATGGTCTTAGCCTAGCCAAAAAGTTGATTCGTGCTGGGTATTACTGGCCCACTTTGGAAAAAGATGTTCATGAATTTGTTAAAAAGTGCTACAAGTGCTAGATTCATGGAGATTATATTCATGCACCAGCTCGAGAGCTTCATTCTGGTATATCTCCATGGCCCTTTTCTCAGTGGGGTTTGGATCTTATCGGCAAGATTTAGCCAACATCTGCTAATGGACACAAGTTCATTATTACAGCTACAGAATATTTTACAAAATGGATTGAAGCCATCCCCATGACCTATATCACTGGTGTCCAAATTTCAAAATTCTTGCTAAATTATATCATATGCAGATGTGGGGTTCCCCTTGCCATAGTCACAGATAATGGTCGACCCTTCAAGAATAAAGATGTTAAAGAGCTTTGTGAAAAATTTCATATTCAACACCGTTTTTCTAGCCATACTATCCACAGGGTAACGGTCAAGCTGAAGCATCAAATAAAACCATTATCAAGATCCTGAAGAAAGTTGTCAATGACGCTGGTCGAGATTGGCACGTACAGTTAAATCCAGCACTGTGGGCCTATCGCACTTCTATCCGCACACCTACTGGCGCAACACCTTATTCCTTGGTGTATGGTGCGGAAGCCATTTTACCTTTGGAAGTCGAGATTCCTTCCTTGAGAGTTTCCTTGCAACACCTGATTGATGATGAGACACACAGAGTCTCTCGGCTGCATCAGCTTGAGATGTTAGATGAAAAACGTCAGACAGCTCTGACACATTTGCAAGCATACCAAAACCGTCTCCGTCGCTCTTACAATAAGAAGGTCAAAGGGGGACACTTCAAAGTGGGAGACCTAGTTTTAAAGGCAAATCCCAAGAATGCATAGTCTACTAACGTCATCAAGGGCAAGTTTGAACCTAATTGGGTTGGGCCTTTCATAGTAACTGCAGCCTATGGCTCGGGGGGCATATCAGCTTGCGACTCCCGAAGGTGAACCTCTGTCTGATCCTATTAATAGCATGCATCTTCGCAAGTACTGGGCATAGTTTGCTGTCAGATTTTTCTTCAAATATGATGCTGAAAAAAATACAAAAAAATGAAAAAAGCAAAAAATACAAAAAAATGAAAAAAGCAAAAAATACAAAAAAATGAAAAAAGCAAAAAAATACAAAAAAAAATGAAAAAAGCAAAAAAAAGAAAAGAGAAAAGAAAAAAATGAATGATTCGCCCTCTAGTGAAAACCTGGCAAACAGGCGCTTTGGGCAAGTACCATGGTGAAAACCTGGCAATCAGGCACCATGAGTAATGAGATTATTGCTCCGTCATCTATCATGACTTCTAGCCATGCTTTCTCTCGGCCAGTTATCGTGCCTATCGTTCACTCAACCCAATGTTTTATTCCAGGCCTGTTATTGGTCAACATCACTGTCTTGCTTACTCCAGTGTCTTGTACATATGTCTTGGTCCTGGTTTATGTGTCTTTCAAGTGCGCATTGGGTGCTTTTCCCTCGTCATGATCAATCACTAGAGCATAAAAATTGAAAAAAGTCCTGAAAAAATCATAAAAATTGAAATAATGTCCTGAAAAAATCATAAAAAATTGAAAAAAGTCTTGAAAAAATCCATAAAAATCCAATAATGTCCTGAAAAAATCCATAAAAATCCAATAATGTCTTGAAAAAATCATAAAAATTGAAAAATGTCCTGAAAAAAGTCTTAAAAAAAAAAAATTGAAAAATGACCTGAAATAAGATGATAAAAATCAAATAATGTCCTGAAAAAATCTCTAAAAATCAAATAAAGTCCTAAAAAAAAAAATGAACACAAAAAAATTGTAAAAATCGAAAACAAACACAAAAACACGCATTTTGCAATAAAGTATTCCCTTTATGCATCGACAGATCACCGAGTATACATCCAACGACTCGCAATCATACGCTACGCTTTCATGAAATCATGCTTTAACAGATGAACTTTTTCAATCAAACCAAACATTCAAACTGATCAAAAAATTGTCATATCAATCGAACATCAGCATCGATATCATTTGTCCTTGTTCCTATTATCATGGGTCTTACACAGGGTGTGGTATACTCGAAACCAGACTGTGTCCTGTCTTAGACGGGGTACTGCATGTCCTGAAACCAGACAGCATGATCGTCCTATCAGCACTTTCAACTTTTGACAATGAAGATCAAGATGTTTGTCTGATTTGTTTGAATTTGTGTGTCTTATCTTTTTATTGATTTATCTTCGATCATGTTCCTATGTTGCTCGATGATGTCACTGAGTGATTTAGAGTGACCGGGATGGTTCATAATCCTTTTCTTTTTTGATTATGATTGTCGTTTGTCTATGCTGTGTCTGTCTTATGCAAATCGGGTTGCATTTCAGCTCTGGCCTTCAATGCCATGATGCTACGCATCCATTTTGCTAAATAAAAATAAAGGTTCTCACCTACAAAGTGCATTACTGAAAGCAAGTTTTCATCATTTCTAACTGTCTTCTATCTCATTTTTTTCTTACTAACACTTCTTCCATCCGGTCGGATAGTCAGTTCGGTCTAGTGCTCCGATATCCACGCACATATACTGCATCCTGCATCCATTTGGTTAGTACATTCGCATTTGCATCAAATATTACATTAAGCCTTTTATCCATTTCATTTCATAAATACATCAAACAAAATACATAAAAATGCATCTATACATGTTCATAAACCAGTGCATACACAAGCGCAGGTTTAGATGACACAAGCGCAGATGTCAATTTTGGTATCCCCTGTGGGCCCCGCAATGTCCCGTAAGCCATCAAAATTCATGAAATTCAAAACATGGGTTTTTGAGATACATACCGCTGCTCCTGCGTCCTTCGATCGTCTGAATGTGCGTACACGTTCTCCAAGGTGATCCGCCATTGGAATGTTTGCCATCTCTCTGCACGTGTCCTTGTCCAGAGCAACAAATCCTCCTCTTTAGCTAGTGCAAATGAGTCATTTTTACCCTCTTGGTCTCATTTATAGCTCTTTTGTCATTGCATAGATGGACGTGCATCTTCTCCATCTTATGTTGGTCGCAGTCTTGTGCACCTTAAATTGCTTGTCCTTCATGCATCCGATCTCCGATTGTCAGTCCGTTCGATCCTATCATTTTTATCAATCAATTGGCCTCTTCTTTGCATGTTTCCGGCCAATTCCTCGAGGGGGCATGCATATGTCATTATTATTGTCTGGGGCATTTTCATTATTGTTCTTTGAAACAACGCTTACAATCGCATTGTCTCAAAGAGGGGCAAAATGTAGACACCTAAAAATGGTCAACGCTTGCAGAAGTCATACTTTAACATTTGCGCATTGCCTCATTTTAGGTTTTTGCGTCGCATTAACATTTCTCCTATGTCACGCACTTGATCTTTATCATTTGCGAGCATCGAGTCATTCTTGTGCATTCTTCATCTGTTTCGCTTTTGAATTAGGTCTTGTCGATAGCAATCTTTAATCATGATTTTGGTCGATCTTTGTCCTTGTCAATCTTGTCATATTGCGATCAATTCGTCATCGATCCTTGTCCTTTTTCAATCATGTCAATTTGGTCAATTTGTCATTGATTTTTGTCAACCAATTTCAATTAAATCATTTATCACATTGGTCATTTATCAATTCAAAATCATGATCGAATCGATATCAACTATCCTTTGTCAAGACCTAATTGTCATTCTCATTGCTAATTCATCTCTTTAGGGCTTCGTGATTTCATCATTTAACCTTGCTTATCTTTTTCTCCTTTAGGATTAATAAATTACTTATTTATCCTAAGTCTTCTCACTACAATTAAATGTTCATTTAATTGGCTAATTATTCCTCCTTGTAAATTAATTAATAAATGACAAATTATTAATTAATTTACCTAATTTCTAATTTTCATCAATTTCCTGATTTCTAATTTCCTATTTTCATTATTCTCTAATTTCCTAATTTCTTAATTCTTAAATTCAATTTTCTCCTATTTCTTTCCTAAATTTATGGCAATGACATAGAAATTTGTCATAAAATGTCATAAATTGTCATAAAATTCTTGACATAGAAATGTGTCATAGGATTTGTCATAAAATGTCATAAAATGTCATAAATTCTTGACATAGAAATTTGTCATGAATTGTCATAAGCCTTGCATAGCAATTTGTCATAGATATGTCATAATTTTGCTATTCTTGATTTGAATTTCCATTCGAATCACTATCATGCTAATCTTGTTATCTCTCCAATTCTTCTATAAATTGGATAATTTTCTTCAATCAATCCCCTTCGAATCCCGAATCTTCATGAATCCCGAATTTTTGTCAAACTACCGAACTTACGTTTCTAGTACTCTTGAGCTTTTTGCTTTCAATTGTGTGAGCACTTGTAGGTGAGATCCACAAACCCATTGAAGAGGAAAGAACAACAATGGAGCCGCATGGAAGAAGCATCCAAATTGTTATATGGTTTGCATGACATTTTCTTTTAAATGCTTTGTTTTTGTGCCTCTATTGAATGTGCTTTGGAATTAGGTTCATTTCAATGAGAGTTCTTTTGATTGAGTTATCATGTCTTGTGTTTTGATTGATCTACTTATCTTGTGATGATTCCTAATTTCTACGCTACATTAATTGGTGAACCCGATGTGAATACTAACCTTCTAACCCCTCTACTATGATTTGGAGTGCTTCTAAGTTGATTTGCAGGTCAAAAACTCAAAAACTGCAAATATTGTGCAATATCGTACGACTCGGTGAGAATTGTCGTACGATACTCTGTATTTTTGGTTAAAAAGAAGATTTCTTTTGACAAGTTTTCTCATTCAATATTTATCATACTAACGTTGACCCTAGCTTGTTGTTCGTCTGTCTAAGAAATTTTCACAACCTAATTAGTTTTGCAGAATACTTGTCAAAGAATATGCTTGTCAAACAAAGACAATATGACTACTGATTTGTTGTCTTTGCAGGTTGCTTGAGGAGAATCGAGCAAACATTGTGTATTCATTAAATTCGTTTTTTAGGCACCTAACTTTCTATATGGTTAAAGAACAAATCTGTCTTTCGTGTTTTAAGAAAATTCTGAGAGGTAGGAGAGTATGCTCTTGTCTGTATAGGCAATCAAAAATCCAGATCCTTGAGGCTTTTTCCTAAGTTTGAGATTTGTATATCTTTAGTGGGCCTACCCTCCCGAGCAGCTAATAACTCTAAGCCAATACAGTCGGTGAGAGGGGAACAACCCAAGTGGGAATGGCTAAACGCCAATTACTCCAAACCACTTTAAAATAAATATGATTTGATGAAAATCAAGTCAACAATAGTGCTCGAGAATAGCTCTCCTTTGTACCTTCGAGTATATTAAACCTTGGTTTTCAAGGCTGGGAGACCTCTTAATTGAGTGTATACCTCAACGTGTCAAACGGATCCCTTACTAGTTCCAATTAAAATTAGAAGCTACTCAGTTCACCTCTGAAAGGGGGGATAATATTTGTGCAAGAGAGATAGTAACTCTCCCAAGATACTTGTCATTTTGTGCCCCCATTAGCACTTGGAGTTGGCTAATACGGCGTTGAGAATCCATTGTGTGAGACTTAGTGGCTGTATTCTGATTAGCTATTGGGTGTGTACCTGAGTCTACAAGAAAAGGTTTTCTTCTCTCACCAATTTCCATAGGGTTTGCATGTTGTGATTGAAGTCATTATACATATTGTGTGTTTACTATGTTTTCATCCCTGAAACTGAAATTGAAATACCAAAACTGGAGAAAATAATAAACAACTCAGTAGTCAAAACTTTGTCCGTGTCAAAACTAGTCTATCCTAGTTAGAACTTTTTCCGTGTCAAAACTAGTCTATCTCAGCTATCTAAAAAAAATCAGTCCATCTCAAAACTGGTCGTCGTCAGTCATTAAAAACTTGGTTTGTCAGAATTTTTTTCTCTATCCAGTAAGCTATCGTACGAGTCTTCTGATTTATCATCCTATTACATATTTGTGTTGTACAAAATTTAATCTGGTCAAACAATTTGTCATCTGAGTCTCCATTATGTGTCGTACAAGACCTAAAAAATTATCGTCCTGTTTAGAGAATTGTCGTTTCACCTTTGATTCCATTTTGTTTTATAAAACTTTTCTTTCATCAGTTTGTCATTTCAGACTTACCCATCTATCGTATGGTCATAGGCAGAAACTCATACGAAATACTTCTAATATCGACCTGGAGCTATTAAACTATCGTCTGGTCCTATAAAACATGTCGTACAAATCTCTAATTTTGTTAGTCTAGAACAGTCAAACTTACCTAAAACAGTCTACAATGAGCATAAAACTGGTTATCATCATTCTAAGCATAAACAGATCAAAATAGTGTACCTCTACCATTTGTGTTGCACAATTTTGTCGATCATCTTTTGAGCTAGTTCAATCAATCATTTATCAAATTTAAGTCACTTAGATAACGTCTTGATGCCCTCCTAAATGGCACAATGTTAGTTTATGATCAAACAACACAAAACACACAAGACGTTAGAGTTAGTCAATCAAAAACTAAAACATGAAGGCATTCCAAAGGAGACACTAAAAACATGCTAATGAATCTAACTAAAGAAGTAAGAAAATGAGATATCTCCAACTATCTCTTAACATGATATTAGTTCCTTTCTCCCTTGTTCCTCTCCTCTCCAAGTTCCAAAATAGTGTAGCTCTCAGCAGCTTTTTGCACTATGGATGCTTATGGAGGATTGAGATTTGTAGAATAACTCCAAACATGAAATGAAAAGCTATTTTTAATGCTAAAATGATTGATTTTACCAAAAAGACAAGATTTAGTTATGCTATGCTAAATGCTCTCTAAAATGGCTATAGTCTAAATGCTTACAAGTTTTCAGGATCTAGATTATGAAGGAATGGGCTCTATTTATAGGAAAAATGGAGCAATGGATGGCCAGGATTGAAAGGTTTAATCAAGGGTCAAGCTTGAAAGTTGGGGATCCATGTGCACAATTTGCACCAATGACATGGTGACAAGTGTCAACACAGGATTGGGTTGAGAGAAGAGGTTGGAGGCATTAAAGGCCTGATAAGACCTCATGGTTATCTAAAGGCTAAGGGTCAAGTCTAAATTAGGATTACCCACTGGATTAGGAGTTAATCCAAGGATAAACCTTTGTGCAAATGATTAAGAGATAATCATGGTCAAAGCATTAATGACCTGATGAGACCCTTGGGTTGGGTAGAGGTTGAGTCAAAACAAATGTTTTAACCATGTAGGAGGGTTTGGGTTAACCATTAATGGTTATTGGAGACTTTGTGGATTAAGTGGTTGAAAGTTGGAAGCCTTTAATGGTTTTCAAAGACTTTGGGGTTTTTGGTGGTTGAAGGTTGAAAACCTTCAATGGTTATCCAAGACTTTGGGCCATTTGAGAAGTGACTCCATTTTGCTTAGGAATGTGACAATAATTAGGGGATGGATTAGGCTAATTAGGAAGGGGTTAGAAGAATCTAGAAGGGGATTAGATTTTGCAAGTGGATTTCGTGGGTGAGGGAAAATAGGATTTTATTTAAAATAAAAATTCATTTATTTCAAAATGTGTGCAAGTTGTATTTGTAGGAAAATGCAAGTGGGGGGGGATAATGATTTAAATAAATGTTTTATTTAATTTATTTAAAAGAGGAATAGGGGGATATAATTAAATAAATTGATTTTATTTATTTAATTGATTTGTATTTGGTTTAATGAATTAATTAAAATAAATTGAATAATTTATTTAATTAATAGAAGAATGTTTGGGGATAAATTAATTAAATATTAATTTAATTAATTGGTGGCTAGTGGATTTTTAATCAAATAAATACGAAATATTCATTTAATTAAAATGGACAGATTTATGTGACTACATTTGCCCCTCTTTGAGACGGTGCAGTTTATCGCATCGTTTCAAAGAAAGAAAAACTGGTGCGAAGAAATGCCCCATAAAATGTAAATTTAATGGGTGGTATGCCCCCTCGAGAGATGGGCCGAAAAATTTCAAAAAAATCGGGCGATCTCTCGAAAAAGAATGAAAATCAGCAGGGTGATAGAAGAGAAGAAGTTAGGTATACTGGTGAAAAATAGAAGAAATCGGGGGAAACTGGGAGAAATGGGAGGCTCGGGAAGTTCACGGGGACCACGGCGATGAGCAGGGCGAAGTTACGGTGACAGCGAGGGGTATAAATGGGGTGAAAGGGGTGAAAATAGGATCATTTGTGACCGCGACCAGTTGAAAACTTGAGCTCTGACAGTGACATTTGGAGGAGCAAGGAGGAGCTACGATGCCGTTTTCGATCACCGAGCACCGATTTGAGTGAGTCCGACGATTCCAGCGCCCAGCCGACTATGGACCAGCGGTACGCAAATTCGAAAACTTTCTTTTCATGCATTTTTAATATGTTTTTAGCTGAGTCCAAGTTAAGTCGGAGTAAGAGCGCTGGAACTATGTTTTTAGCGCTTTTGCTCCATGAAGTAGCGCTATTGTGCCGCAATAGCGCTTTTGTAAGCTAGTTTGAGCGCTTTTGCTATTAATTAGCGCTTTTGTAGGCAAGTTTTAGCGCTTTTGACAAATTAGCGCTTTCGTAGGGTTAATTGAGCGCTATTGATGGGTAATAGCGCTATTGTATAGCGTTTTTAGCGCTTTTGGTTTGTAGCGCTATTGTAGAGTGGTTTGAGCGCTATTGATTTTGTTGTAGCGCTATTGTGTAGAACTAGCGCTATTGTAGATAAAATAGCGCTTTTGCCTTAGGATAACGAGATGCCCCAGTTTTGGACAAAATAAATCTCCTGATGCCTAACGATTGATGGATGGTGAGGTGAAGTGAGAGTTGTTTTGAACCATAGCAGCCCGATGAGACTTAGGTCATTTGTTAGGATAAATGCCTGTTGAAGTCTAGGCGGCCATGATTGCTTACCTGTTGAGACCCGAAGATACTTGATCAAAGTATCTGATGATAGTCTAGGTTTAAACTTAAGAAAGTTTGATAACAAAACAACTGATGGTGGTTGGATGAATGTCTATGTGCAGGAGGATCTGCGCGTGTTGCAGTTACGCGAGCGCCACCCCGCGACACAAGGATTGCGGGATCGATTGACGCAGATAGAGATTGATTGTATTGCGGCTATTGGCCTCTACGAGGTGATGCATATGCCCGTGATTCGGATGAATCACGGCCTGATTACAGCATTGGCAGAGCGATGGCACAGTGAGACGTGCACGTTCCATTTGGCCCAAGGCGAGATGATGGTGACTTTAGAGGACGTGTGGCGTATCCTTCGGATTTCGATTCGGGGGCGGCTGGTGACATATGATCGATCTTGGGGGACGGTGTCTTGCCAGAGGATATTTGATGAGGATGTATACATCGATGATGGCTCGATCGCATGGGAGGATATAGCGGCACTATATGAGCCCCTTCCAGAAGTATTGTCAGGGATCGTGGGAGGACTTCTGTGTCCAGACAAGCGGTCACATGGATTAGTGGTCGGGTGGGGACAGGTTATAGAGATGATGGTGACTGAGGGGATCCGATATGCCTGGGGGCCGTGCGTGTTAGCGCACATGTATCAGGAGTTACACGAGGTAGTGTACAGAGGGCGGGGGTCTCTAGCAGTGGGCATCACGCTGCTGCATGTGTGGGCATGGGAGCACTTACCAGTGACTCGACCAGTGAGTCTGAGATTCCAAGCCGTGGACCAGCCCTATATGTTTATGTATAGTGGTATGATGAGCCAGCCCCACTTGGGGAAGCTAGAGTGGTGGCGGCGGGCATTAGATGATTTGGATGCAGTGATCTGGCGGCCATACTTAGAGTGTGAGCCATGGGAGGATGATGCAGAGGCACTACCGTATTGCTTCATGACCCGATTCCTCATTGGGAGGACCTCGTATCATGTAGAGAGACAGGTGTTGGGACGGGTGATGAGGAAGTTTGGACGGCAGCAGGGACTGCCGAGTGGATCAGGAGAGTATGCACGAGTGATCCGAGAGCGGTATGCATGGGGTCCAGTGCTACCGTATGATCAGGCACTGGCAGAGTTCCGGACACTGCAGGCGAGGCCATGGGACTTACGACCGAGGGTCGTGGATGCAGGTGTGACAGCAGAGTATACACAGTATCGGGCGGCGCACCCGATCCGATGGATATCAGACCCAGCTGAGCCGATCCCAGCATTTGAGGATGAGAGGGGACGGGGACGAGGACGGAGAGCAGAAGGTCGAGGAGGAGGAGGAGGAGGAGGAGGAGGAGGTGGAGATGGAGGTGGCGGAGGAGGTGGAGATGGAGGTGGTGGAGGAGATGGAGGTGGAGATGGAGGAGGAGGTGGAGGAGGAGTTGGAGGATTTTTGGGGATGCCGAGGCAGCGAAGAGGGAGAGGTGGACTACCTCTTCAAATATCACAGGGACCTTTGATGCAGGGAGGAGTGCAGCTGAGTGGGAGGGGGATGGAGAGAGAGATCCCAATGGCTACAGGTGCAGGGGAGGGTGGTGCAGGGGAGGGACCTAGTGGAGGGGGTGATACAGGTGCGGCAGCCATGGACATGGGGGAGGGAGCTACTGGGGATCTGCGGGAGCACATGATAGGTTATTTGCAGATCCGGGTAGAGAGATTAGAGGCGGAGGTAGCAGCTAGAGTTGTGCAGCTATTTGCACGTGAGTCAGAGCTGACAGTGGTGCTGCGGGAGAGAGATACTGCGGTGGAGAGATTGGCGGAGCTGCAGGAGAGAGTGCGGACTGGTGCACAGGGGCCTTCAGGGGAGATTATGAGGGAGATGCGGCGAGCACAGGCGGAGATAGAGTATTGGCATGGGTTATATGAGCAGGTGGTACTGATTAGCCAGTGAGCTCTCAGCTATTCACAGATGCGGCAGGCCAGATCCGAGCGATCACAGAGGATGCAGAGCAGTGGGGGTGTGATGGGTCCTCTATGGCAGGAGAGATCAGGGGATGCAGGAGGGAGTGGGGGTTCGATGAGGCCTCCACGGAGAGATGGATCAGGTGGTGCCGGTACTAGTGGTGGAGTAGGTAGGGGTGGGGCAGGTACAGCATCTGGCCAGAGCGGCATCTGAGAGTGCATTTTTGCATACATGTATTGTATCATTGTCTATTTTTGGACTGTATCTTGGATGGCTCTTGGTAGCCGATTTTGTAGACTTCATTGTACTCGAATATATGAGTTGATATATATGAGGAGATCCCATATTTGTGATGATATGCATGTGATGATGTATGGATGTTTATGCATGTTTATGATTTATTGCTTAGATGTATATGTATACATGTATGTATTTGATGAGATGTTTCTTTTATGCATGTTTTTATGATGATTTATGATGTGAGATACTGACATGTGAATGCAGGTTTATATATATGTGATGTATTTGATTTGTGATGTAATGCTTTATGTATGGAATGCCATGATGAGGATATATGCTTATGCTTGATGCATGAACAGGATTTTTGATGTTTCCTATTGCAATGTAATGATGAAATGATTTATATGACGATGTTTGAATGAATGATGTTATGTATTAATATGCATCTAGATGTGTTTAGATGAATGCAATATGGAGAAACAAAATGTAAAGTACAAATGTTTATATGATGATGCCTAAATGAATGCAGATGGATAAACAAATGTAAAGTACAAGTGTTTATATGATGATGCCTAAATGAATGCAGATGGATAAACAAATGTAAAGTACAAGTGTTTATATGATAATGTGTTTTAAATGAATGCATACGTAAAATGGATATATGAAATGGTATGAACCAATGTTTTGTAAACAAATGGTCTTATGAATCTAAAATGCGTTTAAAATATGTTTGTAAGTACAAATGATAATGGGATGATACTATAACTAATGAGTATAATAACTGCACCTTAATGTAATGATAATGAATGCAATGTGAATGAATCTTACAATGAGCATAAGAAGATACTTAGTAATGAATGAATGCATCTTTTAACTATAAAGAAATGTATGCAAATGATAAATGGTGGAAAGATTAATAACATGATAATGGATAATTTACACTGGATGAAATGCTTAGTAAATGATTTAAAACAAACAAAGACAATTTGATCTCATGAATGAATCTAATTATTTATGATTGATGCAATGATGAAAATGATTTTTAATGAAAACTAATGTCAATAATGAACTATATGCAATGTTTTTGAAAAATGACATGAATGGACGTAATGCAAGATGCACCTAAATGCAAGGATGATATGATCATGAGGAATGCAAGTTTTTTAAAACTTTGCATGATGCATTGATGATGTATCAGAGTACTCAGTCGTGATTGTATCCAAGACCAGTTTTTATTAGTCATTTTTGCATGTAAAAGCCTATATATGAATGAATGGATGGGTGATATGCAACGGAATGCAATATATAAACAGATGAGGTGAAATGACGATCTATAGTGCTCTTTTTTTCATCATTGAGCTTTAAAATGTTGGAAGAGAATACAAGCATCTTGACACAATAATTCAAGATGACCTGAGTATTTCTTTCATGGATTTTAATATAGCAAGTTAATACAAACGACTTGATATAAGGGTCAAGTCGACCAGAGTATTGCTTGCGGAACAGACAAGGATTTATCTCCTTTCATGTATGACTTGGATCATCCTCCTTGATCTTAGGCTGATCAGATCCTGAGACAAGTGCATACCGTACTAAGAAATAAAACCTTTACCCAATTTGGAGGAAGAGGAACCAAAGGAAGAGCATTGTACCTGCAAACAAACAGTATATACATAAAGAATAAAGAATATGGATCCTTGGTAATGGTTCATGTCCATATGGTCGAGATATACGCTATAGTCAGCAAGCCGTAGTGATCTATGACTGTATTTGGCATAAGATCACGTAGCTTAGTGAACTTCCCACGTAGACACCATTAGTGCATGCCCCAAAACTTCATCGGAAATAATGTACAAACGATACAAAACAATGCTGCAAGATCCTGATACAGATAAACGAACGATTGTACTCACAAATCAACCAAGTATTTGATAGCTTAACATAATTTTCTTGTCAAAGAAAACGTCACTTTTGTCTTTGTTTTGGTAAGGAAGGATGCATCCTTGTTTTAAAGGCAGGTTTGGATTGTTGAAGTCGATTGTGTTGGTTTGATTGGTAAATGGTCAGTGTGTGAGTAGTTGTCAATGTTTATTTTGGTATCTGCATGGATGGGTTTGTACAAGGTGTTGTCATGTTTTTGTGTGATTTTTCAATGGTTTTGTCGATGTTTTTGTATTTTGTGAAACAATTTTGAATGTTTTTGGTATTTTTCTGAGAGTCATTTTTGAATGTTTTTGATATTTTCTGATGATTTGCCTAAATGAAGAGCGTAATGATATACAAGACAATGTAGAATCCACTTCCATCACGAGGGTAAGGGTATTGCCCCTAGTTTGTAGACCTGACTATGAAAAGGTGGGATGCTAGACGCATGGAGTACTTTCTTAATTGTAGATCAAATAACGAGCCATGGTTGGGATGGATGGATGTGTGTGTGCATGAATGTGATCGCAACGACCCTGAAAGATATTGGAGCCATTGCCTTTAAGAGTGGTTCCTGTTTGCCAGGTTTTCACCATCGCACTTACCCAAGGTGCCACCGGAGTGGTTGTTCACCGTTTGGATGCATGATTTTTCTTTACTTTTTTGAATGTTTTTGTATTTTCTTCAGGACATTTTCTGAATGTTTTTGGTATTTTCTGATATGCAGGGGAGCCTGATGCTCTATACACCTTAGGTATAAAACCATTTGAGGTGCATGCTATTGATTGGATCTGCAAGCGGTTCTCCGTCTGATGTAGCCAACTGATATGCCCCGGACCCGAATACAGCAGTGACAACATATGGGCCCAGCCAGTTTGATTCAAACTTGCCTTGATGTTCTCTGTTTGGTTGGTTGCGAGGATTTTCTCGAAGAACAAGATCACCTATCTCAAATGTACGAGATCTAACTCGGTGATTGTAGCTTCTGCTCATGCGCTGCTGATAGGCTTTGAGGTGATTGTATGCAGCTTGTCGCTTCTCATCAAGTAATTCTAAGTCCTGAAGACGTGAGACTCTGTATGCTTCATCATCGATGAGATTATGCAAGGAAACTCGTAATGATGGTATCTCAACCTCAATAGGTAAGATAGCTTCTGCACCATAGACCAATGAATAAGGAGTTGCACCTGTAGGGGTTCGAATGCTAGTTCGATATGCCCATAATGCTGGATTCAATTGAACATGCCAATCACGACCGGCATCATTGACTGTCTTCTTTAGGATTCTTAATATGTTTTTATTGGATGCTTCGGCCTGACCATTGCCTTGTGGGTAATAGGGAGTGGAAAAGCGGTGTTGGATATGAAATTTCTCACAAAAATCACGGACATCCTGATTTTTGAAAGGAAGACCGTTATCTGTGACGATGGACATGGGTACACCATACCGACAGATGATGTAGTTGAGGATGAATGAGGCGATCTGCTTGCCGGTGACTTGGGTAAGTGGAACAGCTTCGATCCACTTTGTGAAATATTCGGTGGCGGTAATAATGAATTTATGGCCATTGGATGAAGATGGATGAATCTTACCCACAAGGTCAAGGCCCCATTGACAAAAAGGCCATGGTGTTGTGATTGGTTGCAGTTCCTAGGCTGGTGCATGTATCAGGTCGCCGTGAACTTGACATTTCTTGCATTTCCTGACAAAGTAGTAGGAATCCTTTTCCATAGATGGCCAATAGTATCCAGCTCGCATGATCTTCTTGGCTAGTGATGGACCACTTGAGTGAGTCCCGCAAATTCCTTCATGTACCTCTTCCAAAGCCTTTGTTATCTCACCTTGTTCCAAACATCGAAGGAGAGTACCATCAAGACTACGTCAGTATAGGGTTTCGGCAATAATGGTATATCGAGCAGTTTGGCGAATGAAGGTTTTTCGTTGGTTATTTGATTGGTTGGGAGGAAGGGTGTGATCGTGGAGATAGGTGTAGAACTCACCGTACCATGGGGATTCAGAACCGACAAGGCGACATATCATTTCGGATTCAGGGATATCATAAGCGGGAATCCAAAGCTGTTCTACCAAGAACTTGTAGCGTGTTGAATTCTGTGGAAGATCTAGGAGAGATGCGATGGTAGCCATGGCGTCAGCGGCTCGATTCTAATCTCTTGGTATCTGCTCAAAAGTGATAGTAGTGAATGATGTCTTTAGAGTGTCCACCATTTGCTTATATGGCATGAGTTTATCATCTTTGGTCTGATATTCATCTGTTGCTTGTCGAATGACTAGTTGGGAATCGCCATATACTTGCAGTTCTTGTAATTTCCATTGGATGGCTAACCTGAGTCCTGTGATCAAGGCCTCATACTCTGCTATGTTGTTTGTGCATGGAAATGTGAGCCTGTAAGACTTCGGGATGCTATCACCCTGAGGTGTGATAAATAGAATGCCTGCCCCCGAGCCATGCCTAGTGTATGACCCATCAAAATATAGTTTCCATGGTTGTGCTTCTGGGATCATGAATATCTCTTCATCTGGAAAATTGGAAATGAGGGGATGATCGCCTATGAGTGGTGCATCGGCCAACTGATCTACAATAACCTGACCTTTGATATCTTTACGGTCCACATACTCGATGTCAAATTCACTTAGAATCATTACCCATTTGGCCAAGCGACCTGTCAATGCTGCTTTGCTGAGTAAATACTTGAGTGGATCAATCTTTGCAATGAGTTGTACTTTGTGTGTCAACAGATAGTGCCTCAATTTAGTGGCTGCTAAGATTACTGCTAGGCAAGCTCGCTCGATAGGTGTGTAACTGAGTTCATAGCCAACCAGTGTGCGAGAGATGTAGTATACAGCACACTCTTTACCTTCTGCATTATGTTGTGCCAGTAGCACACCCAGTGCTGTACTTGTTGCTGAGATATAAAGTAACAACGGTCTACTTGGATCTGGTGGCATCAACAAGGGTGGATTCATGAGATAGTCTTTAAGTGCCTGAAATGCTTGCTGGCATCTGTCATCCCATTGAAAGCGTATGTTCTTGTGTAGCAGGTGTGTGAATGGGTGACACTTATCAGCCAATTGTGCAATGAATCTTCGGATGGATTGAAGCCGTCCTTGTAATGTCCTTAGCTGACTGATATTCTTTGGAGGTGGCATGTCCATGATTGCTTTTACCTTTGCTGGATCGACCTCAATGCCTTTTCTTGAGACAATGTATCCTAGAAGTTTCCCGGAGGTCACTCCAAAGACACATTTCTTTGGGTTGAGTCGAACATGGTATTGTTCCAGTCTATCAAATATTTTATCTAAGATGTGAAGATGTCCTTCTCTAGTAAGTGATTTTGCTAGTAAATCATCCACATAATCTTCCATCATAGTATGCATCATGTCATGGAAGATGGTGGTCATTGCTCTTTGATAGGTCGCTCCTGCATTCTTTAGACCAAAAGGCATTACATTCCAGCAGTATGTGCCCCATGGACATGTGAAGGCTGTCTTATGTTGATCTTCTGGTGCGATCTTTATCTGATTGTATCCTGAAAAGCCATCCATGAGTGAAAGCATGGCATGTCCTGCTGTTAGATCTACTATGATGTCGATATTTGGTAGGGGGAAGTCATCCTTAGGACAAACCTTATTCAAATCTCTGAAGTCAGTACAAATGCGGATGCCCCCTTTTGGTTTGCCGACAGGCACAATATTGGAGATCCATTCTGCATAATCAATTGGTCTAATGAAACCAACATCCAGGAGTTTCTTGAGTTCTGTTTTGACTAGCAATGCAATCTGAGGATGCATTTTACGAAGCTTTTGCTTGACAGGTTTGGCTCCTTCTGCGACGGTGAGGTGATGCATGACTAAATCAGGATCAAGCCCAGGCATGTCTGCATATGACCATGCGAAGTTGATCTGACGCTTCTGGAAGAACTCTATGAACTTAGGCTGTTCCTCTGGAGTGAGAAGAGATGCCAAATGTATGATATGAGGATTTTTAGGAGTCCCCAATTTGTATTCTTTGGTTTCCTTGATAAAAATCGTTGATCGTTCCTGTTGTGTACTAGCAGGGAGAATGTCAAACCCTTCATCCTTAGGCGCCTCAGAGAGGTTTTCACCGTTGGATACGCTCTTTCTTTTTACTGTTGTCGGATCAAACAGTGCCACAGTGTGGTTTTCACTGGAAGATCCATGTTTTAATGTTATATTTTTGCAGCTGAAAGGTTTGGCATCCGCCCCGAAGTATGTTGCGCTATTAAGTTCAATGGCGAATCCAGCTTTGTGATCCCCGTTTGGTAGATTATCCCTTAATTCCAAAAATTCAATGATAGCCTCATCATTCTGGAAGAGGTCAAGACATGGAGGATTTGATTGGTTCCATTCGATGAGTTCAGGGTGGATAATGGACATTACTTCATCGATTAGATTAAGTTCGTTAGAGGTATCAGTGAGGGTTAAGACAGTGTGGTGAAGGTCGTTGATGGTACTCTCCCTGTCAGAATCAGGCGTAGGATGAGATGTAGGGTCTGTGGAAGATGTTTCCAGCTTAGGTACCCAAGTGGTCTTTATCTGTGCTTCTCCGTAAATAGGGATGTCTTTGCATGGTGGAGGTGGTGATGTGTCTTCCTCATCTGAAGTATTAAGTTGTACAGAATCAAATTCCCACTCGTGTGAGTCGGTCTCTGAATCACTTTCTAGCATGCGATTGCTATACCATACTGGGATGTCTTTGGAGTTAAACACGGCAGGTGTGATTGGTTTATGTATCTTTGTAGTGATCGGTGTTGCAGGAACTGTGATGGGGTTTAAAGGATCTGTCACTGGAAGTATCGGCAGTGTTGATTTAGTAACTTCTGTTGGAAGGGCTGGTGCCATAGATGCTGCTGCGGGTTCTGATATAGTTGTTGCTGTTGTTGGTGTTATTGATGGGATTACTGATTCGTTTGGTGGGATGATTGGTATTGTAGATGGTTGTGGTGGGGTTGTGAGCCTCGATGGGGCAGTGGGGATAGTGCTTGATGGTGCTTTGATTATGAAAGGTGTCCTCTTTGCAGTAGGCGGGCAAAATGGTTTGCTAGGTTTTCCTTTGAATCTGAGTTTAGGAAGGATCTCTTTTTCAAAACCTAGGCCTGTATTACCTTTGGGCTTGAATTTCGGCAGCAGAGGTTCATGTCGTCCTTGTTTGCAGTATCCCAAAGCACTCTGACCATCATATCCCATTCTTTGCATAATGAGGAGGCCTTTGCCATACTGTTCTGTAGGAAGTGTAACTTGCGGTTTGTCAGTGGTGATGGGATCTTTATAGATCCATTCCGCTAGGTCCTCATCTTGTGTTTCTTCCTCTTGACTCTTTCCAAGGATGAAAGGCGTTAAGGCACATGCAGGCGTGATTAGTGGTTGCTGGAGCAACTGCTGTGGTTTACCATGTGTTCTAAGAGAAGTGGGCATTTGTCCCACACAAAAGAGCTGACTCAAGTTATATTCTCCAAGACCTTCCTCTGCGACTTTCATCTTAAGCTTTTCTTGCTTGGGTATAGGAGTGTTTGAACTGGCAAGAGAGGCCGGATTTACATATGATGTGGAGGAAATGGCTTCCCTATTATTAGGAACACTAATCTCTGGTTGATGGCTGATATTATGGCAAAATGCAAAAGGATTTGCATCGCCCAAGATTGTGATCTCTGCACCATTATGTGGGAACTTGATACATTGATGGTAGGTAGATGGAACAGCTTGCATGGCATGTATCCAAGGTCTCCCTAATAATAGATTATATGGCAGAGGAAGGTCCAGAACCTGACAAATGATATGCTTTACCACAGGGCCTACTCGGATTGGTAGTACCACAGCTCCTTTGGAGGAACGCTCTGCATCATCATAGGCCTTGATGGTGATCTTTTTACAAGGATCTACTGATTCTATTGCATATCCCAATGCTGTGACCAACTGTAGTGTGCAAATGTTTAGGCCTGCTCCATTATCGATCAAGACTCGCTTGATCCTGTGTTGGTTGACAAAGCCTTCAATGTGGAGTGAGGCGTTATGAGGTTGTTGGAAAGAAGAGTTGTCACTTTCAGAAAAAGTGAGACAAGGTGATGACTTTAGATTTCCAACCATGGCTTGAAATTGGTCCGTGTTCAGGTTTGCAGGGACTGACGCTTCTTGGAGTGCTTGATCCAAGATTGTTTTATGAGATGGTGATAGGCGTAATAGCTCTAAAATGGATATGAGCGCAGGGGTTTTGTCTAATTGTTCCACAAGATTGTACTGCTTTGGGATGGAGGTGGTGCCATGTGGAGCTGCCTTGATGGTGACCTTGCCACGACGTGTAACAACATTGCAATTTGAGGTGGAATTTTTGAAAGTGATAGTTGCAATTTGTTCACTGGCATCATACAGGTGATTGACAGTGTAATTATACGCAGCTTGCGTATAATCAGTGGTATCAGGACCTCATCTGGAAGTGGAAGGACCCCTTTGATCTTGCGATGGAAGTGGATTCTTGAACATCTGATGATCATTATTGGTCGTTTTTGGGTCATGCCCTTCAATTTCAATTTCTCCTCGGTCAATAAGATCCTGAATGAGATCTTTCAATCGATGACAATTACTTGTCTTGTGTCCTCTTCCTTGATGGAACTCACAGTGTTCGGTATCTCTCCACCATGCCGGTTTAACTTGCGGCTCATAGTTGGATAGCTTAGGTAGAGTGATCAAATTCTGAGAAATGAGTTGTCGCATCACTGTTTCAATGGGTTCCCCTAAGGGAGTATATGTGCGTTTTTGTTTTTGTGGACGGGGTCTTGGTTCATCATGAGACGTGATGCGACCTTGATTGGAAGGAACATTTGTGTTATTCTGAGGTGGAGGATTTTGTCCTGCAAATCGAACCACAGGTTGTGCATTTTGGACAGTCCGAGCATCCACAACTCCATCATTGACGATATTCTTATTCTTGTTCCAGAAGTTCGGTTTATCACTATTGAAGCGCGGGCGAGGACCATCTTTGGGTTCATTAAAGATTTTGATGAGTGCCCTTTCACATTTTATACCTTTGGTGATCATATCGTTAAAAGAATCTGTATCTTTGACATCCAGGTGAAATTCCATTTCTTCGTTTAAGTTGGAAATGAAAATTTCCACTAGTTCTCGTTCAGGTAACTGAAGAGAACGTCTGCTAGACATTTGGCGCCATCGTTGCAGGAATACTGAGAATAGTTCACCTGGTTTTTGTTTGGTGTTGCACAGATCAGCCATGGTGATGTCGCGTTCAATATTATAAGAGTAATGAGATAGGAACTTCTGGATGAGTTCCTCAAATGTTCTAGTGCCACCTGGTAGTCGGGAAAACCATGATGTGGTTGTTCCTCCCAAGCTTTGGGGAAAAAGGCACATTAAGTATGTGTCTTCATATGCGACTTCGAGACAAGCGGAATGAAATTCTCGGACATGATCGCGGGGATCTCCCTTTCCTCTATATTTTTTGAATTTTGGTGTTTCGAACCCGCGTGGAAAGGGTGGCATATAAAGATTTCTATCAAATGGATAGGGACAGATGTCGTTAAGTGAGAACTGATTGGTCTTAACACCACTATGAAGTTGTTGGGCGAGATTCTCAACTTGTTGCCGCAACATCTCCATTTCATTTGGAGGAGGAGGTGGTGGGTTACCTCGAGGGATGTTATATCTGATGGGATCTCTACGCCTTTCCTCCTCATGGCGACTTTGTCTTTCTAATGCTTGTCTTAATTGGGCAAGATCAAAGTCTGAGGGGAGTTTGGCTCCTTCTTGAGCGAGTCTTAAAAAGTGAGCATCCGCATTGCTCCTTAGTATTTCATCAAATAATCTGTTAAAATGAGGGTTATGCTGAACCCTTTCGATTGTTGAAGGAGTGGGAGTACTTGGGTTTTCGTCATTCACATTTCCTCCAAGTGTTTTTTGAAATTCATTGAGGTTGTCCTCTTCTTCCTCAATTTCTATTTCTCGCTGCCTTGATCGTGATCGGGTTTGAGCCATTTTGTTTGCAAGTTTGTGTTGAAGTTGATTGAAGATGATGATGAGTTGGTGATGAAATGAAAGATTGATGGTTGGTGTTTTGTGTTGTATGTAGATCTCTAGCACTCTAAGGTAAATGTAACCGAAATTCCTTCTTTGAATTGCTTGTTTGTTTTGATAAAATTTGATGTGACAAGGTGTAGAGAAATCTGAGGTGTGTTACAGATTTTGACTACCTAGCAATTGGAGGATTCACTCATGAACTAGTTTTAACCTGCGTAGATGTGTCTCTTAGGATGAGCTTATCCTAGATGTAGAAACAATCTAAAAAGTGATGTGATGTGTTTGATTTCAAGCAATATCTAAAAAGAGAATTTGGGACAAGAACCTCTTAATGCTTTGAGAATTTTTGGGATGGATTGATGATGAAGTGATGATGTATAAGTGAGATGATGGATGAAAATGTTTTCAACTTTCAATAAAAACTTTGTGTCACAAATGGGACAAACTCTTCTTCTTCCCTTTCAGGCGTTGGTGGCACTTCTCAAGCTGTGTTGTAGGTGATACAGATGTTTGGGAAGAAATTGGGATTAATCTTTCCTCCTTGATTTTTGTGATAACTCAGAGCTCTATATTGCATAAAAGCTCTGCGGTTCAATGATTCGGAATCAAACTCGTTTGTTTTACCTTGAAGATAGAGATGCATGCGATGTAGAAAGATTCTATGTGAGACAAAGATTTGTCTATTGAGATAGAAGAATTTCCTCGTTTTGATCAAAGCCTTTGAGCTTAATGGTCTTCTTTTCAAGGTAATATTTTGATGACACTTCTTCTTTCGCAAGATGTGAAGAATGGTCATAAATTTTGTCTCTTTGTTGTTTGCACTTTGTTTTTGGTATTTTTGGTTGTGTTGACAGATGTTGGATGAATGCTTTGTTTTTTTGGGATTTGATTTTCTGATTTTTCTTTGACAAGAAAACAAAGCAAGCACACAAACACAAGATTGTAGCCTTAAAGGCACAAATGAGTATGGGTCTAGATCAACCCAATCCTTGGACTTGTTTCTGACCCTTCCTTTAGATGTATTTTAAGGTGTAGTTCCAAAGCCTGAAGTCGGCTCAATTCGCACTAGGTCTGTAAAACGAACACACTTCAAACACTTTTTATCCCTAAGGTCAAATGGCCAGTTGTGATAAATTTAGCCCACATCTTGATATTTCTTAGACTTTGGTACTACATACCTTATGAATCCCGCCGTGGCAGGTAAGGATGTGATATACTAAGTCTTGCACGAGCATAACAAATAGATGATCCCTATGATGGGGGAGTCACCACTTTTATCAAGCCACAAGTGACCTTTCAAAAAGCTATGTTTCTACTCAAGGAAATATGTATGGTGAGTATCTTGGGAGCAAAACCATCTATGCTCTTGCACTAAATTATACCTCAAATATCCTCAATCAATAGAATAGGTGGGCTACTACTTAAAGGTGTTTAGTCATGTTCGATGTTTTTGGACATAAGTTCATTCTGCAGTGACTCACTTAAGAGCCTTGTAACTGGTGGTGGGGCCCATTTGTCCTTTCGGCCACTTACACTGTAGGAACAGCTATACCCAAGGCTACAGCTTTCGCTCTCACCTGATTTCTATAGCGGCTCGAAGGATTTACCGCTCGAGATCGTTCCCAAGAGTATCGATCCCTTGGCAGGCCTATTTTAAAAAGATAAAATGTGAGTGTTACTAACACTTTTCTCTTGCACCTAGGATCACGAGAGCCAAGGGAGAGGATAGTGTGTGTTAGAAGTAGGTCCACTCGACTGACTTTTGTGCACAAGCGTGCCAAACACGAAATTCACTTGTTCTTTTTAATCCAACATTTGCAAAGATGATCTAACTATTTGGAGATGTTGCTCCAACAGCCATGGTGTTCTTTTTAACTTCAAAGGCAATGTGTTTTGTAATCTAGAATTTGGAAATCCTGGTCAACTTAATGAAAAACACGTTTTGCTTGAAGGAAATTTTGTTTGCAAAAATCAATCAAAAACAAGTGGTTTGTCAGTTTTATTTGCACCAAATTTTTGAAATGTGGATTGTAAATTTTAGGTCCCAATTGATGCAATGAAATCAAATTTTGTGTTTGTTAATTTTAAGCACCACAGCAAATGAGGCCTAACTAGAAAACAATGAAAAACTGTTTTTTTGTGTTTTTAAGTTCTTTTTAAGCACTTTAAATGAAAAAAAATTTGTGATTTTTGTTGGGTTGTTAACCTGCACAAAGAAAAGAAACAAGTTAATAAAATCAATGCTCAAAGGGGGGCTTCCACAAGCCTAAATTCTGATTTTTTGGTTACAAGTCAATTTGGGCGACACTCTGTCGCAATAGCGCTAATTTAAACGGTAGCGCTGAAAGAAGAGAAAAATCCGAGAAGACAAAGGCGCTGGAAGTGTGTCAATAGCGCTGAAACTATGACAATAGCGCTAGAATGTTGTCAAAAGCGCTGAAACCTTTTCAATAGCGCTATCTTAGGGTCAATAGCACTAAAATAAATTGTTGCAAAAACGCTAAAATGCGTTCAATAGCGCCGAAGCGCGACCTGTGTGGCAATTTCAACAAGCAAAATGTTAATTTCAAAAAAAATGATCAGAAGGTTGCGTGTTCGATTCACGTCGGGTTCACCAAATGATGCCTTCCTAAATGGCACAATGTTAGTTTATGATCAAACAACACAAAACACACAAGACGTTAGAGTTAGTCAATCAAAAACTAAAACATGAAGGCATTCCAAAGGAGACACTAAAAACATGCTAATGAATCTAACTAAAGAAGTAAGACAATGAGATATCTCCAACTATCTCTTAACATGATATTAGTTCCTTTCTCCCTTGTTCCTCTCCTCTCCAAGTTCCAAAATAGTGTAGCTCTCAGCAGCTTTTTGCACTATGGATGCTTATGGAGGATTGAGATTTGTAGAATAGCTCCAAACATGAAATGAAAAGCTATTTTTAATGCTAAAATGATTGATTTTACCAAAAAGACAAGATTTAGTTATGCTATGCTAAATGCTCTCTAAAATGGCTATAGTCTAAATGCTTACAAGTTTTCAGGATCTGGATTATGAAGGAATGGGCTCTATTTATAGGAAAAATGGAGCAATGGATGGCCAGGATTGAAAGGTTTAATCAAGGGTCAAGCTTGAAAGTTGGGGATCCATGTGCACAATTTGCACCAATGACATGGTGACAAGTGTCAACACAGGATTGGGTTGAGAGAAGAGGTTGGAGGCATTAAAGGCCTGATAAGACCTCATGGTTATCTAAAGGCTAAGGGTCAAGTCTAAATTAGGATTACCCACTGGATTAGGAGTTAATCCAAGGATAAACCTTTGTGCAAATGATTAAGAGATAATCATGGTCAAAGCATTAATGACCTGATGAGACCCTTGGGTTGGGTAGAGGTTGAGTCAAAACAAATGTTTTAACCATGTAGGAGGGTTTGGGTTAACCATTAATGGTTATTGGAGACTTTGTGGATTAAGTGGTTGAAAGTTGGAAGCCTTTAATGGTTTTCAAAGACTTTGGGGTTTTTGGTGGTTGAAGGTTGAAAACCTTCAATGGTTATCCAAGACTTTGGGCCATTTGAGAAGTGACTCCATTTTGCTTAGGAATGTGACAATAATTAGGGGATGGATTAGGCTAATTAGGAAGGGGTTAGAAGAATCTAGAAGGGGATTAGATTTTGCAAGTGGATTTCGTGGGTGAGGGAAAATAGGATTTTATTTAAAATAAAAATTCATTTATTTCAAAATGTGTGCAAGTTGCATTTGTAGGAAAATGCAAGTGGGGGGGGATAATGATTTAAATAAATGTTTTATTTAATTTATTTAAAAGAGGAATAGGGGGATATAATTAAATAAATTGATTTTATTTATTTAATTGATTTGTATTTGGTTTAATGAATTAATTAAAATAAATTGAATAATTTATTTAATTAATAGAAGAATGTTTGGGGATAAATTAATTAAATATTAATTTAATTAATTGGTGGCTAGTGGATTTTTAATCAAATAAATACGAAATATTCATTTAATTAAAATGGACAGATTTATGTGACTACACGTCTTACATAGGATAGATCATTCCTGAAACCAGACTGAGTCTTAGTCACTTCTCTTAAATCAAACTAGGTAACTTAGATAAACATCTTACACAGGATAGATCTTTCCTAAAACCAGACTAAATCTTAGTTGCTTCTCTCAATCGGTACGTTAAACGAACAACTAGCTCCAAATTTGATCTTGACTTCTGCATCACAAACAGCTTTAGGTCACATCAGTCAATAAAAATGCCTATTCAAAACAGAAGTTCTCGTAAGAAAGATGCCAAAGGCAAAGGACAATCCTTTTCATATAAAGATAATCCATTTTGCGTAGAGAATCCTCTCACTAATAAACCTTCATCATCAGATATGTCATTTTATGATCAACCCTTGTCTCTCACCATAACTAGAACAAAACAAGAAAGACAAGCTGCTAAACACAAAACTTATGACGATATTAGTATCCATGATACTGACAATGATTCCTCATCAAGTGAATCTAAAGCCTCTGAACCTCCAAAAACTAATATTCATAAATGTCAAAAGGATGAAGATTTCTGAAAAATGATGAAGGTTATCATGGCTAGAGAAAAAAAAGAATATTTTCTAGAACTAGCAAAACAAGGCACTAAACTTCCTACTGGTTATGACATTGAGACCCTCGTCACTAAAGAGGAAGAGACGCCATTAGAAATGGTAAACAAACAATTACAAGCGTTATGAATTGAGATCACAGAATATAAAAACAAGGATAAATCATCAAAACAATATTCTCTGGACACAATATGCACATTTCCATTTGAAAAAAACATTTACATGTCTCCATTTCCTTCATGAGTGGAGATCCCAAAATTTGACAAATATGATGGCAACTCAGATCCCCAAGACCGTATCAAAGAATTTTGTGCTTTATGTATGGAGTTCATGCACGACCAAACGTATCTCTTGCGCCTTTTCCCAAGGAGTTTAGGAGGGCAATCTATGGAATGGTTCTCAAGCCTACCTATGGGAATAAAAACTTTTAAAGAATTAATCCAACTATTTCTACAACAATACTCCTATAACATTCATCACCCAGTCACTATGATAGAACTTTGCAATACCAAACAGAAAACAAGAGAGCCCTTTCTCACTTTTCTCCAACAATGGAGGAAGATGTTCTCTAGATATTCACGGCCTATTCCAGATTCTGATAAAATGGATATCTTCATCAACAACCTAATCCCTGAATTCAAATGTAGTATCCAGATGCAAGTGCATCCTTCACTCAAAAAAATGGTAGATAATGCCCTCAGGATGGAAGATGTACTTATAAAGAAGGGATATATATCACTTTGGAAAGAAACACAACTAGGATCTAGTTCCAAAGAAAAGAACAAGTATTGAAAATATGGCAAAGACAACAACAGAAACGTTGTTAATGACGGAGTAGTAGACACTATTAAAAAAAACTTGAAGCCCATGATATTTAACTTGGCTAGTGGCACGCAAGCACTCAAAGTAGCTGAAACCTTAGCAAAAAATCCTCTGAAGAAAGTAAAAGAGTGGTTTAAAGAGAAACCTTGGCTTTTGAAACCTAGACTCGAATTCACTCCTCTGGAAGAATCATATGAATCTGATTTCAAAACTTTATTGGCAAATGATCTGATAATGTTACCAAATAATTATAGGCCATATGATCCCAAAGTCAAACCAAAATGGTGGAGAGAAAATGAATATTGTGATTACCATCAAAAAAAAGGTCATCACACAAACAACTGCATGAAGCTCAAGCATGAGATTCAAGATCTCATAGATGCTGGTAAAATTGTTGTTGGGAATCATCCAACAAATGTTGATCACAAATATTTTAAGGGCCCTTTACCTATTTACGAACAAGGTGATTCCTCAAAGACAAAAGGAGGTGCCAAAGTAAATTACACTTATACCAGCAATGACAATGTGATCAAAATGATTGAGTCTTCCCAACCTGAATATTGCAATGTGATTATAATCAAAGACAAACAACATGAATCACAACATGCAAATGCTATGACCCATTCTCAAAAGAAATTCACTCTTCAAGGAGCTATTTCTTCAACTCCTGCTCAAACAACATCAAACCTACCAACCTCATCAAACAAACAAAAAGATACAATATTTGATAAATTTAAATAGCTAACTTCATCATCATCCTTTGGATATAGCATTGTTGAACAACTGAAAAGAACGAATTCTCAAATCTCCATCTTTGAATTTCTCAAAATCTCTTATGCTCATAAAGAGATCCTGGACAAAGTGTTGCTCACAACTAATGTTCCAAAAGATTTAGATATTGATCGGTTTCAATCTATGGTGGGTCATTTGACTTCACCTCACTATCTGACCTTCTCTGAAGAAGATGACAACTCGCTAAATCATCCACATAACCAGCCATTGCACATTGAAGCTATGATCCATAAACACCGAGTTAAATGTGTTTTGATAGATGGAGGCGCAAGGTTGAATATCTATACTTACAGTCTTCTTACACAACTAGGATTTTTTGAAAAATGTCATTGATCTAGCCAAGAAAATAACAATTAAATCTTATGATGAAGAAGAAAGGACCTCTAAAGGTCTAGGATTATTACCAATCAGGGTGGGACCTGTAGAAAGAGATGTCATTTTCCAAGTACTTGATCTTCCTCTGTCATACAATATCTTACTCGGTAGGTCGTGGATTCATGAAATGAAGGCAATTTCATCTACATACCATCAATGCTTAAAATTTTCTTATAACGGAGTTGAAGTCAGTATCCTTGTTGATACAAATCTCCCCTGTAATGCATTGACAAAAGGTGTTGATACCTTTGTGCCTCATAATAGAGCAGCCTCTAAAAATGAAAGTCCAGAAGCTCTGATGAAGGACTTAGAAAATAAATTGAAGATTACAAATACTGGCATGGATGGCTACAAGATAGAACCAGTACTTTCATTAGTCTCTCTCCCTCCATCACTAAAACAGTTAGGAACCATCAGAGGCTATGAGAACATAGACTTTAACTCTGAATATCATATATGATGGTCTTTTTGTATAGTCTTCTACTTCCTTGGTAGATGAAATAGAAGAGGATGTTGTTCTTAAGTGGATTTTCAAGGAAGATAGTCAAAATGAGGAAGTATGGCATTGTGAGATTTCCCTAACCTAATATGGTCCCAGCTACAAAATGATCCAATGCATGGGATATTCAAGTATTGGTCCCTTGGGAAAACATCAAGAGGGTATTATTGAACCGATTTAGCCACAAACAAAATCTACAAATGATAAGGCTGGACTAGGATACAATCCAAAAAAGACATCAAACCAAAAGCATGCTTCTCAGTCTAAGTGGAAGAAAAGGATATCGCCTTCAACATCACAGGAAGTCAACACTCAACAAACTCAAGCAGAGTGTAGAAAAGAACAAGAGGAACTAGAAATCAAGAGAGAAGAAATAGTCAGTACTCAAGTTCCGATGGTATCATCTACAACAATACAAGGAGTTGAAGTTCCAGAAGATATGAGAGATGAAGTAGAAAGAATCAAAGAATTATTTGCACCACTGAAATTTCCAATCACATACATTGGTAGGCAACAAGTAGATGATTCATAGACTGACTCAAACAAGTATGAATGGGGTCTAGACCACCTCTCAGATACATCCATTATAGAAATTCCTGAAGAGTCTAGCGATATCACAGATGACACTCAAGAGCTGATGCGCTTAAAGCTAGAAAAGGAGATATAGGAAAACAGACTAAAAAGACAAGAAGACTATGAACAAAGGTTTAAAGAAGGAAGAATACAAGAAAAAATTTCATCTATTATATACCCCTCTAATAAGACATAACAAATCAAGTATGTAACTACACAAGAAGAATTGGAAGCTACAGAAACAGAACCAGTCATTAGTCCAAAGGAAGTTGAATGGAGTAGATGACAGAGATTCACAGAACCATCAAGGCTATATCAATAGGTATGTCAGATACAAATAATAAATGAATCAAATCTTGAAGGAACTTGTAGCATCAAAGATGTAGGTGTTGATACCATACATACATTCACTCAATCACTTGAAGAAGACTCGGAAATTTCATCTGATGACTCTAATGACTCTAACAACAGTCCTATTTATGACAATATTTACTCAGCATCAAACTTTGAATCCTCTAGCGTGAATGATAAGAATCTATCTACTAATCTTATTACTGTCGAACCACGATATGAAGTCCAGTCTGGCGTAGAGAATGATGCTACAAGTAGGTCTATTGGATTAGGTTAACTAAATATTAACGTGGACTTTAATAATCATGTTCTGACTCTTCCTGGTCTCGAGACATTTACGCAAGGTAGTCTTCTAGAACTTGACTTTTCAATTTGCAGTTGTGATGACAATACCGTGAACTCACTCAAACTTGTCCAAACTCTATCCTTGGTACATCCAGAATTAATTGATTGTAGTCTACACGACCAACCTATGAATGTACCTACTTTTGCCAATGACTACACACTAGCCTATTACCTCAACACAGTTGAACCCATGGACTCTTCCACTAGTGAACAAAGTGAGAACATGACTGAAATAGATATCAAGTATCTTAGTCGCAAAAATCAGAAAAATAAAAATAAAAGATCTGATGGTGAAAACCACATTGTGGCAGTGTCATAATCTAAAAAAGAGAAAATAAAGGACCTACCTAAGGGCGAAAACCTCTCTAAGGCACCTGAAGGTGAGATACTTAATATACTGCCAAGTCATTTTTAGGAAAGGTCTTCTATACTGATCGAGCCAACTCAACCAGTGAACATTGGGAGTCAAGAGACACCACACATCATTCACTTAGCTCAATCATTATCAGCGGAAGAGTTAAAATATTTCAGCAATCTCTTCCTAGAAAAGAAGATCAACTTTGCATGGACATACTCTGATATGCTAGGCCTGGATCCTGGTCTTATCATGCACCATCTTTCTATCACACCAGGAATTAAACTAGTCAAGCAAAAACTCCGTAAGATGCACCCTCATGTGGCACTTCTAGTCAAGGCTGAGCTAGAAAAGCTACTAAAAGCTGGATTTATCAGAGCTATAGACTATGTTGAATGGATTTCAAACATAGTACCCATATCAAAGGTAGACAAATCTATTAGGGTTTGCACAGACTTCAGAGATCTCAACAAAGCTTGTCTGAAGGACGACTTTCCATTGTCAGACATTGATATGATAGTCGATATGATTGTTGGGTATGAGATGTACTCACTAATGGATGGATTCTCTGGTTATAACCAGATCAAAATAGCTCCTGGAGATCAAGAAAAGACAACTTTTACCTGTGCATGGGGAACCATTTGCTGGAACATCATGCCATTTGGGCTAAAGAACGTAGGAGCAAGTTACCAAATAGTAGTAACTACTATCTTTCATGATATGATGCATAAGAATTTGGAAGATTATGTTGATGAAACTTTAGTGAAGACTATGAAGAGATCCATACATATTCAAGAGCTAGGCCTTATACTAGACAGAATGGAAAAATTCAAACTTTGGCTAAAACCAAAAAAGTGTACATTCGGGGTAACATCAAGGAAATTACTTGGCTACATCATTTCAAAGAAGGGAATTGAGGTTGATCTTGAGAAGGTCCAATCTATAATGGAAATTCCACCTCCAAAGAACATCAGTCAAATGAGAAGTTTACAGGGACGTCTCCAATCAATCAGACCCTTTATTTCTCAGTTGGCAGACAAAGCTCAACCTTTCACAAAAGTATTGAGGAAAGGAGTAATATACAACTAGGATTGATAATCTGAACAACACCTTCAGCAAATCAAAGAATACATGTCCAATCCACCAATATTGATGCCACCAATTTAGGTTAAACCATTGATCTTATGCATATCAGCTACTGATTCATCATTGGGGCATTTCTGGCACAACAGGATGAAAATAAAAAAGAGAGAGCTATATATTACATCAACAGAATATTGGTGTCTTATGAAATGAACTATACTATAATAGAAAAATCATGCTTGGCATTGGTATTTGCATCACAAAAATTGAGACACTACGTGTTAGCACATTCCATCAAACTAGTAGCTAAGATTAATCCGCTCAAATATCTTATCAACAAAGCAACACTTACAGGAAGATTGGCTAAATGGGTCATGGTTCTTACAGAGTTTGATATTGAATATATGGATCGCAAAGCCATCAAAGGATGGGTAATTGTAGATCAACTTGTTGTTTCTCCACTTGAAGACACTCAACCGTTGCATATAGAATTTCCAAATGAATAAATAATGCACCTTACTCAACAATCATGGAAGATGTTCTTTGATGGGCCTTTCACTCAACATGGTTCCGATGTTGGAATACTTTTTATTACTCCTCAAAAGTATTCAATCCCGAAGGCTTACAATATTATTTTCCCTTGCACAAATAATATTGCACAGTATGAAGCTATGGTAAAAGGGATCAAGTTGGCTATCGAATGGAAGGTTCTAGAATTACACATCTATGGAGATTCTTAGCTAATCATCAATCAAATCAAAGATACATATCAAACTCGAGATGAGAAACTGATGCCTTATAAGAGAATGGTGGATTATCTCAAGAAATATTTTAATTTTGTATCATTCCAGTAGATTCCCAGATCTGCAAACAGAGCAGCAGATGTTATGGCCACCTTGGCATCCATACCAGAGTTACAAGAGTCCAATTTTCACTTTGAATTCCTAGTGGAAGAGTTACATTACCCTGCCTATGATTCTCCTGATTCCCAGATGGTCTATTCTATTATTGGACATGACTCATCTCCCTACAACCACATTTACTCTTATCTGTGTGACCAAATTATCCCAGAAAAGCTTACCCATAATGAGAAAAGGAACCTAACCCAAAATGCTTTACGGTACGTCATCATCGCTAACGATCTATTTAGGTGAGGTTTGGATAGTACTTTGCTTAGGTGTCTATAAATTGAAGAGTCCCAACGTGCATTATTGGAAGTCCATGAAGGAATTTGTGGATCTCATTCGAATGGTCTTAATTTAGCTCGGAAACTACTAAGGGTTGGCTACTACTAGCCAGACATACATAAAGATGTTATAAAGTTTTCTAAAACTTGTGAGAAGTGTCAGCTACATGGCAATCTCATACATGCTCCAGCAAGGGATCTCATACCCTTCATTACACATTGGCCTTTTCAGCAATGGGCCTTTGATCTCATTGGTCAAATATATCCTATATCATCCAACAAACACAAGTTTATCATAACTATCACTAAGTACTTCACTTCACCCCCCCTCTCAGTGTTCTTGGATTCCTTCAATTCCAATAATTGGTATCAGAGCTTGGTACCTCGGAGGAAGTTTAACAGCTTGAGGAAGATCCTAAAACCAAAATCATTGAATATGGCTATGAAGAAGCAACTTGAGATGGCACTTGAAGATTATGATGCTGAAAGGTTGAAGAACTTAAAGCGGCAAGATGAATTGAATTTTGTAATGAATTCATTCTTGTTCTGCAAGAAAATTTATCATCAGCTCAAGCTAGGAGGAAGGAACTTTTGCAAAACCAGGATGATGAAGATAAAAATGCACTTAAGAAACAATGTCAGAAGCTGATTCAACAAAACATGCTCATGAAGAATGAAATGCAAGACCTGACTATGAGGATGTCAAAAGATATTGAGGACAGAAAGAAGAAGGAAGAAAATCTTGATGTATCTCTGAAGAACAAATCTGAAGAATGTGGCAGATTGGCTCATGAGAATGATATGTCAAAAACTAATTTGGTACAATCCCGGAATAATGAACAAGAGCTTGAAAGACAAATAATAACTCTGAGAAATGATCTGACTACTGCAAGTGAGTATAAAGAAAAATTTAGGATTAGTGTTGCACAGTTGGATGATTTATTGAAAAGACAAAGGCAAAATGAAGATTCTAGAGGACTTGGATTTGAACAAGGCGAAAGCTCCGATACTGCAAATAAAGATCAATCAACCGATATACAGAACTCATCAGAATAGAGGAAACTGATAAGGCAGTATAATGCTTACAAATTCAATGGTAGATGCTTTGTTTGTAATAAATTTGGGCATATGGCTAAACAATGTAGAAATAGAGAAAATCAAAACTAAAACTCAGTTCTTGGTCAATGCACAAATTGCAAGAAATATGGTCATAAGTCATAAGATTGCAGAATAAATGTTGAGTTTCATGCATGTGAAAATTTTGGACATTTGGCTAATCAATGTAGATCAAGGAATGACACTGGATATGGCAAAGAAATTCAAAAGAACAATGTTACATGTTATGCATGCAACAAAATAGGTCATATTGCTAAGTACTGCAGAAGCAAGACTAAACCGGTTAGCAATGATAGAGAAAATAAGAAAGGAAAGAAGAAGGTAGATGAATTATAACAAGATCACACCAAGAGATGGGTTAAAAAGTCTAAAAAACCAAGTGGAGATGCAACTACACCGGTAACCGCACCAGTAAATCCATCGGTAGAATAGAGCATTCCTACACCGACAAGGAATTCAACCAGTAACTAAGGCAGACGCCTTAGGGGTTCACAAATTCATTGCAAATCTTGCATATTCCCTAGAAGAGATCTAAAAAGTTGTATTGATCATTGATGGAGGTTTATCCGGCATAAAACTGTGAAACCGGCATCCGGTAGGGCGCGCTACTAAGAATTTATAATAGTGAAGGATTAGGGTTTACTCACTGATAAAAAGGGAAAATGGACTCATTTTTACTCACCCAGCACTTGAGCAAACTAGAGCGAAGCAAAGGCAAATCATAGGCGATCAAGAGTGAGCAAAGGCATTCTAAATATTTCCAACAGTTATCTGAGAAGTGATCAAGATCTTTCAAACCGACAATCGTTATCTAAGTATTTCTTTGAAACGGCATCTGGATCATCATCTGCTCCTACTTTCATTGTGAATCCCACTGTTTTTGAGGTTAAGGATAGGCTTAGACCTATTTTCAAGGAAGTTCCTCAAATAGAAAAAAGGAAGACTCTTCTGGCACATTTTCAAGGGTTCTCGATGGCGTAGTTTATGTGGAAGATGTCAGGGCTTATAGTCACTGCATTTTGGAGGATTTAGTCACTTAGGAAATCAAGGGAATGTATCAATATGTGATACTAGGACGCTCAAGAACAATCAAGCCAAAATATCAAATCATTGAATACCTAGGGTTAACTGGAATCCTATATATACCAGAATTCAAGGACAAAATGATTAGATATGTTCCAAGTAGGGTCCATAATAAATTCATCCAGTTGGATCAGCCTCACATGATCACCAAAGAAGCAATTCAGGCGGTCACCAACTTACCCCAAGTTGGGTAGGAACTAGAGAATAATATCTCCAACACTGAGGTTGAAAATCTCACCAGCGCAACCCATGATGGAAGGTTGATGAGGATCAGCACCATTAAAGATATAGATGTAAAATTTGCCAGCATGATCATCGGCTACAAGGTAACACAATCAAGTCGATTGAACTTTGTTGATAGTTCTTGTATCCATGTTGCATATCAAATGATAAAGAATGATGGAAAGTGTGATTTGTATGAATGGTTAAGAAATGAATTAATGATAAATCTTGGAAAAATCAAAGGTGTTAAGAAAGTAACATTCCGGTTTGACAACCCTATTGTCTCCTTAATGTTGTATTTCATGAATGAGCTACCGAGTTTGGGAAAGAAACGATGGGCTCATGACATACCAGTAGGTATGCAGATTAGAGATGCAATCACTGGTCTTGGAAGCCACAGGGATGAGAAGTTATGGGGCTTCTTTAAATATTTCCAAGAGAACATGAGACTGAGGGAGAGAATCTCCAAACACATTGTGGAGAAATACTCCACTGAAATCTGCTTCATGGTTAAAATAGATGAAACCCTCATGGAAGCAGTGGAACCTAAAACAATATGGGTCACTGAACTGGGCTATGAAGTTGATGACAGCATCTTGGAACTATATTTTAAAATATTGATTGATGCTCCATTGGATGATAAGGCTGAACACTTTGGTACTGCAGAGGAGAAGGCTCTTGAAGTTAAAATTGGTTTCAACAAGAAAAGTAGGGAAAAGAAAATAGACAAAAATTTTGCCTTCATTCAAAATGTAATTCACAAGATAGTTATAGAACTAGGTTCTGGATCTAAACTGGCAGATCAACCGGCAATGGCAGTTGTAGCAACTATAGTGAAAAGTGCTCCTGAGGTAAAGAGGCCAGCAAATTTCATATCTGCTATCACTTATGACTCTCATACAAAGGATAATCAACCTCTTGCATTCAGAAGGGTATAGAGGAAGAAAGCTGACAAGCCTTCGGTAGAAGAGAAGAAGGTGGAGCCAAGGAGGAAGCTAGTAAGAAAGGTAACAATAGCATCGACACCTCCGGCAAGGAAACCTACTCAGAAGAGGAAGCCTGCTCCATCCGCTCTTGCAACCCCCAGTAAGAAGAAGAAAAAGTGTGATGAAGCAACTGAATCCGGTAATATGACTTCTATAGAATTAATAGATGAGGTAACTAAAGATAGATTTTTGAAGAATGTGTCAAATTTATATGAGCATTTAGATGACAATGAACAAAATGAAATAGAAGAAGCAATTTTGTTGCATTTAGACATATATAAGAAGGCTTTGCTAAAAAAATTAAAGGAAATTCCTTTATCATTGTATAATAAGTTAGATGCAAGGAGAATAGATGCAGTTAAGAGGGACAGAGAGATTAAAGAAGTTGAACTTTTGGGAATTTGTGGTTCTATAAATAATGAAGAAATGAAAAGATGTATAGAAGTTGCAAATAGAACAATCTTTAGCGGCAAACCCTGGCAAATAAGCTTAACGATGGGTAGATTCAATGAAATAATAAATGAGACCAGAGATGGTTGGGCTAAATTCTTCCAAAAGAATCCTGATTTCCTTAATTCTCAAGAAGAATTTGCTAAGGCAACAGCTCCCACCATTCTGGACAGATCAAAAGGAAAAGGAATTTTGGGAAGCTCAGATCAAATTTTGAATGAACTGGCAGATAAACCTAAAATCGATGAGAGTGTACAGGCTAAACAGATAGAGACAACATTTGTATAGTATGAGAAAGGTAATATAGATAATGTATAGGATATAGAAAATATTGTGGATAATAATCCACCGGCAATAACAGATACTGCACCAAGTGGTGAAGCCAGCGGTGCAAAAGAGGATGAGAAAAGGAATACACTGGGAGAGGATAAGGAGAAGAAAGAAAAGGAAAAGGAGATTGATAAAACACCTAGTACTAAGCCGGTAGTTGATTCCTCATCAAAAATTTTGGTAATTGACACTTCTCAAGTTGTGAATAAATCCATCACAGAGATGAGTCCCACAAAGTTAATGATTATGTCTTCTCAAAAGCTAGTGAAGAAGGGATCTATAGACAAAGGAATAATAGATCAGTCAATAATAGTTTTCAATAGATTCATTCTTGAATGTATGATTGAAAATGAAGCGAGCCCTTCTGGCAAGCTTAAGGTATTGATAGAGAACATCTCTAAAAACTTTCAATCATTACAGCAGATTTCTGACTGGCAAGCACTTGAAAGATTCTCTTTAGCTAAGAAAGTCACTTTTGACCAGATTATTGAGATAGAGAAGAGGAAGATTGAAGAGAAACTTATACTTATTGAAAATTCTTTGAAATAGTGTACTAATGTCTATAGGGTATGTTGTAATATATAAATTCTTACAACAAATATAGATAAGAGGATAAAGGAGTTACAAGAAAATATTGCTAATATTGCTGATTCTTTTGATGGACTAACTTCACTTACAACACCTATTGATGGACAAATTTTGACTTTGGAGAACCAATTTTTTTCTTTTGAAAAGGAAAGAGACAAGATTGTTTGGAGAGCAAGAATTCTCAGAGGTTTGGTGAGTCCAAGATTGGATTCACTTGGTGTACATAAGAGGGAATGCATAGATATGCTTGTGAAGCCCACACTGGTAGAAGTCACTGAGAAAGAATCAATTGCACATTTACTGAGTGTACTTGTATCCATATCTAAAACATTCAAAACTAGCTAGGATACTTATATACAATTACTAGAGAAAGCTTATCCGAAAATCTTGAAAATGGTCAAGCTCTGGTAAGTAATCTGTAATTATTCATTCTTTTGCACAGATTCATAACAAATCTTTCACCGATCTTTGGCATTGATGCCAAAGGGGGAGGATATGTATATGAAAAATATGTATATAATCCTAGGGGGAGGATATAGACAAAGAGTATATTGCAAACATACTCAATCAGCTCAGGGGGGGCATGTTTCAGTTTCAGTTGAACCGGCAGGGAATCCACTTTTCACATGAGTGTTGCCATCAATGCCCAAGGGGGAGATTGTTGGCAATTGACACTCATTGGATTCATATGTTGTCATTGATGGAAACAAGATTCTATAGAAGGCATATACCGGCAGATACCGGCATTGGAGGCATACACTAGCAGATACTGGCATTGGAGTAATTAGGGTCATAACCAGCACCGACACAGGCACCGACATCAACATCCAACACTTCAGTGAAGCCGACATCAGTTTGGGATCCAAAAAATTTTATTTCTACAATCATTTTGTAATTATTGTATAGGGTTGACATTGAATATCTTTTGTAATGTATTGTAAGCTGACATAACGCATATTATTTGTAAAGGGTATATAAGTCAGTTTATTAGGTCATTTTGATATAGGACAATGTGTATAATAAATGTGGAGAAGAAAAGTGATGTGAAGGATATATATGTAGATCATTTGTATGATAAATTGATATCATACAATGGTCAGTAGATGGTTTGTAAAACATTCTTAGAGTAAAGGAGATGTCGGTAAAAGGGTTTATGGTTTATGAACCGGTACAAAACAGAGCTATAACTGGAACTCTGTTTGGCATTGTAGATGCATTTTGTGATTTCACCATTACTGTTTTATCTAAGTAGAAGCTTGTAGTCAGTGAGACTCTTTTGTGTTGAGCAGTGTGCTCTAGGTAGTGGGCCTTCCTGCATGTGCAAGCCCACATACTATGTAATATCTTTCATATGGCCAGTAAATTAATATTGTGGGTCACAAATCTCATCGTGGTTTTTCCTCTTTGAGGTTTTCCACATATAAAATTCAATGTGTTATGGTGCTCATTCTTGTGGCTGGTTTATTTACTTCATGTTATATGTTTCTTCATTTACCGGTTTATATGTGTATGTTATAATAAGTTAAAATCTTATTTTACCAACAGAACACTGTTTCACAACCCCCCCCCCCCTCTCAGTGTTCTTGGATTCCTTCAATTCCAAAATAAGTAGTGATGAAAGATTTAATTATAATAAATGTTCAATAATGGTTTATATTTTATACTCTTTTATGTCATTAACTAAAATATGTATGTGTTGTTTTTACAGAAATTTATGTGTCCTTGTCAACCAGGTGGCCATGATTAGGGTATTGCAGGTAGTTCAAGTGATGACAATTTTCTATACATTAAAACTACTCCTTCTTTGGACTTGTGAACTTTCTTTTTTAACGTTAGTGTTGTTGCTCGTATATTTATTATGTAGTTGATGCAGAGGGATCTAGTTGATTCTCTTCATGACTAATCATTCATACCTTAGGGAAACAAACCCCCTTACACGTCCATTCACTTGTTCTAAACAAACCTCGAACACATACTTTTTCTAGATCCTTGACTTGGATCAACCCCTTAATCATAGGACCTTGGCTATTTATCTGACTCAAAGTAAATTGCCACTTGCACTTGCTCTAACATTTGACTCCACTATGTGCCAAGACAATGGTAACAATGAGATCATTGTATGCCCCTAATGTAACTATCCTACTATGATCCTACTGGCATACTCATCTTTCCCAAATCCATCTTGAGGACTTTCACTCTTTGAATCACTCCAACTCTCACAATTTGACTACAATACGGTACTAATTCTAATTAGGACCACTAATGGTTTAAAGACGCATCTCCAAATGCTCATTTGTCACACACCAAACTAGTGGTTCCCAAGGACACATAAATGGACTTCTTTCCCATGAAAAAAAAAAACACAATTCACAACCCTCCCAACCACCCTAAGAAACATCTTGACCCTCTGTTGTCTTCACACTATTCACAAAGATAAAAAACACCAATGGGATAGTCTTACATCATTGATCCATTCACTATTTTATAACCCTTCAACGGTTCTTGGAAAAGACATAAACTCACCCAAACATTCCCCTAACATTCAACTCCAACACCATTCCTAATAATCAGGTTGATCCTGCAAAATGAAAAGGTTTCAGTATGTTGTCCTTTTTGTGACAGTCACTCCCAAATTTAACAAACTCTTCCTTCCACTATTTTTACAGTCTGAGACACAAATTCAGTCTTCTTTTACATGTTCACACATCCAAAATCCATTAAGAATCTACAACCTTCCTCATAATGTCAGCTTCCAACAAGACAAGCTACATGTTCAAGCATTTCAATGTTAGCCTTAACATTGTGAAAATACCAATTTTTTCAACCATCATACCTTAACATATACTTACCGTTGTCCTCCAAGAGTGTTCTTTCATTGTCCTCATCTCATTAATGTCTTCTCCAACTACCCAAGTACTCATAATCTACACTTACTCATACAATAAAGAACCCAAATTCCAAAATTGCAAAATAAGGAACCCAAACTACCATTCATTGTGACTGTCATGATCAAACAAGTAGATTGAAACTTCCTTGGCTTATCACTTTGAGTACCCAAAACAGATCATACTTGATACTATCAATGTTCATAATAAAGGTTCATTCTTGTTTACTATTCTTGTAGTTTTCATATATTTAATGTATTATTCTTCAGGTGTTATCAATGTTCCTATGCAAATGTTGCCTCATCAGAGGTTAGCCCCACCTGTATTGTTGACTGCAATGTTGGCAACATGCAGCATGCAGACATCCTCTACTACATGTCATGTTGGTCTGCCCACTATTGATAGATCCTTCTTTTGCTCTATCTTTTGTTATGTGTTTATTTCCCTTGAAGAGTTCTTTCTTGGGGGCATTTCATAGTGGATTCATTTTCTACAGCAGGAGATGCACATGAGGATGTTCCAGAGGTGACTATTGTTGATAACATACCATCATTTCCTAGATCTTCCCATATTACTAGTACAGGAATGTTGCAAGCCACATTGGTGGTGAGTGACAAAGAATTGATTCCCTTAAAGATACAGAAGGTTCCAAGTACTTTAAAATTATTATTATAATAGTCTAATTGTAATTTACTTACTGATCACTCGTTTTGGACTAATGATCCCATGAATTTTTTGTAGGAAATGATATTTTTTATAAAAATCATAATGACATTGCATTGCAGATATTTGGGCCCACCATGCGTAAAAGGTGGAACATCATATCTGAACTAACCCTAATCCACTATTTTGATTTCATATCATTTCTAGAGTAGTTTTCCTTTGATCCATTTCTTGAACTATAATAAAGGTATCTTCAATTCATTTTTGAATCTAATAGGTTTGTTTTTGTTTTAAAAGGTGGAATGACCAAGAAAAAGGTTAAAAGATGAATTGACAAATTGTATGGTTGAGTTGTTTGGAAATGACACACTCGACAAAACCAAGCTCCTTGAAAAAGCTAACACATATGTAAAGTATGTGAGGGACCAATACAGGACACATTTAGAGAAGAACGTAAAGTATGAGCGTCCCCCGATGATTCCAGAGAGGGAGTGGAAGGACCTAATTTTGGATGCCAAGGAGAGAATTGAAAGGAAAAAAGGAAATACACCAGCAGACACCAAAAGAAGGTATGGGATACTATTAAGAATGTAATTATGTACTAATTACTCTTTATATTTATATAATCTAACATATTTCAAACTTTTCATAGACTGAGTGACACATCAAAGGCAACCAAGGCAAGACAAGAAAATAACAGGCGACACGGACTTGGCTCCGGTGGTTATATGAAACTTGCCGCATGAATTCTAAGTATCAGTAAATGAAATATCGCATCAAAATATTTATAAATTGCAAACAATTTTTTTTTATCAAACAATGCAAGCAAAATTCACAATACCAAGAAAAAATGCAAGGCTTTGAATTGAATAGAGCATGTTGGTATTGTGGTATGGTTTTGTCATTGATTTCAACACCTACTAATACACCTACTTTGGAGATCCAGCAACATTCACTAGCAAGTAGTAAACTGTGCAACAGTTACTAGTATATGGTTCACCGGCAGGATCTATTGTTCACCTATACCTGGAATGATATGGAAGACACTTGATAATGTCAAAGACATCATGTCGACACTTTATTTTGAAGAAATAATCATTGGTATATTCATATTTGCATATTTTCTTTTACCGGCAAATAGGTCCAGGTTATCTAGGGTTACACCGGCAAGCTTATCTTTTCCAAATCAGCACGGCATGCTATGGAGACGATTTATTGTTGTTGTAAATGCATTAAGATGACATGTTCAATCAGTTATTGCATCGGATATTATATTGTATGTAAAATGTTTTTATTGTAATATCTTGTAGAGCCGACCTACTAAAATTGGTCTTAGGGTATGGTATAAATGTAAGATCTTATTTATAAGATCAAGTGTGGAATGCGAAAAAGAATTAAGTGAAGGTATATGCGAGATCAAACAGGGATATACATGAAGACATCATTTGAAGGTGAAGTTAGGTTTTTGTAGAAGCATATCAGCATTACACCGGTACTGAATCCAGCATATGAAGATTTTATCTTGTGCAGTACATTCTTATTGGATTTAACCATCCAACTGTAGTCAGTGTGACTCCCATTTTGTGATTGAGTAGTGAGCTCTAGGCTGTTGGCCTTTCTGCATGTGCAAACCCCATTTATGTACACTTACTATCTACAGTAGTATTATCTGATTGTGGGTAAGGTTTCCCACTATGGTTTTTCCCCTTACAGGGTTTCCACGTACAAATATTGGTGTCATGTGTTGTGGATGACTTTATGTTTATGTTTCATGCATTAATCCTTACCGGTATAGCAATTTACTATTAAAATTGTCTACCAGCATACTTAACTGGTTTACCGGTATTAAGCATTAAGTTGGTTAATAAGTTTTTGGTTTGAATTAATTTGACAACTGATTTACCACCCCCCCTCTCAGTTGTCTCCAGGACCTAACAATTGGTATCAGAGCCTAGTCCTCTTTTGCAGAAGTTTAACAACTTGAGGAGATCCAATGTCTACTAATTATTTCAGGAAGGACAGTCCTAAACTTGATGGAACCAACTATGGGATATGGAAGATCGGAATGGAGACACATCTAAATTGCATTGGTAAAGACATCTGGGAAGTTACTAAGAATGGTTATACTGCTACTGTAGCTGGTCAGACTGCTCCAACTACTTTAGCCAAAGATGAAGAGAATGATTGCAAAGCAAGAGAAGCACTTTTGAGCGCATTATCAGATCAACAAATCATGGGATTATCAGATAGGTCTACTGCTAAAGCTATTTGGGATCATTTGGAAACACTGAATGATGAACATTCCATAGTCAAGATTGCAAAACTTGAAAGCTTCCGAGTCAGGTATGAACATCTGAAAATGGAAGAAGATGAAAGGATTTCTGCTTTTATGGAAAGAGTAAATGAAATTGTTTTGGGTATTAAATGTTGGAGGAACCTTGAGTGAGGATGAAATTGTTTCAAAAATCTTAAGAGGTTTTCCACTAGCATATAAAATGAAGGTTACTGCTATAAATGAGTTAAGAACAATGCCTAATACATCAGTAACTAGAGATACATTGATTGGAAAACTTTCAGCCTTTGAAATTGAGGAATTTGGTCCTGTTGCTATAAAGACTGATTTGGCCTTTAAAGCATCAACATCATCTGCTCCATCATTTGACAAATTAGACTAGAGAGCCTTTTGTGTAAGAGAACTTGAAGAATTCAGAAGGGAGAATGAAGAGCTTGAAGCACTATTTGCAAGGAAAATGCCAAAAGGTCCAATTGGAAGTAAGTATGAAGGTAAAGCACCCTTTAAATGTTTTAATTGCAATAAGATTGGTCGTATGGCTTCAAGATGCCCTGATAGACATGCTAGACTAAGAGAAGAAGCTAGAAGAACATACAAGCCTAATCCTGAATATCAGAGATACAGATTTAAAAGGAACAAAGACAAATCTTGTTACATTGCTGATGAAGGTGTGACTGATGATTCTGATGAGGATCCAGCAGATAATGGATGGGTTTTTGTTGCTATAATAGAAGATCAACCGGCACCTACTACTCAACTAGTAGAACAAGCCCTAGCAGCTAAAGTTGAAGCAAAGGATGAATGGATTATTGACTCAGGATGCTCACATCATATGACTGGAGACAAAGGTAAATTCTTGAACTTTCAAGAATACAATGGAGGTTTAGTAAGATTTGGAGATGACAAAGCCTGTTCAATCAAAGGTAAGGGTTAAATATCTCTTGATGGTAAACATAACACTGACAATGTCTACTATGTTGAAGGATTAAAGCATAATATTTTAAGTGTTGGTCAATTAGTTGAGAAGGGATTTTAGTTACAATTTAAAAATGGAAAATGCAAAATCATGAATAGAACTGGTTTGGAAATTGCAACCGGTAATCAGACTAGAGGCAATATCTTTCATTTGAATAATAGTGAAAAGGCATGCTTAATTGCACATATAGATGAAAGTTGGTTATCGCATAAGAGACTATGTCATGTAAACTTTGATTGCATAGTATAAATCAGTACTTCTAAGGTAGTTAGAGATCTACCTAAAATTGTGAAACCTCAAAATACAATTTGTAAGGAATGTCAATTTGGAAAACAAGTTAGAGCTAGTTTCAAAAGTATTCTAAAAAAATCCAATAATGCTCTTGATTTAATTCACACTGATTTATGTGGTCCAGCCAGAACTAGAAGCTTACAAGGTGATAGATATTTCATACTAATTATTGATGATTATTCTAGAATGTGTTGGGTTACTTTTCTCAGAGAGAAGTTAGAAGCACTTGGTAAGTTCAAACTATTCAAAGCAATGGTTGAAAATGAAACCAGTAAGAAAATCAAATGTTTAAGATCAGATCAAGGAGGAGAATTCACATCTAAGGACTTCAACACATTCTGTGAAGTGAATGGAATCAAAAGATATTTATCAGCACCTCAGACACCACAATAGAATGGAGTTGTTGAAAGGAAAAATAGAACTATCTTGGATGCAGCTAGAAGTATGTTATCAGAAGCAAATCGGCCACATGTGTATTGGAGAGAGGCAGTTAGCACTGATGTCTATACATTCAATAAAGTTCACATCAAAGGTGAAACCGGTAAGACCCCTCATGAACTATGATTTGGTAATACTCCTACTCTTAAGTATTTCAGAATTTTTGGAAGTAAATGTTATATTAGAAGAGATGAGTATATTGGCAAATTTGATCCTAGAAGTGATGAAGGAATATTTCTTGGTTATTCATCTAAGAGCAAGGCATATAGATTTTTTAATAAAAGATTACAGAAAATTGTTGAAAGTACAAATGTAAAGATTAATGAACAATTCAGAGGAACTTCAAGGTATATAGACTCTGAACCGGCAACAGAAATTGTGACAAATGAACCTATACTGAATCCACTGGTATAGAATGAAGATCCAGTTACCTCAGTATCATTAGAAGATTCCACAATAATTGAAGAACAAAAGAAAACTAAGACACCCCGGTATGTAATCTTGAATCATTCTGAAGATTAGATAATTGGAAACAAATTCAAAGGAGTTATGACAAGAGGAAGATTGGCAAATGAAGAGGTATGTCTTATTTCTCAAATTGAACCATCATCTATTAATGAGGCATGTGAAGATAAATTTTGGATTAAAGCTATGAAAGAAGAATTAGGACAAATTGAGAAAAATAATACTTGGACATTAGTTCCCCGGCCTAAAGATAAAAATGTAATTGGAACTAAATGGGTATTTAGAAACAAACTTAATGAAGATGGTAAGGTTGTCATAAATAAAGCAAGACTAGTGTGTAAGGGATATTCTCAGAAAGGAGGAGTTGATTACAATGAAACCTTTGCACCGGTAGCCAGAATTAAGACAGTTAGATTATTCTTGGCTTTTGCAGCTCACAAGGATTACAAAGTTTATCAAATGGACATTAAATGTGCATTTTTGAATGGAGATCTTGAAGAAGAAGTATATATTGAACAACCTGATGGATTTTCTTTGACAGATGACAATGATATGGTTTGCAGGTTAAGAAAAGCTTTGTATGGATTCAAACAAGCCCCAAGAGCTTGGTATGCAAGGTTGGATAAGAATCTTTTAAAGATTGGTTTTACTAAAGGAAATGCAGATAGCAATTTATACTACAAAGTAACTAATGATGACATCTTGATTATTGAAGTATTTGTTGATGATATAATCTTTGGAGGAGAAGATGTATTATGTAAGGAATTTTCTCTTGAAATGTAGCAAGAATTTGAAATGTCTATGATTGGAGAAATAAAATTCTTTTTAGGTTTGCAAATTTCTCAGACTGATAAAGGTATATTTTTGAGTCAATCCAAGTACTTGAAAGAATTACTAAAGAAATTTGGGATGGAGAACTCTAAACCGGTAAGCACACCTATGACTACAAATGACAAATTATCTCAAAGGGATGAATCTACACCTGTTAATCCAACTAGATACAAATCTATGATAGGAGGTTTACTATATTTAACACAAACCAGGCCTGATATTATGAATGCAGTATGTATTGTTTCTAGATTTCAAAGTAATCCTAGGGAAAATCATGAATCAGCAGTAAAAAGTATTTTCCAGTACTTACAAGGCACAACAAATCTTGGATCATGGTATCCTAAAGATGAAAATTTTGATCTATGTGCATACACAGATGCAAATTGGGCAGGAGATATAGATGATAGAAAGAGCACCACTAGAGGAGCATTCTTTCTTGGAAAGAGATTAGTTTCTTGGTTGAGTAAGAAACAGAGTTGTACATCTTTATCAACAACAGAATCAGAATATGTTGCAGCAGCAACAAACTATACACAGGTATTATGGCTTAAGCAAATGTTGAAAGACATAAAGGTCAAATGCAAGGAACCTATTATTATATACTGTGATAACACTGCAGCAATTGATATATCTAAGAATCCGGTATTACACTCTAAAACAAAACATGTTTCTATCAAACTGAATTTTCTAAGGGAAAAAGTTGAAGAAAAGGAGATAAAACTGGTTTATGTGAATACTAAAGAACAACTTGCAGATTTTTTCACAAAACCTTTGCCTAAGGAGACTTTTGAGTATCTCAGAGATCATCTTGGAGTCATACCACCACCAATAGAGACTTAGATAGTTGATGATTGTCATCAACCGGCAGAATTAAATGAACAAATATTTTATTTTGGTATTTGACGAGGAAGCTACTTCTCAGGGGGAGTAGTTGGTATTTTGTATGAGCTTGACTTTTTGTGACTTTGGCATTTGATGTCAAAGGGGGAGAGATATCTATGGAAAAACACATTATCCTTTTGGGGAGAGATTTTGAAAAACACATTTAAGGAGAAATTGGTATGAGAGATTGGTATTGTCACTCCCAGGGGGAGAAATGGAGATTGTTGGTTTCTATATTTGGCATTTTTGTTTTGGCACTTTGATGGTTTTTCCATCTTGTGTTGCCATCAATGCCAAAGGGGGAGATTGTTGGTATTTTGGTATGGTTTTTTCATTGATGGCAACACCTACTAATACACCTACTTTGGAGATCCAACAACATTCACCGGCAAGTAGTAAACTGTGCAACAGTTACTGGTATATGGTTCACCAGCAGGATATATTGTTCACCGGTACCTAGAATGATATGGAAGACACTTGATAATGTTGAAGACATCATGTTGACACTTTATTTTGAAGAAATAATCATTGGTATATTCATATTTGCATATTTGCTTTTACCGGCAAATAGGTCTAGGTTATCTAGGGTTACACCGGCAAGTTTATCTTTTCCAAATCAGCATGGCACGCTATGGAGATGATTTATTATTGTTGTAAATTCATTAAGCCGACATGTTCAATTAGTTATTGCATCGAATATTATATTGTATGTAAAATGTTTTTATTGCAATATCTTGTAGAGCCGGCCTACTAAAATTGGTCTTAGGGTATGGTATAAATGTAAGATCTTATTTATAAGATCAAGTGTGGAATGTGAAAAAGAATTAAGTGAAGGTATATGCGAGATCAAATAGGGATATACACGAAGACATCATTTGAAGGTGAAGTTAGGTTTTTGTAGAAGCATATTAGCATTACACCGGTACTGAATCCAGCATATGAAGATGCTATCTTGTGCAGTACATTCTTATTGGATTTAACCATCCAACTGTAGTCAGTGTGACTCCTATTTTGTGATTGAGCAGTGAGCTCTAGGTTGTTGGCCTTTTTGCATGTGCAGACCCCATTTATGTACACTTACTATCTGCAGTAGTATTATCTGATTGTGGGTAAGGTTTCCCACCGTGGTTTTTCCCCTTACAGAGTTTCCATGTACAAATATTGGTGTCATGTGTTGTGGATGACTTTATGTTTATGTTTCATGCATTAATCCTTACCGGTATAGCAATTTACTGTTAAAACTATCTACTGGCATACTTAACTGGTTTACCAGTATTAAGCATTAAGTTGGTTAATAAGTGTTTGGTTTGAATTAATTTGACAATTGATTCACTGCCCCCCCCCCTCTCAATTGTCTCCGGGACCTAACAAAGCACCCATAGAAGATGACAAGAGAATTTCCTACCAACAAGGCTATACAGTCATGGCTAAACGTCTATGAGAATTGAGTGGACAAACACAAGATTTTGGTGCATCCGTCACATAGGTAAATGAGCTAAATGAAAATTGTTTCGAATTGAATACTTTACCAATAATCGAATTGATGTTGAATTCCAACATAAAGTGACTATATTTGTTTTAAATAAGCAAGCAATGATAACAATGTGCATGACATTGGAATGCAGCCTGCTAATCGTGAAACATGACCTACACACAAAGGTCCAGATGTGCATCCCAGTAGTGGAGGTATTCATTTGCTATTCAAATTTATTTATGTAATTATTAATACAATTAAACATCTTAAATTGTAATGTGTAGTAATTAATGTAACCTTTTTTGTTAATATTTTAGAGCATGTAGTCGGTAGTGACCAAGTGGAGCATGATCCGGGTACACAACATCAGGGACACGATGTTCCCCAATCGGGTAAAGAGGGCCACTGTTATTCCTTTAAACAAATTTAATTGCAATTGGTGTTCAGTATTAATGTAACCTTTAGTGTTTCAACTCCAGAGGATCTAGAGGGTGTTCAGCATGTTGAGGTTGAGGCTAGACAATATGATGTGGAAGATGATGTGGACCCATCAAGTAAATAGCACCACGGTTATGTTCTTTAAATTAATGAAATACTTTTAACAATAATAAAAAAAAAAATTGAATTTAACCCATTTCTTTGTTATTGAAGAGGACCCCCCTTCGCTTCAGTGTCCTCATCCTCAGTATAGGACTAGGCATACATCGAGATCACGAGCAGAGGGCGGGACAACTGAAGAGGGGGGAAATGATGAAGAAAATGATGCTCCACTTATTATTTACATAGCTTCAAAGAAAAAACAAAAAAAAGAAATGATTGTAATCTACCTTATTTAATAATGATTGATTTTTATGTGTTAATGAATGTAATTATGTGCTAACGAATGGTTATGAATGATATGTGTTAATGAATATTGATGAATGTTGTGTGTTAATGAATTTTAATCAATGTTATGTGTTAATGAACGTTATGTGATATTAATGAATGAATGTTATATTTTATTAATGGTAGAAAGAATGAATGAATCTTAGATGTTAACGGGGAATTTAGAGTGATGATGTTCAAGGGGAAGGGGCCAAATGAGCTTCCACCTTCACGTGGTTGGCCTTGTTAAGTAGAGAATATTAAAATATTCTCGAAACAAAGTGAAGCTCAATAAGATAGCACAATTTTCAGTATTTCATTATGTTGCATAGTTAATCTTATTGAAAAATGTATAATGAATCTTAATTGCAGGGTCTAACAGAGCCAATACGAACAACAACACCACAAATTGATGGGTATAATGAACTCCCATATTGTCTTGTATGTACACTAACACTATGAGTTGCTTCTATTTTTGATATCAGCCATGGCGCAAGTGAAAAAGTTGTGAATATGCCTCATCCTTGTAGTTTTTTTATTAGTTGACATTTTCTTTAGCATTTTTTTATTTTCCTTATCTTTTTCTCTGCCACTGCTTTCTATGGCATTGTATTTGATTTGTTCTCTATGCTCACATAACCTTAATAGTCCTTTTGAATATAATCTTCAATGATACCAATGAGGGACTGCTCTCAATTGATTGTTCCAAATGGCTTTGGCACCTCATTACTATTCTAAATACCTTGTAGCAAACTATGTTTTCTCTTATGTTGAAATAACCTCAATCGTTGTCTTATGTTTGTCTAAAAATTGTGTCCATTAGTTATTTCTTGTGTTTGATGGTTCATTTTATTTCCATCCAATGTGATTGTTGATCTCTAGCTCTATAAATGATCCTTATAATTATTCTCTTCAATGACAAACATCATTGTGTTGTTGATGACCATTTATGATTGCTACCTATTGAATCTAGCTCTTGTTGATAAGTTTCTTTCTTGTATATAATAGTGATTCATGATTTATACCTATTGAATCTAATGTTTGATGTTGTCCTATATGCTATCAATTATTGCTAGTAAAAGCCACTGACTTGCCTTTTCTTGTACACTAATCACCAAGCTTGGCGTTGTTAAAAGAAACCATACTTTCATAGTAGGAACCACTGTCAAGATTTTTTTATTAGAAAATTCATTGGTACTAGAGCCACAAAATATTCTTTTGATGGTCGATCACTAATCTTTTGATGGTTGATCACTAGTCTTTTGATGGTCGATAACAAACTCTTATTTATTTGATCTTGTCACTATATTTGAAGCCTTGAAGATTTGCATTTTATTTTTCTCTAATACTATTTCATTTTGATTTGTTTATGCCCTTAAATTCTTGTATCCTCTACTCTAATACTGGCAAATAATTTCAAATCTGCCTCTAGTCAACCATGTCTAGACCTAGGACTATGAACCTTTATCTTCCTATGGCTTACTATGTTTGATGTTTCTCACTGTGTATATTTGTATCATTGTACTCAAAATGGAGAATGGATTATGTTATCACTATTGCTATCATCAAGTCTTCTCTTTGGGCACTCTTTATGTGAAGCATTCCTATCAATATATCATAATCATGCCTTGTGAAGGGGCTTAGTTTTTGTGTGGGATTTCTCTTCACTGGTGAAAGGCTCATGATTGTATTTGACATTGTGAAGGTTTGATAATATTTATTCTTCCATTATCAAAATATTCTCATGGCACCATTTTATCTTTTCTTGATAAAGATTTCTTTGTGAGGCCCTACCCTGAGCCGTCATAGCATTGCAATTATTTTTCATGTTGGACCTATTATTGATACTTTATTTTGATACATTATGGATATAGATTCTATATGATCCAGTGATTGGATAACATTGAGATGGTGTATGTCATTTATTTCTGATTTGTAATACTTTATTTATGATGTTAGAAATTATGGATGCATGCCTTATGAATTATTGAATTTCATGATGATTATGATGATGCCATTGAGTAAATTATTTTATATGGATTTTATTGGATAATTGGTATTTAATTGTTATGATTTAAGTTGTATGCAAAGTGTCTGAATTGTATCATTTTCATATATTAATATTGCATGTGATTATTTGGGATTACTAATGTGCAAAGTGAGCTGTGTAGGAAAACTAATCCATGTGACCATGAAAACTATTCGGAGAATCAAGCTAAACCTTTGTGCATTTTTTAAGCCAAGGGTTGTCTATTTGAAAAGACAACACCTCATGTGTAATGTGTTTTATTTGTAAATGTGAATGTTTGAATATGTGTTTAAATTGAATTTGTAAAATTTGTTAATTCCAAAAAGGGACATTGCCATGTGTATTTAAGTATTGTGTTTTTTTATGGTGTCACTTGACACTTGTGATGTGAAGTGAGTTGGCAGTTACATGTCCCTTGGAAGGAATTTGTATAACCAGTGCATTTTTCAAAATATCTTAGTATGGTCCCAAGAGAGTCTTAGATAGAGAGCCATTAGAAAGGTCAACACAATTTTGACCCGAAGGTAAACTTTAGGTGAGTTTCTAGAGGGTCAAACTAACTCCTAAGGTTAGGTTAGGGGTATTTTTAAAGGTCCATATGTTATACCTATAGGTAAAGGTCAATTTTAACCATGTGTCCACTCACATGTGACTGTCAAGTCACCTCAAAAGTTGAGTTTTCCAAGATGGCCGAAATTCAACTTTTGAGGATTTCTCCTAGGTTAGACAACCTTCCAATTGAGTGATAGTTGCTCTTCCCCATTTTTCTTTTACCTTTTTGGGTTGCCTTTTTTAGAGAGCTTGTAAGAGGTTGGGAATACCAACCTATGAAATCTCACACCCTTTCCAAGAGGTTGGAAAGTGTGAGGAGAGTCTACTTAGGGAACGGATTCAAACTTAGGATTTTGAGCACCCACTCTCCATTTTTGGAGACTTAGAATTCTTGTTGGAAGTTTTGGTTTTTGAGTTGCATTTCTAAGTTTTGGGAAGAAAAATAATAGTGGATTGGGCATCTCTCCTTCAAACTTTCCTCATTCCATTTGCAAGATCAAGGTTGGTAGTATTTCCTTCTTGCATTTTGCATTTTTATTTTCATTGTGAATAAAGATTGTATGTGCATTTTGCTTGTTTATGTAGATTGGGAAGTTCATTTTTGAGTTCTTTCTTGTGTCTTTTTATGTGTTGTATGGTTTATGTATTTGGGTGTTTTCAAGGTCATACTCACCCTTGGGAGGGTGGAGTAGCCTTGGGGGTGAAGGGTTGCTTGACAACCTAAGAGTGTAAAGACTCTCTTCTTAGAAGAGAGAGATACACAAGGGTTATGGGACCCTTGATGCATTGTCTTTTTATGTTTATACAAAGGGGGTCATAAGGGGAGATATGGGTGTGTATGTCATGGGGGACATAAGATTATTTTGGGACAAGTATGTGACTTGTGGTGGTTCTACTTTGGTTTCCTTGTAAAGGCATTGTGCTCTCCTTATTGCATATCTCCTCTAGGTACTTGGTCCACCTTCACCCCACAAAAGAAATAGTCACTTGGTGACTTTGTTTATCCTTGGGTTGGGAGTTCAAGTGTTGTTGAGTCTCTTCTTATTTTGTGTTTGAGATGTGTGTAACCCATTTAGCCTTGGTTTTTCTAGCTCAGGGTTGGCTTCATGTAAGCCTAGGTTGGGAGGTGATCCTCCATGGTCACAACCTACAAACTTTATTTGTAGGTTTGCTTGGGAATAAATTCAAGCTTGCAAGTTCATATTTAATGCATTTGAGATTCAAAGTAAAGAAAAATGTATTTTGACAAGTCCTCATTTTGTAGAAATGAAGAGGCTTGAGTTTGTAACCTTCTTATTATTGTGTAAAGGAAACAAAAAAAAGATGTATATTTACTTGAGTATATTCATTGCAAAGAAATCAAAAAAATAAGCATTTGAGTTATTCCTTTATAGTTATCTATTACTTGAAAAAAATTGGAATGGCAATCTTGTTTTCTATTTTATTAGCTATTGAAAATAAATGCATGTTAAAATGAAAAAGGTAGATAAACATTTAAGTTATATCATTTAAATTTAATCTTATCTTTTCTGCAATGTGTATGTTAGTTGTATAGTTGTTAATAGAAAATAAATGTTTATTTCTATCTATAGTTTTTAAAAAATAATACTTCTTAAGAGTTAGTTTTAATCTTTTTCAATATATGCATCTTGTTGTTTTAATGAACAAATAAGAAATTAGAAAGGTTTATTTGCAGCTGTAAAATAAAACATTTTGTTACACTTATAAATTTGGAAATACATAGTTAGTGGAAATATTAATCTATGCATTCTTATTTCAAGAAAAAAAAGTGAACTTCATGATATAGAAAAAAAAGAATCCATTTTGTTTATTAAAATATAACCTGCTCTAAGTTAATGGAAAAATATAGATTTAAGTATATATATGTGTGTGTGTGTGTGTGTGTGTGTGTCCTACTTCTAAACTAAGTTGTTGTTTTTAGAAAAATAAATTAGATATGTATGTTGCATTTTAAAAAAAATACATATATTATTAATCTGTAAATGAAAATTATTTTATTTAACATTTCTGGTTCAAAAAAAAAGTATTTTTATACAGTCACATATACATACAGGTATGTATATGTGTGTGTGTGTGTGTTTGTACACACACACACACACACACACACACACACACACACACACACATATACATAAATAAATAAAAAATAACAAAAAAATTATTATGTACAAAAAAAAATGGCAAAAACATTTTTTTTGATGAGCAGACCCTTGTGAGCCACGACCACACAGTGGTTTGTAGCCACTGTGTGGGTCGCGACCTTCATAGCAGGTCATGCCCCCTGTGTTGGTCGTGACCCTCACAACAGGTCACACCCACTGTGTGGGCCGCGACTCACATAGCGACCGAGGCTACTGTGTGGGCTGCAACCCACGCAGTGGGGCGACCCACTGTGTGGTGCCGCAACACCACAGTGCAGCCATCCCCATTAACCCCGCTGCCCTCATTCCCTTCGACACCCCTCGCTGCGTGTCTGACCTCTGCCATTGCCATGGTCGCCGATCCTTCCTCACCTGCACACACACACACAATCAATAAATAAAAAATGTTAGTAATAATAAAAAAAAACCTAACCCAATTTTGGGTTAGGGTTAGTAAATGGTAAAGGTAGCATAAGTTAAAGTTATAAAGAAAAGTAAACCCTAGTTAGGCTTATAAAAAGAAAAGGGTAATAAAATAACATAAAAGGGGTTGGAATTTAAAATAAGTTTTTTTGGGGGGGGATTTCCCCATTATTAAAAATGAATTTGTATTATTGTATGGGGAAAGATTTATAAATTTTGATTAAAGAACAATTGAGTTTATATAAGCATTATGGAGTTTTATTTTCTTAGTTGGACTATATTATCCCTTATATATATATATATAATTTTTTTTTATTAATGGATATTATATAAAGTAAAATGATTAATTTTAGGCTAAAAGGGTAATTTATTGTCGAATATTAAATATAAAATATTTAATATTTAAGGGGGATTTATTTCAACATTAATGTGAAGCTATTGGCTAGGAGATTATTATATTTGTTTTAGTTAACTTTAATAGACAAATTTAAAAACATTATTTGCATTTGCTCAATTAATTATTTGTGATTACAATGGAATGTGTATTAACATTTATTTGAATTAGTATCAAAAGTAATTAAATACTATCAGGGTTGATTATTATCTCTTGATTAAAATTGAAGAATTATTTGGGTAAATTAATTAATTAATATAGTTGTGATGACTCCTTGGGGTAAAATTATTGCAGAGTTAAAAATGTAAACGCTATAATTGTTGAGTTAATCAAATTAACTTTAGGAACCCATTCTTTTAACGCATGAGCTAACCCTTAGTGTAGACAAACTTATTTATCACATCTTTTTATCGAAGAACATCTAGTATTTTAGTGTTGTTAAAAAAAAAAATTTTAAAATTGTTGTTGCGTTTTTGCCCAAAAGTTTGGGCATGAAATTCTTGAATACAATAGTACTCTTATTCATTATTTGGGACTATGAAAGACAATGATCAAATTATATAAACCTTATTATCTCCCTTGAAGACTGCTCTAGCTTTGAAGGCAAAACAAATTCTTAGTTGCTTCAAGATTTATTATATTTGTCCTTAACTATTGTGGTTTGGTATGTGTATTGTGTTTTTGAGGTATCATTATGTAGTTCCCAGATGGGTTGGTCCCAAACTTGATGCCTTAGTGATGCAGAGATAGGGGTAATACTCAACTCTTCATGACAGGGTAGTATTCAATAATAACAAGATATGACAATTTTGGTGACTCCAATCCTTGATTCAACCAAAGACAGCATTAGGAGGTCTGACATTTTGATAAGGGATGACCCCAAGTGTCTTTCATCACATACCTAGGTAGGCATAAGGGTGATATTAGGCCTCTACCTCTCCTTGACTGACTTGAACCAATGAATTTCATAAATACTCAACTCCAATGGCTTGGTGGAACATCACCCAATTGGACTCAAGACATGACTATGATACATCATGCATGATACATGCATGCTATGTTTACAAGTTTTATAAGAAGTGTCACCCTCTCTGCCCTTTTGACTGTATGTATTGGGGATAGTCATACATCTAATTTCCCTTGGTTTTAAAAGTCACAAAATGCTTTCCTAGATGATGGTTTATAGTCTTCTTAACATTGCCCAAGCATGAGTAACTATTATAATATATGTAGACTGCACTTTGGATGTTTTGTTTTTGTTAACACTCCTATACTGCCCTTCTTGACTATGATTTTTTGGTACGGTCAACATAGACTTTCTTTCAAGCATGATAAAACATAGTGACATGTTTAGAAATATATTTCAAAAGCGACACAATAAATCCCTCCATGATTTTTTGGCATGCAACTCAAAATACAGCATAATAGGGGTTTAAGAAGGGTTTTTGGACTAAGAAACTTAGACTATGATTTTGGTTTGATTCTGCAATATCAATACCTCATTTTGATTTTGATTTTGTGATTTTGGTTTCAATCTGATTTTGATTTTGATAGCATAGCCTACCAGAAGTTCCTACACTCGTGATAGTAATGGATGGATGAGGCTCACACCTTCAAGTATTACTTTTTCATACTAGTTGAGTTATGGAGGACAAGAGGACTATTTTTTCCTTGGGATGGAGCATACTGTCATATCCATACCATGATATATATAATCCAATATGTGTATTATGAGATACAAAACTCGATGATGTATATGCTTCTTCAGGTGTCAAAATTCAATCTCTAAGGAGTCCATGACTCCTCCATCCTTAAAACCTTTGTGCAAATCCTATTAATAGAAGGCATTGGCATGCAGATTATTTCCTCATGGAAGAGGATGATAGAGAATTTAAGGCTTTGGCCTGGGAGAGGACAACATGAGTAGGAGGCGCTGACAAAAATATCAATGGGAGGCAATTTGGCACGTGTGTGAGAGGTTGCAAAGAAGGCATTGGCAGAATTGTTGAGTCGAGGTAGTCTAGTAGAATTGCTAAATTGAGGAAGATTGGTAGAATTGTTGAATTGAGATGTATTGGCAAATTGCTGATTTGGGATAGTTAGGTAAAACAATTGATTTGAGATAGTCAAGTGTAAGGCAATTGATGGTGTATCTTCTAGCACAATGGTTGTTGGGTAGGTGCAAGGAAGGGCTTGATTGCCATCATGAGTAGATGGGTAGAGGACAAGACACAAAGAATATGGCTCAATAGAGAGCAAGGACAAAGAGCAATCATGAGACACAATTGATGGCCAAGAATGCAAAAATGATGGCTAGGTTGGATGTGCTAATGGAAGAGGCCAACACAAAAAGAAAGGATCAGTACAACAAAAGGAGAGAATGATGGTGTGAAGGCACCAACATTCTTAGGGGGAGGAATTGAGGAGTTGATGAAGTTGGTATTGGTAATGGAGCATAGCTTTGTTCAAGAAGGGGTCATAGACACAAAAAAGGTAAAATTTCATGAAGAGGATGTTGTGTGGTGGTGTAGCAAAAGGATAGAGAGATCTCTAGGAGGGGAGATCATGTAGAGGTAAGGAATGAGTGCAAAAGTGGGAGTAGATGGTCGCAAAACTATTGGAGGAGGTGTTGCACTGAAGAGTGTGACCAAAGTGGTTGCAAAGGCTTGAAGCCAACAAGTTTAAGAGTGAATAGGAGATTACTTTTGAGGCAATGCATGTAGGGAACTATCAAGCAAGTAGCCTAGTCCAAGGCCTTTTGAGAAACAAAGAATAAAAGGACCCCATGGAGGTTGGAGTGGAAGCATAGGATCTTGAAGGAAAGGCTCTAGAGGACTTTCATCTTTCAAGTGCACCTATAGAGGAGGTGTGCTTTGGATAAGTAGATCTTCATGTGGTAGAATATATTTAACTTGCTATGAACACTAGGGAGATAGTTGAGGATAGTTATCTAATTAAGAAGTGTGAATGGTTTGTGCACCCACACTTGCACAAGTATGCACAAAGGAGAATATGGCACATAAGGTGTAGGGAAAGGAAGAGCTAGCACAAGAAGGAAATTGAAAGGCATTGCTTAAATCATAACTGAAAAACTCTATGAGTATTTGCAGGACTCGCAAGTACTCTGTGAGTCATTTGCTCAGTCGAGTCCCTCGCGGAAATATGTTTGGGAACCCATTCTTACTTCTGTAATGCTATACCTTTTTTGTCAATCTTCAATGTGCTTAGGAACATGTTATAAAACATCTTTGTAAGCATTTTTTTTAATTTTAAATTGTCAATGTTGTGGGAGAAACAACTATGTGTCCAACTAGTTTTTATTATACATTATTATGTTGCATGATTATTAACTACATTGTCAGATAATATAATAAAAAATATAAGAGCTGTAATAGACTACTCATTTCTCCACACTACAAACTTCTTCTTTGTCAACTTGCAACATACCAAAGTGAGAAGTGAGCCTGATGTTGCCATCCTTTCCTGATCAATTATTTGAAGATTCATTGAGTTTGAGTTTTTGGATGTTTGACTCTTGGAAGTAATATTTTTAGTATGTATACATATAAAGATTGTCTATATTACATAATAAATTATTTGAAAAATCCATTACACAATTGATAATCTTGTATCCAACTGAGTTGGCTTGAAAGTGATGAAAGTGAGAAATTTATTTAATCCAGCACTAACTTGTGAAATTGATGCCACACTCTAGTAACAAAAACTATACTTCCCTTATTATGAGAGAAGTTATTTGAGGTGTATAAATAAGAAGATAAAGATGTTGATTTGATGAAGTGGCAACAACACTCAAGAGAAAAGTGCATTTGGTGTTGGTTTATTTGTTTTGTCTATTCAGCTAAAAATTCTTTCAAGCAATTGTTTTGTTCTTTTATTTTGAAGTTTGTATTTCTACATGAATACAAATATTTTTATATTATATTAAATACAAATGTTTTTATATTATACATGAATACAAATGAAGACAGCCTTAGTGAAGATACTCTAAACAATTGATAAAGGCCTTCCTTGTACCCAAAATTCTAGTAAATTAGATTAACTCTTGTAAAATCCGATTATAGAAAGATTGTTCATTGGTTTTAACCTAAAATGGTTATAGTGTGTAGCTTTGTTTTAATTATAGAAACTCAATGCTCATATAAATAATTTTCTTTCAGCAAACATAAAGGTATGCTACATATTTACATCTACAAATGTTAAAATGTTGAATGAGGGTGCAGCATAATCCAAAGGACAAGGCCAATTGCAAGTTTTAGGTAAATGAGATCATAAGAGATGTTATTGGTCCCTCAATCATGGCATCTAAGTTGAACACTTTGCAAGGAGAATTGACCAATCCAAAAAAAGAGCATCTAGCTATTATATATGTGATATTCCATTCCAAGGCATTTGGGCTCATGTAGAAATGGTGAGCTTATGCATTAAGTTAATACATAACAATGGTTGGGTGTGGACCTTAAAATAATCTCTTATTTTCTGTTCTACATGTGCATATATGGATGCATTGGATTGCAATATCGATAAAAACCCAAATACATTTAACATAGAATTAACATATATTGAAAGTAGGATGGTCATAATTATTTAAGTCGTTGAGATTTTCATAAAGGAAACCTATGTTCAAATTCCCAAGAGGCATATTATTTATATCTACAAACTTTTGTTGTTTGTGTCTCTTTGATAATCTTACTACTAGATGTGACATAGAAATAATATATTTGTCAAATGGAATGATCTTAAGCATCGAGTCATTGGAATTGAGAATTAACCAGTTCAAGAAAGATAGAAATCTAATTACCATATTTGTGATATTCCATTTCAAGACATTTAGACTCATGTAGAAAGGATGAGTTTATGCATTGATTCAATACATAGTGATGGTTGAATGGACTTCAAAATACTTTAATATGTTTGTATGGGTGCATTGTGTTAGTGTTTTCTAGCTGAGTCTCTTAGAACCCTCTAAGATGATAAGAGAGATAATAAGCCAATATTAGCAACGAAGGGAGGAAATAAAAGGGCAATGATATCATGTGAATAGGGGGGAGGATTGTAGGGGGCCTCAACAATGATTTTGGGAGAAGGCTTGGGGTTCATTATTATTTTGGCAGCAAGATGGGAAGAATACGTTACAGATCAATGGAGTTGATCCTTTAACATGGGAAGAAAGAAAGTAAATAAGAATGCAAGGACATGAGGGGAGAGAGAAGATATCCAGAGGAAGATAAAGAGTGATCTCAGTTCAAATGAGATAAGTATGGCCATCCTTGATGATTTTATAACTACTCCATGAATTTAGTTATTTTCCATGTCTTTGATATTGGCCATTACCCATCTTAAACTATAATTCTTAGAACTAATAAGAGTTTATAACTTAGATCTATGCCTTTTCTATGAATCCACATGCTTCATTCTATATTATAGTTTTTGGAAAATCTATTTTCTTGAAAGTTCTAAAGCCTTTTCAACAAATTCAATTTATTCATGACCGATGATCACATTAGATTGAGGAATATTGTCAAACAGTTCACACTTGTTGTCCTTGTTATCATATTTTGCATGCATACCAGTGTGTGGATCTCTTTATGAGTGTTAATGATATTGAGATTGTTTCTCATAATTTCTTAGAGGGAAATTAGATGCAATCTAGTTATTTAGAAAACCACTTTATTTGTGATTAATGCTCGGATTTGTACATTTTCCTCCATCCCCTAGTCGACTTTATTGGCCTTGGCATATTGCTTATGGCTGTCAGTTATAAATAGATTATAATGGTGAAGTAGATGTATTGCCACCAAGGGAATCCTTTTGCAATCTTTATTATAGAGTTCACTATTTATCATATGATATTGTCTTATCTACTTTCATTTCTTTTAATACATATCGATTTACTAAAGCAATTATTTTATAAATACACATATAGAGAGTTTTAATATCAATATTAGAAAGAATAATGGAGTAAGATGCTTTATTCTCATAGTATTGAGGCAATTCAAAGTATATTATATAATTTCTATTTTTATATATGAAATTATAGTCATAAAGAAAAACTATAGATACATATAATATGTTGAATACAGTAGTATACTTTTTGTATACACAAATTAACATAATCTTGGGTGCATAGTGTCGATAATGCTTATATTGTCTAAATCTCCATAAAGTATACTTATTTTAATGTTTCATGACAACCCTTGGTGCAAATCACATGCAATTATGATCATTACATTTAAGAAAAATTAAGTAAATTTGTGTATTACATAACTAAAGAATCAAAGATTTGGATATTGATTGACTCATATTAGATATGAAATCTTTAAAGGATTGATAATTGTTATGAATATGAAAAATCTTGAGTAGGTAATGATTCTTGTGGTTAATTATAAATTGAATAAACATTAGGTTAGATACCATATGGTTTGTTAGCCATCAAAAGGGGAGTTAAATGATTGTTACTATGTGGTTTGTTAATATGATGTTATTATAAAATCCTCTTGCATAGTTGTTGCATTGTGTTGCCTACAAGATTGTATAGTATTCTTATCAGTACACATTGGTGTATAAGCTTGCATTTATATAACATTACCTATGTTTTGCAATGGTTATTGATTGAGTTCTCTAGAGCTTATCTAGGGATGGGATTTATTTTAATAATCATTGAACCTAATAAGAAGAGTATCTTGGATTATAGGTGGGAAGTCCTATACTTTTTATTGAATCTAGTTTGTTTATTAGCATCTTTAAATATCATAACAATATCCCATATGCATTAATAAATTGGTGATATTTATGTTTAGGATTGACTTTATGAAATAAATGATGCCTTAAAAGTCATATTGAGAATAGAATATTCACTAACTCAGTCCTTACTACCATCTCATAGTAACTTTGATGTTGTGTATATCTTTTAGGACTGTTTATGATTTATCTGTATTCATAGTCTTGGGAAGTTAGCAATTAAATATGCAAGATTGTTCCTAGCTTGCTTATATAAGAAATTGTTTGATCCATTATCATTCATCTCTTGAGCTAATGGGTCTATAGTTATGTCATGGTGCATTTGTATGCACAGAAATGCTCTTTTTCTCGAGTAGGAGGTGTTGACAAAAATATCAATGGGAGGCAATTTGGCATGTGTGTGAGAGGTTGCAGAGAAGGCATTGGCAGAATTGTTGAGTCGAGGTAGTTTGGTAGAATTGCTAAATCGAGGAAGATTGGTAGAATTGTTGAATTGAGATGGATTGGCAAAATTGCTGATTTGGGATAGTTAGGTAAAACAATTTATTTGAGATATCCAATTGTAATGCAATTGATGGTGTATCTTCTAGCACAATGGTTGTTGGGTAGGTGCAAGGAAGGGCTTGATTGCCATTATGAGTAGATAGGTAGAGGAAAAGACACAAAGAATATGGCTCAATGGAGAGAAAGGGCAAAGAGAAATCGTGAGACACAATTGATGGCCAAGACCACAAAGATGATGGCTAGGTTGGATGTGATAATGGAAGAGGCCCACACAAAAAGAGAGGATCGGTACAACAAGAGGATAGAAGGATGGTGTGAAGGCAATTTTTTTTTTAAATAATTTGAACATTGTCGGAATTTTGACGGCAAACCTGATATATTCGATGGGCGTGCTATATGCGCGACGGCATTGGCTCGTCGGATGGGTGGTAGAGATGTTGTTGGAATTCTGACGGCAAAGAGTAATACGTCCAACGGGCGTGCTATATGCGCGACGGCATTGGATTGTCAGATGGGTGGCAAAGATGTCGTCATAATTCCGACAGCAAAGAGTAACACATCTGACGGGTGTGTTATATGCCCGATGGCATTGGCTTGTCAGAATGGCGGTCACGTTCATCGTCAGAGGTGTCCTAGTTTCCATCAAAATTTTGACTGCCTAGAGTAATATCATAACATCTGACGATAAGTTTTTGATGATGATTTTGGTTGGTTGTCCGATGAAATTCAGTCAAAATCCGATGAATTACCATCGGAATTCAACCCCAAATGTACTAGTGATATGAAGTGGAGTTACCGAATGACTTGAACATATCACCTATATTTAATATTGCAGACCTACATCAGTATCATGAACCAGAATTCAATGAAGATAGTATAGTAGACTTGGAAAAATGGTTGCCTCGAAAGGAACCAGATCAAATTGAGAACATTTTGGATAGTAGGATTGGGCGTAGTACCCGAAGCAATCAGTATAAGGAGTACCTAGTGTAGTGGAAGGGCAGACCAGTTGAAGAATCATCTTGAATTTCTCTAGCAGAGGTAGACCACTATGCTTTTCCTCTAACCCCAACAAAGTGAGAGACTCACTTTTTCAATAACCCTGGATGTCTGATATAGGAGAATCCCCAGTTCATGGGAATCTTGCATCAACCAAAAATATTTTCCATTTTGTATTGCTTTATGTTTGTAGTTTTAACATTTCTTTCTATGTGTATCAGATTTGGCTCACCGGATCCTGTGGAATTGGATTTTGCTTGAAGACTTGACCATCTACCTTATTTCCAAACCGTGGGGCAATTGGATCATTTTCCAACAAGTTATCACTACCGATTGACAGTTTCTTGTTACTAGTTGTCTGGACCTATTTGTATTTGTGATCTACCGAATCTTTTCCATAGCTTGTAGAGCCTTGAGAATTGATTATGATGTTCCACAGTGTGTGGCCAACCTTTTCCCATGATTTGCACTTCATCCTTTGGATTTTTGGAAGGATTTCTTTTGTGGAGGCCGACCTTGTTGGTTTTGCATGTTAGGTCTTGTTCTTTGGGTTTTGATCCCTTTTTGGGCCAACCAGATCCCCTTGGATTGTATAAATCATTGTAATTGAGCGTTAGAATGTAATAAAAGGTGGAAGATAGAACATAGAAGGTAGATCTATAGTTTTGAGGTCTCGGTTGTGACCTGTTTGTACTTTGAGCATGTTCTAGCAGACCTGTGAGCTAGTTTATGTAAACCGGTTGTTACCAGTTGGTTGTAATCAGTTTTCATGTTATAATTCAATCTATTCTACATTGTCTCCATCATACCCTTGTGTTTCCATTGTGTTTACTCTTGCTGGCTAGTTTGGACTGATCTCTTTGAGGTTTCTCCTTACCGATGACTACATCAAGTCTTCAAGAAAAATCCAACTCCACAAGTTCCAATGAGCCAAATCCAGGAAATACAGAAAGAAATGTTGAAACTGAAAATAGAAAGAAATTTTTTTTTGGTTGATGCTAGATTTCCAAGAACTGGGAATGCTCTTGCATCAAGTTAGTTCCCTGCCTGAGTCACCAGATGGATCAAGAGGGATATAATGCATGCATGGATGATATTGGTCATAGATGTGTTCATATGGAGGAGGGACATATTTGTAGCTAGTATATGGACCACTTGGTATGGTATTATAATAAGGCGCACTAGGTCAAGGTCGATTATACATGTCATGACTATGAGGATAGGAGGTATCATAAGAATGATCTTGGATATTTCCCCCAAATCTGAAACAGGGTCTCCTTGTGTCATGATTTTGAATGTTCCCTTGAGTATAATTGTATGTATTGGCCTGATCTTGGGTATTATCATGTGTATTAGCATTTCTTCTCTATGGAAAAGGGAGACTATGGGGTTTTTCATGACAGTTCCTAGCAAATTTGGTTTGAGCATGAGTGTTGGTAACTTCTGGTTTTTTAAATAAGGACAAGGGTGACTCGGGCATGAAACATTCTCTAGACTTTTACCACCATTATAACCTCTAGGATTTGCATTTGTTTGATTCACTTGATTAGGATCCTCCTCTAAAATTTGTGACACATCAAAATCATGAGGTAGTATTGTTCCACTTTGTGCCATGACTTGAAAGAAGTATTGTCCATCTCTTCTCATGATTTCTTCAACCATTCTATTGAACCTTGGATCTATGATAGTCTCTTCAATGTTTGCAGAAGTAATAGATGCATTGTCATTTTCATTTTCATTATTGTTCTCATTGTCATTGTCCGGTATATTAATGTGATTCTCAAATGGGTTGTAAAATTCATCTCCTTCAAACTCATATGTACTCATGTTGAGAGATCCTAGAGATTTCTCAACTTCTCTTTTAGAATTTTGTGAATGGGTTTCAACCATGAACTAAACCTTGGCTAAAATGAAGAATGGAAGAAAATGTGAAGACTATGGAAAACCAAAAGGAATCTGAGACAGAATGAATCTAGGGTTGTTTTACAATGTCCAAAAGTGTAAGTACAAGATACGTGTGATCAAGGGTTGTCTTGCTTCCAAAGAGATGATAGATTTCTTGATGAGGTAAGTTGACCTTAACTAAAGAGGGTCAAGTGGGACCCTGAGAGGATAGATCTAATGTGGGAACCACCTAGTAATATGTTGTAGTATGTTTGCAAGATATGATTAGGACCACAAAGCAACCTTTTGACTCTAGTTTGGAAGGTGTGTATGAGGGATTGCAAATGGGTGAAAAATATTGACAAAGTTGTGATAAAGATTGGTCGACTAAAAATGAAGCCCTAAAGGAAGTTGCCTTGGAAGCACTTTTGATCTCACAACACAGACACGCCACCAGTTCATAGACACGGAATTAATCCACAGAGATGGGTTTTCTCATTAAAAAAAATTAATCTGTCTCAATTTTTTGCAAGTGTTCAGTGTGACTAGATCTTAGTGTTAAATATCTTCTGGCAAGAAAAAAAGACAAATAATGAAGACACAATGTCTTAAGGGGTTTTTGTCCAAAATATTATGTGTATGTTCAAAATATTTCCACTAGTATAACACAAATTAAAGACACTTGAAAACATGCACAACCTAGGCTGGAAAGAGAAACCATTCAATGGGGCCCCTGCAACATAGAAATACCTCAAACAAGCGGAAAACTAGAGATTATGGTAGCACTGACTCCCCCACCACAATACTCACTTCTCAAGCATACTAGATTCTCTTACCTCAAAATACCAAAGATCAAATGAGGGATTCATATGTCAACATGAAAGGGTTCATGAGGGGTATCTATAGAGTACGATCCACATGCCCTGAACCATCAAATGTGAGGATTTTGGGCCTTTAAAACAAAAGGTGTCTAGTGAGGGAACTTCAGTGGTACTTAGTGCCTATCACTGCGGTGATGATCCACTTAAGAATCTATCCCAATCCTTATAAGAGTATTTTTACTCATCTCACACAAGTGTGGATACTGAGGGAACCTATCGGATAGGCCAACTTCACCAAGTTGTCATGGCTTTCACCTAATGTATTGATTTGTATATCGGGTTGAACAAGTACCGCTTGGGTCATTCCCTCTCACTTGTCCTTATAGGCTACTCGGGAGGCAAGCCCTTCTACCTAAACAAATAAAGTAATAACAATTTCTCTTACACCCAAGTTCCAATGGAAGGTGAGGGGAGAGGATACTTTTTCTATCACTTTTAGGGTTGAACATAAAGCGTACCAAACACACCAAACACTTCAAAGAAGTTCTTTAACCCCAAATGAAAAATATGTGAACCCTAATTAGACTAGGAATTGAGAATGCAAAGGCACATACTAAGATTACCCCTGCAACAAAAAGGATAAGTAGTTTTTAATAAATTACCTCCACCTACAAGCACACTTGTTAGGTTAATTTTAGAAAATCCAAATCCAAATGTGGAAAAAGGGGCCTTCAACAATACGTTTTTTATTTTTTTTAGACAACAAGATATTGATTTCTTTTTGCAATGATTTTTACCTGAAAAATTAAAACTCAAAGATCAAACCCTTGCTAAAATTTTGAGAGATTTCTGAAAATGTAATTTTTGTAGGAAAATACCTTGCTTTGGGCCCTAGAAAGCAAATTTATTGAAAACCCCTAATTTCCAAAGATCTAATTTTTTGTGAATTATTTTGCATCCAAATTAAAATCATAGAAAACAGACCCCTTATATAATTGTGAGACCTTTCTAAAAATGTAAAAAAATTTGAAAAAAAATTGCTAATTTACTCCCAAAATTATTTTTTTCTGAAAAATCATAAATAATTCAAATTTGATCCACAAAATATGAATTTCGGATTGAACACTCCTAAAAAATTTCCATCTGTTTGTGAGATATGATCAAATCATTGCAAAATGCTAATTTCCAAAGATCTAATTTTTCATGAATTATTTTGCATCAAAATTAAAGTCATAAAAAATAGACCCCCCTATAGAATTCTAAGAGGTTTCCAGAAATGTAAGAAAATTTAAAAAATTGGCTAATTGGCTCCCAAAATTTATTTTTTATGAAAAACCATAAAAAATTCATAAATAATTAAAACTTCATCCAAAAATTTTGAATTTAAAACTGAACACTCATGATACCATTTCAAACCTGCAAAACAAATTTGGTGCAGAAATTCTTAGCCATTTGTGAGATCTGATCAAATATTTCCAAAATCCTAATCTTGTGTCCAAAACTCTAACTTCACAAGGTTATTCTCCAAATTGTTTTACAAAACAACAATATAGGGTTAGAAAAATCTGCAAAAAAAACCATAGATCTAATAGAAATCCATGTCCCATCGGGCGTGCCAAAATGTGTGAGGTGAAAAATAATGGTGACAAACTATTACAAAACCACAGAGATCCAACCACAAACAATCCTAGTTCTACACTAAAAACATTCACCATACACCAATGAAGAAACCTAAGAACGGGTAAATTAACAAATTGAAATAATAATACCATTCACATGCCAAATAGGGTTTGATCTCTATTGTCTACTATTTTTATTGATCTTATTTGATATATTTTCTCTTAGATTTCATATGTGCATAAGAGCTCAACAAAGAATGGATTGTGGTTTTAAAGTCACTTGATTGCATAAAGATTTTTGGATTAGATTAGGATTGCTTATTAGTGTTCATAAGGATGAAAGAATTGTTGGAATCCAAGAACACTAAGAGGGGGGTGAATCAGTGTTCTACCGAAAAGATCAATTTAAACCTTATTAAAACATGCATACACCAACTGATATACCAGTACATATAGAATTGAAATAAGTAAAGAAACCAATAAGCCAATCACATAAATGAATACTATAACAAATATAATTATACGTGGAAAAACCACGGTAGGATTTGTGACCCACAATATCAATCCACTGGCCATATGATGAGATATTACAAAATATAGGGACCTACACTTGCAGGAAGGCTTATAGCCTAGAGCACACTGCTCAATCACAAAAGGAGCCTCACTGACTACATACAAATCCAGACTACAATCCGGAGAAATGATTGAACTGCAAAGGTAGCATCTTCTATGCCTAAATATAGTTTTGGTTAAGCTCTGTCTGTTCTGGTCTGAAACCTTTAACCCTTTACCGGAATACCCCTTTACATAAGTATCCTTACATACATGATCTCTCTCATATATTTCACATCTCCTATTTTATTATCATCCTTATATATATCCAAAATGATCTACTGACCTATATACCCTTTACAAATCATCATGCCTTATGTCGGCTTACAAAGATAATTAAAATATGAACATACATGTCGGCTAGATAACATAAATACATGAATATCAAAAATAATTGTCGATGTCAGATCTTCAAATGATGTCGGCCTCCAATACCAATAACCTGATTCTAAACCATGTCGTCCTACATTTTTGGTAACCAAAGAAATCTATCCAACCTGTCAGTGTCGGTGAAGTTCTTGTGAAGTGCTTGTCAGTACACAACTAAAACCAAAATATGAAGTCAGAACAAGTTACCATGTTGCCATCAATGACAACATATTGAAACCAGCCAATTGAGTGTCAATTTTCAACAATATCCCCCTTTGGCATTGATGGCAACACTCATGTGAAAAATGATCATGGTTTCCAACTGTCAGTTTCATCCTAAGCCTACTCCCCTTGAGCTAAATATCCTGAATATTTTCCACCTATACTCCCCCTAATGTATACAACTCCCACTTTTTCTTTTTCACATCAATATCTCTCCCCCTTTAACATCAATGACATAAATACCAAAAAGGTACCAAAAAACAAAAATCGGGATGAATAATGAAAGACTGTACAATGAATATGTCCCAAAATACCTTATCGGAGATGGATGTATTTGAAAATATCTGGATAGGCCTTCTCTAATAGCTCAGGATAGGTATCCCAACCAGATTTGAAAGTACTAGAAATAGATACAAATCCATTTAACATATGGAAAAATGACTCTTTCTCATTTAACTCTTCCAGTGTGGGCTTACCAACCAGATCTATACACTCCTTCTTATGTACACTAAGTGAATCCAACTGGGGGCTCACCAATCCTCTAAGACTTCTGTCTCTTCTTATGATTTTGTCTTTTTCCTTCTCAAGAGAAAAAACTTGGGCTTCCAAAACCAAAATTTGACCATCAATGGATGTAGTCAATGAATTCAATCCATTAAAATAATTGGCTATACCTGCAATCTCCTCCTGAATGTCCTTAATCTTTTTATCTGACTCACCTGTGAGTAGACCTGTGTTACAACATACTCTATAGATATTTATACACTGCCTTAAATAATTATCTATCAATTTAAACTTATCATTGATTTCCTTCCCTTTTAGACTCAATCATTTGATCAAATGTAGCTCTCTTTGCCTATGTGAATCTCTCCAGTGCATGTCAGTTTGATATTTGTTGCAAGGATAGAAAATCCTTTGAAATGTATTTAGTGATTATCTTAAGCTTGTCGGATGGGCTCGCTTCATTGCCAAATTTACACTCTGGGACAAGTATATACAAAACAGTGATAGACTGATCAATAACACCTTTATCCATGGATCCTTTGTTCATCATTTTTTGTGCAGCCATCATCATAAGTTCAATAGAACTCATCTTGGTTATCCTTTTCTTTTCAACCTGTGAAGTGTCAATCGACAACAATGATGGACTCACTATCGGTTCCCTATCGGATTCCTCTTTCTTCTCCTCTGATGATTTAACCTTTATAGCTTCCTCACTTGTACTAGTGGCTTCACCACTTGGTGCAATCTCAGTAACTATTGGTTCCTCCCTAGAAACTTTATCCTCATCCTGTACAATCTGATCTGGAGGATTATTGTCCTCAATATTAGTAACCCCTTCATTATCAACCTTTACACTCTTTGTATTTGTCGGTATCTCAACATTTGTCTGTACATTTGTATCTATCAGGGGCTCAATTTCCACAATCTTAATGTTTTTCAAAATTGAGGGTGAAGTACCCATAATACCTTTAGCCTTCCCTTCAACCAGGATGTCTACATTATTTGTCTTAGATTCTAGTGAAGGATATTAGATCTTAGTTAAACATCTCCATGCTAGATAAGCACATCCAATGTCTGGAAGACCTTGCAGAACCTTTTCCCAAGGCATATGCAGCATCTTCATGAATTGTGCCTACCCCTAAGGCATCTGCCTTAGTTACCATTTGAGCTTCCTATCAGTGCAGGAGCAACCTCCTCTGTCATTTGAGTAACCGGAACATTCCCATCTGCAAATTGATCTTCTGACTTCCTGACCCATCTCTGGGTATGATCTTGTTGGATTTCATTAACCTTTTCTTTCCCTTTCTCATTTGATCCTCCATTACCAACTGGTATATTTCTGCTTCTACAGAATTTAGCAATATGTCCAACCTCATTACATGCATAACATGTAACATTGTTCTTTTGAATTGCTTTTCTCAAACTGGTATAATTGCTAGACCTGCACTGATTAGCCATGTGTCCAAATTTTCCACATGCATAGCATTTAACATTCATTCTGCAATATTTTGTCTTATGTCCATACTTATTACATTTATAACATTGACCGAGAGCAGAATCAGGGTTCAAATTTGCTCTATTTCTAGATTGCCTAGCCATGTGACCAAATTTATTATAAATAAAGCATCTACCATTAAATTTATAAGCATTATATTGTAGTACTAGTTCCTTATGGTTTTGATCTTCATTTGCAGTACCAGAACTCTATCCTTGTTCAAATCCAAGTCCACTAGAATCTCCATTCTGCCTTTGTCTCTTCAATAACTCATCTAGTTGTGTTGAACTAATCTTGATTTTTTCTTTATACTCACTTGCAATAGTTAGATCATCTCTCAAAATTATCATTTGTCTCTCAAGCTCTTGTTCATTACTCTGGGATTATACTAAATCAGTTCTCAACATATCATTCTCATGAACCAACCTACCACATTCTTCAAATTTGTTCTTTATATATACAACAAGATTTTCTTCCTTTTTCTTCCAGTCTTCAATCTCCTTAGACATTCTCATAGTTATAGCTTGCATTTCATTTATCATGACCATGTTCTCCTGACTCGGCTTCTGACATTGTTCTTTAAGTGCATCTCTCTTCATCATCCTGATTTTGCAAAATTTCCTTCCTCCTAGCCTGAACAGATCATAGTCTCTCCTGTTGGACAAGAATGAATTCCTGAAAAGAATTCAATTCATCTTGTAGCTTTAAGTTCTTCATCCTTTCAGCATCATAATCTTCAAGTGCCACCTCAATTTTCTTTTCCAAAATCATATCCATGGATTCCGGATTCGGGATCTCCCTCAAGTTGTTAAACTTCCTCTGAGGTACAAGGCTCTAATACCAATTTTTGGAATCCAAGGAAACTGAGGGGGGTGAATCAGTGTTCTACTAGAAAGATCAATTTTAACCTTATTAAAACATGCATACACCAACCGATATACTGGTACATGTAGAATTGAAAGAAGTAAAGCAACCAATAATCCAATCACATAAATGAATACCATAACACACAGAAATATACGTGGAAAACCTCAAAGAGAAAAAACAACGGTGGGATTTGTGACCCACAATATCAATCCACTAGCCATATGAAGAGATATCCACTGGCCGGTGAAGTGCATGTGAAGTGCATGTTGGTACACAACTAAACCCAAAACATGAAGCCGAAACAAGTTACCATGTTGCCATCAATGACAACATATTGAAACCAACCAATTGAGTGTCAATTGCCAACAAGAATCCTCTTATATAGAAGACACTTTAGAAAATGGAGGGATAAGATTAAGAGGTGAAAGAAATAAATTGTCAGCTAGGATTAAAGGGTAGGTAAAAGAAATTATAAAATAATGAAGGGGATAGGTAGAGGAAAATTAAGAGATAAATGACATGTGTCATGAAGAGAAAAAGCTAATGAATTAATTAAATAAATAAAAATTTATTTATTTAATAGAAGAAGTGGGACCAATTAAATAAATAAAATATTTATTTAATTTAGGAAAAAGATAATTTAAATAAATAAAATATTTTATTTAAATAAGGAAAGGCTAGAAGAGGATTAATGAATTAATTACATAAATAAATATCTATTTGATTAATAGAAGGCTTAGGATAAAATAATTAAATAAATAAAATATTGATTTAATTAAGCTAGGACAATTTTAGGTTTTTACAGTTTCATTCTCTCTTTTCCTATGAGATTCATTTTTCTCCTTCTTGAGTGCTTTGTATTTGGATCTAGGCCCTTCCAATGTTTTATCTTAGTCAAAATATAGCATATATTTAGCACACAACTATTAAAATAGTTATCATGGTGAGAATCTAAAATCCAATTTTTTAAGCTTACGAGTAAACTCCATGATTATGAAAGTGTCCTAGGACATGTTCTTACCCACAAATTTAGTCCAAGGTAATGAATAATATGTCTAGGGATCAAGAATACAAATATAAATATAAGTGATAAGGAGATCAAGATATCAAGTATCATAAGCAATTAAACTCAAGAATATGTTACATGTAAGCTAATTATTGTATTTTCAACACTCTAATAAAAAGAACCCAAAAATATAAAGGAAATGTATGAGTACATGCAATTTCACCATAATAACTATTCCTTTAAAATTAATTTTCGTACAATATATTTAAATAAAGATAATATTTTCTAAAATTACTGATGTCATGGAAATGGGGACAAGGCAACAACAAAGTTCAATGTTAATAAGTTAGTTTCAACCATAAAAACAAAACAAAGAACTAAAAACCATTCCAAACATATCAAAAGAGATTTCAAAAAGCATGAAAGAAGTTTAACAAAATAAAAGAAAGGAGAAGAGTCTCCCTAAGATGCTTCCATGATGCCTTTTGATGCTTCTCCCTTGTTTCTCCCCTCTCCAAGTCCCAAATGAGTGTAGCTCTCAGCTTTTAGCACTAGCCATGGATGCCATATGGAGATTCAAGATGGTTGAATATGATAAGCAAATGCTATGCAAGTGTAGATAGTGATGCTATAAAAAAGCTCTATGCTAATGCCAGTATAACAACAATACTCTAATGCTTCCTCCTTTGCTTGAGGAGAAGGGTTCTATTTATAGAAGAAATGGGGAAATGAAGGGTTAAGATTGAGCAATCTTAACAAGGGTTAGGATTGAAAGATATTCAATCCATGTGAGACTTTCAACCCAATCCCAGATTGACAAGTGTCACCATGAGGAGGCTTGAGAGGAGAGATAAGGAGCATTAAATGCTTGAGGGGACATGATGGCTACCCTAGTCAAAGAAATAAATGCTTTGAAGAGACACATGGGTTACATGAGGGTTAAGTTAGGGGTCAAAGTCCTTAACCATGGGTGCAAGTGGAATTAACCATTAATGGTCATGTAAGAGCCATAAGTGGTTTGGAAGACTTTAGAGGTTAATTTGTTGAACAAACAAAGCATTAATTGTTTTTCAAAGACTTTGAGGGCTTTGAAAAGTGACTCCAATTTGCTTAGGAATGTGACAATATTTAGGGGATGGATTAGGTTAATTAGGAAGGGTTTAGAAGAATCTAGAAGGGGTTTAGGTATGCAAGTGGATTTTGTAGGAAAATGCAAGTGGGAAGAATTTTGGTATTTTCAATTAAAATAAAATCATTTATTTCAATTAAATGGTGTAATTTGCATTTGGGTAAATATTCAAATAAATATTAATTTATTTAAATGAGAAAAAGGAAGATAAAGCATTAAATGCTTGAAGACTTTAAGGGAAACCATTAAAGGTTTGAGAAGACTCTAGAAGGAAGCCATTAAATTTGAAGACTTTAAGGGAAACCATTAAGTTTGAAGACTTTAAGGGAAACCATTAAAGGTTTGAGAAGACTCTAGAAGGAAGCCATTAAGTTTGAAGACTTTAAGGGAAACCATTAAAGGTTTCAAGTGGGTGAGGATAAATAGGATAATTTATTTAAAATAGTTGTGCAATTTGCATTTGTAGGAAAATGCAAGTGGGTGGAGGATAAAGGTGATTTAAATAAATATTAATTTATTTAAATGTGAGAGGTGAGATTTTGGGGGATTTAAATAAATATTAATTTATTTAAATGTGAGAGAATATTTAATTAAATAAATATGATTTATTTATTTAATTAATGGTCTGAATTTGTTAAGTGAATTAAATCAAATAAATTGAATAATTTATTTAATTAATAGGAGAAGAGGGTTAAGATGAATTAATTAAATATATTAATTTAATTAATTATTAATTGATGGTTAAATAATCAAATAAATATTAGATATTCATTTAATTAAGTGGACAGATTTATGTGACTACATTTGCCCCTCTTTGAGACGGTGCAGTTTATCGCGTCGTTTCAAAGAAAGAAAAATAGGTGTGAAGAAATGCCCCATAAAATATAAATTTAATGGGTGGTATGCCCCCTCGAGAGATGGGCCGAATTTTTTTGAAAAATTGAGCGATCTCTCGAAAAAGAATGAAAAGTGGAGGGGAGGTAGAATAGAAGAAATTAGAACTAATGATGAAAGAATGGAAGAAAATGGAGTGAATATGAAGAAACAACAAGCCGGTGAGTACCCTAAGGTCATGCAAGAGATACATAGCAGATGTAGTGTGGGGTTTGGATTGATGCTATACAATTGATCAAAATTGGTTGGACAATTTGGTGCAATCGGTTTAATTGCCCTGGTCAAGTCAAAGCGTGACAGTTGATGTCAGTTGGTCACTTGGACATGATAAAGTCTGAGTAAGTGAATCAAAGTGACCTGATGTGACTTAGACAATTAATGTAATTGCCCGATGAAGTCAAGGTATATGAAGCAAAATACTCATTGAGATGTAGACAATTGATGTAATTGTTCGTTGGATCATGTTTGATTGGTTGATCAATTGATAGTATGTGCGTGTGATGGATGGTTGTGGGGAATCATGGAAACCCCGTTGAGACTGGGTCATTATGATAAATGCCTGATGTAGTCTAGGATCACCATGATTGATTACCTGTTGAGACACGAAGATACTTGATCACAGTATCTGTTGATAGTCTAGGTGTGTGGGAGTCGATGTATCTATGTAGACAGAGTAACTGGCTTAATTTTGTGGATGAGTGAGGATGGGAAGCGATGAAGGGATTAGGATGATGTTGATGATCAAGATAGGGAGGGTGAGGGGGGATTCGATGTTAGATAGAAGATATGGAGGACTAGGACCGAGTCCTATGGAAGAAGATGAGTAAAATAGAGTATGCATTATTATGACTATGTATGCATGATATGCAGCTATTATGAATGTATGGATGGGTGGAATGCAACGAAATGCAATATATATATATGAGATGAGATGACGATCCATAGTGCTCTATTTTCATCATTGAGCTTTAAAATGTTGTAAGAAAATACAAGCAACTTGACATAAAGATTCAAGATGACCTGAGTATTCCTTACATGGATTTTGATATAGCAAGTTAATACAAGCAACTTGATATAATGGATCAAGTTGACCTAAGTATTGCTTGCAGAACAAATAAGGATTATCTCCTTTCATGCATGACTTGGAAAGTCCTCCTTGATCTTAGGTTGATCATATCCTGAGACAAGTGCATACCGTAATAAGAGATAAAACCTTTATCTAGTTTGGATGAGGTAGGAGGAACCAAAGAAAGAGCATTGTACCTACAAACAAACAGTATATACATAAAGAATAAAGAATATGGATCCTTGGTAATGGTTCATGCTCATATGGTCGAGGTATACATTGTAGTCAGCAAGTTGTAGTGATCTATGACTGTATTTTGCATATGATCATGTAACTTAGTGAACTTCCCACGTAGACACCATTAGTACATGCCCCAGAACTTCATTGGAAATAAATCGCAGAGGATACAAACAATTGCGGCAAGAACCTAAAATAAATAACCCAAAAATCAATCAAGTATATGATAGCTTAAACAGAATTTTCTTGTCAAAGAAAATGTCATCTTGTCTTTGTTTTGGCAAGGAAGGATGCATCCTTGTTGAAGATAGTTTGTTGTGTAGATTGTTGATGTTGTTTGGTTTGATTGATAAATGGTCATTTTGTTAAGTATGTCGCAATGTTTGTTTGGGATCTGCTCAGATGGGTATGTACAATGTATTGCCCTGTTGTTGATTGATTTTCAATGTTTTTCTGATGTTTTTTGGTTTTTGTGATTTTTTTGAATGTTTTTGGTATTTTGATTGTTTTGAATGTTTTTGGGATTTTGATTGTTTTGAATGTTTTTGGTATTTTGATTGTTTTGAATGTTTTTGGATTTTGAATTGTTTTGAATGTTTGTGGATTTTGTGAGATAGTTTTAAATGAATAACTTTAATGAATCACAAGACAATGTAGAATCCACTTCCATCAATAGTTTAAGGGAATTGCCCCCAGTTTAGACATGACTATTAAAAAGCGGGATGCAGGATGCATGTAGTACTTTCTTGGATTTGTAGATTTATAACAAGCCATGGTTGATGGATGGATGGATGTATGTATGAAGTAGATGTGATTGCAACAAGTTTGAAAGACAAAGGAGCCATAGCCTTTTACGAGTGGCGCCTGTTTGCCAGGTTTTCACCATCGCACTTACCCAAGGTGCCACCAGAGTGGTTGTTCACCGTTTGGATGCATGATTTTTTTTTTTTTTACTCTTTTGATGTTTTTGTATTTTCTTCAGGTCATTTATCTGGATGTTTTTGGTATTTTTGTCAGTATATATAGGAGCCTGATGCTCTGTACAGCTTAGGTATAAAACCGTTTGAGGTGCATAATGTTGATTGGATCTGCGAGCGGTTCTCCTTCTGATGTAGCTGTGTAGGGGAAAAAGCGAGACTAGGTTAATCATGCCCTAATCCTACCTTTTGACACACATTACGGAATACGAAAGAGCCTAGAGATATCACACAATTGGCTACTTTTTTTTGGTGAAAGAGAGAGCCACGGGATATCTATTAGGATTTCTATTCCCTTGTTGAAATTGTAAGATCAAGTAATGCAAGTTCAAACCCTAATCCCAAAATGCAAGTATAAACTAATAACAAGATTGCAGAATTGAGATTAAACAATGAACAGCTGTAAATACAAGGATGAAATAAGAATGCAGATGTGTACCCAGAGTTAAAATTGGACTGAAAATGTTCAGGACAGGGGCGCGGGCGCCACTGTCCTGAAAACTGCACCAGAAACTGCTGTTCTGCACTCTGAAACACTGTCGGGAAGCTGTCTGAAAGCTGTCTGTCCGGAGGACCAGGGCACCCAGCGCCTCTGTCCCAGGGACCAGGGCGCCCAGCACCCCTGTCCTAGCAGGACCAGGGCACCCAGCGCTCTTGTCCCAGTCTTCTGCTCTGCAATTTGATACAGAGTGCTGTCTCGATCTTCTCTCTCCGGATCTGTATCTCGCAGTGTCGTCCGAATGCCGAAACCTGCGATGATATCTGAAAAGGGGTGTATGGGCGGCTATATAGGGTTTTTCCTTAGTCAAACCCCCACTTCAGTGATTTCCACCTCCATGAATAGCCAAGTTGTTTTGTAAAATGTATTGTGTGTGCAGACCTAGTGTGTGTGCAAGGTCCTAAAATGCAAGAAAGCAAACTAGAGCAACCTAGAAAGTAAACCCTAATTGCTTGTAAATGATAGTGTAAATGCTCTAAATCAAGATCCAATGTGATCTAAAGCACGAATAAATGATGTATTCAAAGCTTATGTAAAGACATGAAAACAACATGAAATCATACCCAACCCACAAGGGAGGAGTACAAGCCAATCTTCAGTCGGTAATCTCCTATTGTTCTTCAATGTCTTCCAAGCCCTAAGTGGATGAATGAATTTGATATATGCTTGATAGAAGGATGTTGAATGTTGTTGAAGTCTTCAAAGATCTGCTCTTTTGCTGCATATGAAGTTCCTGGAAACAAAAATCGGATCCCTTCAAATGAGGAAAGAGAGCTTTTATGTATGAAACCCTAGGTCGTAAATTTGTATTTTGGCCGACCTAGAGATTGAATATCCTACCAATTTTTTGGGGTTAAGCTTTATTTTATGATTGGATCGCGCTCCTAAAATTTTGGGAAAAATGTCCGGGACCATGTTGCACTCCGGGCGCCACGGTCCCAACAACTTTTCACCAAATTTTCAGGGCCGTCGGTTATGATGATTTTAGAGAGAATCCCGAAGTTACAAGTGATTTTGAGATGTTTTGACCCCGAAACCAAGCCCCCAAGTTCGAAATAAGACTTAATTAGGGTTTTTGATTAAGTGGTGTATTGGAGGAATAAAATGTGAAGGGCGCGCTTTAGTGAAAAGGGCCCAATTTTATGATGTAGAGAATGATGAAATAGGACCTTAGACCTAATTAATTTGATTAATTAAGTGCTTAAGGAGAAATGCAATGCAGAATGTAAAATGCACTAAGGCAGGTGCTAAACTAGGTGTGAAATTGTACCACCCTAGCAAGTGCGTACAATTTACGACGCTACATTTAGCCCCCACTTTAGCGGTCATATGAGTACTACGTGCATATGCAAGCTAAAGTACAGAAAAGTAAACATTATTTGAAAAAGGATATATCCATAAGTTGTCGGACAAAGCCCCCAGCGGTATCTGCAGTACACAGTTAGGAACCGCACCCTACAAAACACACGTTAGATCACAAAATCACCTAATGCTTACTAGGGAAAGTGATGAAATCTGTGAGTAGCTATATGCCCCCCCTGTTTCGACTTGCTTATTAGGGAGGTGAAATAGGGTAGCATGTTTACTTGCGACAAATTATGTAAGAGAGTATTGATGAGGGGTGTTCACTAAATAGGCTTCATCAGAGCACTTTTTGGAACATCCCGAGAGTAGGGGAAGGAAAATACGATTCCAATGCAACAAACGGTTCGAAAATCGCATCTCCCAAACTCAAGTTATGATAAAATGAATGACAGAGGAGAATTAGGGTTTCAAAAGTGAAAACAAATGAGAGTATATACTTTGAAAGTGACACATTTGTCACTTTGTTAATTTCAAAATACTATTCAGTGCAGCGGAGCCCACCTAGCCATCATCATGCCTTCACGATGACCGAAGCATCCCACGAGGATCGAGATCCTGCGCCAGGCCGTGATCGACGACGAGCCACTGAACGAGGTGAGTTGACTGAACATTTGACTTTTGATTCTTTCGCATTTTGACTTTTTTGTGATCGTATGCGGGCCTTGAAGGCTGACCGGGGCCCACCCAGGGTGCCATGGTCCCTGTGGGGTGCCCTGGTCCCCCCAGGGTGCCATGGTCCCTGACAGGGGCGCCATGGTCCCTTCAAGGCACCATGGTCCCTGACAGGGCGCCATGGTCCCTGACAGGGCGCCATGGTCCCCAATCAGGGCCTGGCGAGGGGTTACAAGGCTAGCATACAATGTACGATAGTTTGCATTAGCGTTTTTGATGATCGAGTACTGATTACAGTCATGTTTTGATGTTGCAGGGTCTCCCGTACATGAGAGAGCATACAGCGGGACATATTCTTCGCACTTTGCGAGATCAGATTCCGCGGCTGACTCAGTCAGAGAGAGACACACTATCGATTGTGGGATTGTGGTCTGTGATTCTCATGTCGGCCATTCAATTTCATCCTGCGATGCTGATGGCCTTGATGGAGCGATGGGATCCTGACACATGCACTTTTCACCTTCCAGTAGGAGAGCTGACGGTCACACTTGAGGATGTATACCGTATACTTCGTCTTCCTATTAGAGGAGCGACAGTTACATACGCGATCGATCGATCAGCGGAGGATCATCAGAGAGAACAGGTGTATTGCATAGGGAGAGTCATGCCGAGCGAGACGAGAGGTCGCATCATGGTCAGCTGGCTCTTACATCCTACAGGGGAGGTACCCCTTCTGAGACGCCTTATGATAGCCATCATAGCACTAGCCGTCTGCCCTGATGGGCGAGGGACACACATGCATGGGGGTCTCACATGGTGTATCAGAGCGATGGAGAGACACAGGAGAGTGTATGCTTGGGGTCAGAGTATGCTTGCGCATCTCTATCACGACCTTGAGGAATACGTATTTGGACAGGGTTGCAGTTTGATGACATGCACACTTCTGCAGGTGTGGATTTTAGAGCACTTCACATGCACCAGGCCCGTCGGCTTTCCGCTGAGTACAGTGAGCGAGCGACCTAGGGTGTTCGCTTATCCACTTACCAGCGAGTGGAGATTTGGAGATTTGTTATATTGGAGAGTGATTTTTGACAGACTGACAGCCGAGGTGATAGTGTGGAGACCTTACCTACAGATGCACAGATGGGATGGTATGGAGAGACAGTTAGCATGCCTACAGAGGAACCGCCTACTACGAGGACGATATGCACACATCATAGTCCCTTTCTACTTCGACCGAGTACGGAGGCAGTTTGGGCTAGAGCAGTGTGTTCCAGCCGATGTGCCCATCTATACTCGACACTCACGGGTCCTTCCCAGACCTAGAGTAGTAGCGAGACCGACGGTAGATGACATTGAGACTACAGACTTAGAGGGATCCGATCAGGATGTAGTCACTGACTACTCTGCAGAGCTTGGAGCACAACGCAGGTACGTCTCATGGTTTATGAGATCATATCCAGGTCCTATCTTTTCACCAGATCATCCGACAAGCTATCCAGGCCCATGGAGACATGGAGACCAAGATGAGGACCAGGGATCCAGGTCAGAGGAGCCAGAGGAGGGAGAGGATCATGAGGAGGCGGGAGATCCTGATCCACCTACAGGAAATTAGTCCAGTGCTGAGGAGGAGGAGGAGGAGGATACAGATAGAGAGGAGGATGAGGGAGATGTAGGTGATGATGCGGATGAGGATGAGGATGACGAGGAGGAGGATAGAGATGATGAGGAGGAATCAGATGCAGCTCCCCACCATTCAGGAGACGATACCATAGCTCTGGATCCACCTCTTATTCCCCAACAGGGGGAACATGAGGCGATACGGAGACCTATTCCTAGTACCGTCCAGCCTACACCCATCGTGCACAGATTATTCGAGCGAGGGGAGCCTAGCGGTGCCCAGGAACAGATGGTACCATATCATGATCCCTACTGGCGTGAGGGAGATCCAGGTATAGTAGTTTTATATTGATTGATTAATGTTTTGATGATATAGAATGGTACAAACAAAAAATCTGTTCTACTACCACAGCTAATGTGTAGGAGTGGCGTTCCCTGATTCAGCAGGCAATGACAGACATTTCCATGATAGCACAGATCCCCAGTTCCTCACAGATTGCCTATAGGCCTCAGGGGAATGCGGGTCGGCATGAGGACTTGTTTTCCCCATTCTGAGTACAGGTAGATATATGGAGGGAGAGAGAGAGAGTCCTATCAGAGGATGTCCAGTGGGCGCGGCAGAGAGAGAGAGTCCTATCAGAGGACCTCCAGCAGGCGCGGCGAGATCTAGCAGCAGCTCAGGCCGAGGCTACCACCTATCGCGCGATCCTTATGGATAGGGATTGTAGGAGTTCCTCTCAGAGTCACTCACGGTCTGTATCGCGCTACACACCCATGGGTCCACCTTCATGGCCAGATCAGGAGGGAGCATCCAGTCGACACTCTCCAGCCACTAGCCCTAGAGATAAGAGATGATTTTATGATGTAAAAGAGAGGTCACATTTTGGATATACAGTGACCTGTTTTTGTATACGATCCACATATATATATGTATATATACATGCTTCTCTTTGTCTCAAATGTGTTATCTTTAATGCTTAAAACAATGTATATTTTGTTTTGATTAAATCTAATTCATTTGGTAAATGTACATGTATGTTCAGAATTTAATTTCCATGTGATTGATTTCTCAATGCTCCATGATTAAATTGATACATGTGTGACTTAATTAAATATTTAATCAAGTACTACATTGATGATAAGGAAGACATGCATTAAGTCTAAGAATCATATAACTAATGTGATTTAATTCTGAATTTAAACACAACATGATACGATTCTACTTAACACATAAAGACACTGTATAATATGCTAGCATAATAGGAATGTAAATCTTTTACAATTTACATGAATGAATTCAAGACAAACTATAAAGTAAGAAGACACGCTTGTCAGGAACGAAGCAATATAGATTAAACAACATAACATTTAATTCTATTTTGCTTTAATTAAGAGATACTAACATATTATCCAATGTTGAAGAATTGAAAAAAGAAGATAGATGAAGAATGAAGAATTAAGCATAATATCTACGCAAGTGCATAGCATTAATAGGTTCTTTAAGAGGCGTACCATCTACATCCGCTATTTTGTAAGCACCTGATCCATAATCCTCAATAATGATATATGGTCCAAGCCAATTAGGACTAAATTTTCCCTTTTCTGCAGGTAAGGCATTCACATTGCATTGATTCTCATAAAGGACTAAGTCGCCTACTGAGAAGGAACGTTGAATGACCTTATCATTATAGCTTCGTTGTAGAGTTTTGTGATACGCTTGAATATGCTCAAGAGTGTTTATGCGCTGTTCATCAAGCATCTCAAGCTGTTGAAGTCGTTGTTCTCTATAAGAGTCATCATCTACTATACCTTTGAGAGAAACCCTAAGTGATGGAATCTCTAATTCTAAGGGTATAATAGCATCAGCACCATAAACAAGATTATAAGGAGTAGTTCCTGTGGCAATTCGTACACTCGTTCGGTAGGCCCAAAGAGCATAGATCAGCTGGTTACTCCAATCCTTACCATGCTTATTCACGGTTTTGCGAAGAATTTGTTCAATTATCTTATTGGATGATTCGGCTTGGCCATTTGATTGAGGATAGTATGGTGTAGAAAATCAATGTTTGATATGATACTTCTTGAGGAATTTCTTCACGTCCTTGTTCTTAAATGATGTCCCATTATCTGAGATTATAGTGGAAGGTATCCCGAATCGAGAAATAATGTTTTCTAGAAGAAATTGACAAATCACTTCAGCAGTAGTAGAGCGAAGGGGAATAGCTTCTACCCACTTTGTAAAGTAATCTGTTGCGGTTATAATGAAGGTGTGTCCTTGAGATGAAGGAGGAGAGATTTTTCCAATAAGATCCAAACCCCATGCGGAGAAAGGCCAAGAAGCTACTTGAGAACGGAGTTCTTGGGCAGGAGCATGAATCAGATTATTGTGTTGTTGACATTGATGACATTTTTTAACAAATGAAAAGGAATCCTTCTGCATAGTTTGCCAATAGTATCCCATACGAAGCAATCTATGAACCAAGGATTTGCCCCCAAAATGCCCCCCACAGGCACCTGAATGTGCCTCTTCAAGAGCAACAGGGATTTCCGACTTGTTAAGACAATGAAGGAGAAGACCGTCATAACCCCTTCGGTATAGGACATTAGAAAGAATGATATACCTAGCAGACAGCTTGCGGATTCTAGCCCTAGTGTTCCTATTAGCGGAATCGGGAAAGGTACCATCAGTCAAATATCTTACGATATGCGAGTACCATTCGTCTGAGTCTACAAAGTCACAACATGTTACCAGGCTAGAATCATCTACAATAGCTGGAGAAATAAGGTTGTGAATAACGAATTTAAGATCGACCACAGGGTCCTCTAAAGATACCAGAGAAGCCACACATGCCATTGCATCCGCATGTCGATTATCTTTTCGAGGAACGGGTTCCATAGTATAAGAATCGAAATTTTGTAATAAAGAGACAGCAAGGTCTTTATATTGTGATAATTTGTCTTGTTTTGCTTGATATATTCCTGTTACTTGTCTTATAATCAATTGCAAATCTCCATAGATATGTATGTGTTTTATATTCAGAGCTAAGGCTGCTTTTATTCCCGCTATAAGAGCCTCATACTCAGCAATGTTATTGGTACACAAGAAATTTAGACGATATGATAAAGGAATGGACTTCTTTGTAGGAGAAATCATAACAACCCCTGCCCCCGATCCCGTATGACACTTAGAGCCATCAAAGTATAACTCCCAAGTTTCATCTTTCTCTATAGAAAGAATGAAGTCATCAGGAAAAGACTCAGGGTTAGGGAAGGAGAAAGGTGAAGGGGCCTCAACTAAGTGATCGGTCAACGCTTGCCCTTTAATTGCTCTTTGTGAAACAAATTTAAGGTCAAATTTAGTTAACATCATAACCCACTTAGCTAGACGTCCTGATAAATCAGTTTTAGAGAAAAGATGCTTCAAAGGATCAAACTTTACCATGACATGGACTTCTGAATTTAAAAGATAATGTCTCAATTTCTGAGTCACAAATACCAAGGCCAAGCATTGTCTTTCTATCACAGAATATCGGGTCTCATAATCGAGTAAGGTACGACTTATGTAATAAACCGGACATTCCTTACCATCTTTATCATGTTGTGCCAACAATGCTGCGAGAGCATGAGAGGAAGCAGCTGTATACAGAAGGAAGGGTTTAGAAGGTTCGGCAGGTTGAAGAATAGGAGGACTAGCCAAATACACTTTTAAATCTTCAAATGCTTGCTGACAATCCTCATTCCATTGAAAAGTGATATCCTTTTTAAGAAGTTGAGTAAAAGGAAAGGTACGATCCGCAAGCTGAGACACGAACCTACGAATAGCTTGAATCTTTCCTTGTAAGCTTTTAAGTTGAGACACATTTCTAGGAGGTGGCATGTTGACAATAGCATCTATTTTCTTAGTATCCACCTCAATCCCACGATGCAAAACTATGAACCCTAATAGTTTTCCACTATCCACACCAAAAACGCATTTTCGGGGATTCAAGTGCATGTGATATTTACGAATTCTTTTAAAGATTTGACGAAGGACTTTAACATGATCCATGCAAAGAAAGGATTTGGCCAAAATATCATCAACATAATCCTCTAAAATCTTATGCATATAATCATGAAAGATAAGGGTCATCACTCGTTGATAAGTCGCACCAGCGTTTTTAAGTCCAAAAGGCATCATTATCCAACAAAATGTACCCCAAGGAGTGGTGAAAGCAGTTTTGAATTGATCTTGAGGGTTAATAAAAATTTGATTGTAACCTGAAAAACCATCCATGAAGGATAACAAGGCATGTCCTGTCGTAGAATCAACTATCATGTCAATGATTGGAAGAGGGAAATCATCTTTCAAGGAAGCTTTATTCAAATCTCGAAAGTCAGTACACATTCTTATTTTGTTATCTGGTTTAGCCACAGCGACAATATTTGAAATCCATGGGGAATAGTCAATAGGGTGGATAAATCCAGCCTCCAATAATTTTTCAATCTCAGCCTTAACAAGCAGAGCCACCTTAGGATTCATTTTTCGAATCTTTTGTTTCACGGGCTTAGCATCAGGAACTAAGACAATATTATGAGTAACAATCTTAGGATCTATACCAGGCATGTCAGAATATGTCCAAGCAAAGATCTCAGGGAATTCATGCAATAGTTCTTCATATTGTTTCTGTTCCTCTTCATCCAAACACTTTCCAATTTTAATAACTTTCTCTTTATTGCAAAGGTCTATCTTAACATCAGTGGTATCACTTATGAGAAGATTACTTTGTTGAAGAGTGTCCTTTAACTGAGGGAATTCTTTCACAATCTCATCATTATCAATCTCTTTTCCAAAATAGGCTTCAGTGTTCAAACAATAAGGGAGTCCCCTATTGTGATGATAACGAGGAAGATTGTCATAGGCTCCCAAGAACTCAGCTAAAGCATCATCGGTAGGGAAGATATCCAAAGCACAGTCACCCGAAGGATCCCCATCAATATACTCAGGGTGCTGCATTGATAGAGATGTAGAAATAGCATTAACACTAATGCATGGTCTTTTAGAAGCTTTAGTACGTCTGCAGGGATTATAGCCAAGTCCAAAGGCATAATTGTGAAAATTAGTCTCTAGAGGAACTCTTATCCCTTGTTCATGAGCACCACAACCTTTTCCATGATACCCATGCTTAGCAAAAATGCGAAAACCACGACCATAACGATCAGCCATTTCAGGAAGGGAAGGTGGTTTTTCATAAGACAAAGAATCAAACTCTTCATAATTAGAGGTGTGAGGAGAAGAAGTTTGAGAGGCGGCCACAAAATTATTACTCATAGATTCAGGTAAGGTTGATTGATTTTTAACTTCTTCTTTCTTTTCAACTTTATGATTTTCAGCTTCTTCCTTCTTTTCAATTTTAATTTCTCTAGAAGGAACCTTATATTCACCTACAAAGGTAGGGTTAAAATCAAGAGATCCCCAATCATCCTCTGCGAGAACCTTCTCAGGATCAAAATCCTTTTTATGTGTAGTTTCAAGTCGAGAAGGATCCTCTTCAGGAGCTCCAGACTCATCCAAAGAATTCCGATCATCGGAGAGCGAGGATTCATCGATAGGTTTCTTGTTTAAAGAGTCATCATTAGACTAGGATGGCTTAGAAGAACTCCCTTTGGAAGTAGATGTTTGTAGACAAGCTTGAAAATTAGTATCACCCATCAAAGTGTATGTCTTATTGTTATAAACGAATTTAACTTGTCTATGCAATGTAGAGGGGACAGCTTGCATGCTGTGAATCCAAGGCCTCCCTAATAACAAGTTATATGTTAAATTTCCTGGCATAACATGGATAGGAGTAGGCAAAGTAACAGGTCCTACTGTGAGAGGTAAGGTGATGATACCTAATGAAGTCTTAGCCACATTGTCAAAGCCACGAATGGGACGAGAGTCAGGCTCAATAAGAGACGTATCCACATTCATCTTATGCAATAAATTAATGCTACACACATTAAGGCCAGAGCCATTATCTACTAGTGTTCATCTTATAGCAGTGTCTTTCATGATAACCACAATCATCAAGGGATCATATTGTTGTTGAATTTCACTAGTAGGCAACTCATCTTGGGTAAACACAATTTGAGCTTTAGGATTCATCACAGAGTTAACAAAAGATGCTATATTACTAGATGTATTCGGTGGAGGAACATTCAAATCTTTCAAGGCATCTTGTAACATTCCATGATAAGCGGAAGAAGTTTGAATCAAATCCCAAAGGGATATCTTAGCAGGGGTAGCTTTAAGTTGTTCTATGAGATCATATTCCTTACCCATAACTTGTGAAATACGGGGAGCTTGAGGAAGAATTGGTTGAGGATTAGGAAGGGAAACTGGAATAACAGGAGGAGGATTATGTTGCCTATTATTTCTAGTATGATAAGTATGGGCAACCGCATGATAACTCTCTCTAGTTATTTGTTTAGCATAACTGTAAGGACTTACAGTTTTTCTTCCTTGCACGGTGATGATTGGTTTATTCGGGGTACGAAAGGAATCATGATCATACCTTCCTTGGACAGTAAGGAGAGGTGATTTAAGAACTTGAAAGGTGGGAGAAGGATAAGCACCTTGGACTTCAAAGAGAGGCTTATTATGTTCATTCAAGTTTATCATGTTAACCAATTTAGAGGCCTTGTTCTTGTTTAAAGATTTCGATAAAGCCACAAAGTCATCAAGAGCATCATCCAACAAAGCATGATCATATCGGTTAAAAGGTTTGTCTTTTGATTCAAAAGGAGACATCTCCTCATAGAGGGGATTATTGAAAACAACCATGTTACTAGATTCAGGGGAAGAGTTGATAGGAATGTATCCTTGAGAGGAATCATTCGACTTATCTTTCTCATCACACCTAAATGGCATAGTAACAAGGTTTATGAGTTTTTGGTAAAATGAAGGTTTGGCATCTTTAGGGTTTAAAAACTCCTCTAAAGCTTCATCTAATTCATCTTGGCTATACTCATAATAATCATCAAAAGCATGAACATTTTGTAAATAAAAATCTGACATTTTGAAAAGATTGCATAAAATTTAAACACACAATGCAAAGAAACACACTTTTTTTTTTTTCTCTTTAATGAAAATGAAATGAAAACACACTAAATCTAGATCTAGATCTAACAAATGTAATGCAAGAGGAAGCAATGATAGATTCACGTCGGGTTCACCAAAATGTGTAGGGGAAAAAGCGAGACTAGGTTAATCATGCCCTAATCCTACCTTTTGACACACATTACGGAATACGAAAGAGCCTAGAGATATCGCACAATTGGCTACTTCTTTTGGTGAAAGAGAGAGCCACGGGATATCTATTAGGATTTCTATTCCCTTGTTGAAATTGTAAGATCAAGTAATGCAAGTTCAAACCCTAATCCCAAAATGCAAGTATAAACTAATAACAAGATTGCAGAATTGAGATTAAACAATGATCAGCTGTAAATACAAGGATGAAATAAGAATGCAGATGTGTACCCAGAGTTAAAATTGGACTGAAAATGTTCAGGACGGGGGCGCGGGTGCCACTGTCCTGAAAACTGCACCGGAAACTGCTGTTCTGCACTCTGAAACACTGTCGGGAAGCTGTCTGAAAGTTGTCTGTCCCGAGGACCAGGGCGCCCAGCGCCTCTGTCCTGGCAGGACCAGGGCGCCCAGTGCCCCTGTCCTGGCAGGACCAGGGCGCCCAGTGCTCCTGTCCCAGTCTTTTGCTCTGCAATTTGATACAGAGTGCTGTCTCGGTCTTCTCTCTCCAGATCTGTATCTCGCGGCGTCATCCGAATCCTGAAACCTAAGATGATATCTGAAAAGGGGTGTATGGGCGGCTATATAGGGTTTTGCCTTAGTCAAACCCCCACTTCGGTGATTTCCACCTCCATGAATAGCCAAGTTGTTTTGTAAAATGTATTGTGTGTGTAGGCCTAGTGTGTGTGCAAGGTCCTAAAATGCAAGAAAGCAAACTAGAGCAACCTAGAAAGTAAACCCTAATTGCTTGTAAATGATAGTGTAAATGCAATAAATCAAGATGCAATGTGATCTAAAGCATGAATAAATGATGTATTCAAAGCTTATGTAAAGACATGAAAACAACATGAAATCATACCCAACCCACAAGGGAGGAGTACAAGCCAATCTTCAGTCGGTAATCTCCTATTGTTCTTCAATGTCTTCCAAGCCCTAAGTGGATGAATGAATTTGATATATGCTTGATAGAAGGATGTTGAATGTTGTTGAAGTCTTCAAAGATCTGCTCTTTTGCTGCATATGAAATTCCTGGAAACAAAAATCGGATCCCTTCAAATGAGGAAAGAGAGCTTTTATGTATGAAACCCTAGGTCGTAAATTCGTATTTTGGCCGACCTAGAGATTGAATATCCCGCCAATTTTTTGGGGTTAAGCTTTATTTTATGATTGGATCGCGCTCCTAAAATTTTGGGAAAAATGTCCGGGACCATGTTGCACTCCGAGCGCCACAGTCCCGACAACTTTTCACCAAATTTTCAGGGCCGTCGGATATGATGATTTTAGAGAGAATCCCGAAGTTACAAGTGATTTCAAGATGTTTTGACCCCGAAACCAAGCCCCCAAGTTCGAAATAGGACTTAATTAGGGTTTTTGATTAAGTGGTGTATTGGAGGAATAAAATGCGAAGGGCAGGCTTTAGTGAAAAGGGCCCAATTTTATGATGTAGAGAATGATGAAATAGGACCTTAGACCTAATTAATTTGATTAATTAAGTGCTTAAGGAGAAATGCAATGCAGAATGTAAAATGCACTAAGGCGGGTGCTAAACTAGGTGTGAAATTGTACCACCCTAGCAAGTGTGTACAATTTACGATGCTACAGTAGCCAACTGATATGCCCTAGACCCGAATACAGCAATGACAACATATGGGCCTAGCTAGTTTGATTCAAACTTGCCTTGATGTTCTTTGTTTAGTTGGTTGCGAGGATTCTCTCAAAGAACAAGATCACCTACCTCAAATGTACAAGGTCTAACTCGGTGATTGTAGCTTCTGCTCATGCACTGTCGATAGGCTTTGAGATGATTTTAAGCAGCTTGTCGCTTCTCATCAAGTAATTCTAAGTCTTGGAGGCATGAGACTCTGTATGCTTCATCATCTATTAGATTATGCAAGGAAACCCGTAGTGATGGTATCTCAACCTCAATAGGTAAGATAGCTTTGGCGCCATAGACCAATGAGTAGGGAGTTGTGCCTGTAGGGGTTCGAATGCTAGTTCGATATGCCCATAGTGCTGGATTCAGTTGAACATGCCAATCACGTTCGGCATCATTGACTGTCTTCTTTAGGATCCTCAATATGTTTTTATTGGATGCTTTGGCCTGACCATTGCCTTGTGGGTAGTAGGGAGTGGAAAAGCGATGTTGGATATGAAATTTCTCACAAAGTTCGCGAACATCCTGATTTTTGAAAGGAAGCCCGTTATCTGTGATGATGGACATGGGTACACCATACTGGCAGATGATGTAATTGAGGATGAATGAGGCAATCTGCTTGCCGGTGACTTGGGTAAGTGGAACAGCTTCGATCCACTTTTTGAAGTATTCGGTGGCAGTAATAATAAATTTGTGGCCATTGGATGAAGATGGATGGATTTTACCCACAAGGTCAAGGCCCCATTGACAAGAAGGCCATGGTGTTGTGATTGGTTGTAGTTCCTGGGCTGGTGCATGTATCAGGTCACCATGAACTTGACATTTCTTGCATTTTCTGACAAAGTAGTAGGAGTCTTTTTCCATAGATGGCCAATAGTATCCATTGCATAGGAGTTTCTTGGCTAGTGACAGACCACTTGAGTGAGTCCCACATATTCCTTCATGTATCTCTTCCAACCATGGGGATTCAGAACCGATAATGGAGATAAGTGTAGAACTTACCATACCATGGGGATTCAGAACCGATAAGGTGACATATCATTTTGGATTTGGGGATATCATAAGCGGGGATCCAAAGATGTTCTACCAAGAACTCATAGCGTGTTGAATTCTGTGGAAGATCTAGAAGAGATGCGATGGTAGCCATGGCGTCAGCAGCTCAATTCTGATCTCTTGGTATCTGCTCAAAGGTAATTGTAGTAAATGATGCCTTTAGATTATCCACCATTTTCTTGTATAGCATGATTTTATCATCCTTGGTCTGATATTCATCTATTGCTTGTCGAATGACCAGTTATGAGTTGCCATATACTTGTAGCTCTTGTAATTTCCATTGTACGATAAGCCTGAGTCTTGTGATCAAGGCCTCATACTCTGCTATGTTGTTGGTGCATGGAAATGTGAGCCTATAAGACTTTAGGATGCTATCACCTTGAGGGGTGATAAACAGAATGCCTGCCCCTGAGCCATGCCTAGTGTATGAACCATCAAAGTATAGTTTCCATGGTTGTGCTATTGTGATCATGAATATCTCTTCATCCAGAAAATTAGAAATGAGAGGATGATCACCTATGAGTGGTGCATCGGCCAACTGATCTGCAATGACCTATCCTTTGATAGCTTTACGATCTACATACTCGATGTCAAATTCACTTAGAATCATCACCCATTTGGCCAAGCGGCCTGTCAACGTTGCTTTGCTAAGTAAATACTTGAGTGGATCAATCTTTGCAATGAGTTGTACCTTGTGTGTTAATAGATAGTGCCTCAGTTTTGTGGCTGCCAAGATTACTGCTAGGCAAGCTTGCTCAATAAGTGTGTAATTGAGTTCATAGCCCACCAGTGTGCGAGAGATGTAGTAAATAGCACACTCTTTTCCTTCTGCATTATGTTGTGCCAATAGTACACCCAATGTTGTACTTGTTGCCAATATATAGAGTAACAGAGGTTGACTTGGATCTGGTGGGATCAACAATGGTGGATTCATGAGATAGTCTTTAAGTGTCTGAAATGCTTGTTGGCATCGGGCATCCCACTGAAAGCGGATGTTCTTGTGTAGCAGGTGTGTGAATGGGTGACATTTATCGGCCAGTTGTGCAATGAATCTGCGGATAGATTGGAGCCATCCTTGTAGTGTCCTTAGCTGACTGATATTCTTTGGAGGTGGCATGTCCATGATTGCCTTAACCTTTGCTGGATCGACCTCAATGCCTTTGCTTGAGACAATGTATCCTAGAAGTTTCCCGGAGGTTACTCCAAAGACACATTTCTTTGGGTTGAGTCGAACATGACATTGTTCCAGTCTATCAAAGATTCTCTCTAATATGTCCAAATGACCTTCTCTAGTGAGTGATTTTGCTAATAAGTCATCAACATAATCTTCCATTATGGTATGCATCATATCATGAAAGATAGTAGTCATTGCTCGTTGATAGGTCGGTCCAACATTCTTTAGACCAAAAGGCATTACATTCCAGTAGTATGTGCCCCATGGACATGTGAAGGCCATCTTATGTTGATCCTCTGGTGCGATCTTTATCTGATTGTATCCTAAAAAGCCATCCATGAGTGAAAGCATGGCATGTCCTACTGTTAGGTCTACTATTATGTCGATATTCGGTAGGAGAAAATCATCCTTAGGACATGCCTTATTCAGATCTCTGAAGTCGGTACAAATGTGGATGCCCCCTTTTGGTTTGCCGATAGGCACAATGTTGGAGATTCAATCTACATAATCAATTGGTCTAATGAAACCAACATCTAGGAGTTTCTTGAGTTCTATTTTGACTAGCACTGCAATCTGAGGATGCATCTTATGAAGCTTCTGCTTGACAGGTTTGGCTCCTTCTACTACAGTAAGGTGATGCATGACTAAATCAGGATCAAGCCCAGACATGTCTAAATATGACCATGCAAAGTTGATCTGACGCTTTTGGAAGAACTTTATAAATTTAGGCTGTTCCTCTGGAGTGAGAAGAGATGCCAGATGTATGAGGTGAGGATTTTCAGGAGTCCCCACATTGTATTCTTTGGTTTCCTCGATGAGAATCATTGATCATTCCTGTTGTGTACTAGCAAGGAGAATGTCAAACCCTTCATCCTCAAGCGCCTCAGAGAGGTTTTCACCGTTGGATACGCTCTTTCTTTTTACTTTTGTTGAATCAAACAGTGCCACGATGTTGGTTTCACTAGAAGATCCATGTTTTATCGTTATATTTTTGTAGCTGAAGGGTTTGGCATCCACCCCAAAGTACGTTGCGCTATTAAGTTCAATGGCGAATCTAGCTTTGTGATCTCCGCTTGGTAGGTTATCCCTTAATTCCAAAAAGTCAATGATGACCTCATCATTTTGGAAGAAGTCAAGACATGGGGGATTTGGTTGGTTCCATTCGATGAGTTCAGGGTGGATAATGGGCATTACTTCATCGATTAGGTTAAGCGCGTTAGATGTATCAGTGAGGGTTAAGACGTTATGGTGAAGGTCGTTAATGGTACTCTCCCTATCAGAATCAGGCATAGGATGAGACGTAGGGTCTGTGGAAGATGTTTCCAGTTCAGGAACCCAAGTGGTCTTTATCTGTGCTTCTCCATAAACAGGGATGTCTTTGCATGGTGGAGGTAGTGATGTGTCTTCCTCATCTGAAGTGTTAAGCTATACAGAATCAAATTCCCACTCATGTGAGTCGGTCTCTGAGTCACTTTCCAACATCCGATTACTATACCATACTGGGATGTCTTTGGTGTTAAATACTGCAGATGTGATTGGTTGATGTACCTTTGTAGTGATCGGTGCTACAGGAAGGTTGATGGGGATTAAAGGATCTGGTACGGGGAGTATCGGTAGTGTTGACTCAGTGGCTTCTACTAGAACTGCTGGTGCCATAGATGTTGTTGTGGGTTCTGATACAGTTGTTGTTGCTAATGGTACTATTGATGGGATTACTGGTTCACTTGGTGGGATGATTGGTATTGTAGATGGTGGTGTTGGGGTTTTGAGCCTCGGTGGGGCAGTTGGGATGGTGCTTGATGCTGCTTTAATAATGAAAGGTGTCCTTTTTGTAGTAGGCTAACATAATGGTTTGCTGGGTTTTCCTTTGAATTTGAGTTTAGGAAGGATCTCTTTTTCAAAGCCTAGGTCTGTATTACCTTTGGGTTTTAATTCTGGCAGCAGAGGTTCATGTCGTCCTTGTTTGCAATATCCTAAAGCACTTTGACCATCATACTCCATTCTTTGCATAATGAGGAGACCTTTGCCATACTGATCCGTAGGAAGTTTAACTTGTGGTATATCAGTGGTGATGGGATCTTTATAGATACATTCCGCTAAGTCCTCATCTTGGGTTTCTTCTTCTTGACTCTTTCCAAGGATGAAAGGCATCAAAGCACATGTTGGCATGATTAGTGGTTGTTGGAGTAACTGTTGTGGTTTACCATGTGTTCTAGGAGAAGTGGGCATTTGTCCCACACAAAAGAGTTGACTCAAGTTGTATTCCCCAGGACCTTCCTCTGCTATTTTCATCTTAAGTTTTTCTTGCTTGGGTAGTGGTGTTTGAACTGGCAAGAGAGGCTAGACTTATGTATGATGTGGAGTAAATGGCTTCTCTATTATTAGGAACGGTAATCTCTAGTTGATGGTTGATATTATGACAATATGCAAAGGGATTTGCATCGCCCAGGATTGTGATCTCTACACAGTTATGTGGGAACTTGATACATTGATGGTAGGTAGATGGAATGGCTTGCATGGCATGTATCCAAGGTCTTCCTTACAATAGATTGTATGGCAGAGGAAGATCCAGAACCTGACAGATGATGTGTTTTACCACAGGGCCCACTCGGATTGGTAGTACCATAGCTCCTTTGGAGGAACGCTCCACATCGTCATAGGCTTTGATTGTCATGGAAATGGGGACAAGGCAACAACAAAGTTCAATGTTAATAAGTTAGTTTCAACCATAAAAACAAAACAAAGAACTAAAAACCATTCCAAACATATCAAAAGAGATTTCAAAAATCATGAAAGAAGTTTAACAAAATAAAAGAAAGGAGAAGAGCCTCCCAAGATGCTTCCATGATGCCTTTTGATGCTTCTCCCTTGTTTCTCCCCTCTCCAAGTCCCAAATGAGTGTAGCTCTCAGCTTTTAGCACTAGCCATGGATGCCATATGGAGATTCAAGATGGTTGAATATGATAAGAAAATGCTATGCAAGTGTAGATAGTGATGCTATGAAAAAGCTCTATGCTAATGCCAGTATAACAACAATACTCTAATGCTTCCTCCTTTGCTTGAGGAGAAGGGTTCTATTTATAGAAGAAATGGGGAAATGAAGGGTTAAGATTGAGCAATCTTAACAAGGGTTAGGATTGAAAGATATTCAATCCATGTGAGACTTTCAACCCAATCCCATGTTGACAAGTGTCACCATGAGGAGGCTTGAGAGGAGAGATAAGGAGCATTAAATGCTTGAGGGGACATGATGGCTACCCTAGTCAAAGAAATAAATGCTTTGAAGAGACACATGGGTTACATGAGGGTTAAGTTAGGGGTCAAAGTCCTTAACCATGGGTGCAAGTGGAATTAACCATTAATGGTCATGTAAGAGCCATAAGTGGTTTGGAAGACTTTAGAGGTTAATTTGTTGAACACACAAAGCATTAATTGCTTTTCAAAGACTTTGAGGGCTTTGAGAAGTGACTCCAATTTTCTTACGAATGTGACAATATTTAGGGGATGGATTAGGTTAATTAGGAAGGGTTTAGAAGAATCTAGAAGGGGTTTAGGCATGCAAGTGGATTTTGTAGGAAAATGCAAGTGGGAAGAATTTTGGTATTTTCAATTAAAATAAAATTATTTATTTCAATTAAATGGTGTAATTTGCATTTGGGTAAATATTCAAATAAATATTAATTTATTTAAATGAGAAAAAGGAAGATAAAGCATTAAATTCTTGAAGACTTTAAGGGAAACCATTAAAGGTTTGAGAAGACTCTAGAAGGAAGCCATTAAATTTGAAGACTTTAAGGGAAACCATTAAGTTTGAAGACTTTAAGGGAAACCATTAAAGGTTTGAGAAGACTCTAGAAGGAAGCCATTAAGTTTGAAGACTTTAAGGGAAACCATTAAAGGTTTCAAGTGGGTGAGGATAAATAGGATAATTTATTTAAAATAGTTGTGCAACTTGCATTTGTAGGAAAATGCAAGTGGGTGGAGGATAAAGGTGATTTAAATAAATGTTAATTTATTTAAATGTGAGAGGTGGGATTTTGGGGGATTTAAATAAATATTAATTTATTTAAATGTGAGAGAGTATTTAATTAAATAAATATGATTTATTTATTTAATTAATGGTCTGAATTTGTTAAGTGAATTAAATCAAATAAATTGAATAATTTATTTAATTAATAGGAGAAGAGGGTTAAGATGAATTAATTAAATATATTAATTTAATTAATTATTAATTGATGGTTAAATAATCAAATAAATATTAAATATTCATTTAATTAAGTGGACAGATTTATGTGACTACAATTACTATTTTTTATTTATTTATATTTGTACTTAATATTCATACTCAATGTACCGATCTACTAACATCTGAGATAGGATGTATGTAGGAGGTAACTTATTTTCCTTTAGAATTAATTGTAATTTTTAAATTTAAAAGAAAATTATTTGTCCCTAACTTTATTAGTGTGACATTGATGAGGGCAAAACCCGAGAAACAAAAAAACATAGTGAATTGCAATAAAGATGCAAAAGATTATATTATTATTATATGCAAAACATGCAATTATAATCTAGAGGAATAAATCCTCATAGGCTGCATCACACAGCTTACAAAGTTTTCTGGAAACCCTTTACAATGCAAATCTTCCAACCCAGAAACTAAACTTCCAAAAACTCACATACAACAACTAACTCCCAAGTTTCCACATATGAGTCCTACATAACCTTTCTTCCGTTTGGATCCAAAAGTACAATTTAGAAATTACCATTTGGCAAAAAAATGCCAAAACTTGAAATTAAAAATTTGAAAATTTAGTTAGATTCTAAAACTGGAAACTTTCCAAAAAATTGTCCAACTTCTTACAACCGTAACTTTTGATTCGAGAATTGGATTGACGAACCATTTGAAATGTCAAAAATCTCTCTGAGTGAAGAATATGCTAGGAATCTGCTTTGTTGATTCCCGCCATTTTTTGAGGTTGTTTAATGCCTCAAATTTGATTTGGAAGAATTTTTTTCAGTTTTTCGAGAAACTAAAACTTGAATAACTTTCAAACCATAAACGATTTTAACTTGATTCTTTTGCAAATGTGCTTATTTTTCCACTCTCAAGCTTCCCCCAAAATTTGGGCTCCATCTGCCTTTAAATAAAAACTTTCTATTTTAGGCAATTGGTTAGAAAAAACCAACTTGTCAATTCTAAAAGTTGGAATATCTTATTAATCCAAATGGGTATCCATAAATGCAAAAACGTTAAAATACAACTAACTAAAACAGAAATATTTTTGGGTGATGCAGAATTTCCCTTACACCACCGGATGCTCTTGTATCAGACACTCGAGGTAGATTGAGAAGTGACCCCATCACATCTCGGCTAGTTGAGGAAAGCCCAAATAGTCAACCTCTGCCTTGGACAACCATGAATAATCTTACATAGGTCTTCCCCTCCATTTTACCAAATAATCCTCATAATGCCCATTTCTAGAACTTCTTCTCACACGGCTATCCAGGATCATTTCGATCTCCTCCTTCTTTGAAGTAGATGTAGGAATTTTCTACTATACTATTGTTGCCTCATCCTCTATGTCACCTTCATAATATTTTGTTAAGTCTGCAATGTTGAACACATGGGAAATATTAATTCCATCTGGCAAGTCTACCTCATGCATTCCCTGAATCATGCTTCTTCAAAATTTTGTAGGGACCAAACTTATTCACCTTTAGCTTATTGTATGTCCCCACTGAGAATGTTTCTTTCTTCAAATGAACCATCACCTCATCACCAATCTGGAACTCTTTATACCTCCTTTTTCTGATCTACCTTCACCTTATACTGCAAATTCATCTTTTCTTCCCATGGCCTCTCTAGTATAGGAAATGGTTGATATAGTCTTGTATTCTAGCTTACTCCTTTAGCCATCTGACATACTCTGCAACTCTGCACAAATTTCTTCACATCCTGTGATAATTGAGGTCAATTTAGTAATGCTCACTGATAATGGCAATGGTCTTAACTCAACCAAAATGTTCTACCATCCCTCCACAATGCTTCTCCTTGATTAAGTTCTCTCTCATGGAACTTCTAGGAATACACAATTGGTTTCCCTTAAACAACATCTCATCCTAGATTATGAAATATAGCCATCTTGTCCTATCCAATGTAACAGGATCCTTACAAGCTTTTCAGGCCTTTGTAAAGTCAAGATCCTTAGGATATAATGTCTTGAATTTATTGATCCCAACCACCTCAAACTGCATCTTTGCCAACAAATTTTGCCTCCTACTTAAGGCATTTGCAACTCTATTAGACCTTCCACTTGGTAAACCCTCAGGCACATTATCAGGCACAATCATCTGAGAATCATTCAACAAGTTACCTAAAACTTCTACAGGCACCTCTTTATAATCTTCTCTATTCAGTCTAGGACTTAAAGCATAACACATACATTCGTGTTTCACATCTCTCAAAAACTCTTTTGCACCAACAAAACACATTCTAGCACTACTACATATATTTTCCTCTACCTCCTTTAGGGGATTCAACTTATGGAGAAATCCATCCTCCATTAGGGTATAAGTATTAGCATGGCCATCATGTACAAAATGCCTATCAAACTGCCATGGTCTCCCTAACAACATGTGACATGCATACATGGGCATGATATCACAAAGTGCCTCATCACGGTAACTACCAATCTTGGATTTTACCAGGCATTGCTCATTGAAAAAAACTTTGTGGTCATTCTACAACCAGGCTATCTGATAAGGATAAGGATGTCTTTCCCTTTTCAATTTCAACTATCTAACCATCTCTTCAGACACCAAACTATCAGTGTTTCCACTGTCAATAATCACCACTTGTCTTCACATTTTCAACTAGTGTGGAACAAACTCTTCCTCTGATCTGGTTATTTTTCCTCATTCATCAGGGTTCTCTTGATAACTAGGGATTCTCCCCTTTTAGTAGCATCAGAATGTTCAGACTAAGCTTCTTGGTCTACATGTGTAACTCATGCATGGCCATCATTTTTTTTTTGTCCTTCCTTGGTGTTGTGGGAATTCAAGGGCTATATGCCCTTCTTTCCCACACTAGAAACAAATTCATCTAAAACCTCCTCTTCCAAACCCTTGTCCAAGCCTTCCTCTTCCTCTTCCTCTTCCTCTTCCTCTTCCTTGCTATTCACCATTTTTTTTATCATGAAGGCAATAAAAATTATCACCCTTTTGATTTTGGTTTGTACCCGTATGATCATTTTTCTTCTTATCTTCATTTGAATTCCCAAGGGATCTTCCACCGCTTATGTCACCTTGGGATTTCTCTTTTTGCTTGCCTTCAAATATTTTATTCAATTTCTCCTACACATTCAATGCAATTTGATAAACTTCCTCAATACTGGTGATTCTGACCAAACTCATCTCCTCTTGAATACTTAGTCTTAACCCATTAAGATAATGAGCAACTTTCTCCTTATTGGCCTTTGCATGGCCTATTCCAATAATTATCTTATAAAAATTTTCTGTATACTCCTTCACAGACTTGCTACCTTGCTTCAACCCTTGCAACTTCTTCAATAGATCCAACTCATAGTCCATTGGAATGAATTGCTTTTTCAGCTTCTCAACCATTCGATCACATTTGATGATCTTTCTCTTTTCTCTCTAATTTCTATCTAGTTGGACCTCTTTCCACCAGATATTTGCATGACCTTTCAACTTCATTTTTGCAAACTTGACCCAATCTAGGTCCTCTATCTCCTCATATTCAACTCCTCCAACTCATTTATCCAATCGATCAACTCTTTTTGTTCAGATTTCCAAAAAAATTAGAGACTTCAATTTTGGGTCTCTTCCCAATCTATGAAATGGCCCTTAGCAATCGAGCCTAATTTTGATCTATTGCTTCTTCTGCTTCATATGAGAATTTTTTTTCAACCTCTTCTTCATCATCACTTTCTCCTCTCCTCAGATTAAATACTCTTCTCAGTTCTTCTTGCAATGCATCAATCTATCTCTGGAGGGCTCTCAAACCCTCCTTTGCCAAAGCATTTCTACCACTAGCATTTTTGCCACCACACATCACTCTTGGAGGGATCTTGAACATGAGCCCGTAATCACAAATCCTAGTGCAAACTGCATCACGTTCAGTGATCTGTCCACACACTCAAGAACAACCCACTCTGATACCACTTGATGAGGGCAAAACCCAAGAAATAGAAAAACACAATGAATTGCAATAAAGAAACAAAATATTATATTATTATTATATACAAAATATTAAATTACAATCTAGAGGAATCAATCCTCATAGGCTACATCACATAGCTTATAGAGTTTTCTAAAAATCCTTTACAATGCAAATCTTCCAACCCAGAAACTAAACTTCCAAAAACTCACATAGACAATTAACTCCCAAGTTTCCACATATGAGTCCTAAATAGCCTATCTTCCATTTGGAGAAAAAAGTACAATTTCGAAATAACCATTTAGCGAAAAAAAAAATGCCAAAACTTGAAATTAAAAATTTAAAAATTTAGATAGATTTGAAAACTCAAAACTTTCCGAAAAATTATCCAACTTCTGGCAGCCATAACTTTTGATTTGGGAATCGAATAGATGAATGCTTTCAAGCATTGGAAATCTCTCTGAGTGAAGAATATGTTAAGAATCCGCTCTGTCTATTCTTTCCATTTTTGGGTCATTTGAGGCTGTTTAATGCCTCAACTCTGATTTGGAAGAATTTTTTTAATTTTTTGAGAAACTGGAACTTGAATAACTTTCAAACAATAAAAGATTTTAACTTGATTCTGTTAGAGTAATTGGGTCTTTACTTGATTAATTAAACAACATTTGTTTAATTATTTAAGTTCCCTTTATCTCTTTTATACTTAAGCTAACTTTAGGTGCATAATAAATAATTCTTTTATTAATTATTATGTGCAAGCCTAGGTTTTCCTTTTTAGGGTTTCTTGACCTATTAGAGGTTAATTCTTTTCTTTTTTATTATTCTATTATCACATTACACATATTGTGAATATTGAGCTCTCATCTTTTTTAGCATATTTTCTATGTATTTGTTTTTCTATTATTGCTTCCTTGCTTCTCCTTGTAACATGTTTATTCAACTTGCAAAGATCATTTGGGCTCCTGTGGTGTTGTATTTCTCAACTCTCAGATGGTATCAAAGCTTCAGATCTACAACTATATGTTCTTATTTTGAGAATTTTTGCATTGGAAGCAAATCTAGGGTTTCAGGAAGTTTTTTATGCACCTAGGGATATGATGAATAATGATGAACAACAGATACCCTAACTGGTACTGAGATGGGGAGGTTAATCAGTACATACAAATACTTCTCCAAAACTTATCAAGTTAAAACAATCTTAACCGGTTGTGTTCATTACTAAACTTAACCATGGCAATACCGGTTAAACATAGTAAGACTACAGACAACATAAATAGGTAAAATTGAATACTTCAAATTCATTCAATACTTGATAACTACTTCGCCCATAAACATATGCATGTGGTATATCAGCAATACCATAACCATTAGCTCTGCATACATAATCACTTAAACAAAGAATACTTAATCGTCACATGAAAATGCAAACCTCATGACACACAGATTTTTTTATGTGGAAACCCAAATGGGAAAAACCATGGTGGGGATGAATACCCACAAGCTTGTTTTGAACTCTTTTGAAGCTCACTTTGTTAGGAGCCTAGTCTAGTTAAAGACTTTACAATAAGGTTCTTCTAGGAACCGATCCTATTAAAGATCACCTGATTAAGGGATGGCTATATACCCTATTAAAGGTTGAAACCCTGTTAAAAGGTTACCTTGCTAGAGGATTTAAAGAACTCAATGAACTTGAGTCACCTGGTTAAAGGATTTACAATAAACTTGTTAAAGCTACCTGACAAAGGGATTTTCCTTTCATTGAAATGATTAGAAGACAACAGGTAAAACTCTGATCTGATAACAACACTATATGCTAAGGCAGATCCTTTTCAGTTCCTCTACTCTACAATCACACTTTGCAATTTTCTCTCACTGGTCTGGCAAGTATCTCATCACTTGGATACATACACAACTTTTGCCAACAACTTACAATAACAAACATCATCGACCTTATAGACAATAATTAGGTTGGTATCATAAACCCTAAACCTTAAGCATTTAGGTTTACAATTACAGGCGGTCCAATCCTAACCATCCAAACACTTTTCATAGAATGAAACAATCTCAAATAGATCACAAATCATTCTGCATCGTTCATTCTTTACCGTACATAGAAATCAGTAACCCATCACACTTTCTTCTGATACCACTAAGAAGAATGTTCATTCCTAAGGTAGACATTTAATGTAGTTGATCTTTACATGCCAGATCCTCAAGGAAATCCTTCACATGCACAAAACTGACGTGGCATCTTGATCTTCATCCTTGCCTCTTAGCTAACTCGTCATAGAATACCATCAGTTGCATTGCACAAGCTAGATTGCCAAACCGGAAACCCTAGAGCTGAGACTACCAACCGGTAGTTACACTTAGTGAAACCTAGACACCGGTTCACTACATCTCTTCATACCAGTTCATCAATAACAACTTCTTCCAATCTTCATACCGGTTGACCTATACTTATTGAAATCAATGATAACATACATTATTATCATATCATCATGTGCTAACACACCAATTCATCAAATGCAAACAGTCCCCCCATTTGGCATTGATGGCAATACTTACTTAGCGTAGCATTGCAACAAGAAACAGCATAGACCAGTGCCAACAAAAGAAAATTTATCAGATGTCATACAATAGATATCTTCTCCCCTATTCCATATCTTCTCTCCTTAATATATATCTTCTCCCCCTTTTACAACAATGCCAAAGTGGAGGTACAAGCTCCCATACTCCACTATGTTGCTCCTCCTATGGAGTAGCATCCTTTAACACATCAATCTTGAAAGAGTTTTCACTGTAATACCTGACTGATGTGGAGCACACATCTTTAGTTTACTTCATGAAGGGGCAAAACCCCTAATTCACCTCTCAAATAGGTAAATGTAGTCTTTGGTAAGGGCTTAGTGAATATGTCTACTAGTTGCCCCTTACTGGAAACATGTTCTAATATAACCTCTCTATTTTGAACCTTCTCTCTCAAGAAATGATACTTGAGCTCAATGTGCTTAGTTCTAGCATGCAATACCGGATTTTTAGAAATATTGATTACACTAGTATTGTCACAAAATATACTCACCGATTCAGATATAGGTACTTTGAAACCATCTAATACATGTTTCATCTAGATTGCCTGAGTGCAGTTCATAAATGCTGCCACATACTCCGCTTCAGCTGTAGACTAAGAAGTACAGGTATGCTTCTTACTTGTCCATGAGACTAGTCTTCCACCAAGAAATAATTCTCCACTGGTTGTGCTTTTCCAGTCATCCACATTACCTCCCCAATATGCATCAGTAAATACCTTGAGATTAAAATCACCATTGTATGGATACCACAATCCATAGTCAATAGTCCCTTTCAAGTATCTAAGAATCCTCTTGACTACTACCAAGTGGGATTCTCTCATACTTTTCTAAAAATGAGCTACAATGCCCACTGCATGAGCAATATCTGGTTTGTTGTGCACCACATAGTGTAGCTTACCAATCATTGACCGATACTCCTTCTCATTCACTAATGTTGAATCATCTTCCTTAGTTAGTTTATAGCTGGTCATCATCGGTGTGCCAACTAGTTTTCTCTCCTCCTTGCCAAAGGTCTTGAATACCTCTTTGTCATACTTGGACTAGGTAATGAAGATACCCTCTTTCATTTATTGAATCTGTAAACCAATGAAGAACTTTATCTCCCCAATCAGAGACATCTCAAACTCTTTCTTCATTTCATCTGCAAAAGCATGACTCATTTCATCATCTCCTCCAAAGATTATGTCATCTACAAATACTTCACAGATCAGAATCTGATCACCTTTACATTTCAAGTAGATGTTGCTATCCTCACTTGTTCTCTGAAATCCTATTTTCATAAGATGAGAGTGTAAATGTTCATACCATACCCTAGGTGCTTGTTTTAGTCCATACAGGGCTTTGTGTAATCTACACACTTACTATCTTCTGATAAGGCAAACCCATCTGGTTGCTCAATATACACTTCCTCTTCTAGGATTCCATTTAAGAATGTAGACTTCACATCCATTTGATATACCTTGAATCCCTTAAATGTTTCAAATGCAAGTAGCATTCTAACACCTTCCAGTCTAACCATGAGGGCAAAGGTTTCCCCATAGTCTTCTCCTTCTTCCTAAGCGTACCCTTGAATACAAGCCTTGCCTTATTCCTTATAATTTTCCTTTCTTCATTTAGCCTATTCCTGAAGACCCATTTGGTACCTATAACATTCTTATGTTCTGGTCTGGGTACCAAGGACCATATTGCATTCTTTTCTATCTAGTCTATCTCCTCTTCTATTTACTTAATCCAGTCTTCATCTGTAAGTGCTTCTCTGCAAGTCTTGGGCTCCAATTCAAAAATCATACAAGAGTTTTCTTTCACCTTTCTTCTTTTGAGTATCCCTGCTTCTTTATCCCCTATGATCTAATTTGGATCATGATGTAGTTTCACATATCTAGGAATGACTCTAGCTAGTTCTGCTTGCTTTTCCTCTTCTTCTTCACTTACTTCTTCTTCATCATCTACTGCAGCTTCTACCAGTATAGGAACACTAAGATCTTTACTTGTTTCTTTCTTAACTGGTTCCTAGAAGGCTACACCCAGTTCATCTTCCACTTCCTCACTACAAGTTTCCTTAGGTTCCTCAAGGGATTCATCAACCCTGACATTGATACTCTCAACAATTTTATGTGTTCCATTGTTGTAGCACTTGAGAGCTTTACTTGTAGTGGAATACCCCCAAAATATTCCTTCATCACATTTAGCATCAAACTTGCTCAGATACTCATCTCTCTTGATGTAACATTTACTACCAAATACTTTAAAATAACTCATAGTGGGAGTCTTCCCAGTCCAATACTCATAAGGGGTTTTAACTCTACCTTTCTTGATGAGTACCTGGTTCATAGTATAGACTGTAGTGCTCATTGCTTCTCTCCAAAAATTGTGAGCATCCTTTTCTTGGATCAGCATCATTATGGCCGCTTCAACTACAATCCTGTTATCCCTTTCTGCTATGCCATTCAGTTGTGGTGTCCTTGGGGCAGAAAACTGCCTCTTGATACCGCTATTTTCACAGTACTTGTTGAATTCATCAGAAGTGAATTCACCTCCTTGATCAGTTCTTAGGCATTTTATCTTTTAACCATTATCCTTCTCTACTAATTCTCTAAAGGATTTGAACTTTCCAAATGCCTCAGACTTGTCTTTCAAGAATGTGACCCACGTCATTCTTGAGTAGTCATTAGTAAGAATCATGAAATACCTACCTCCCTGAATACTTCTAGTTTTCATAGGACCACACAAATCAGTATGCAAAATATCAAGTAAGTTTTCTGCTGAAAAAGACTTACCTTTGAAAGTTGAGGAAGACATCTTCCTAAGTTGACATTCTCTGCATAAAGAATTCTCTAGTTTGTTCAGCAAAAGCAATCCTCTTACTGCCTTGATCTTAATCGCCTTTACAATATTATCAAATTTCATATGACAAAGTCTCCTATGCCATATCCAACTGCCATCAAACTTCACCATCAAGCGTCGACTTATCTTGTCATTCAGCTGAAACAAGTTACCTCTGGTCTTCTTACTAGTGGCAATAAGTTCACCACTCTTTCCAATTATATTGCACACTCCACCTTTGAACTCCAGAATGATTCCTTTATCATTTAGCTGAGCAACACTCAACAAGTTATTCTTAAGACCTTCTACCTAGTAGACATCATCCGCACTGCTCTTTCCATTCAATGACGGATCCTTTTCCTTTTAACAAACATGGTGCATCATTGCCAAATCTGAAAACACCTTCGTCATATTCTTCTAGAGACAAAAACTTTCTCCGATCATCAGTCATGTGGTGAGAACAACCACTATCAATAATCCACTGATTAGAGTTGTCAATGCAAGAGACAAATACTTTCTTGTCAGACACTTCTTCCTTTACAGCTACAAACACTATGTCCTCATTCTCTTCATCCTCAGATTCTTCATTAGTAACACCTTCATCTACTGCTACAAGACAATTTATTCTATTTCCTCCTTTATACTTTCTAAACCTCTCCAATTTATCCTTATTATCATTGTTAGGATAGTTAACAGCTATATGTCCTATCTTATTGCAAGAAAAATATTTTAAAGGAACCTTACCTCTGTATTTTCCAGTGCCTTTTGGAAGTCTCTTGGCAAAAAGAGCTTCAAACTCCATCAGAATCTCTTCATCATCCATACCTCTTATTTGCATGGACTCATAACTAGTACTTACTTCTTTTTCTTTTCTGGTTGGTGCAACAGATGCTCTAAAAGATGACTCAGTCTTCTGAACACTGCCATCATAGCTATTCAACTCATATGCAATCAACTTTGCAATGATAGAGTCTAAGGATACCTTGGTTTTGTCAATAGACCTTAGTTCCTGAATAGCAGCAACTTTGATTACATAGACCGGTGATAATGATCTCAGAACTTTACTGACAACTGTGGCATCATCAATTGTTCCACTAGTGCTTTTAATATCTCCAACAACAGTCTTGATCCTTCTGCCATATTGCTGAATGGTTTCACCTTCAACCATCCTCATGTCTTCAAATTTTCCTCTAAGGATCTCTTCCTTAGCTTGCTTTACATGCTCATCACCACCATAAATAGTTTCCAAAGTGTCTCATACATCCTTAGGAGTGTCCTTATCCTGTACATCAATGAACTCAATATCAGACAAACTGCTAATAAGAGCTTCCATAACTTGCCCATTTTCTTGAATCTCTCTTTTCTAATCATCAGTTAAAGTGTCAATGGGGATTACATAGACATTCTCAACATAGCTTCAGTGTTGAGCACCCAGACTCTTGATATAGATCTTCATTCTATCCTTCCATATTTTGAAGTTATCTATATTGAACTTAGGACCTTCCCTCTTCATCATTAAGGTAGGATCTTTTTCCTCAAGCGGTTAAGCTTATATCACCGAGGACCTGGAGTTGCTCTGATACCAATTGATGAATAATGATGAACAATAGATACCCTAACTGGTACTGAGAGGGGGGGTGAATCAGTACATACAAAAAATTCTTTGAAACTTATCAAGTTAAAACAATCTTAACCGGTTGTCTTCATTACTGAACTTAACCATGGCAATACCGGTTAAACACAGTAAGACTACAAACAACATAAATAGGTAAAACTGAATACTTCAAATTCATTTAATACTTGATAACTACTTCACCCATAAACATATGCATGTGGTATATCAGCAATACCATAACCATTAGCTCTGCATGTATAATCACTTAAACAAATAATACTTAATCATCACATGAAAATGCACAACTCATGACACAGATTTTTTTATGTGGAAACTCAAATGGGAAAAACCATGGTGCAGATGAATACCCACAAGCTTATTTTGAACTCTTTTGAAGCTCACTCTGTTAGGAGCCTAGTCTAGTTAAAGACTTTACAATAAGGTTCTGCTAGGAACCGATCATGTTAAAGATCACCCGGTTAAGGGATGGCTATACACCCTATTAAAGGTTGAAACTCTATTAAAGGTTACCTTGCTAGAGGATTTAAAGAACTCAATGAACTTGAGTCACCTGGTTAAAGGATTTACAATAAGCTTGTTAAAGCTACCTGGCAAAGGGATTTTCCTTCTGTTGAAATGATTAGAAGACAATAGGTAAAACTCTGATTTGATAACAACAATATATGCTAAGGTAGATCCTTTTCAGTTCCTCTACTCTACAATCACACTATGCAGTTTTCTCTCACTCGTCTGGCAAGTATCTCATCACTTGGATACATATACATCTTTTGCCAACAACTTACAATAGCAAACATCATCAACCTTATAGACAACAATTGGGTTGGTAGCATAAACCCTAAACCCTAAGCATTTAGGTTTACAATTACAGGCAGTCCAATCCTGACCATCCAAACACTTTTCATAGAATGAAACAATCTCATATAGATCACAAGTCATTCTGCATCATCCATTCTTCACCACACATAGAAATCAATAACCCATCATGCTTTCTTCTCATACCGCTAAGAAGAATGTTCATTCCTAAGGTAGACATTTAATGCAGTCGATCTTCACATGCAAGATCCTCAAGGAAATCCTTCACGTGCACAAAACTAATGTGGCATCTTGATCTTCATCCTCATCTCTTAGCTAACTCATCACAGAATACCATCAATTGTATCGCACAAGCTAGACTGCCAAATCGGAAAACCTAGAGCTAAGACTACCAACCGGTAGTCACACTTAGTGAAACCCTGACACCGGTTCACTACATCTCTTCATACTGGTTTGTCAATAACAACTGCTTCCAATCTTTATACCTGTTGACCTATACTTATTGACATCAATGACGACATACATTATTATTATATCATCATGTGCTAACATGTTTCATCAAATGCCAACAGGATAGGCCTTTTTTCCTGAGCACTTTGGGCCTAAACGGACCTCACCATCGTGCTCAAAAGGCCCAAAAACCCCTATGGTCATATAAAATTTCCCTATTTTGGACTCCTGAGCCTCTGGGGGTATTTTTTTTCTTCAATCGTAGGCCATACGGCCCTGGCATGTAGTTCAAGAAAAAATTAAAAAAATTAAAAAATTCCTTTTTATGCCATGCAAGACAAATGATTTTTTTTGAAAAAAAAAACAATTCCAAAACTCAAAAAATCATTTTTTTGGAGGGGGTTTCCCCACGGTATGCAGGATACCATGGGGCCCCCTAGCTGTCGCAGGCCTATCAGAGTGGGCCCCCTCTAGCCCCTACCACCACCGGCCTCCAGCCGCCATTGGTGGCCTCCCTGTTGTCAGTGCTTTCCTCACCGTTCGCCACTGCTACCCGCGCCTGCGGCCACCTCTGCACTCTGCTCTCCCGTCGCTACTATCGATGCCCTTCTCATCGGTCGCCTCCGCAGCTCTGCTCTCCCACTGCCACTGTTGTCGCCCCTTGTTCTTTTCGGTCACTACCTAGTTGTCACTGCGCCACCCACCCACCACTGGGGCGCCACCCATGGGCCACCTCTGCCCAGCCCTGCCCCTGTTGCACCTCCCTCTTGCCTCTTTTAGGGGGGGGTTGGTTTTTTTGCCATAACTTGGTCAAACAGAGTCATTTTTTTTTAAATGAATAGGCATCAGAAATCTGGTTCCGAGTCAGACCTCGTGGTTTTAGAAGTTTTTCCAATTTTTTTGTTTGCTGTACTTTTTTCCAGTCAAAGTGGGGTCTCTTTTTTTCACTTCCGGGGTCGTAGAATGAGCATCCGAACTCAGTTTTTTGAAAACTTTATATCATTGGAAAGCTTGTTCCATGTACTTTCCATCCATATGGGTTTCTTTCCTAATTTTTCTCTAGAAATATTTTATTCAATTTTTTTCTTTTTAGAACTCTGGTAAATATCTTGGTTGTTTTAAGTCCTGGGATCTCTTCTCTAAGTAGGATGTCTTGGTTTTGGTTGATCTTTCTATTTCCAGTCTTCTTATCATTGTAGCTTCTTTTTTACAAACGCGGTGAGATAAAGTTTCATCATGCATTGTTTACTTGGGATCTTGCACATCTTGTGCCTTATTGTACATACACTACTTATAAAGTGCCATGAGGGGGTTGATGTTTGCCTTTTTTTTGCCATCTACCTTTGTCCAGTGAGTGTTCCTTCCATGACATTCACCTCATGATGTGTGTCAAGTGAGTGTTCCTTCCACGACACTATGTACTTTCTCTGTGCCTTCGATGTTTCTGATTCTTTGTCGTGCAGGTCTTGTTGGTCATTCTTTTCAGTGTACCTGTCCCTCTCCCTTTTCAGCGTTATGGGGAGGTTTTTCCTGTTGATTCTAATGCTTATGTGGTTTGATTGATCAGCTTTTCAGGCTTTGGTTTCTCATGCCATCTGTATCTTCGAGCTTAGTTGTTTGCCTTTGTTTTCCATTTGATTTGAGTAGTGTCATTTGAGGGCACTCATACAGATTACAATCTTCTCTACCTGGTCATGATCTATTTTAGTGGAGGTTCTTCAGATCAGCAATTATTCTTCGACAGTGTTTGCAGGTTCTTCATGCTTCAGTGATTCTTTTGATCTTCTCTTGTTCCTATCTTTTTGGAACATTCTTGTTTGGAGGCTTCTTCAGTCCTTCACTTGCTTTTTCCATCTCTTTTTGGAGTAGAGTTTTTTTTCCCACGTGGTTTTCTCTATTTCTAGGGTTCATAGAGATTTGGTTGTATTTGGGTACCTGATCAGGCCTTGTTACCAGGACCCATATTTCCTACTTTCAGTAGTTGTTCTAGGTTTTAGATTCTCCCTAAGTCTAGCTTAAAGGGGGGTGTTAGAGTAATCGGGTCTTTACTTGATTAATTAAACAACATTTATTTAATTATTTAAGTTCCCTTTATCTCTTTTGCACTTAAGCTAACTTTAGGTGCATAATAATTAATTCTTTTATTAATTATTATGTGCAAGCTTAGGTTTTCCTTTTTAGGGTTTCTTGACCTATTAGAGGTTAATTCTTTTCTTTTGTATTATTCGATTATCACATTACACATTTTGTGAATATTGAGCTCTCATCTTTTTGAGCATATTTTCTGTGTATTTGTTTTTCTGTTATTGCTTCCTTGCTTCTCCTTGTAACAAGTTTATTCAGCTTCTAGAGATCATTTGGGCTCCTGTGGTGTTGTATTTCTCAACTCTCACATTCTTTCACCGATGTTCTTATTTTTTCATTCTCAATCTTCACGCAAAAATCGGGCTCCATCCACCTTTAAATAAAAACTTTCTATTTTGGGCAATTGGCTAGAAAAAAACATCTTGTCAATTCTAAAAGTTGGAATCTTATTCATCCAAATGAGTATCCAGAAATGCAAAAATATTAAAAGAAAACTAACTAAAAAGGAAATATTTTTGGGTGATGCAGGATTGCCCTTATACCACCAGATGCTCCTGCATCAGACATTAATTTAACTAAATTTTAAATAATACAATTTAAGTGGAAATTTATTCACTGGGTTTAGTTAACAAATAGAAAATGTGGTACAATGTACTTAGCTTTTTTAATTTCATGTCTTAACATGTTATGATTCATTTTCTAAAATGAGTGGTTATAAATTAACATCTAATTTATTGGATCTAAGATTTAATACTTATAACGAATTTTATTAGAGATTTGTCTTGGTATGTGTTGGTAAAGGTGAAAAACACTTATACCTAGGGATCAAATCAAATCTTAAGTGAATTGACAATCCAATGACTAATTGAAGGACAAGAAAAATTGCAAATTTAATTAATTCTAATAATATATGCAAAGAATCTAAAGGAGTCAATCATAGATGTATGCAAAATCATTGTGTTTCCTCAATTTAAAGTGTCTAAAAGTTATATCAATTTAAATTACTACCATGTGATGTTAGACAATTTGTGATCCAAATGAAAAGAGTCAAACTATGTTGGATTTATCCCTTGTAGTATGTCATTAGTAACATCTTAATCATGTTTCAGTTGTTGGCAAAGATCTACAAGTATTTTGTGGTATGGTTTTTAGGATTTTTGCTCAAAAACTATGTATACATTAACAACTTATTTTTTATAGAATTCTACCGCAATGATGTTTAATGGCTTGTGGCTTGGAGGATAAGTAAGGATAATGCAGAAGCATCTAGTGGTGTAAGAGCAATCCTGCACACCCAAAAATATTTCCTTTTTAGTTAGTTTTCTTTTAATGTTTTTTCATTTTTGTATACCCATTTGGATGAATAAGAGATTCCAACTTTCAAAATTGACAGGCTGTTTTTTTCTAGACAATTGCCCAAAATAGAAAGTTTTTATTTAAAGGTGGATGAAGCTCAAATTTTGTGGGAAGCTTGAGAATGGAAAAATAAACACTTTTGTGAAAGAATTAGGTTAAAATCATTTACGGTTTGAAAGTTATTCAATTTTTAGTTTCCCAAAAAAAATTCTTCTAGGTCAGATGTGAGGCATTAAATGGTTTTGAACGGCCCCAAAAATGGTGACAATCGGTAGAGTGGATTATTGGCATATTCTTCATTCAAAGAGATTTTTGACAGTTCAAATGGTGCATCAATCCGACTCTCAGATCAAAAGTTATGGCTGCCGGAAATGGACAATTTTTTGGAAATTTTTTAGATTTTGAATTTGACTAATTGTTCAAATTTCTAATTTCATGTTTTGCCATTTGTTCACCAAATGGTAATTTCATTGTTGTATGTGAGTTTTTGGAATTTTAGTTTTTGGGTTGGAATGTTTGCATTGTAAAGGGTTTCCAGAAAACTCTGTAAGTTGTGTGATGCAGCCTATGAGGATTTACTCCTCTAGATTGTAATTGCATGTTTTGCATGTATTTTTAATTGCATGTTTTGCAAATAATAATAATGTAGTCTTTTGCGTTTTTATTTCTATTCATTGTGTTTTACTATTTCTCAGGTTTTTCCCTCATCAAAGGATATACATGAAGACAAAATCCATTCAAGTTCTAGAGGTGGTGATCTACAATAAGGAAAGTTAAGGTTGATATTATATTATTTGTGACCTATTCATAGTTTGTTCTAGTGTTTCACATGAATATGCCAAAACTATAACATTGTATAGTGGTTGGATGAAGCATGTGGATGTTCATTGGGGCTAGTAGAGTGTGTATTGGGTAACATATAATTCTCCTACTCCTAGAGTAACATGTGGGCTTTAGGACCTAGTCAACTATACATTTGATTAATTGTGGCTGACCTACATATAGTATTGGCTATGATCTAGGCCAAAGTGAAGTGGTAATTATTATTAGAAAATGCATATATATTGTTTATTATATTCATTCTAATTTTGTTTAGTGTGTGTGTGTGTTAGAGAGAGAGAGAGAGAGTATAACTGATAATCAACAAAAGTTGTTCAAATTGTCTACTTAATTCAAGTTCAATGTATAAAATTAATTGAACATCTAATGCATTGTGAGTGTTTTGAAGTTGATAAAATCAAGAAGATGTAGAAGGTTCAACCTTGAAGGTCCACATAACATATCTTTTTTATATATTGATGTAATAGAGATTGGTGGTGCTTTCACTGGATGGTAAACATACTCCTTTTTTCCTGGGAGGATAATTCAGACTAGGGGCATTCCAAGGGTGGGACTAGGGACTATTTTGAGTTGGTTCTTAGATCTTGGTTTAGGGGATTGGTGTCTCCTATAGGTTAGTGCCTGCAAATGTATTTGGGGATTGGTGTCTTCGATAGGTTGGTGCCTACTGAGTATTGTTATATCTTTAATATATTTTTTGACATTGGATTTGGGCAGTAGATCCAATCAACGAATCTCACTATGGTTTTTCGCTTTGGATTTCCACATAAATATGGTGTCCTTTGTGATGATGTGTTCTTCGTTCTTTCTTAGCTATTCTTGTGATGCTTGGAAAAGTTATTAATAATAATTAATGTTGATAAGTAGGAGGTATTTTTCACAACAATTCAAATTATGATATTTCTATTAGGGTTCGACCATTCATTCTCATGAGAGATGGGTTCTTATGAACCACTACTCATGAAATATGGGTCAATGAGTTTGACTCAAAAATGACACAGTTGAACCAAATGGAAATATCACAATTAATTTTGAATAAATTTGGAATTGGCATGTACTAATTCACGTTGCCTCTTAGTATATATGTGTGTGTTGAACACAATGTACCACTGAGAGGGGGGTGAATTAGTGGTTCCCAATATTCTAAACCTTCTACACCAAACTCTTGGTACCCGTTTTCATATCAGACACAAGGAGGATATACCGGTGAGATAAGGAAAGTGATCAAATGCAAACACATAAGGATACACAACACATAACACTAGATATACAAGGAAAAACCCAATATGGGAAAAACCTCGATGAGAAATGTTGCTAGAGTCTACTGATCCAATCCAGCCTCACAATAAACATGGCTACAATGTTTAGGTCACCAACCCAAGGAACACCAACCCCTAATTTTAGGGCACCAACCCAAGGAGAACCAACCCCTACATCGAGCTCCAACTCAATGATTACAATAACATATATCAAAACAATAGTAATAACCTTGTTACAAATGAGTTTTACAATGCTTGCAATCAAAATACTTCATTGGTTTACCTCTTCTCTATCAGTTCTCCTTTGTTTAGTTCTTTGTTGGTTCACTGTCCTCTATTTATACCCTTTCTTCCTTGATTCTATCTTGCATAACCTCCACCGATACACTCTCTTTTCTCCTTCACCTTCAACATCTTTCTTCTTGAATCTCCCTTGCCAGTTCACACAATCTTTATCCTTTTTGGCAGCTTGTCGGTTGCTCTAACCTTACCAGTAAAACCTCTGATAAACTCTCTTACCAGTTCAACTTTTATGTCAGTTAGCTCTAACACTTAGATGCTTTTGATCTTCTCTCTGATCACTCTCTTCTCTCTCAGTTACTCTATCTTTTATGGCATCTAGCATCAAAATATTTCATCTTCGGTCTACATATTTATACTTGGCTTTCCCGCCAAGACCAGAGATCAAACAGTGGCACGCTAGGGCTTTTCTCCCCAACTCAATCTGTATCAAATATAATCGGATCTCATCTCCTTGATTGATGATCTATAGTAGATCAAACATCATCACTATTTCTGATGACATCTATACATGCTTTCTATATTTAGCAACCCGCAACTTATTTTTCGGCCTTTCTCTATCAATCACCATTAATGCCTCGGTTGTTTCATCTTACCAGTGAGCATGAAGATTAGATTTTCCTTCTTGATTTATATTGCCAAAAATCTCCTGCATCTTGATATACCTCGAACTGCACTTCTTTCTATTCATTGACCTATGATTTACGGGTTCCTTATTTAAAGTCAACCTGCTCATCACCTACCACGTCGACGGACACTTCACCGACCTCTAGATGCTTGCCACCTAGTATCCACATGTCATCCTTGTCGACATCCACTTTTGTTCATTCCACTAGGTCAGTTTAGATTCATTCACCGACCAAGACATATTGTTGGTGCTTTCTCACAAGTTCACTAACTCTGCCTGTACATGTCACCTTACCAGTTATCCTTCATGTTTTCTTTCCTCTGTTCTATCGGTGGGTCAACCTGACTTGTCATCAAACACACCGATTCATCCACTAAGTCTATTTACCGGTGATATTACACCTACCTTCATACCGGTATTATCCTTGAGTAAAACATGTCATTAATACACATCTTGGTAACCATGCCTATCGGTGGATTACACTCTTCTCGGTTGTCTTTTTCTTGCTTACCTGTAGCCATTTTTACTTATTGGTGAACATCCTTGCCGATAACATCTCCTTGTTGCATCCTACATACACCTTGCATACTAGTAACCATCCATACCAGTGACATGCTATACTTATTGGTTGACATCAATGACAATACAATGCCAACAATGTGCTTAACATATGTGACCACAAGCAATATGTTTATATAGAAGTAGAAATAAGTTAAATAATTAATAACCCAAATAAGGACTAGATCATGCAATGTCTTAGGTTTGAGATTGGAAGTTGGATTATATTTGAGGCAAAGTGAGTTGATAGAATATGTTATTTTTGTACCTTAGGATTAATAGAAATAAAATGACATTACATCATAGAATGTCCAACTTGCAAAAATATATGAATCAATTACATTGATATTTTCAATGTTGGCCCTTAAATTTCCTTGTTTAAAGAGGAAAAACTAACAAAAGTATTATACCATTTGATTAAGATTCACAATAGAAGATCCAAGATTAAAAAAAAAGAACAGATGTCACTCTCATTTAATAGGAGCAAACCAACTATTAAAAACTTATTACAAGATTAATATCTCCCACCTTAAACAACATGATTGTATTGACAACTTCTTGATTATTTGGAACTTGTTGAACCTAAACCCTAAGAAGATAGTTGGATTTATTGGTGGGAAAGAACCATCACTTGTTTTACTCTCTTTCTTTGTGATTATTGATGAAGAGTTTCTACCAAATATAAACGACATGAAAAGTATCTAGATGTTAAATTGCACTCAAAGAAAACTTTCCTTGCTACCAATCCCTCTAACATTGTCATAAAACAATTAATGGATTATTTAGAAGATCCCATAAATAAATTCAAAGATTATACAAATATATGAGCCCAAACACTTTCTTGTCTTTACTAGATTAAAGATGGAGGTAGATGATCAAATTTTTTCCATTTCTTTCAACTTAAAAATAAAAAAGAACACATTTATATCATCAATAACTCTAAAGGAACTATAATAACTAATTATTCAAAAAAGTATAGAAATCTTTTGTGATTATTATAAAAAAATCATTTGATGATTCAATTGGAGACCTCATTTTTCCTATCTTGAAAGAGTGTTTCTTGTTGCACTCCACATAAAGTTAACCAAGAATATAACCAAAACCTTGATTGCCTCCTCCCTACAAATTATTTAGACAAGACCTTTTCTACTATGTCTCTAGAGAAAATTCTAGGGGATAGTGGTCTTTTGGTTGATTTTTACAATGCTTCGTGGCCTCACATCCAAGTGGATTTCTACTATGTGTACATTAAATCCATATAATTAGGTTCTTTAAGGGCTACTATTGAGTAATGAATAATTAAACTTATCCTTGAAGGCAAAAATGAAGAATCGGTTAATGGTTGGATGTGTACCACCCTTTTAGGCATCTCTTATATAATAATAGCTAAATCTCTAGCTTAAAGAATCAAAAACATCATCCAAAAAATTGTTATACTTCAACAAACTAGTTTCCTCAAAGGTGGGATCATTAAATATTCTCCTTGCCTGATAGACAATTGAATGAGAGAAAAAAGAGCTCAAAATGATTTAATCATAAAATTGGATTTTGATAAGGCATATGACCATATTATTTGGCTATTCATTCTTAATATTCTCAAGTGGTTGGTGGAGAAAATAAATGGTTAGGGTGATCAAATGCATATAATAATCATAAAACATAATGAAAACATCAAATATATAAATAAAACCTTTATACCTTCTCTTCTAATTTGAATTGATCCTTTGGTGAGATGGAAATGCACCCTATCTCCACTTGATTGGATTGACTCCAAAATGGGACATAGATTTCCTTTCACATACAACAACAATGGTGATGACAAAATGGATGGATGGATAGGAGATTGGAAATGACTGAGGAGGGAAGCTAAATTTGCCTATAGTGGTGATACTATAAGGATGATTTCAAGAACTATTCTAGCAACATAAGATTGCACATGAGATGACTGCATATGAAGGGGATAAGACCCCAATTTATAGATTTGGAGGAGGAATGGAGGGCCAAGATTGATTTGAAATGGAGAGCTAGGATTGAAGTAAAATGATGAAAGGTATTGAGAGGACAAGGTGTGGAGACCAAGAGATTTACCATAAAGGCATTTCTTGTCTCCACACTCCACAAGGTGCATGGGGAAGAGATCCCCAAGTACATTGGGAGAATAAAAAGGAATTAAAATTCCTTGGGGAAGGACAAGAGAATTAAAAATTATCAAATAATGGATTGCATGGAAAAAAGAGGAGAGAAAAGGAATTTAAAATTCCTTTGGAAATGAGGATGTATAGGAAAGTGAAAGAATTTGAAATCCTTGAAATGACCAAAGTTGGTGCATTTAAGGTTTGGAAGGTGACAAGAAACAAGCCATTTATGGCAAGGAGTTGCCTTCCTCCTAATCAAGGTGATTGGAATTATGCAAATGATTAGTGAAGAGATTAGGTGGGATAATAGAGGATAGAGAGAAAGTGGACAAGTTAGGAGGATGTGACATGAGGAGAGAGAATGAGTGGAGGAATTAAAAATTAGAAAATAATGATGATTAGGCTTCTAGAAGAAATAATTAGGCTAAGTGGGGATTAGAATAAGAGATTTGTAGGAATCACATGACTTAAGTTAATTAATTAAAATTAATTAACTTAAAGGGACTTAGAAGAATTAATTGGCTAAGTGACTTTGGAAGAATGAGAATTATTTATTTATTTAATAAATCGGTTATTGGACTATAGTGACAAGATTAATTTAATTTAATTTAATTAACTCCAAGAAGAATGTGAATAACATAATTAATTGAATTAATTATGTAGAAAGGATAAATTAATTAAATATTTAATTTAATTAATTTTAGACGTCTACAGTAGGGTTTGGGCCCAATGATTTACATACATATCAAAATTATTTTTACTAATGCCAATGCCAAATTTGTGATCAATGGATCTCTCCCCTCGATTTCCTTTACAAAAGTCAATTCACTAAGGTTGTTTGCTTGGTCATCTTCTTTATTTCCTTGTTGAAGATGCTTTAAGATACCTCTTTCATCATGCTCTCTTCCAATATCAATAAAGGAATCTTCCTTCCACAAGGCTCCATCACTCTAAATTCACACTTTTCTAATGATAGTATGTTTAGTCATAACTCAACTTTTGAACTAAGCCCACACTTTGGATATTTTAGACCTATTTTGCTCGGTATTAGGTTTTTAACTGTTCATGCAAAAAACCAAATACCTCATGAATAAGATTAACAATAACTCTCCTTAGATTCCAAATGATTTTTAGAGAAATTAAGAATGACTCTATTATAAGATACTTAGGAATCACCTTTGGCATTGGAGTTTTCTCAGGGATATGTGGATTTGGTTTATGATTAAAATAAAAAATATACAATGGTCCAACTATTTCCTTTCAATGGTTGAATTTATTCAAGTTGTCAACAAGATCCTTCTTAATAGCCATTTTTATATTTCATCTTGTTGGCTCCCTTCCAAAACTTGTTACAACCAACTTACCTAGCTTATCAAAAATGTTTTGAGCCAAGTGGGGCAATAAAAAGGGGCTCCCTTGTATTGCTTTCTAGCTAAATTATATTTAGCCAAAAGATAAAAGTGAGATCAGTATTGAATAAAATCATTCACACAAGACATCTGACTCATGACCAAATGGATAGTGAGTCATGGAAGGAAATTCTCCATGGAAGAAATTGGTTAGACAACAAATTCATATTTCTACAATAAAAGGTACTTGGAAGTTGATCTTGACTTGCGGGATAAACTCCTTATGGATCCTTAATTAAAAACCCATTATTCTACTCCCTTTAACAAATATTAGGAGGTCTTGACAAATCACTTCTAGAAAGTTGCTTGATATGACTAGTCTCTTAGACATGATCTAAGTCTATTCGAGTGTGTTCTTTTGGTGGAATTGACTTGTCAAACTACAAAGAACACCCTCATGGTTCATCCAACAACTTAATGGAAAACATATATTAAAAAATGGAATAAAAACCTTCAAAGACTTTTGGGATACTACAAGCTTCAATTGGAAACCTTGGCAAGGTCTTAAACTCTAATTAAACTTGTCTTGTTCTTTTGATAAACAAAGAATTGTGGGTATTCAACAACTTGTCTCTTTGCGACTATGTAGTCTCCCCCTCCCCCCCCCAATCCATATTTAAAATTGTGTCGACTTGAATTTCATCCTCAGAATGCTACCTGCAATAAGTTAGTTTCACAAAATACAAATGGAAATACTACAGGAAATCCAAACTCAACCAATGAAACTACATGAAATACATATGAAATAAAAATACTAATATTAACTTCATGATTTATGTCTCATTGTGTCCTAACTCCACTGTTCCTAGTTGCAGATGGTGTGCTCTCAGATAATGCAATGATGGCTTCCAAGATGGAATATGAAGAATGGACTGATAACTTGTAGTTAATTGATACTATGATATGCAAATACTACATGATTATGCTAAAATGATTATGCTAAATGATTATTGCTATTTGCTTCAAGATTGAAACTCACAGATGCATAAGATTAGCTTGCAAAATGCACTTGAAGTCTCTTGAAGTCTCTTGAAGATTCTTGAAGATTAACTCTCTCTCAACTAAAGCTCTTGATTTTATAGACTTTGAGAGGATGAGATGGTGTGGCTCAGATCAACGGTCATGATCAGATCTATAGATTTGGATGGCTGTGAGCAAAGGTGAAGGTTGAGAGAAAGGGGGAAGGAGAAGACAAGTGCCACTCATCTCACCTTGACTGGGTTGCTAACTGAGAGAATCTAGGGATGGTTAAAGGAAATTTAGGCATGATATGACAAGTGGACTCAAGTCCTTCCTAAGATGTAGGGGATGTTGGAGAGAATATAGAAGATGGTTATGAAATATGTGTACGTACACAATATTCATTAATTTTGGTGGTTGGAGATAAATGATGAATTAATATTTTTAGCCACATGTTTGATGAGTTGGCAAAGGGAAGATGAAGTGGAGATGGAAGGTGAGTTGGAAAATAGATTAAATAATTTAGAAATTATTTAATATATGAGACTATAGGATAGGAGAATAACTATTAAATATTAGATATTTAATTGTTTGGAGGAAATAATTAAATATTAGATATTTAATTAACTTGGTTAAAAGGATAGTTAAATATTAGATATTTAATTAATTAGAAGAATAGAATAGATGAATTAATTAATTAAATATTAATTAATAAAAAGACAAGAAAATGAAATAAATAAATTAATCTTTTCAAATTAACTATTTAATAGAAGAATAATCATTAAATAAATATAAAATGTTTATTTAATTGCTCATAGCCATTTTTATGTGTATGCATTTTTCCCCTCTTTGAAATGATGTTGAGACAACATTGTTTCAAAGATTAAATCAAGTCTTGATAATGCACCTGATAGAGATAAAAATACTAATTGTGTGCCCCCTCTAGAGATTGATCGTGAAATTGTTGAAAACTCTGGTTTGAACGATTAATCTCGTGATATTTGATAAAAAAAATTAGTCAATTAAATTCATTTGTAAAAAACACATTAAATTGCCCCATTGAATAGCATTAATTACACTTCCAAAGAGTAAATATAAAATTAACCAAGGTTAATTTTTATTTCATTGTTATCCTTGTCAGCTTGTGAAGAAAATATTCTTGGTGAGGTGGCGAAATGTTGATTCCTATGGAGAACCATCGATTTGAGCGTGTTCGGCGATATCAGGGACCTGCCGAGTATGGGTATCCAATATGTATCTTATCCCAAGCCTTTTTTTTCAACTTTTCGTTTGACTTTTCATGTTTTTAGGCACGTTTTTTAATTTTTTGAATTTTTCAATTTTTTCGGCATTGATTTAGCGCATTTGCATTTTGTTTTAGCACATATGCAATTAGGTTTAGCGCATATACATAGATTAGCACAAATGTTTCATTTGTTAGCGCTTTTGCAGCCAAAGTTAGCGCCTTTTATTGGTTTTGCGCATATAATTTTAGAGTTAGCGCATTTGCTCAAAAAGATAGTGCAAATGCATTAGTTTAGCACATTTGCATTTAGATTTAGCGCATATGCTCAATAGGATAGCACAAATGCTCAAAATTGATGTTTTTGATAAGTGCAAAGGCTAAAAATCACTTTGATGATTAGATTTAACATGTTTAATGTGCATTGATGATGAATAGGGACCTGATTGAGTGATTGTGTGATTGATTTGATTGATTGATTGATTGATTGAGTAGCTCTAAGAAATCAATTTAGTTTCTGATGCAAGAGCTTAGCAGAGTTTTGATTGAACTCAATGATTGATAGAATACCATGATTGATAGGTTTTAAAATGATTTGATAGCTTAAGTTGCTTCAATTTTATTTGATAGATCGATAGCATAGGTTGCTTTAGTTTGATTTGATAGATAGATAGCGTAGATTGCTTCAGTTTGATTTGATAGATAGATGATGATTTGATTCAGTTTGATTTGATAGATAGATGATGATTTGATGATTGATTGATTTCTCTTGATAAATAGGAGAAACGTGATGTTCTCCAGTGTTAGGAGAAATTACTGGTAGTACGGCATTTAGTGCCAGAGCTAACATGGGCAGAGGTTAGACATATAGATGCCTATGGTTTACACCATTTGTTGTATATGCCTAAGATTATGCATAATAGAGGATTGTTGACGGTGTTAGCCAAGAGATGGCACAGTGACCATAACACTTTCCACTTGCCCACGGGTGAGATTAGTGTCACGCTAGAGGATGTCTATAGGATTCTACACATCCCAGTGACTGGAGAGTTAGTACAGTATGATTTTGAGGATCGCGTTGGGACAGAGGCTTACAGAGCCCTATTTGTTAATGATAGCATTGGTAGAGGAGAGATCCATTGGGAGGATATGGTTATGTATTACGAGACTCTTCTTATTATTCTTGCTAGTTTGATTGGAGGATTTATTTGTCCTGATAGGCAATCGCGAGGTTTTTCTGTTGGATGGGGTGAGATTATCCTGAGTATGATGTAGCATCGTACTAGATATGCTTGGGGTGTTTGCATGCTCGCACATTTATATCATGATCATCACCAGGTGGTGTATGATGAGAGTGCTAGTTTATCTACAGGATGCACTTTATTGCAAATCTGGTGCTGGGAGCACATTGCTATTACTCGGCCTATCCATCACAAAGTTCATGGAGAGAGACAACCATATGTATATTTTTATGCAGGTATCCTTACTCAGCATAAGCTGGGTAAGATGGAGTATTGGCGTTGGGTGCTTGATTTATTTGATAGCATTACTTGGAGACCATATGTTGATTGTGAGCCATGGATGGATGATGCACGGACCTTACCATTTATCATGTAGAGTAGATATCTCATTGGTTGGACTTCTTACATTGTTGAGCGACAGTTGATTAGTTGCATTCTGACACAGTTTGGTATCATCTAGCCTATGCCTACTGGTGTGATGATATATGCTCGGCGTTACAGAGATAGACGAGATTTGGGACCTTCTTTGTCATTTGAGATTGCTCATGCAGAGTTTCTTGCTACTCTGAGAGTGGCTTATGATATGAGATTGCACATTCTTGATCCTGGGGTTACTGCAAATTATGCTCAGTATATATTAGCTCATCCATTTCCTCGTATTACTGATCCAGCAGATCCTCCTCCCAGAGGATGATGATTCAGATGATCTAGTTTTTAGGAAATAGAGATGGACATGAGATCTTAGAGGTGCTCAGGAGGTCGGGGGAGGTGGAGATGAGGGTGGTGATGGTGGTGGTGGTGGTAGGAGACCTGGACGGGGGGGAGGTTGACTAAGAGTCCGTGGAGGACCGTTTGGACCGATTGGCAAGATTGGGAGACCATGTCCTATGGGTGGGAGGGATGTTGGATGGATTGGGAGGGAGCATGGTAGGGAAGGCATGAGATGACCAAGAGGGTTGCCATTGACAAGAGGAGGCAGGGTGACTGGACTGGATGGGGGTTGTGGGAGAGGCATTGATTTTGGATAGATTCAGCCAAACCCTAGGGTTACTGCAGCTCATGGTGGAGATGATGATGATCCTGGGGATCATGTTCCTCTCATTAGATGATGGATTCAGAGAGTTACTTAGACTGAGATTCCAGCAATTGGACAGGTTGGTGATGAGGAGGGGATTGGGGTTCATGCACCACAACAGGATTTTCCAAAGCAGGATGCACCAGTGCATGATATTCCAGAGCAGGATGCACCAGAGCATGATGTGCTACAGAAGAAGACCATTGACAGTCTTAGAGCACAGATTGATCAAATTCGAGCACAAGTGCAGACTCTTATGACTGAGAGGGATAGAGTTGTTAGGAGGCAGCAGGATACTTAGGGCCTTCTTGATCACATTCAGCAGGTTGGATCAGGTACTCTCTCTATTGACACTGTTAGAGCACTAGTTCACATCGAGAAGGAGACTTCCCACTGGCAACGATGATATGAGGAGGTAGTTACAGAGAACCAGAGAGTAGGTAGTTAACATACCACCGTGTTGATGGATACTAGCAGTGGTGGGGTCATGGGACCTCCTCAGAGGAGTGGTGATCATGGAAGATAGGCATCTGGAGGATCTTCTCGCGCACAGCCACAGAGATGAATAGAGTCAGGTGGTAGTGGTACAGGACAGTCGTGGCTTGATTTGGAGCATTTGTATTATTTATTTGATATCATTTTATACTTGGACTTTTATTATTTTATGATGATTCTATATGCAGACATGGATTCTATATGATGATGATCTTTATTATGCATGTTACTCTATATGATGATGATGCTTCTATGCTTTGATTATATGGATGCAATGAATAGATTTTTTTTGATTTTTTTTTTTTATGACCTTGGATGCAAATGAAAATGATTACTTAACTTAAATGATGCAAATGCAATGATCTATATGGAAATGCAAATCAATGATTTCTTTAATGTTTATGATGATGTAAATACAATTGATCTATATGAAATGTTTTTTATTTTATATGTAATGTTCATGAATCTAAGTGCAAAGATGCAACTAAATGATCATTAATGGAATGATAATGCAAATAATAATGATGATACACTACATGATGAATGAAAAGAACTTAATTAAATGCAAACTAAGGCAATGATAAAATGCAACTAAATGAAATGGATAATTATTAAGATTCTAAAAATGAATGCACCTATAATGATTAAATGCAAATTGTTTTTGTTTGTCCAAGTATACTCAATCTTTCTTTATGACCGTTGATTTGTTAATGAAATGAAATGCTTATAATGTAACTGACAGTTAATGCTTATAATGTAGATGAATAATGAGCTAATGAAATGATCTAACTAAAAATTATACTACCATTCTTCATATGCTATCTTGTAACAGTGCTTTGATTTCATCATTGAGCTTTAAAATGTTGTAAGAAAATACAAGCAACTTGACATAATGATTCAAGATGACCTGAGTATTCCTTACATGGATTTTGATATAGAAAGTTAATACAAGAAACTTGATATAATGGATCAAGTTGACCTGAGTATTGCTTACATGGATTTTGATATAGCAAGTTAATACAAGCAACTTGATATAATGGATCAAGTTGACTTGAGTATTGCTTGTAGAACAGACAAGGATTGTCTCCTTGATAGTTCTGATACTTAATATAAGTATAGATCCGATAGCCAACAAGATGAGAGGGGGGGATGAATCATACAAACTTAAACATCAATGAAAACATCAAATTCAACCTTGGTAACATATATTAGTCATAGAATAAAAACTGTCAAACATGCAAACTCAAAAGCATATGAACAATATAAACCTCATAATACCAGATTTAACGTGGAAACCCAAATAGGGAAAAACCACTATGGGATTTTGGACCCACTAAGAAATATACTCTTCTAGAGTATGCTCGATTAAAAGCCAATCCTGTTAAAGATTACAAAACACATTGCTAGATGTGACCCGGTTAAGGGATTTCCCTCAGATCTGTTAGGATCTTCACTTTGTTAGAAGTGACCTTGTCAAAGGATTTCAAACACTCATTTTGAATGTCACCTTGTTAGAGGATTTACTTATAAGACTGTTAAGTCCACTTAGTTAAGAGATTTCCTATTACTTTCACAAGCTAACAGTAATACAATCTATTTGCAACTTTACATCTAAAATGCTAAAGCAGATTCTTATTTGTTCAACACAATCTAGACATAGAACTATTCTTGTCTATCTGCTGGGCATCAATACTCTATTATTCCAATAGGTCTTCAAGCTTTTGTGCTCAGTGATCACTATGTAGCAATCTTGTGTATACACTTGCCCACATCCATTGTTTTTCAACAATTCCTTATTTATAAACAATCATCTAACCGCTTAATCTCCTTGATCACATTTCCCATGATCAATCATAGCCATCATATCTTCAATCTTGTCCAGGTTCATTGTATCTTACAATCTAAAAAATGTTTTACCCTGCCTTGGAACTTGTACAATCATCTTGGAACTTGTGTTAGGGTAATGTGGTTCAATCTGAGCTATAGATCTTCTTGCCGATTTTCCATTGCCTTAGATTTGTTAACAAACTTCTTCTACGGCTTGCCAATCATTGATCTGCTCCAGCTCATCAGCTTCTTTCATTAAATATCACATGTAAACATTTAATGCATTCTGTTATAGCTCGATTACAACTCGATGAATACTAAACTTTACTCGGTAGACATTTTGTCTTCATTAACCGACTACGATAACCTTAGGGTTTACCGACTAGGTTCCTTAGGGTTTACCGACTAGGTTCTTTGCCTGATAACATAGTGTAGTATTAACCTTTACATTTTACAACATATGTATGATGTTAAAACAATCTAAAACATCAAGATCTCATCATTGTCTGACTCAGTAGAGTTGCCCATTGAATAACTTATCCCTTTATTCATCATATTTTTTCTTGTGTCTTTACTGACTTCTTTATAATCTTCATATCATATTTCTTAAGATGTGGCAACATTATACTAAATTAGAAAATCAATTTCTTGACATCAATGACAAAATAATAATATCAAGACAGTAAAACATCTTTAATCAGTTATGTCCATAATCATCAACAACCTTCTCAATATCCTTGTTATATTGCCAACACTCCTTTCATGCATGCCTTGGAACGTCCTCATTGATCATTTTTCTATCATATCCTGAGACAAGTACATACCGTAGTAAGAGATAAACCACAGATAGCAATCAAAGAAAATAATCATGCCTCATCATAGCTTCTCTAGTCATGGACATCCTTGAGTCGCATAGAGTACATGATTAGCAATAAAATCAAGATATAAACAATGAATCTTGTATCTCATTCACATGTTCTTATGGTCATTAACTGATATAATTATCTTGATGAATGATCTTTGATAATCCTTTATTACTTGTTGATCAATTCTTCATTTCCTGAGTTCATGATTCAGTTGTTGATGAAATTCCTTGATTTTTTGTTCTTTGTTGCTCGTTATTTGTTTCAAAATCCTAGGTATTTTTGGTTTTTCTAAGTTTTTCGAAGGTTTTGGGATTTTAAAAGATTCAAAAGATCACCTTAGCAAAAGGAATTAGGATTTTTCCCCCAGTGGAAACAAAAATTTATTATGAATGTATGAATTGATCAAAATCCAAACCATGGCGGGATAGAAATGCAGATATGATTGATTTTGATAAAATCTAAGACAGTGACTACAACAAGTATGTCAAATATTGATAACTATTGGTAAGCTGCATATTTTTGTTGATGGTTCAGAGCAATGGATGCGAAAGCTGGAATGGATAAGCTAGGATATGATGGAAGTGATAGATGCGATATGATGGAGTGGATAGGTGTGCAAATCGATCTCATAGATGGAGGAACTTACTTTGTAGATAGTGCCTGTTTACCAGGTTTTCACCATCTAAATTTATTGCATTTTTTTGGACTTTTATGCTTTTTATTGATTTTTTTCAGGACTTTATATGCTTTTTGTTGATTTTTTCAGGACTTTATATCTCAAGCATAGAATTTCTTGAGATGGATATAATTGATAGGTTCATCAAACCAATCACCTTCAGGGGTAGATAGCTTGTATGCTCCTGATCCATATGTTGCTACTATGACAAAAGGTCCTAGCCAATTTGGTTTAAATTTTCCCTTCTTTTCTTGGCCTTGATGATTTCTTGGATTTTCCCTTAGAACTATAGCTCCAATCTGGAAAATATGCGGCTTGACTCTATGGTTATAGCTTCTTGTCATTCTTTGTTGGTATACTTTCAAATGATTTTTTGCATTTTGGCAAGGTTCCTGAATCAGTTCTAGTTCGTGGAGTCAAGAGACTCGTTGTTCTTCTTCTAGTATAAGACCTTGCAAGGATACTCATAGAGAAGGTATCTCTACTTCTATAGGTAATATGGCTTCTGATCCATAGACCAAACAATATGGAGTTTCCCCTGTTGGAGTGCGGACACTAGTTCAGTATGCCCAAAGAGTAGGATTTAGCTAAATGTGCCAATCTTTTCCAACTTCATTGACTGTTTTCTTCAAGATTTTTCAAGATAGTTTTGTTTGATGCCTTAGCTTGACCATTACCTTGTGGATAATATGGAGTAGAGATCCTATGTTGGATATGAAACTATTCACATATCTCTTTCACATCTTGATTTTTGAATGGTCTTCCATTATTAGTGATAATGGTCATAGGAACTCCATAGGGACAGATTATATAATTCAAAATTAATGATGATATTTGTTTTCCTGTCATTGTTGTTAAAGGCATTGCTTCAATCCACTTAGTAAAATATTCAGTAGCAATCAGAATAAACTTATGTCCATTAGAGGATGAGGGATTGATCTTTCCTACCAAATCAAGGCCCCATTGTGAAAATGGTCGTGATCCTATCATACAATATAACTCTTGTGTTGGTGCATGAATGAGATTTCCATGGATCTGACATTGTTTACATTTTCTAGCATATGTGAATGAATCTCTTTCCATAGTAGGCCAAAAGTAACCCATACGAAGAATTTTCTTATCCAATGTTAAACCACTTGAGTGTGTCCCACAAATACCTACATGAATGTCATTAAGAACTCTCTCAGATTCATCTTTTTCAAGACATCTCAACAAAGTATCATCTAGACCATGCCTATATAAGATATCAGCAATTATAGTATAGCGAGAGGACTGATGGATAAAATTTCTTCTTTAATTACGAGATAATTCAAGAGGAAGGATGTGATATTTTAAATACTGATAAGTTTGACATTATAAGGATTGACTGGTTCTTGATATATGGCAAATTCGATAGGTATGCTGGGATTGAATGGTAGGTGTTAATATATCTTCCATGAGAAATTCATAATGCTATTGATTCTCCTTATTTTACAAGAGAGATGCTATTGTAGCCAATGCATCTGCTACTTTATTCTCATTTCTTGGAATCTGGGTGAATGTGATTTATTTAAAGTGTTCTTTAAACTTCTCTACCAGCTGTTTGTATGGCATAAGCTTATCATCCTTTGTTTGATATTCATCATTTATTTGGTTGATGACAAGTTGTGAATCACCATAGACATGTAGTTCTTTGACATTCCATTCAATGGCCATTTTAAGCCCAATAGCTAATGCTTCATACTCTGCAGTATTATTAGTGCATGGAAACCGTAGTCTATATGATTTCAGAATTGTGTGTCCTTGAGGTGTGATGAAAAAGATTCATGCGCCTGATCCATATTGTGTATAAGAACCATCAAAGTACAATTCCCAAAATTTTGTTCTTACTGTCAAGATATCTGCATCAAGAAATTCAATGTGCAAAGGCATGTTATTTTGTAAAGGTGCATCAGCCAATTGATCAGTGATAACTTGTCCCTTGATAGCTTTCTGGTCAACATACTCTATATCAAATTCACTCAGTATCATAACCCATTTGGCTAGTCTCCCTTTTAATGTTGACTTGCTCAACAAATATTTGAGAGGATCTATCTTTGCTATTATTGTTACAGAATGAATCAACATATAATGTCACAACTTCTGAGTTGCAAATACAACTACTAGACATTTCTTTTCTATTGAGGAATAATTTAATTCATAGCCAACAAGCATTCTACTGATATAATAAACTGCTCTTTCTTTTCCTTCATCATCATGTTGGGCTAGGAGGGCTCCTAATGATACATTTGTTGCTAAGATATAGAGCAATAATGGTTTCCCTTTGGTTGGTGATATCAGTACTGGAGGACTCATAAGATATTATTTTATTTGCAAAAAAGCTTCTTCACATTTTAGATCCCATTTGAATGGAACATTTTTATGTAGAAGATGGGTAAATGGAAGACATCTATCTGCTAACTGAGAAATAAATCTCCTGATTGATTGCAATCTTCCTTGTAAAGATCGCAATTGACTTATGTTCCTAGGCAACTCCATCTCCATGATAGCTTTGACTTTTTCAGGATCTACTTAAATTACACAAGCTGATATAATGTAGCCAACGAGTTTTCCAGAGGCTACCCCAAATGCACATTTCTTTGGATTTAATCTCAATTGATATATTTCCAGCCTGTCAAAAAGTTTTCTTAAAATGTTCAAATGTTCTTGTCTTGTATGAGATTTTGCAAGTATGTCATCGACATAGTCTTCCATAAATGTATGCATCATATCATGGAAAACTGTTGGCATAGCCCTTTGATAAGTTTCTCCTACATTCTTAAGCCCAAATGGCATAACATTCCAGCAATATGTTCCCCATGTACAGGTGAAAGTTGTCTTTTCTTGATCTTCAGGTGCAATTCTTATTTGATTATATCATGAGAAGCCATCCATTAATGAAAACATCTCATGTCCTGCTGATAAGTCCACTATGATATCAACGTTTGGTAGTGGGAAATCATCTTTTGGACATGCTTTATTCAGATCTCTAAAATCTATACAGACTCTTATGCTTTTATCTGGCTTTGACACTAGTACAATACTTGAAACCCATTCTAGATAAGCAACTGGTCTTATGAAACCCACTTCTAATAGTTTCTTCAACTCGGTTTTTACAAGAAGAGCAATGTGTGGATGCATCTTGCTTAGCTTCTGCTTAATGGGTTTTGCTTTTAAATCCACATTAAGAGGATGCATGATAAGATCTGGATTAAGTCCTGGCATATTTGCATAAGACCAAACAAAATTCATTTGTCTTTGCGTAAATAATTCCATGTACTCTTTCCTCTCTTTTTCTGACAATGAGGCAGCAAAATGAAGTATTTTAGGATACTTTGATGTACCTGTAGCTTAGGAAATAGGAAATCATCACAAACAATATAAACATACTAATCATTAGCTCAATCACAAAAGCAAATTGCAATGATCTATCCTAATTACATCCAATAAAGACATGAAAATGAAACATTCAAAACTAAACACTAAGCAAACCAGATGTAGATTCGAATGTCTCCTTCATGCGGCTCCATTGTCCTTCTTTCCTCTTCAAATAGTTTGGTTGTGGATCTCACCTACAAGTGCACATACATGATTGAAAGCAAGTAGGTAAGAAAATTGCTCAAAAGTACTCGAAGCGTGATTGATTAGAAATTCGATAATCTGGTTAGGGATTCAAAAATGTGATCAATTGGGGACCTTTGATTGAAGAAATTCATCCAATTTATAGAGAAATTGGAGAAATGATCAAATTAGCATGATAATGATTCGAATGGAAATTCAAATCAAGAATAGAAAAATTATGACATGTTTATGACAAATTGCTATGCAAGGATTTATGACAATTTATGACAATTTATGACAAATTGCTATGCAAAGATTTATGACAAGATTTTGAAATAGAAATAGACATTTAGGAATTTAGGAGAAATTAGAAAATTAGGTTAGAAATGATGACTTGGAAATTAGGAAATTGATGCAAATTAGGTAAATTAATTAATAATTTCTCATTCATTAATTAATTTACAAAAATAGGAGGAATTAATTAGCCAATTAAATAAACATTTAATTGTGACAAGAAGACCTAGGATAAATAAATAAATTATTTAACCTAGAGGGAAAATGCCAAACAAGATTAAATGAATAAATCATAAAACCTTGGAAGATGAATTAGAAATGCAAAGACGACAATTAGGTCTTGACAAAGGATAATTGATATCGATTCGATCATGATTTTGAATTGATAAATGACCAATGTTGATAAATGATTTGATTGAGATTGGTTGACAAAAATCAATGACAAATTGACCAAATTGACATGATTGAAAAGGACAAAGATCGATGATGAATCGATCGCAATATGACAAGATTGACAAGGTAAAAGATCGACCCAAAATCATGATTGAAGATTATTGTCGACAAGACCAAATTCGAAAGTGAGACGTATGAAGAATGCAGAAGAATGACTCAATGTTCACAAATGATAAAGACCAAGTGCATGACATAGGAGAAAATGTTAATGCAACGCAAAAACCCTAAAATGAGGCAAAGCGAGATGAATGAAGAATGCAGAAGAATGACTCAATGTTCACAAATGATAAAGACCAAGTGCGTGACATAGGAGAAAATGTTAATGCAATGCAAAAACCCTAAAATGAGGCAATGCACCAATGTTAAAATATGACTCTGCAAGTGTTGACCCTTTTTAGGTGTCTACAGTACCAATGTTTACTGCTTCTATTAGTTCTATCAGGATAGCAAATCTCTCTTGAAAATATGTAGGACGAATGTCAAACTTTCCATCTTCTGGTGCCTCAAGGAGGTTTTCACCATTAGATACATCTTTTTTCTTCTCTTTTGATTGATCTAATGTTGCCATGAAATGGTTTTCAACAATAGGTCTCTTTCCTTATTTTACTTCGCTTTTGTGACTGGAAAGTTTGGCATTCTCCTGACTATGAGAAATATCACTTGATTCTGTAATGGAATATATCTTAGGTGGGATGGGTTCAATAGCGTTAAGGTACACGGCTAAGTCATGATCATTGGAAAAGACATTCAGTTCAGGGTTGTCTAAATTATCCCAATCAATTAGTTCAGAATGAAGAAGGGGTAAATCATAATCATTGTCATCATTAGGTGTTTCAACATTCATGACATAATGATCATAACTTGGCATAGAATAGGTACTATCATAGATTAAATGTTTTTGAGATTTGTCTTTCTCAAGCATCTCCAAATTATTCTCAACAAAATCAATATTAGGATTTTGTAGTTCACACTCAAGTGGTTCTTCAACTGACATTTGTCCCTTAAATGAATGGATTATATCAACACACACATCTTTAATACTACAAATTCCTTCTTGATTGACCTCATTTTCATTTTGGAGTTGACATACTTGTGTACATGATAAAGAGGATTCTTTTGCTAGATTTTGTCTCCTTTCAAACTCAACTTCTTATGGACCAATAGTCAATCCAACTTGACTATCTCTTAATTCTTCTATGGTTCTAACATATCTGGATATATCTTGTTCCTCTTTTGATGAAAATATTGTATTTCTAGATGCTTGATCTATCCTTGTTTGTATTTCTTGTGGCATTACTTCTTTGTCTTTGTCATTCCCTTTCCTTTATGCATATGCCTCTTTTCTCTGAATTTTGAGTTTTTCTTGTCTTGTTTCTAACTTCATCTTTTGTTTTGCAATAGACAAGTCTTCTTTTGTGATAGTTTCTTGGTCTTAATTGTGTTCCTTACATGATGTGGTAGATAAGACATCTGCAACCCATTCATACTCATTTAAACCTGTCTCTGAATCATGATCTAGGACTACTCCACTATACCATACAGGAATGTTGTCTGGTGCAAAAATTTCCCTGATTTTTGCCATCTCTATTTTTACTGCTTCCAGAATATCTTGTTCAGATTTTGCATTTGTTTGTATTTCCAGAACTTGTTGACAAGATTTTTCTTTACCCTTGATGGTAATCTCCTTGTCTTGCTTTTCATGTTCTTCTTGCTTCTTTTATTTATTTGTTACTATTTATGTCGCTTGATGTAGCTTTTCTTGCCAATTTTCTTCTTTAGAAACTGATTTCTTTTTCCATTTTTGTTGTTGGTGATTATGTTGCTTTTGATTGGATTTTAGATATCCAAGCCCGAATTTATCTTCTTTGGATTGCGAGTGTGGACAAATGGGTTCTAAAATACCTCAATGTCGCTTACCAATTGGTTTTTTTCCTTCATATCCCATTTTCTGCATGATTTCATATCCTTTGCCATATTATTTTATGGGAATATTGACTTCTATTGTTGTTGCTATAGTTTTATCTTCATCCTTCTACAACCAACCAAGAATGTCTTTGTCTTCATTTTCTTCTTCAAGAGTTCCTGCACTAACAAATGTCCCTTTAAACATATGTTTTGATCTTTCTGATTTCTTTGATTGAATATCTGTAGGCTTTCCATATGACTTAGGGGAAAGTGGAAAATTATGCAAAGAATATTTTCCCATTCCTTCATCATTTAATTTGAGATTTTCCTCAAAATTTTCTCATAACTTTGCTTGAATTTGTTTGGTAGGATATATTGATTCTCTATTATGTGGAACTCTTGTATCTTGTGTTGGCTTTAAATTATTGCAATATTGACTAGAATCTGCAATTATAGTGATCTATTTTCCTTCATGAGGAAATTTCACACATTGATGATATGTAGAAGGAACTGCTTGCATCTTGTGAATCCATGGTCGTCCTAGAAGAATGTTGTAAGAGAGGTTCAAATCTAAAACCTGACACATGTATCCCTTTCGACATGTCCTATTCTTATTGGTAGTACAACAGTTCCTTTAGAAGAACGTTTTGCTTCATCATAAGCCTTGATGGTTATTTTCTTTTTCGGGTCCACTGTATTTTTTGAATATCCCAAATCTTTTATCAAACTTAATGCACAAATATTTAAGCCAGCTCCTCCATCTATGAGCACATGTTTGACGCGAGTTTTATTATTGGAGACTTCAACATGTAAGGGAGCATTGTGAGGATGTTGTAAGGATGTGTCATCATTTTCAGAAAATGATAAGCAATGAGGAGCTACAAGGTGTCCTACCATGTTTTGGAACTGATCTACATCCAAATCTTTTGAAACTATTGTTTCCACTAAAGCTTTTTCCAAAATTTCCTTATGCATAAGTGAAACTTTGAGAAGTTCCAGAATTGATATTTGAGTGGGTATTCTTTGTAATTGCTCTACTAAATTGTATTGTTGTGAAGTGGATGTTGGGTCTTTTGCTATACCTGGAAAGGTAACCTTTGCTTTGCTTCTAGTGATAACATTGATTGGTTCTGAAGATGGATTATCTTTAACAATGATCACATTTACCACATAATCATATGTATAAGTGTAATTCACTTTATTTTTTCCTTTGTCATCTTTTAATTGGGATGATTCACCTTTGTCATAATTCGGAAGCAGAGTTTTGAAAGCCAAATGTGATTCGTTTGTCTTATGGCTATCCACTATGATGGTTCCATTAGCGATTAGATCTTGAATAAGGTGTTTCAATCTCTGAAAATCATTTGTTAGGTTTCCTTTATTCTGATGATAATTGCAAAAATGATTGTCATTCCACCAATTGGGCTTGACCGGTGGTTCGTAACTTCTTGCTTCTAGTAAAACAATTAATTTGTTGGCAAGTAGAGTTTTTAGAGCTGATTCTAAAGGTTCTCCAATGTTTGTGAATTTCTTCCGAGGATTGGAGAAAAAGGACTTGGCTTTATTGTTTTCTGGATTATTATTGCTTGGGATTTGAGTTGATAGATTAAAAATTGGTTGTTGTTGTTTTGTAGTACTATTATCATCATTCCCTTCATTGCTGACATTCTTATTCTTTGACCAGAACTTGGGTTTGTCATTGTTGTTATTGTTGTATGAATTATTGTAAAGTTTTAGTTCTCCTTTCTTTACCATTGCATTCTCTATTTTCAGACCATTCTCAATCATTTGGGAAAAAGAGGGAGGACATTGCATCCTTAGTGGATAACTCATTTCACTGATAAGATTATCAATGAATATGTCCATTTTTTCTTGATCAGGTACATCTTGGGGATACCTATTAAACATGCATTTCCATCGTTGTAAGAAGATCATAAAGGATTCACCATTCTTTTGTTTAACATTTTAAAGATCCAGCATTTTTATTTCATTCCTTATATTGTAGGAGTATTGTGAAATAAACCTATTCACAAGTTCTTCAAAAGATTTGATTCCGGATGGTAATCTTGAAAACCACTCCATTGACTGTCCATTTAGACTCCTAGGAAAAAGATGCATAAGGTAATGAGAAAATTCCATGCTCATAGTACAAAACTCCCTAATGTGATCTTGAGGATCAGATTTTCCATTGTATTTGTCATATTTAGGAATCTCGCAATGTTGCGGAAATAGTATCATATTCAGATTTTTATCAAAAGGATATGGGCATATATCTTCTAATGAATACTTCTTGGAGCTTGTCCCATTTTGCATGTCTTGTATCTGTTGTTGTAGAGTTTGTATTTGTTGAGTAAGGTTTGACAATGGATTATCCACATAGTTTCTCCTTGTTTTGTCGTGAGTTCTCTTATCACTATGCTCTTTTCTTTTGTCATCCCTTTCTTTCTTTGTTTCTTCATTGCTTTCTTTGTTCACATCTTCGTTATTTGGCTTATTTGTGTTTTGGGTGTTACTTGCCTCTGCATCTTGTTTCAATCTTTCTATGTTAAAGTCTTGTGGTAGTTTAGCTTCATATTTTGCCAACATCAAGACATATTTTTCTTTTTGTTTTGCCAACAATTTTTCCATTAGCCTATCAAATTTGAAGTCTTGCTCAAGGTCTCTAATGGTGCTATTGACTACTTCTTCGTCAACAGTGGTAATTCCAAAAGTTCAGAATACACGATTATCTTCTTCCTCCATTTGTTGTTTCTTTCTAAGTTGTTCGTATTGGGCTCTAGTCCAAACTGGCATGTGATTATTGATTTAGGAAGATATGCCTTGTTGATTTTACCACTATTGTTTGTTCGTTGGGATAAAGTATCTCTTTATTGAAAAGCACGTCTTTGCAAAATTTCACCATCAAACTCTGTACTGCAGCCACGTAAGTAGTGATGAAAATGGTGTAGGAATGTCCTATGTTTCAATAAGATCTTGCGATTGATATACAAGAATCTTATCCTTTTCTGAGTAGCTTTATAACTGGGTTTTCTTTTCTTAAGGTGATACTTAAAAGTCATATAAGCATTTGACAATTTACAAGTTTGTTTGATTCCAATGTTGATGCAATTCTGGTTTTGATATAACCTAGGTTCAAAATAGGAAAGATATATCCAAGATTATGAACCTAGTATAGATTGATCAAGCTTCGTGATAGAGGATTTGATTATCCTGATGAGAGACTTGATAATGATGTTGATTTTTTTGCACTTAAGATGTTTGAATCAATAGCTTGTTTTTTATTAAGGTAAAAACAGGTTTTGAAGGGGCCCCGAAACCCTTTACAAGTGGAACTTAATCAGAAAAAGCGACAAGAAACAAAAAAAAAAAAAACCATCGAAAAGCCAGCTGAAAACCAAAGAAAACTGGCAAATGCCCCACAAAGCCAGCAAAGCCAGCCAAAATCCAAAAGAGAAACTAGTTGATTTTTTCCAAGGTGTTCACTAGGGTGTTGCTAATTCCATGCAGCTCTTTAATGTTATCCCTAAGATTAGGTAGATCCTTTGCAGAAGCAGCCACAACTTTCTTGACACTAGCCCTGGTCCTCTTCGCAGCACCACCAACTGGAGTAGCTTCACCGCTACCAGTCTAGATAGTTTCATCATCCATGTCAAGTTCAACTAGCAGTTTAGGAGAGCTGGTATGATCAAAGACCTTAGCGATATCCTCCAATTTTTTAGTGACAGCTGATAGGATACTTGGGATAATGCCCAACAGATTTTTCATCACCTCTCTCCTTTCTTCCAACGAATTAACCTTCTCCTCCATATTTTGCTTCCATTTTATTTGATCTCTGTCGTCATCCTCCCTCTTCTCATCCATATTTTTCCCCTTTTATTCTAGGTTCTTTAGGAGTTCGTAGGTCCATCTATCATAATCCAGTCTCACCTCAGTGAGTTTTTTGAGGTTATCCAAAAATAACCCTTTACCCAAACTTTCCTTATCCTCACTTACCCTGTCCTTAGTCAAGTCCTTCTCAGAATCCTTGTTTATTTCCCTCTTGGAATTCACATCAGTTTCCTCATTATCCTTGAAATCCACATCCTCAGTTTCCTCATTATCCTTGAAATCCACATCCTCCATTGGATGGTTGTTGTCCTTACCAGGGCAATCACTATGGATAGGGCTTTCTTTAACAAGACTCATTATCACCACTTTCTTCCTCATTACCTAGCTCCTCATCATTCCAGTTGTCTTCAACATTGGAGTCATTCATCTCCATTTCGCTACTTTCCTTTTCAATTTCCTTTGTTTCCATCCCAGGGGCACTTTTTCTTTTTTTGCTAGAGGACGCCTTCTCCTTGCCGAAGTCACCTCCCTCCATCTTTCTCTTTCCCAGAGAGGAGGATATCCTCTTGTTTTCTAGTAGGGCAAGGGTTTTACAGTGCTCATAAATGAGCAGCAAAATCCCACAATGGAGAACCAGACTAGAAGGATTTTTACTATGTTTATTGAGGGACCTGGAAAGGGACCTAAAAAGGTAGTAGGACAAGGATACCTTTTTGTTGTGTCTGAAATGGTTTAAAAGAATGAAGTGGTAGGTGTGGGCCATGGAGAAACAGCCCTCAACCATGATGTATTCCATTATTGCATTCAGAACCCAGCTCCAGAGTTTCTTGATATTAGCAGCTTCATAGTAGCCCCCTATAGCTTTGCCAATTCTGGCCCTCTCTTTCTCTTTCCATGGGAACAGATTAACCACGTTGTTGGAGACTTTGAGGTCTTGAAAGAAATTAAGCCCAGTGTGGGGCATGCCAGTCACTATAGCTATGAGCCTAGCATCCAACTTGAACTTAACCCCATAGATTTTAAAGAACCCATTAGACCAATTTTTAGAAATCTTGGAAACAGCGAGATTTACCCTACCTTTATCATAGTCCACGAGCTTCTCCATAAAGCTTGTGAGAGATCCTTTTTCTAGTTTCACCCACACTTTCGACATCGCTTTCCAGGTTGACATATTGTCTGGTTCCTCCCTCCTTAAGTCTCCTCCCATCTTTGGATTCAGATTATCAGCTTTGTTTCTCTGCAAACTAAGCCCTTCTTTCCCCTTGTTGCTCGACATTTTGAACTGGGTAACCCACAAAGCGTGCGGTGAATTATTAAAGATTGTTGGGGATCTACCGCTTTGCCAAGTAATAATGACCTTTCCATCAAGGCATAAAATATTCATATTCCCTATCATGATTATGCAGTCCTTCTCTCCCCATATATCGGTCCTTTCTAAGGAGCTCTTTAATGTTTAAATTGAGATATTCCCCGTGCCAGATCGTTTGGGAGTTAGAATTTACCCCTATGTTCGCTAGATAGTCTGCCACACTATTTTACTCTCTAAAGGCATGTTGAATAATTATTTCTTTGAAACTTCTAATGATCTCCCTAGCTTTTATGATAATATTTTCAATTGACCATGATGGCTCCTACTCCCCCTTCAAACACTTAATAATATTGAGTGAATCTCCCTCGAGCCATAATTTATCATAATTAAGACACTTGGCTATAATTAAGGTGTTCAGGGTAGCTGAGGCTTCGACAAAATGACTTGTTTGATTTCCCAAAGGACCAGCCACCGCCATTAAGCAACTTCCAGCAAAATTCCTGACAATGCCCCCGTATCCAGCTTTACCCAGATTTCCCTTAGAAGCCCCATCAAAGTTAGCCTTAATCCACCCCTGAGGAGGAAAACACCAAACGAGACCTTCTCTTCCTTTCTTCTTGCTAGTAGAAGTGGTAGAGAGGTTCCACCTGTCTTTGAAGTCTTCTTTAGCAGTTGGTCCATATTCAGTGCCATAGATGCATTCAAATATACTCCTATAAATTTTATCTACCACCACTTCAGGAATAGCCCTCCTATCCCTGAAAATCCTATTGTTACGCTCTTTCCAGATATTCCAGATAATAATCGGCAGAGTAAGTCTCCAAGTCTCCACAAGCTTAGGATTAAAATTAGGGCAATGCCATTGCTGCCAGGATTCCCCAAGGGAGTTCGGGAAAACCCAACTCAAGTTCCACCTGCTTAAGATGATTTTCCAGATATCCTGACTAAAAGTGCACTAATTAAGAATATGGCAAGCTGTCTCTTCTTCCCTGCAACAAAGAGAACACCTATTAGGAAAAACAAAACCTCTCTTTTGAAGGTTGTCTAGGGTTAAAACCTTGTTTTGGATGAAAATCCAAAAGAAGATATTAACCTTAGGAACTAACTTCTTGTTCCAGACTTTAGCCCAGATAAGAGTTTCTTCCACATATTTGTTATGAATAGCCACAGCTGAGGAAACAGAATATTTCCCATCCGGGGTTTCCCTCCATATCAATCTGTCATCTTTGTTGTCTCTGGGAACTTTACTTGAGAGAGCAATCTGAAGGAACTTGAGCCCCGGACACTACTGGCTGAAATTGATCCAATTCCCATTTCTCCAGTAATCTCTAACCAGCTCACCAAACCTGCTTTTGAACCAATCTTTCCAATCTTTAAGGATTGGAACTTCCTCCAGGGGTTTGTCCAAAATCCATCTATCTTCCCAAAATCTTATTCTCCTCCCATCCCCAAGGTTCCAAGTTTGACCAGCAGCAGCCCAGATTTTAGTAGATTGAACAGCATTCCATATAGCCGAACCTTCAACAATAAAAGAATCATCTAGGAATTCTTCCTCATAAGGTTGCATATAGAGATATTTGTTTTTCCAGATTGAGTTCCATTCTCTTTCCTCCCCTTTCATTCTCCATATTTGTTTGGCTAATAAAGCTTTATTCATAGTACCAATATTCCTTAAGCCCAACCCACCTAAGGCCTTAGGGGAACATATTTTATTCCAAGCAATAAGGGGAATTCTATTTTTGACTTCCACCCCCGACCAAAGAAACTTTTTTTGGAGTCTTTCAATGGCTTCCGCGAACTTTGTGGGGATTTTGAACAAACTAAGAGCATAAACAGGAAGGTTTTGGAGACTGGCTTTAAGCAAAGTAATTTTGCCCGCTTGACTAAGGACAACCCCTTTCCAACCAGCAAGTTTCGAGTTAAGTCTATCAACCAGCTTATTCCAGAAGGAATCCTCGGGCTTGAAACACAGAGGAAGCCCCAGATAAGTAGAGGGAAGCTCAGAAATTTTGCAGCCAAGAATTCTTTCAATCCTTAGTTGCCTTTGGACTGGGGTATTGATGAAGAATAGAGAACTTTTATCCTAGTTAATTTTTTGACCAAAGGTAGATTCATAAGTATTCACGACATTCTTCATACACTAGTACATTCGGGTCAAAATTTCAACAGCAAATCATTGGAATTCCAACATAATTTTATCGCACTACCGACAAAAAAAGTCGTCAAAAACTTTGTGTTGGAAGTTCCGACTATCCTTGTGGTCATCACAATTCTGACATCACCTCCATCCTTTCTGATGGCCGCCATGGACGCTCATAGCCCAAAAGAATACTATCACGATCTCGGCCTATCTTCAGAATTCCAACTCCAAAGGATAAAATTTCGACAAAGGAGTGTCGTCGAATGCACAGCATCCTCGTCGAATGTTCCATTAGTTGTCGTTGGAATTTCGATGGCGAGAGATGATGTGGGTCAAACGGCTTTGCTGTCGGTGAATGAAAGCATTGAACGAGTTCTATTTTTAAAAATTGCATTAAACATTTTAATTTATTTGATTCAGTGTTATTTGCAAAAAATGATTATCAATGATGTTTCCTTTCTCCAAGAATTGTCTAGGATCTTTCCATCAGATAATATGTAACATCGAATGACTAAATTTTTTCTTTACAAATGCTTATTTAATTTAATTATTATTGAGCGTGAATTAAAATTTATATCTGTACGGAAGCAGAACATACAAGTTGAAGAGTCATGTGCAAGCAAATTTCCTAAAAGAAAGCAAGCAGGCATTATCTTGAATGACATGGAAAGAAGCTCATCAGCTGCCTAGAAGAGAGCAATTGGAGAATGGCAGAGGAAAGTGTTTAAGGGTGATAAATAGATAGGTAGTATGCAATACAAACAAACAATGTTTGGAGTGTCTAATGTGACGTCTCTAATTTATGTCCGGAGGGACTAACTAGTTTTGGAGTTCCTACGAAACCTATTGGGCCACGCTTGGAGGAAATCAATGTGTTCATGCAAGGAGCACCTTTTTTCTATTATGAGAATGATACTTTTGCACCGTGGGATATTTGGAAGTCAATATCCAAAAATTTCTATAGTGTGGAACCAGAGTTGGCAGACTCGAAGTAATTTTCAGCTTTCAGAAGACCAAGAGGTTATGTACATAATCTCCCAATAGAAGAGAGATTTCAAGAATTACCTCTCCCCCCCATGACTATTCAGGAAGCACTTCCTCAAATAAAGGACTATTGGCCTCCATGGGATCAAAGAAAAAAATTAAAGCATAGACTCTAGACGATGTGGTGGTGTCCTTCGTGAAGAACTCTACACTATAATTGAAAATTCACGAGGGAAACTGCAAGATAGTGAAGAGAAATAAAATCTTGAAAAGTGGGAAGAATGGATCTTGGTTTGGGTGGGGCCAAGTCAGGTGGCTCCTCTAGAGGTTGACAAGATAGAAATCATATTAGGATTTGAAAAAGATCACACTCGTGGAACTTCATGTGCGAGTGATCGATTGCGGTGTTTGGGTAATGCATTCCAAATAGATACAGTTGCATGCCATCAGGATAAAAGTCTTTAATCAAGACATTACCCATTTGGAATGCAACTGTATCTATTTGGAATGCATTACCCAAACACCACAATCGATCACTCGCACATGAAGTTCCACGAGTGTGATCTTCTTCAAATCCTAATATGATTTCTATCTCGTCAACCTCTAGAGGAGACACCTGACTTGGCCCCACCCAAACCAAGATCCATTCTTCCCACTTTTCAAGATTGTATTTCTCTTCACTATCTTACAATTTCCCTCATGAATTTTCAATTATAGTGCAGAGTTCTTCACGAAGGACACCACCACATCGTCTAGAGTCTATGCTTCAATTTTTTTCTTTGATCCCATGGAGGCCAATAGTCCTTTGTCTGAGGAAGTGCTTCCTAAATAGTCATGGGGGGGAGAGGTAATGCTTGAAATTGCCCTTCTATTGGGAGATTGTGTACATAACCTCTTGGTCTTCTGAAAGCTGAAAATTACTTCGAGTCTGCCAACTCTGGTTCCACACTATAGAAATTTTTGGATATTGACTTCCAAATATCCCTCGGTGCAAAAGTATCATTCTCATAATAGAAAAAAGGTGCTCCTTGCATGAACACATTGCTTTCCTCCAAGCGTGGCCCAATAGGTTTCGCAGGAACTCCAAAACTAGTTAGCCCCTCCGGACATAAATTAGAGACATCACATCAGACACTCAAGACATTGTTTGTATGTATTGCATACTATCTATCTATTTATCACCCTTAAACACTTTCCTCTGCCATTCTCCAATTTCTCTCTTCTAGGCAGCTGATGAGCTTGTTTCCATGTCATTCAAGATAATGTTTGCTTGCTTTCTTTTAGGAAATTTGCTTGCACATGACTCTTCAACTTATATGTTCTGCTTCCATACAGATATAAATTTTAATTCATGCTCAGATAATAATTAAATAAAATAAACATTTGTAATGAAAATATTTAGTCATTCAATGTTACATATAATCTGATGGAAAGATCCTAGACAATTCTTGGAGAAAGGAAACATCATTGATAATCATTTTTTGCAAATAACACTGAATCAAATAAATTAAAAATGTTTCATGTAATTTTTAAAAGTAGAACTCATTCAATGCTTTCATGCACCGATGGCAAAGTCGTCTGACCCACACCATTATGCATAATAGAATAAATCAATATAATAGGCTATTATAAAGAATATATACAAAAATATGAAAGAACATTAAATTACCATTACAAACCCATAAACCATTAAATAGTGAAAATAGATATAAATTTGTAAATGTCTCCCTATAAACACCACAACCATAACCAAAACAAAAAAAATTCTTACCCGCAAAAACTTAGCTGGTGAGTTGCAAGTCTACAACATCTCTCAGATGATCAAACTGTTTCTTAATTTTGTTCTTCTGGTTAGTCAATGGATTTAGTTGCATGTTCAATTTTTCCATTTGAAGCCTTCCGTTTCCCTATATTTGAGACATAATAAAATTCTTGTGAGTAGGAAATTGATTCAAGAGTTACGTGTGAAGAATTTGGCAAAGTAAATGATGACAATCAAACTCAAATTTTATCTGTCTTGATTAAAGAATTTTATCTTGATGGCATTAAATTAAAGTTCTTTCTCTATTTTTTGGTGATCTCTGGAGCAGAGGTTGCTTTGCATCGACCTGGGATACATTTAACTTGTGTTGTATCTGTGGAAATATGTATCCTAGGATGATGCAATGCAACCTCTACTCCACCAATACCAGATAGAAGAGAAAGTACTTTAATTTAAAGCAATCATGATAAAATGCTTTCAAGACATACATTAGGTATAAAAGGAAGCCTACCCTATCATTTGAAGGGGTTTACCTACAATTCAAGTGATCTCTTAATTATAAAATCAATTCAATTCCAAGTGAACATGCAATCAAGCATTCATCAAGAATTGAAGGAGAAATCAAGTTAATAAATATATCATCTTTTAAATTAAGAAATGGGCAGGAGATTAAGAATACAAACCTTCCATATTGCACACTTCAAGGTATATTAAAATTAGTTTAAAGTGTATTCATTTAGGGACCTTTCATAAAATATTCTCAACTTACATATCATAAAAGGATCTTAAAATATTCATTGTTTATAATTATCAGAATTTGGTTGTTCCATACACCTTCCTTTACTATTTTAAAAATATCATCGACCAAAATATTGTGCAGCAGTAGTATGGAGTGCATTTCATCTATTTTATGTCTAAATATTTCATCATACCACTTTCTTTTCAAAGGTGACTAATCGATTGCAGTGTTTGGGTAATGCATTCCAAATAGATCCAGTTGCATACCATTTATCTGTCTTGATTAAAGACTTTTATCCTGATGGTATTAAATTAAAGTTCTTTCTCTATTTTTTGGTGATCTCTGGAGCAGAGGTTGCTTTGCATCGACCTAGGATACATTTAACTTGTGTTGTATCTGTGTAAATATGTATCCTAGGACGATGCAATGCAACCTCTGCTCCACCAATACCAGATAGAAGAGAAAGTACTTTAATTTAAAGCCATCAGGATAAAATGCTTTCAAGACATATATAAGGTATAAAAGGAAGCCTACCCTATCATTTTAAGAGGTCTACCTACAATTCAAGTGATCTCTTAGTTATAAAATCAATTCAATTCCAAGTGAACAGGCAATCAAGCATTGAAGGAGAATTCAAGTTGGTGCAGGTGCATTTGGAAGACAAAAGGACTCAATGAAGCCATTAAAGACTTTTGAAGGTCTTAGGAGTGAAGAGCCAATCAATTATGATGTCTTAAGGGGGCAGCCTTAAACAACACACACTAAGCTTTGACTGCTTAGGTGTGTTGTGGGCCCATTCCTTCCCTTGACATCCCTTCCCATCTGTTTCCGTTAAAAAGACAATCACCGTTAGCATTTGAATTCAAACAGTGTTCTCGTGTTTGACTGCATAGAACAAAGCAAATGGCATAAGAAACTCTCATCTACCTCGTAGCTATCATAGAATACCTCCCTGAGGAGATATTCTCATGTCCTTTCTTGCTTTATGCTATTGATGAAATACATAAGCATCCTCACAATGCAGTCAATGCAACAAATAGATTTCCATTTCGAACAGTTTTATTTGCCAACGTACTCTCTACCTATGCCAAAATGGGAGCTTTGGAACAGAGTATGGGCTTCCATCAAAGCAGAAGGTAAGGGTAATTAATACCAGATGGTTACAGTTGGAAATGCTCTATTTGACATGTTTGAAAAATGTGGAAGTATAGACATGAAAGCGCATGAACTATTTAGTGAGATGCATCAAAGAAACGCGATCTAATGGAATGCTATGATTGCGGGATATGCACAAGATGTGTTTGAAATGGATTTAGAAACTGTTGGATACAATTGCTTAATTGTGTATTGTCTTTGATGTTACACAAATGTCATATCAGTCTACCGAGTTTAGAATGTTCGGCAAAGCAGTTAGACAGAGTCTACCGAGTTCAGACGGTAAGAGAAGCAAGTTACAGAGTCTACCTAGCACTCCAGTATGCTATACCGAGTTCGCAGTCTTTACCGAGCTAAGTCGGTCTTCGAAGAATATGTGAAGGAAAGTCAGTCTATACCGAGTTCGCAGTCTTTACCAAGTTAAGTCGGTCTTCAAAGAATATGTGAAGGAAAGTCAGTCTTTACCGAGTTCGCAGTACTTACCGAGTTCAGTCGGTTACCGAAGAATCAACAGTGTTCACCGAGCATCAGTGAAATGTTTATGCAGCCGACTGAAGCAATATTTATTTATTGAAACTTGTATATGTAGCCGACCTATGTAATATTCATTTTAACTTGTAATTGGGCCGACTTGGTAACCTGAATGGTATATATGAGAGATCTAGTTGCGTTTTCGAAGTGTGTGGTGAAGTATGAAAAGTATGGAAATGTGAAGGAGCAGAAATGTGCGAATTCTGATGAAGGATCAGTGATATCCTTGAGGTGCAGAAAAGATATATGTGATCAGTAAGGATCTATTGGCGCAGAACAGAGATCTGTATCAGCAAGATAAGTTGTATTTAATTCAGATCACTTCATTGTTGCTTTCTAACCATTGTAGCAGTGATACCGAAATCTCTTAACAGAGTTGGTCTAACAACCATTTTGTAAATCCTCTGACAAGGTGACAATTCGGTTGAATTGTTCTTAAGACCTTTCACAAGGCCACTCCTAGCAGGGTGATCAAATCCTCTAACAGGGTCACACCTAACAGTGTGTTTTGTAACCTTTAACAGGGTTGGCTCCTAACAGGGCTCACTTCAGAAGAGTGAAAATCAGTAACTAGTTACATTGGTGGATTTCCCAAAATTGAGTTTCCACGTTATATCTGGTGTTACTTATGTTCATGTTATTTGTCTTATGCATGTTAATGTTTAATGAACAATGATAAGTTAATTTACCGAGTTTCATCAGTTTACATTTAAGACGTCTAAGGGACTTGTGGACATATTTTTGTGGTAACTGATTCACCCCTCCCCTCTCAGTTACTCCATCCATATTTCCAACAGAAACTTCCAACCAAATGTGATTAGTGAGTATAGATGTTGTAGTGCAACTGCCCAGGTACACATGCATGCAAAATATGTAAGCTTAGATAAGGCGCATGAACTATTTGACATAATGCCTCAAAGATCACCCAATATCCAATGACGGTTGGGAGAAAGAAACATCAACTTTTTGATAATCTTAAATATTTCTTTATTCATCACTATAAATCTATTATGAATTTAGTCTCAATATTTCAGAAATTTATTCTATTATGAATGCAATATTTAGGGATGTAATCTTTATATTTTTTTTTAATTAGGAAAAGGTCCTAATAGAATCCCCAACTAATTAATCTAGAGAAAGATACCACTAAAGAAAGAAATTCAATCCTCACCACTATGGTCTTGAAGGCTTTTAAGACACTTGGATTCCTATTTTGGCCCGCTTTTCCTTGACCCTATGTTAAGATAGTAAACTAGTTTGAGAGAATCTATTGGGTGGGAAATTGTGTATGGTTGCAATTATTTTCATGCATGGAAAGTGATTTAAAGTTTGGACCAATAGAGGATAAGTATTTCTTGAACCTTCAAGGACATGTGTAGAGAACCGCATGGATGTTTCTCCATTATTCAACTCTTTGAATATGTAAGTAAATTATTTTTGGTTGATGACATAGGAAGTGTGGTATTTGTCTTTTCGATATGGTGTGGATAATATTAATCAAATAGGGAATTTTTTTGATGCTATATACACTATGTTTTGGATTGAATTTAGGTAAGCGAAGAGGTAATGGAAGAATAAAAGAGGTACACAAAGGAAGAAGAGTGAAATAGGTGGTTTGGGATGGAGGTTACAAGTATATATGATAATTCGTATGGATAATTTGTTGTCTATAAAGAGGCAAATAAGCTATCACAACTTCAACATGAATGAATGCCTCATCTACAGAAGCAAAAGGTACCTCTAATGGTTTCAAAATTTGTCAAAATAGTTATGATATACCAAATAATCAAGTGGAATATCCTTTAGGTAACTAATATTATCTTCAAACTATTTATTTTGATTTTCATCATATCCTTTCCATGTGCATTTCCCTTGGTTTTAGTCCCATTTTTTCTTTATTTTATTCAAAACAAAATTTATAGATGCCTCTACTTGTCTCACCAATCATTAATTGTTTGGGATTTTCATTCCATTCACCAAGGTTGGCATCTATTCTAAGACTTTGTGTCATGGCCAAGCTAAATGATTTGCCTCTAGTTTCTCTCCAATCTAGTCACCTAGTAGCATGTGAAATCTATCTCTTCCTAATTATTATTCTCTCCATCTTGTTAATGACCATTTCATTAATGAATCCTTCCTCATAATTTTGGATAAGTGAGACAATGTTAGCTCAAGGAATCTTTTCAATCCTCTTTCAAGATTCTTTCCCAAGTAATAATCTTGCATATTGGAAAATAAATTACGCTTCTATTTTTCCAAGCTACTCTTCCTTATAATGTTTAGATTTATTCTAAAGTTCTCATTGTGACTCATGTTTACTAATCTTCCTATTAGTCTCATTCCAATATCTCCTACAAAAATATGGAATGATTACATTTATATTTTATTTGTGTCTCCTAAATATCCACAAAATTTGGAACAATAATACAATTTTTTAATAATATTTAATTGTAAAAGAAAGGATTAAAATGGAACTAAACACTCTAAATAAATTAATCAGGGTTAAAGGGATAAACTAGGATCAACTCATGAAGGCAAGATCTGTTATCTCAAAATTAATAGATTCATGCAAGAAAAGAAATATTAAATCTAGAGATAAAATTCTTGAAAAATTTAGCTAGCTAAAAGCGAAAGAATGTTGTCAAGCTCTCATTTTCGCACAAAACTGGCAAAGGTTGTAGAGGAGAAATCACTATTGAACTTACCCCTATCTCATATAACCCTATGTTGGCTAGGCCCCACAATAATTAGAAGATCCTAATTACTACTGTCCTAAACCAGCTTGCATTGACCGTCACAATTTCACAATGAATTGAGTTAATTAGTCCATTAGCGAGATTGGGAAAGAGTTTGGTATTGAGTTAGGTGTTGGTGGAAGGTTTAAGGAGGTACACTATCATCATAATTAATGTTAGAGAGTGTTGTGTGAAGAAGAATGGCCACGAAAGGAGTGATTTTCCTAAGTGCTTGAGACTGTCAAAAAAAGTGAGTGTTGCAGCAGTGAATCTTCCTTTGACCTTTGTGTGTTTGGGAGGGTAAAGACCCATGGTGGTATATGTTGAGTGGTTGGGAGGGTAAAGACCCACATATCAACTATCTACTTTGACATCCTAGCATGGTGTCCACCTACTCTAAAACCTTGTGGGCACTCTCTGTCTAATACTAACATATACATAACATGTGCCTCTCATATAACCCTATGTTGGCTAGGCCCCACCATAATTAGAAGATCCTAATTACTAAAAACACTATATTCTCCCCTAAAAGTTTGTTGAGTCATAGAAGGCCTAGCTTGATAGCCCTATAGTCTCTCATACCTAAAATATCCTTGTGTCTATGATGGTCAAATGTGACTACCCTATGGCCCCTACTATGCTCTAGTAGAACTATGTCCCTAATATTGATACTATTGGGTTTTTCTTTGTAAATCATATAGTAAGTCTAAATTATCCTTTGAAGGATGGGGAGGCCTATGGACAATTTAGTCCCTTAATCAAGGTTACAAACTTCTCTCATGCCTCTTGTGTCCTCCCATGTACCTCCTTTTCTATAAGAGACTTTTCCATAGCAACCCTAAAGTCATTTGGATTGGCCATGTGTAGGAAAACTAAAATTTTGGGCTTTCCACTCCTAATGAAATAATTGACAAGTAACTTGTCTTGAATGTAATCTACAAACTACAAGAACTCCAAAAACTAACTCTCATGTTGAGCCACTATGAAACCTTATTATGTAAATTGTGAAACTCATCTATGCATCTCTGTCAAAAATATTTTGAAATAGAACACACTTTGAAGCACTCCAAAATGGTATCTAGAGAGGGTTTCCAATGTGAGTTGGTGCATTTTATCCTCCCAGTACCACAAGGTGGAAGCAAGTCCTCTCAAAAATTGCATTGAAAATTATGCCTTTAGGTTGCTCACATATAGATACAACCCAAAGCATAAGTCCAAGCTAATTAGTAAACAAGACTTATCCTCAACCCCATTTGTGGATCTTAAAAATGTAGAGGATTGGAGATGAAGCAACTCTTGAATATGATCCTCTGGCTCATGATATGTGCTTGCTATAGTCTATACCACTTGTATTTATGCATGATGAGGCTAGGTAATGTGTATTGATCAATATTCTATCTCCTCTATATGTATTGCCCAAATTCAAGGTGAACTCCTAATAAGCTCCCAAGATGCAAGTATATGCTCCTCTACTACAAGTGGATCCTCATGGCTTGTAATATTTGAGGTCCATACTCGGGCTACTCATCTTGGTGAAAACTCTCAAAGTGATATGACCCTTCCTTCCATTTCCTACACCCTATTTTCTAACCCACACCTCATAACCTTTACCTCACTTCCTATCATTATTACCTTCCATCTACCTTTCATATCCCCTATCTTAACCTCCTCCACTTTCCTACATCATATCCTACCCCTTAACCTCATACACACTTACTTTTACTTCACCCACCTAACCCCATTCCATCCTTCACATCCTTTTATCTCCCCCCATTCACTTTCCTACCTTCCAAACCCCTAACATATCCTAACTTACTCTTTTACCATTACATCCTTCATCACTTACCTCCCTATCTTATCCTAACCCACACCTCATAACCTTATACCTCTCAACTTCCATTTTATACCACCTTCCTAATGGTACACTTATCCTCCCCTCCAAAACACCGAGAAAAAATAGCACTCGATCACTACACATTGCTCTCATGATTCTACAGCAGGGATTTTCTGTCACTACCATATATACCAGCATCCATAATTAGGATATATTTTACATAATGGCACTTTATCACATAGATTTAGGTCATCCATCCCCTTAATTAGGATATATTTTAAATATGGAAAGTAGTGTTAATATGTTTCAGGCTAACTATATTGTTCATTATTTAAAATGCAGTGTTTAAATAATGCATGATTGTAGGATTGTTCAACGGTTTAGGTCTTGTAAGAAATTCTTCTTTTAAATTGATCATATCATATTACAAAAACCTCTCACCATCTCTGCTATTGCCAATTAATCTGATAAATATATAATAAAATTTGAATCTAAATATTTGAATATGTATAACAATGAATTTGTTGATTATACCCTACCTTTTTCCTGCAGCAATTAAACCATTCCTACATCCTGTAGCGATTAAACCCATAGGGAACTATGTCCACCTCCCTCCTTCATGTTCATCAGGGGATGGCCCCTACCTGCATGTTCCCTATTGTGATCCCCATTGTGATCCCCTAATATGCCCCAAGACAACGCAAACTAAGATACATTGGGAGGGCCTTTAGGTAGGCACTCGTTCGCTCGACCGGGAAGGGATGCTTATGTGAATATTTGTGGTTGAAGCTAGCGAAGATGGATAGAGATTCGATAGTGTGGTATATATGTTTGCAAAATGTGGAAGCATCTGCAAAGCGGGTGAGCTGTTTGACAAAATGCCTCAAAGAGATGTCATTTCATGGAACACAATGATGGGAATGGTGAATACTCACTGCTAAAGGAAAAGAACCATAAAATTCATTTATCTACTTGATATTGGAGCACAAGTCTCAGGATAAAAACCTATCAAGAGCCTAGAATTGAGGGTTAATCATTTTGCCAAATCACTTGGAGTTGTGATCCAAGCTTCCTCTATTTTGAACTGTTTTGATATTAGGGCCTTGCTCTTAGCCTCGTCAAAATACTTGATCCCAAATAGACTCATTCACCTCTAAACCAAAAACCTAATAACACTTCCAACATCATTAAATATTTAATAAACTTTTCAAAAGATTTTTTTGTTATTTATGGGAATTTTTTAACAATTACATAATTCTCATATAGACTGGAATAGAACAATAAACATATGTAAAAGATTTGTCCACAACAAAATCTACTACTGAAAGTTTGCACCATTACATGCACCTGTAAATTCATATTTTAACATAAAAATGATATAGGACAATAATAATTTGAAATAAATGTCCACCACACATCCGATCTCCTTCAAGATAAGCATTAAAATATGAAGTACACAACCTATCTTCCCTACAATGAGGAAAATACAAATTATCTAACACCAGAAGACACAATCAACTTCACTCCAATGGCTTCCTGAAAACCAAAGCATGATCTATCTAGCCATAGTTGGAAATTTTTCATACCATTTAAAATAATGTCTCCCATTACCAGCGACTGATTGATCAATGTCAGCTAGTGTCCGCCTCCACTTCCACCGAATCATACTACATCACCACTTCCAACTTGACATGGCAATAACGTCGGATATACAGCATAGAGGAAGCTCTTATTGCGAGTGAAATTCTTCCTCCATCCATAGCTTTTTTTGTGGGTGAACTTCTTCCTCCGTCCATAGCTCTTATTGTTGTTGACGGAGGCCCGGGCATCGTCGTTTACACAGCCCATTTTGGGCTCCCTTGCAGTCTTCCTCGCTGGTTATGTGCCAGCCCTTGGCACTTTGTGCCCCCATTCCCCGTTGCGGCCGTGTTTGTCACACCAATGATCTTCCCCACCATGATTAAACCCACAGGTTCGTTACAGAGGTGGGACGAATGAGAGGCGGGATTTTGTAAAGAGGCAGGATTTATGAAATGACTTGGTCTTTTCTTTTTTTTTAAAGTCATGCACACAGTCGTCAGAATTTCAACGAACGCGGGCACTTTTTCTAAAAAAACCCAAATGTCATTGCCAATTCCTTCTCCATTGAAACCAAATGTTACATTATCGTCGGAATTTCGATGAAATCGGGCATTTTTTCAAAAAAAAAATCAAGTTTGATCACAATATACCTTCTCCATCAGAAACCTCCGTCAAAATTTTAGGCTAAATGTATTAGTGATATTTTTAGCTTCCAGAATGGTAGCTTCCCCCATAGTGATAGAATCATCAACGAATTGTTCATGAGAACAAGCAACATTGGAAGAAGAAGGTTTCAGGCCCTTAAGATTTCCATCTTCCACATTTTTAAGAATAAATCTACCCAGGCATTCAACAAGAATAGTCGACAGGATAGGCGATATGGGGTCCCCCTATCTAAGGCCTCTAGAGCTTTTGAAGAAACTAAATGGGGAACCATTGACTATAACACCTAAGGAGGAAGTTTCCATAAGTTGAGAGCAGAGCTGAATAACTTTGTCACCAAAACCAAACACTTTCATGATCCTAAGGAGAAACTGCCAGTTCACTCTATCAAAAGCTTTAGCCATGTCTAACTTTAGGAAGAAATCCTAGTTATTCGCCACTTTTAGGGAGTGGATATTTTCATGAATGGATATTATGGAATCCAGAATCTGTCTACCGAGGACAAAGCCATTCTACTGGATAGAGATAACTCTTGGAAGAATTTCCAACAACCTAGAAGTCAGGATCTTGGATAAAATCTTATACACAGAGTTACACAGACTAATGGGTCTAAACTTGTTGAGAGAATCAGCACCAGGGATCTTCGGGATAAGGACAATGAAGGTGGCGGTCAGTTCCTTTAGGAGCCTTCTAGAGCCAAAGAATTCTTTAACACCATTGTAGATGTCAGCCTCCATGATGTGCCAAAAATTTTAGAAGAAAAACATTGGAAAACCGTCCGGTCCAGGGGATTTATCACCCTGAAAAGAGAACACGGCCTTTTTGATTTCCTGATTAGAGGGAATATGCAATAAAAAGTTGTTATCTACATCAGTTAGGATAGAAGGAATAGCTTGTAAAAGGGTGTTTTGATTGTTGATGTCCAGGTTATCCACTTCTCCCAGCAGGGTGCTAAAATACTCAAGAGCTTCCTTTCTAATATCATTATCCTCTGTTAAGATTCCTTTATTACAGGATAATCTAGATATCCTATTAGTCGCCCTGTGCTTAAGAGCAGTTAAGTGAAAGAACTGGGTATTTTTATCACCTTCCTTCAAGAACAAGGCTCTTGATCTTTGTCTCCAGAACGTCTCTTCATTAGTGATAATGGTGTGGTATTTAGACAAAAGAACATTTTTCGCCATCCTAAGATCTTTAGATAGCCCAACCACTTGGATTCTATCTTGAACATCCTTTATTTCAGTTTTGATTTGAATTTTGCTCTTGAATATGTCCCCAAAAATCTCTTTGTTCTAGATTTTAATTTTAGCCTTTAGGATATTGAGCTTTTTTGCTATTCTAAAAAGAGTCGTTCCCTCCACTTCAGAGTTCCACCAATCAAAAATACGAGCTTCCAAAGAGGGATGGGAAAGCCACGCTTTTTCAAATCTGAAAGGGAAGTTTCACTTGACCGAAAAAGAGTTGGCAGTAAAAGAGATGGGGTAATGATCTAACCCAATTTTGATAACAGAAGCAAGGGAGAAGCTATACTTGGTTAATCATTCAAAAGAAACTAAATTTCTATCTAACTTTACTTGAATCAGGTCAGCTCCAGTTCTTCTATTGGTCCAGGTGTAATTAATGCCCTGAAGATCCACATCCATAAGAGCTTGATCATTGATGAACTCCATTAGGTCTTGTTTCCCATCAAGTTGTAAGGGGAGACCTCCCATCTTCTCTTCCTCTTTGAGTGGAGTATTGAAATCTTCCATAATAATCCATCTTTGATCAGCAAACTTGAGTTTGTCATCTACAAGGCTTCTCCAATATTTAACTCTCCCGATTTTGGTATTAGGTGAGTAGACATTAGATAACACCCAAACAAAGTTTTATTTAATATGCTCAAGCTGAACTGAGTTCCTATTAAAAGAAAAGATGATTTCCTTACCTTTTATGGTTTTTTGGTTCCAAAAAATCACAGTTCCTCCAGAGGCTCCCTCCGAGCTAGATCCTAAGACACCATTTTCCTTGAAAATTCTAATCTTTTCAAATTTTTCCTTAGACATCTTAGTTTACTGAATGAGGACCACATCCGATTTATGATCTCTTATGATGTTTTGTAACACATCCTGCTTATGAGGGGCGTCCAACCCTCTGATATTCCAGGATATTATCTTCATACTTTAACCGGAGATAGGGCTAACTCGATGAAACACTGTGTTCTGTCAGCACGATTCTTCTAGCTTTCCTGTTCCCTTTGGTGTTTTAGGGATGGCCTTCCTTGCTTTTTGTTCTAACTTCCAACATTTGCCTTTTTCTTATTCTTGCTTCTAGTTGAGATCCCTCCATTGAGTTCTTCCTTGTTCATTTTTCTTTCTCTCGAACCAAGAATCTGGAGATTCCCTTCCAGAATATCCATCACCACACTTTGAGAAGGGGTTTTACAAAGATGAGGCTTTGGGCTTTCGTTGGTTAGAAGCAATAAGGGCTCGATATCTAAAGGGTTAAACTCTTGAGCTTCATTAAAGTTTTCCTCGGCTGATTTTGAGAATGAAGAGACTGATGCGGCTTCTTCCTTCTCCTGACTGATAGATCCAACCTCCTGGTTCTCTAGGTTATTTTTGTTATTCAACTCTGTTCCTTGCTCTACTTCTTTAGAACTCTCTGTTTGGTTATTAGAGCAAACACAATCTTGTTTTTCATTATTGCTATTCCCAGTCTTCTTGACTTCATTTACTAATTCTGTTGCATCCTTATTTTGGTCACACTCAGTTGATGGGTCTCCTTTTTTATCAATCATTTGCCAAATCTTTTTGTTCTTGGTATTGCTATTAGTCTTGATTTCCTTTCTCTTCTTGAGCGGAAATGATTTTTCCCAATGCCCCGATTTCTTACAATGGAAACAGGCAAACGGAAGCGATTCATATTCAATAGCTTGGGTCCATTTTCCAAGTTTAGATATGATTTATATGGATTGGGGCATATCTGTCATTTGATTAACATTAAACAGATGCAAGCAAAGACTAACCTTGATTTAGCCACCGTCATCGGATCGATCGATAGAAGTACTCCAAAGGAATTCTCAATACCCTTGAATACTTCCTCGTTCCACAATTCCAGTAGGAGACCCGGGAGGCGTGTCCATACTGGTGTAGAAACAAAGAAGGACTCATCAAGGGTGAGGTTCGGGACCCATTTCTAGAGAGCCAAGGTTGACTTGTCAAACATCCATGGGCCTTCGTAAAGAGCCTTGTTCATATCTTCTTCAGAGTTAAAAGCAAAGGAAAAAAAACCCCTAGGCAGCACTGCCACATCCACTTGACCTTTTACAAACCATTTTCTCCTTATGAAATTCCTCACATCATCAATGTTAGGCCTAAAGATAGAAAATCATCCCACTAGAGTCATGGATAAACCTTCTATAGTCAGATCTACCACTTTATCTAGAACAGAGATAGCAACCAGCCTAGAAACTGGATCTGAGATATTTGTAACTTCCGGGAGCCCAGATTTAGCCAGCGGCTTCACTCCAAAAAGTGAAGACCATTTTTTACCTTTACCTCTGTTGTGTGGGTCCCCAGATTTTGAATCTTTATTCTCCCTTGGTTTGATTGTTTCCTTGTCCTCTTCTAACCCTTGAGATGCCTGTCCTCATGTTTGTTTGCCAATTCTGATCCCAGGAAAATCACCTTCCCCAGGAAGTTCGCCATTCCCCAGTTCTGATCCTAGGAAAATCACCTTCCCCAGGAAGTTCGCCATTCCCCAATTTGAAATTTGGGATTCCCGCTCCTTTTTGCTCCACACCCTCCACCATGAAAAATTTATGACAAAGCCAACTATCTTATGTTATGAATCAATAGCTTGTTGAATGTTGATGTTTATAGAACTTTTTGGGAATAACCTGTTAGATTAGTGACCTAGTTGTTGAGCTAGTTTGAAAATACATGATGGTATAGAGACAAACCTACTTAAAGAATAATTTTGATACTGATGTTTTGACACTCTAGTTTTGATCTGGTGTTTCAAGTATTGGAAAGCTTTTGTATTACTCTTTTGATCAAACTTTTTCAGCAATTTGTTGGATTTTTGTTCACTTGTAGATGATAATTTTCTTCAATTTTTGACCATTTGGAACATGATACAGACATAGAAGACACAATGTTTAATAAAGAAAATGCACAAGCAAGTACAAATCCTATGGAAGGCTGAGACAATAGTTGTTGAATCTCACTTGGGGTTTCCCCCGAGGCTATGCTATTCAAAGCGGATATTTAGATGCTTGATCCTATTGGCTCCACCCTCAGCACTCACTTCTTTGGGGCAGCCAAGCACCAGTTTCCATGAAAACTCCCCATAACAAACTTTATATCTCTACTAGGAACCGTATGTATGTGAGCCGCTTCAGAGGTCTGGCCTCCTATGCCAATAACTAGAAGGATTTTAGCAACTAGTACAAGTGGTTTTTAGTAAAGGCTTCTGGTCATGTGGCCATACATGCGGCACTTTTAGCTCTGTAAATACAAAAGGTTCCATGCCTATAGAGGTTACGCTCCATAGGGTTTATGGGGAAACATGGTGTTGATATGAACTTATCAGCACATGTTGTTTGGGACTTTCGTCACAAACACAATTTATTTATAGTGGATTGGAAGGATTCAATATTAGCCTGTTTCCACTTTAGTTCGTTCCCCTCTCACTGGCCCCCTCAAGGCAGCTCGAGAAGGTAGGCCCTCTAAAGGATTTAATTACTTGAAAGTAAAGAAAACATAAAAGAGTGGGTTTGGATTTTTGGTCACCCAATTAAGGGGAGAGCATTTACCTACCACTTTTGAGACACAAAATATAACTGTTCTTTTTAATCCTTTCAAAGCAATTGTTGGTTAAGTCCTATTTAGAGATGTTACTCCAACAAGAATGGTGTTTATTTTAGCCCCACATAGCAAATGATTTTCTAAACTAGGAATTGGAAATCCTAGTCAACAAAATGAAAATCATTGCAAAAAGTAACTTTCTTTGTAAGAATGGACAAGTTGATTGTTCTTTTTAACTTGCAAAAAAAATAAGATTGATTGTTCTTTTTACCTTTGCAAGAAAATAAAAGATTGTTATTCTTTTTAGAGCCCAAATTTTGAGGTGTGAATCCCAACTTTGCAAGAAAGTAAATGTTTGATTTGTTGTTCTTTTTACCTTGCAAATGTGATTATTTTTAGAGCCCAAAAACAAGTGAGGTATGTTTTAGAACACCAAATTGAAAAATGAAGTTCTTTTTACCCAAAAGGAAATATGAGTTCTTTTTAACTAACTTTGAAAAAGCTAGAAAAGAAATCACTAAATCCTAACTTAACTCCTCCAAATATGCAAGAAACTATAAGAAACCTACAATAAAAAAGAAGTTAGTGAAAATCAAAAACCTTAGGTGGGCTTCAAATATTGGTTACAAATTTTTCACTCCTAATCTTGAAATGCCCTGAAATTTGACTAAGTCTGAAATTTGGAGGATCTTCCAAAAACTAGATTTTGCATTATAACTCTTAGAGGTCTGAAACCCCTCTCAAACATCCTGACAATATATATGGAATATAACTTAAAGTATAAGAAAGAGAAAAGAGAAGAGGAAATGTCACTTATACTTAAATGTTATATTTCATATATATTACCCTTGCACAAGCCTAATTTCAAGATTTGATTAAAAAATTTACACTTTGTTTCAAATGTGCTATTTTAGAGAACTAATGCGCTAAAACAATTGTCAAATAAGCTAACCCATCTGTCAAATGAGTTAACCTATGTTACAAAAGCGCTAACCTATGATGTAAATGCGCTAACCTATGATGCAAATGTGCTAACCTATGATGCAAATGCGAAGATTTTTAGACAAAAGCGCTAACCTACATGACATGCGCTAACCTGTGATGCAAATGCACTAACTTGGGAAAAAAAAGTGTTGTCAAAATTCACACATGTGTGAATCTACATTACAAATGCGTTAATTTTACTTTTTACGAGATTTTTAAAAGTATATGCGAGGTCCATGAGCCCCACAGTGGGCGCTAGAATGTGTCGACTTGAATTTCATCCTTAGAATGCTACCTTCATGGTTTATGTCTCATTGTGTCCTAACTCCACTATTCCTGGTTGCAGATGGTGTGCTCTCCGACAATGCATTGATGGCTTCCAAGATGGCTTATGAAGAATGGACTGATAACTGATAGTTAACTGATGCTATGATATGCAATACTACATGATTATGCTATATGATAATTGCTATTTATTTCAAGATTAAAACTCACAGATACATAAGATTAGCTTGCAAAATGCACTTGAAGTCTCTTGAAGATTCTTGGAGATTAACTCTCTCTCAACTGAAGCTCTTGATTTTATAGACTTTGAGAGGATGAGATTATGTGGCTCAGATCAACGGTCATGATCAGATTTGCAGATTTAGATGGTTGTGAGCAAAGGTGAAGGTTCAGAGAAAGGGGGAAGGAGAAGACAAGTGCCACTCATCTCACCTTGACTGGGTTGCTGACTGAGAGAATCTAGGGATGGTTAGAGGAAATTTAGGCATGAGAGGACAAGTGGACTCAAGTCCTTCCTAAGATGTAGGGGATGTTGGAGAGAATATAGAAGATGGTTATGAAATATGTGTACATACACAATATTCATTAATTTTGGTGGTTGGAGATAAATGATGAATTAATATTTTTAGCCACATGTTTGATGAGTTGGCAAAGGGAAGATGAAGTGGAGATGGAAGGTGAGTTGGAAAATAAATTAAATAATTTAGAAATTATTTAATATTTGAGACTATAGGATAGGAGAATAACTATTAAATATTAGATATTTAATTGTTTGGATGAGATAATTAAACATTAGATATTTAATTAACTTGGTTAAAACGATAATTAAATATTAGATATTTAATTAATTAGAAGAATAGAATAGATGAATTAATTAATAAAATATTAATTAATAGAAAGACATGAAAATGAATTAAATAAATTAATCTTTTCAAATTAACTATTTAATAGAAGAATAATCATTAAATAAATATTAAATATTTATTTAATTGCTCATAGCCATTTTTATGTGTATACATTTTGTCCCTCTTTGAAATGATGTCGAGACAACATTGTTTCAAAGATTAAATAAAGTCTCAACAATGCGTCTGATAGAGATAAAAATCTTGAATGTGTCGACTTGAATTTCATCCTCATAATGCTACCTGCAATAAGTTAGTTTCACAAAATACAAATGGAAATACTACAGGAAATCCAAACTCAACCAATGAAACTACATGAAATACATATGAAATAAAAATAGTAATATTACCTTCATGATTTATGTCTCATTGTGTCCTAACTCCATTGTTCCTGGTTGTAGATGGTGAGCTCTCAGACAATGCACTGATGGCTTCCAAGATGGCATATGAAGAATGGACTGATAACTTGTAGTTAACTAATACTATGATATGCAAATACTACATGATTATGCTAAAATGATTATGCTAAATAATTATTGCTATTTTCTTCAAGATTAAAACTCACGGATGCATAAGATTAGCTTGCAAAATTCACTTGAAGTCTCTTGAAGATTCTTGAAGATTAACTCTCTCTCAACTGAAGCTCTTGATTTTATAGACTTTGAGAGGATGAGATGATGTGGCTCAGATCAACGATCATGATTAGATCTGCAGATTTGGATGGTTGTGAGCAAAGGTGAAGGTTGAGAGAAAGGGGGAAGGAGAAGACAAGTGTCACCTATCTCACCTTGACTGGGTTTCTGACTGAGAGAATCTAGGGATGGTTAGAGGAAATTTACGCATGATAGGACAAGTGGACTCAAGTCCTTCCTAAGATGTAGGGAATGTTGGAGAGAATATAGAAGATGTGAAATATGTGTACGTACACAATATTCATTAATTTTGGTGGTTGGAGGTAAAAGATGAATTAATATTCTTAGCCACATGTTTGATGAGTTGGCAAAGGGAAGATGAAGTGGAGATGGAAGGTGAGTTGGAAAATAGATAAAATAATTCAGAAATTATTTAATATTTGAGACTATAGGATAGGAGAATAACTATTATAAATTAGATATTTAATTGTTTGGAGGAGATAATTAAATATTAGATATTTAATTAACATGGTTAAAAGGATAATTAAATATTAGATATTTAATTAACTTGGTTAAAAGGATAATTAAATATTAGATATTTAATTAATTAGAAGAATAGAATAGATGAATTAATTAATAAAATATTAATTAATAGAAAGACACGAAAATGAATTAAATAAATTAATCTTTTCAAATTAACTATTTAATAGAAGAATAATCATTAAATAAATATAAAATATTTATTTAATTGCTCATAGCCATTTTTATGTGTATACAAAAATTACTTTTGCAATAACTAGAGATAGAATTTAACTCATAATCTTCATTATTTTCCCCTCAAGATAATTGACAAACAACTCCCCCTAGATCCTATCATCTCTTCTCATTTAAGTTACCCCTAGAAGTGTTATTTTAGCTGGTGTAAATGAAATAAACTTAGCCAATGCATCTTTAAAAATAAGGCTACTGATAAATCCGAACTCTTGGCTTAGAGGACCCTTCATGTGAATCTCCCTATTGGAAATCATCTCACTTTCATCAACCCCTTACATCTTGTCTACTATGCACTCATACAAAATCCATCATACACACTTTTTGGTCTTGTCACTCTAAAAAAATTACTTTTTGGTCTATTATACCTTAAATGACATTGGAAAACTACTCTCATGGGTTCATCCAAAGCTCTTAATCTTATCACCTAGAGCTATATGCTAGTGATTCTTGAACACATTTCAAAATTTTGATGTTTGGCTTTTTTTTTCTAACACTCATTATCCTACCTCCATTGAGATTTAGTTGATTTATTCCAACTCGAGTCTCCATATTGTTAAATGCAACTCCTATTGCTACTCCCTTAAAGGCCTTAGCTTTGATCTTTCTAACATTGTTTATAATATATTTTTTCAACTTCAAATTTTGGAGGACCGTACCATGAATACAAAGCATTCCTTGAAGGACTTGTTGCTTCGTTTTCCCTCATGAATCACCCCCACCAATTTGACACCTCTGATGATCCAACTCTCTAATCTTAAGCTATTATGTACTGATAATAGGTTCATGATCCATTCTTATAGTGATTTTGTAAAGCGGAAAATCGCGATCGAACCCTAGTTGTTCTCCCCTCTTCTGACTCCGAGGAGAGAGAAGGGAGGTTCGCTAGGATTCGATGGGTTTTCACTTAAGGGGAAGACTTTACATTTAAAAGAGGGGTTGAAACTCATAAGATTCAATCCCACACAATGTAAGATTGGATGCTAAATGAATTTCAAGGGTTAGGAAAGCAAGGCTACCCTCTTTTGTAAAGAATGTTGTTAAGGAAATTAAGCCAAGAATACATAGAAAGTCATAAAGATTCACTTATAAACTGAGTTCGGGTTATAGGATGAAGCTGCGGACCTGGAATTAGCGGTAAAATGTCGATACGGCGCTGTCCTGCAAATTTGAGCAAAAGTTGTCGGGACGATGGCGCCCGGCGCCACGGTCCTCCGAAAAATCTGTCAAACGAAGGGGGATCGGTTCGTCTCTGCACAAGGATTCCAGATCTTCAATCTCAGCCGCGTACCTACAACCTACACACAGAAAAGCGAAGACGATTGGGGGGTTAGGGATTAGGGGTTTGCCTTTAGGTCAAACCCCGGTTTTGGAATTAACCAAGAAATGAGCAAGAGCTGTAAATGTAAATGTATGTAAAACAAGTACTAATACCTTGTTCTAAGGATGTTGGTATCCTTATGTGCGAAGGTTTAGATGTTGTATGTTGTATGTTGTAGTAGCATGTAGTAAGTGATCTCCTCTTCAATGGTTGAATCCTTGTCTTGAATGCAACACTTAGCCTTGAATGGAGACTTGAAATGATTGATTGCTTGAATGCTTGAGTATAGTTTCCACGCTTTTTTCCGTCATGTATCTGTTCTCCGTTCTCCCAAATGAGAGAGAAAAATGTAGTTTATATACTTGTCAATTAGGGCTGATAGACTGATTTTCCCGACCTTAGGCCGACCAGGGAAGTATATTTCCAAATTGCAATCAAAAAGACCCGATATCACTTAGGAAACCGGGCCCAAAATAGGACCCAGGGACCAGGGCGCTGGGCGCTCTGGTCCCACCTCCGGGACAGCGGGGTGCAAGGAGGTTCAGGCCAAGGTGCTTGAAAAATGCAGTTTTTGGTGTCGTGAGCAAGTTTTGGGGTCTCCATTCAGGTTGCGTGTTGCGTCGCCATCGTGAAGACCAAAATGCAGTCAAAATTGCAAGTGTCGCAATTTTAGGACGCTACATTTAGCCCCCACTTTAGCGGGAGTATGTATGCTCATACTTCCGGTAAAGTACAAGGAAACAACATTGAAAGACTTTCACCACGTCAAGGAGGCAAGATGCACCAAGCCCCCAGTGGACTAAGGATCTTACGACTTCGATTGACAAAGTAAAAGGGAAGATCACGAGGGAGAACCATGACTGTCAGTAGTAAGGTTCCCTCACTATGAGTCATGTAAGAGAAATACCGAAAATTTTCAAAGCAAAGCTAAGTTCGCCAAGAAATTTAGAAATAGGAGGCACACCTGATGCTGCATTCACATTGTTGTGGATGATGTTTTCATTGAATTTGATGGAATCTCTGTTCAGTTTAAACTTCCCAAATGGTTGTTGACTGCTATCACCCTTATCACTCGGAGCCATAGGATGTGATTGTTCCATTTGACTCACAGTCAGTTGATAATTGTGAAGAGTGGCACACAACTGTTTGAAAGAAGTAAACTCAGAAAACAGAAGTTTGTCTCGAATATCTTTTTGTAAATTAGAAATAAAGATTCTTTGAATATCATTATCAGGCACTGGAAAAGAAATTTGAGCATACAAATGCTTATATCTACCAATAAAATCAGTCACTTTTTCTTTAACACCTTGTTTACAATGCATTAAATCAATCAAAGTAACTTTAGGACTTATATTGTTTTGAAATTGTTGAATGAAAGCATTTGCAAGTTGTTCGAAAGAAGTAATAGAATAAGAAGGCAACGAGCAATACCATTGTAGGGCTTTGTCTCTTAATGTTCTAGTGAACAGTTTTGCAAGCAACCTTTGGTCATAAGCAAAATCAGTACATATTGTTTGAAAAGTCTTAACATGTGTTAGAGGATCTCCTTTACCATTATAAAGCTCCAAATGCGGGATTTCAACATGTTTAGGAGGGATAGCTCGAACAATATCAAGAGAAAGTGGGCTCGCAACATCAAATGTGGGCACACTAAACTTAGATTGATTCACAGAGGCAATTTGTTGCTGTAAAGAAGAGACAGTTTGTGCAAGATTGTTAATGGTCGCTTCAGTCGAATAATTCATATTAGGTGTGTTAGATTGAGATGGAGGTGTGATGTTATTGAAAGAAGGTAAAGAGTAAGGTGGTGGGACTCTATGATAATCAATCATAGGGGATGATTGGATAGGAGGAACACTACAAGGAGGAATGGAATGGTTAAATGAATTGCCCCCATGCGTCATGTTCATTTGTGAAGATGTAATAGGAACATTCATTGGAGGAATGTATGAAGAAGTCGGATTGAATGAAGGAATAGGGTTAATTGAAGAAGAGGGAGGATTGCCCCCATGACTAGTGATCATAGGAGGAATGTCTTGTATAGAGGTAGCCATGATGTTTGATGTAAAGGTAGGTATACTAGCAATAGGAGTGGTCAAAGGAATAGAATGATTGACTTGTGTAGGAGGTTGTGTATAACCTAAAGATTCAGCACAACTCTTCATAGGCATCACATTCGAATCCACAATATGTGCGATACCACGTAAAACATCAATTCCATTCTTATCACTTTGAAGCATGCGTTTTAGACCCTCAATTAAAGGAAGAGCTTGACTATCGGGATACTCATGAGACATCCGTTGGTGAAAATCGTCAAATTGGTTATCCAATTTGGAAAGTTGTTCAACGGAAACTTCATGGGGAGCGTCTTCATCATTAGGAGGATTAGAGGAATTACCCATATCCTCGTTAAAAAGGCTACTCAAATTAGGTTCCATCTCCTCAGTAGTTAAACCTTGGAAGGACTTAATTCTACGGCTTCGTCTAACGGGAATAGTGTAAGTAGGGCTTGCTGTTGTAAAACTCATGCACTAGAGAGAGAGAAAAGGTTTTGATCTTAGAGGTAGCAATTTTCAGTAAAACCAGCCAATCTTCCAGATTTAAGCTGTTAAATACAATCCAAAGAAGATAAGATATTCTAAGCCTAGAATTATCCAACATTAATGACTAAATGACTAGTTCCACATTGCTAATTCCTTTAATCTAGATATGGAAAGAGACTCTGAAGTCAAGTGCTTTACTTGTTGAAATAAATCAATTTGTTGTTGTTTCACCAATTGTTCTTATGAATTCCTTTTGTTACATTTCTATAGGAGAGAGGAGCCGAAACGTGTGCACCCTAACTTTGAGGGTCCACGTGGAATGCCATGTGGACCTGAAGATCAACTTTGACCGCTGACCATGTGGACTGTTGAGTTGGCTACCCCAAATAAAAATCTTACGTGTTGACTCGACATAATGCCACGTGTTCTATACCCATTCATTGGAGTGGTTGAGATTATGCCATTTTGGTCTATCGAACGGAACATGGCGGGGCCCACACTATTAACCATCTAATATTCCCATCACTTTTGAACTAGGTTGTCGCATGGCATTCTTGTACATTCCCACCCAATCCACCAACTCCTTTGTCCAAAGTTCCCACCGCCACCTTCAAATTTTCCTTGCAGTGTCATTAACTACACATTAGCACACACCTGGCTCATCCCACGTTTCAACCACAATAGCATTCAATTTGATAGCCTCCTCACATTTTGAGCAAGCCAAAGTTGGTTTGTTTGTTGCGCTCTATCTAGTCCTCGCTATTGTTTGCTCCACATCCTACTTGCGATGGTGTTGAACATGTTGGCATAGCGTTTTCATTGATGCCAACAAGTGTGGGATGTCAATCAGTATACAAGTTAGTGTTAACCGATGAGTAGGTATTGGAGATTGTTGGCATTATGGAAATGTCAACTGGTGAGTAATGTATTGGCCTTGTGTTGTTGTCAACTGGTAGGAATGTAACCGGTAAGCAAGCAAGGTTGAACTAATGAAGAATGTGCAAGCAACTAGTATGCAATTTTGATGTCAAACAACATGACTCCCATCGGATGAAGATGTTGTCACTGAATGAAGAGAAGACTAACAGAAATTGTGTTGGCTCAAGAAAGCAAGGAAGACAAATGGGAATTCTACCAGATCATATGTCTAGTTGAAGATGTATCTTCTCAATTTCAAGAAAGTCATATTAGTGCAATGCCGAAAGAAGAGAGAGCAATGTAATGTCAATCGATTCCCACCAATTATTGGTTGGTAGGTGACAAAGATCCATTCCCACCGAGTGTTGGTAGGTTGAGTGCAATGTTCCATCTACTCCTATCGGTTGGTGGTAATGCTTAGCTTATATCACAACATGCACAAAATATATCATTACTCTTCGAGATAAGGCAAACAAAGAAGTTAAAGGTGGGTGGTTAAAGGCTTATACCGTGTGACCAAAGTGAAACATGAGGAAGCCTCTGGTATATGAAACCAAAGACATGCACCAGACCAACAAGACAAGGCATGATGAGCTACCGAGACAGAAAAGGAAGGGTAATAAGGGATGAGTTTGTCACTTTGGCAAACTGGTTGAGATGATGTCTAGGCTAATGAAGGAGAAGGATGTTGGCATTGCATGAAGATTGCATTGATAAAGTATAGTGTTGTCATTGATGTCTATAGTAACCAGTAATGGAGTTGTATTGCAACCAATAGTGATGCAGTAATGCAACCAGTAGTAAAGCAGTGAAGGAAAATGGTATTGGTATTGTTATTCAAGCAAAGTGATCAACTGGTAACCCTAACCAGTTGATATGTAGAACCCTTATCAATGGAGCTTAGTGAATCAGTTATGATAATATTTGATCGAATGATGATCAGAGATGAAGATTCCACATATGCATGATGCACGTGATGAGTTTCAAAGTGGTTTTGGTGCATGAAGATAGTTGTTTATCTTGGGAATGAGAAAATGCATAGCATGAAGTAGAAAATGCAGGATGATCTAAAGGATGCAATGTGCGGTGATCCAAGAGTAGTTGAAGTTATCTAGAACAATGTGTAGTTGATTGCTATGTAATCCAATGGTTATGATTGAACCGATATGTTTGTAATCTCTAAGAGATTTGTAGGTTTTGTGATATGTTACCAACCTATTGTACTTGTATTTAAGGTCGATGAGTTGTTTGTAATTGTGTTGGTAATTTGGTTAAGTGTGGTAGTGTGATTGTTGTCAAACCATAAGGAGTGTTCGTAGAATGTTGTGAAGGCAGATAGGAGCATAAAAGGATCTGATTAATCAGAGCAGTGCTATTACTAGATCAGCAAAGACCCTGTTGTTCTCTAACCATTACAACAGTTAAATCCCTTAACCGGGTAAGCTTTAATAGGATTCGTGATGTCTAAATCCTCTAACCAGGTGATCCATTAGCTTGGATTTGAAATCCTCTATCGAGGTTACCTCTAATAGGGTATTGCCTTTAAAAGGGTATTGTAGTCAATCCCTTAACCGGGTGGTCCCTAACTGGATTTGTTCTTAATAGGACATTATTGTATAAGCTTCTAACAAGGCTTGGCTCCTAACAAGGAGAACTTCAAAAGAGTTCAAAATACTTGTGGGTATTCATCCCCACCATGGTTTTTCCCATTTGGGTTTCCACGTGAAAAATCATTATGTCAAGTGGTGAATGATTTTGCGGATGTGTTTTGATATGGTTGATATGATTAACTGGTAAAGCCACTTAGATATGTTTAGATGATCGGAAGTGATCTGAAATGAACTATTACTGATGTTAGTAAAGTGATTTAATGTTTTGGTTAAATGGTATGTGAGTTTTAGATGTGTTACATTGTATCTTTGATGTTTTGGTCAACCGGTAAAGTTTGACAGTGCAGTTGCAGTTTTTGTTACAGTTACTAAACTGGTTAGTTTAGAAAGTTGTTTCTAAGTTGGATTTAAGTTTGGTGAAATTTTATTTTATTTTCTATCTACTGATTCACCCCCCTCTCAGTAGTTGACTGAGTCCTTATTGTTTCATCATATTATCAAAGGAAAGGTTTACCATTTGCAAACTTGGATTTATTCTGAGAGAGTTATACAACTTGACAAGTGTAGTCTAGGATAACATGACCTAACTTGTAGAATAAAGAAGAGCATGACATAAACTTTAACCTATTAGTGTATACGAGTAGTATGTCTAGTCCGTGACTCAGTTTGAATCGACACAATCAAATATGTTGGATGTCGACAGAGATAACAGGTGGACTCCAGGTGGCGAACATGCAGTGGTAAGTGAACAACGCATCAGCAAGGTAGTTGCAAATTAGGTCGATATTAAATGTCAATTGTGAAAATCATGGATCAAGTGCAAAGGATTGTGGCTTGAAGTAGATCAAAAGGGAACAAGGTCAATAAAAATCAAGGCCAATGAACAGGATCTAGTTTGCTAAATTTAGTGAACGTGCATTGGAAGGATAAAAAATGGTCGTGATCTGTGATTTTGTTGCGGGATGTCAATCCTAGAGTTAATATTTTCTTTGATCTGATACAAATTGTGGTAGGTGAAGAAAACCTTAGGCGCAAAAATTTTGAAATTCAGTTTTCGCAAGAAAGCATGGATATAATAGTGCAAATCGAAGATCTAAGATGATGATGATGGCTTAGAGTGTGTGATTGGGTGAGCAGAGAGTTGATCAATCTGAGTGTTGATAGAAAAAATATTGAAGTAACTGAGTGTTGGAAGAAGAACCAGTAAGGAGGGTGTAACCAGCAAGGTTTAAGATAACCGGTAAACAGTTACAGAGCATTATTGTCTGTCATACTAGCAGAAACTGTATCGGTAAGGAAGAGAGAGTGAAAAAGGAGACCTAGTAAGGTATAAGATGAGTAAAAGAGGATTCAAACAGAGATAAAAAGATCTTGGTAGAGAAGAGGCAGAGTGACAGAAAAGGATTCAATCGGTAAAGCAAAAAACAAAGCATAACAGTGAATTAGACTATTGAGGATTCATTCGGTAAGTCAGAGGGAGAGTGAAGGGAGATTTGACAGATCTGATGCAAAGAACATAGAACATTGAACAGAGATATTTATGAGAGTTACAAAGCTCATTTGTAACAAGGCTATTACTATTATATTGATTTGATAAGAGTTCATTGTAATCAATGAGTAGGTGCTCGGTGCAGGGGTTAGTGCTCCTTTGGGTTGGTACCCATAAATTCAGGGGTTTGTGCTCCTTTGGGTTGGTGCTCCTTGGGTTGGTGCCCTAAACTTTATACTTAGTGTTTCTTGTGAGGCTGGATTGGAGCAGTAGACTCCAACAACATTTCTCACTGAGGTTTTTCCCACTTTGGGTTTTCCTCGTATATTCGGTGTTATGTGATGTGTCTTTGTGTGTACTTGCATTTTGATCTTTTCCTTTATCTCACTCATATATTCGCTTAGTCTATGAATTTTTAACTAGTACACATATTTAGGATTAAAAGGTTTAAGTTTGTTGATAACCATTGATTCACCCCCCCTCCATCTCAGTGGTATCTTGCATTCTACAATTGGTATCAGAGCATTAGGTTCCCTATTAGATAAGATTTCTCTAGCTTGGGTAGATTCTGGCGTGTGAACACAATGGTTAAATTTGAGTCAATCCCTACTTTGGTATTTGACGATTGAAACTATTATGTGTGGAACTGTAGAATAGAAGTCTACATGTCCTCATTAGGCTATGATGTTTGGATGTCTGTCAAGAATGGATACTCTGTCCCTGCATGTCCTCCAACCCATCCTAATGCTATGAGAAAGTATGAATGCAATGTTGAAGAAATGAAGGCTATCCTTAGTGGATTATCTAATACAGTATCTTCCGAAGTCAAGAGATGTAAATCTACAAAGAGCATATGGGATAGATTGAAGGAGCTCTACGGAAATGAACCTAGCACTACAGAACCAAATTGTTGGAAGAAGAAGAGAAATGGAACATATCAATATACAAATGATAAATATAGATCAGTTAGCTACTGCAGCAATGATGAAGAGGAAATTCATCTCCTCATGGCTCAAGAGACACAAAGTGAGATGCACACATCAAAAAGTGATAATAAAGATCAATCCTACCGACAAGATGTATTTGGGAATGATGAAGAAGATGAAAATGAAGTTGAAGTTGTAGTAGATCTTGAAGGTGAACTTGTAAGTGCACTCGAGGAACTTAGCAGAGTAAGAAGAGAATACAAAATATGTAAAAAGGCTACTACTAAAGAACAAGACCAGTTGATCAAATATCTTGAAGAATCTGAGGAATGTATTTCAGAACTGAAAAACCCAACTGGAAGATGCCAAGAAGATCAATGAAGAAAAAAAAATCAGAGCTAGAGGCCAAGGATAAAGAGTGTCAGAAGCTAAAAGGTGAAATGGACAACCTCAAGAAAGATCTTGAGAAGTGCCAAGATCAGCTCAAGGAGAGGATTTGGTATAAAGGTAGCACTAAAGCCTTGGATAAAATGTTGAATAAACAAAGACACTCCAAGGATACCAGAGGAATTGGATATGATACTGACAAATGCTCCACAAGAAAGGATATCTCCACTAAAGAAATTCAGTTTGTCTCCTCAAGTGAAAATGACAATGGACAGACCTTCACTATCAAGAATGCTCCGAGAAAGAAGGTAGACCTAGCTACAACTACTAAAGACATGAAGCTAAAGGTGGCTGCTACAAAAAGGGATAATGTTAATCTAAAAGGGAAAGTAAAGTTGAGAGAAGGTGGCTTCATCAGAAATAAGAACATAAGAAGACAGCCTAGAAGACCTCCTTTTAGTAGAAGACTAAGAGATTCTATTGCTCACAAGACAAAAATAAGAGTGGAGAAAGAAGGGATTAGATGAAAGGACTATAGAAATTGGACAGCTCAAGATCAATCCCTGGAGAAGTAGAAATGGAGAAAACAAGCCTACAAGATCACCACATGTTTGGCAAAATAAATTTGTAAGTTATAAGCCCTCCTTCTTCGGTTACTGATTTTCATGTAAAGGATATGGCCATAGAAGTCATGAATGTAGAAAGAAGAATTTTAAGTCATATGCCAGCCTCTACACACACTCCCTCAACAAAGGTGCAAGGTGTAATAGTCATGCTCAATATGGAAGAAGTTATGAATCATATGAGAATCAAAGACCTGGATGGAACAAAAGGAGAAGTGTTCATGTAAGATCGAGAAATCTATTGGTTCCAGTAGTTGGCTACAATCGCATGGTCAGGAGAAGAGGAACAAGACAAATTAATAGAAGACCCCATGATCATCTAGTTGGCATGAACACAATATGTTACTATTGCAATAATTTTGGTCATCCTGCAAAATTTTGTAGAGAAAGGACTATTCAACAAAAGAAAATTAATACTGCTCCAAAGACTGCAAATGAGAAAAGGGGAGAAATCAAGAAAGTATGGAGAAAGAAGCAAGAGAACATAACCATGGGTAGGCACTATTCAATGCATAGGTGGTATTTCCTAAGGCTTAAAGGAGATTAAATACCTTAGGGGGAGCTACATATTGATCACATTATTCAATCCCAAATTTGAAAAGGACAATTGTAAGGACAGGTTGCTACTGGTATAAGGGAGAAGATGGATGGCAATGTGTGTAGTTAGTGCCCTAGCTACACATCTACATATGTGAGATGGATTATTGTTTCATGTGTCAATAGATGGTTTAAACTGCAAAATGGTAGCGGAGGCATTTGACTTAGGAAGATGGAATTTAGTGGATAAAGTGTTCTGATGGAGATATTAGTTCGGTATAGTGTTAACCGGAATTGCAGATTATGTGAGTCAATGTATTCTAGGATCATTGCAATGACTCTTGTGGCTTGGACTAAGGAAATTATGTCTTAAGTGATATTGGAGAAGTATTGTGTGAAAATTTGTTGGTCCGGTAGTCGACCTTATGTGCATGTACCATTATGATTTAACTTGTTTGGTATTTGACATGATGTTGATGTGATTTGGCATTGTGGTCATGCAAGATTATGTCACAAGGTTGTGATTGATATCACGGAAGTGGAAGATCATTTGTAGATCATATATACTCAGCTCTATTGATGCAAGGTACAGATTGGCGCTTTGGTTTAGGATCTAACAAACAAAGAAGATCTGAGATATGTGGTTCAGGGGGAGTTGACTCTTGAACCATAAGTTGCACACAGGGGGAGAGTATGTATCACTAGCTAATTTGTGATTTTCATAATTGTGTGAGTTGTCTCTTCATTTCACAAGTTGGAAGAATACCTGTCTATGGGAAAGCTTGGTGAGTTTAGTAGTTGTACAAGTTGTCTATTCTATTTACAGGCTGGTAGAATTTTGGTAATCAAAAGGAGGAAATAACTTGGTGTTTGAGCCCTTTGTCATTGGTATCAAAGGGGGAGATTAACTTCAAACTTCAGAGCAACTTCCTAAGGGGGAGAATATATAGTCTAACCGGTAGCTAAGTGAAATTCACTGGCGCCCTCATTCACAAAGGGGGAGAACTTAGAAAACTGCCTTGAGCCCTTCGTCATTGTTGTCAAAGGGGAGGAGAGACTTCAGTTGTGAATAAAGTGTGTGTTGACATCAATGCCAAAGGGGGAGATTATTGGCATTGTGTTGCCATTGATGTCAACTGGTATGGGATGTCAACTGGTATACAAGTTAGTGTTAACCGGTGAGTAGATATTGGAGATTGTTGGCATTATGGAAATGTCAATCAGTGAGTAATGTGTTGGCATTGTGTTGTTGTCAACTGGTAAGCATGTAACCGGTAAGCAAGCAAGGTTGAAATAACGAAGAATGTGCAGGCAACCGATATGCAAGTTTGATGTCAACCAGCAGGACTCCCACTGGATGAAGATGTCAACAAATGAAGAGAAGACTGATAGAAATTGTGCTGCCTCAAGAAAGCAAGGAAGACAAATGGGAAGTCTACTAGGTCATATGTCTGGTTGAAGATGTATCTTCTCAATTTCAAGAAATTCATATTAGTGCAATGTCGGAAGCAGAGAGCCACATAATGTCAACCAGTTCCCACTAGTTGTTGGCCAACAGGTGACAAATATCCATTCCCACCAGGTGTTGGTAGGTTGAGTGCAACGATCCATCTACTCCTACCAGTTGGTGGTAATGCTTATCTTATCTCATAACATGCATGGAATACATCATAACCCTCCGAGATAAGATAGTCAAAGAAGTTAAAGGTAGGCAGTTGAAGGCTTATATCGGATGACCAAAGTGAAACATGAGGAAGCCTCTAGTATATGAAACTAAAGACATGCACTGGATCAACAAGAGAAGGCATGATGAGCTACTGGGACAAAAAAAGGAAGGGTAAGAAGTGATGAATTTGTCACTTTTGAAAATCGGTTGAGATGATGTTTGGGCTAATGAAGGACAAGGAAACGATTAGCATTTGCAGACTTGTATTTATTCCGGGAGAGTTATACAACTTGGCAAGTGCGATCTAGGATAACATGACCTAACTGGCATAACAGAGAAGAGCATGACATCAATTTTAACCGGTTAGTGTATACCAGTAGTATGTATGGTTTGTGACTGAGTTTGAACTGACACAATCAAATATGTTGGATATCGACAGAGATAACACGTAGACTCCAGGTGGCAAACATGCAGTGGTAGGTGAACAATGCATTAGTGAGGTATTTGTAGATTAGGTTGATATTAAATGTCGACTATGAAAATCATGGATTGAGTACATAGGATTATGGCTCGAAGCAGATTGAAAGGGAACAACTAGGTTGACAAAAATCAAGGTCGATGAACGGGATCCAGTTTGCTAAATTTAGTGAATGTGTATTGGAAGGATCAAAAATGGCGGTGATGTGTGAGTTGTTGTAGGCTATCAATCCCAGAGTTAAGATTTGATTTGATCTAATATGGATTGTGGTCAGTGAAGAAAACCCTAAGTGCGAAAAGTTTGAAATTTAGTTTTTGGCAGGAAAGCATGGATATAATAGTGCAGATCAAAGATCTAAGATGATGATGCCATCTTAGAGTGTGTGATTGGGTGAGCAAAGAGTTGATCAGTCTAAGTGTTGATAGCAAAACAATTGAAGTGACTGAGAGTTGGAAGAAGAACCCGTAAGGAGGTTGTAACCAGTAAGGAAGAGTGAGTGAAAAAGGAGACCCGATAAGGTAGAAGCCAAGTAGAAGAAGATTCAGACAGAGAGAAAAAGGTCATGGTAGAGTAGAGATAGAGTGATAGAATGGGATTCAACCGGTAAAGCAAAAACAAAGCATAATAGTGAATCAAACTATTGAGGATGCAACTGGTAAGTCAGAGGGAGAGTGAAGGGAGATCCGACAGAGCTAATGCAAAGGACATAGAACATCGGACGAAGATATTTGTGAGAGTTACAAACTTTATTTGTAACAAGGTTATTATTATTGTATTGATTTGATAAGCATTCATTGTAATCACTGAGTAGGTGCTCGGTGTAGGGATTGGTGCTCCTTTGGGTTGGTGCCCATAAATTCAAGGGTTGGTGCTCCTTGGGTTGGTGCCCTAAACTTTGTACTCGATGTTGCTTGTGAGGTTGGATTGGAGCAGTAGACTCCAGTAGCATTTCTCACCGAGGTTTTTTCCACTTTGGGTTTTCCTCATATATCTGGTGTTATGTGATGTGTCTTTGTGTGTGCTTGCATTTTGATCTTTCCTTTATCTCTTGTATATTCACTTAGTCTATGAATTTTTAACTGGTGCACATATTAGGATTAAAAGGTTTAAGGTTGTTGATAACCACTTATTCACCCCCCTCTCAGTGGTATCTTGTGTTCTACAGAAAATAGTTAGAATGGCAACCAAATATGTGCAACTTCATTCAAGTACATGGAAGACTTTCTCACCACATTTCCTGGTTTTCCGATTTTTTGGGGGTTCATTTTTTTGGTTTTTTTCTTTCTACTTCCATTTTTTTTATGTATGCAGGTATGGCGGGTGACGAGGATAGGATGACATCAACATGGGACTAGAACCTATTGTCCCCATTCAACCTAGGTGAGGTTTTTTCCTCACTAAGGCCTACCGATTCCATGCAATTTTTTGTTTTGTTTTCTTTTCCTCTTTTGCCATTTTTGGCATCGTTCTTATTGCCTCCATTCTTTTGTTTGCTTGTCTAGCGACGTTTCTGTGCAAGTCATGTTTCTGAACATGAAATAATGTGTTCATGAACACAAATACATGCACAAAGGGAATCATAATCCTTTGTTCAAGCTCTATTGTAATTTTAATGGTGATTTCTCAATACAAATGATTTTCATTTTGTGCATCATTGTTAATATTGGTGGCATGTTTTCGATTTTGAGCATCACATTGCTAAAAAATGGTTATAAATTTTAATTTCGAGCACCATTGTTAATGGGTTTTAAATTTCATCGTTAATGTTTTAGGGTTTGAATGGTTTTAATGATTGGTTTGTTTCAATGATTTCAATGTTTGAATGGTATCAAACCCTTTGAATGGTTGGAAGGGTTGAATGGTTCAAGGTTTTAGATTCACTCTGCGTATGGTTTATTTTTTATTGTCAATGCGTATGGGTTTCATATTTTGGTTTCTTGTTTTACTTGTCAACCATCACATTTCTTTAATGGTTTAAGGGTATTCAATTTTACATGTATTATTTGAAGGTTTAAAGGATTCATTGGTTTCCAACCCTTTCAATGTAACTGGTTGAGGGTTTCTTTTTCACTCTACGAATATTTTTTTAACACTGTTGATCTTTAAAGGTTTCCACATCCATAATATATTTGCACACATCATTTAAATTGGACTGTTCATTTAGGATTTTTTAGTTCCCATCTTTGTATAAAAACATAAAACCCACTACTACTTTCGGGGTTTCAAATTTAATGTATTCTTGTTCCCATACTACTTTCTAGGTTTAAAATTCAATGTATTTTGTAAATGTATAATGGTTTATAATATCTACCTCATATTTTGGTTTCCTGGTTTCCAATTCAACCATCACATTGCTTTAATGGTTTAAGGGTATTCAATTTCACTTGCATTTTTTGAGGGTTTAATGGATTCAATGGTTTCCAACCCTTTCAATATAACTTGTTGAAGCTTTTTTTTTCACTCTTCCTATAGTTTTTTTACATCATTCATGCTTAATGGTTTCCACGCCCACACTATATTTTCACCCATTGTTTAAAATGGATTGTTCATTTAGGGTTTTTCTTGTTCCCTTCCTTGCATTTAAACATAAACCCCACCATGTAGAAGGCTTTTGAGGTTTCAAATGCAAACTATTTTGTAAATGTATAATGGTTCACAATTTCACCCTCATATTCTTATATTCTTCATTTCCATTTAGAGCATTACATTGCATTTATAAATGTATAATGGTTTTTCAGTTTTGCCTGCATTGTTTGAGGGTTTAAAGGGTTCAATGGTTTCAAACCCTTTCAATGTAACTTGTTTAGATTCATTGATTGTACTTATTTGTTTCTTTGTTAAATAGTTGTCATGTTCCTTTATGTATTGTTAAGTCAATGAATGGCCAATTTCCTTTAATGCCTTAAAAAATGGTATATATAATACTTGGTTTCATTGTTGAACTTGTTCCTTTCTTAGTTTTATAAATAGTTGCCATGTTTCTTTAATACTTGAGAACTACCATAGTTTCCATCTTTCTTTATAAATAGTTTCCTTGTTCCTTTTTAAATAGTTCCCATGTTTCTTAATACTTGTGAACTTCCATACTTAAATAGTTGTCATGTTTCTTTGTAAATAGTTGCCAGGTTTTTTTTATAAATGTTAGGAATCCCAAAGATACTGAGAGGGGGGTGAATCAGTATCTAACTGGTGAATGGATTTTCTGAACTTATTAAATGAGTTGCATTCCAAAACAGTGTACGGTTAAACTAGAATTAATGAAGTAAATAAGAACAATAAGCACAACATGAAAAGCACACCATAACACAATATTTTTGGCAAGGAAACCTGGTGTGGGAAAAACCTCGGTGGGATTTGTGACCCATAATATTCGCTTACTAACCAATAAGTGAATATTACTGATATAATAGGGGTTTGCACATGCAGGAAGGCCAAGTGCTTAGAGCTCACTGCTCAGTTACAAAAAGAAGTCTCGCTGACTTACAAAAGTGGATTATATAAATCCAATGTCATGTACTGCTTCGGATCAACATCTACTATGCCAGGTTTAGTATTGGTTTAAGCTCTTGCAATAATCATAAACCCTATTCCAAAAATTGCCTTAATATTCGCACATAATATCCATCTATGTATATTCTTATCCATCTCCTAAATGTTCTACAATATCTCATACTTATATATGAGCCTTCTTACAATATGCCATGTCATCTTACAAAAAGATATTACAATAAAATACATTATGCAATAAACAAAATCTTGTCGGCCAGGGTGCCGGTAATCATCTTTTGGTGTCGGTGAATTGTATGCCGGTGTAGAGTCTGTCGGTGCCAGTGCCTACTGGTGTCATATGATTGTAAGGTTGCCATCAATGACAATACCTTCAATCACCTACAATTTATCATTGGAGTGTGCATTTGCCAACAATATCCTCCTTTGGCATTGATGGCAACACTCATGAGAAAAAGCCAAAAAGTATGTCTAAAAAGTGTTGTCCAAAACTGTCTTACCAAAACTGTCAAAACTGTATTACTAGAATGTGTGCTCCTCCTGAGCTGATGATCTCTTATGTCATATCCTTTTTCTCATCCTCTACTACTCCCCCTTTGGCATCAATGACAAAGCTTATCTTTTAATGTCAATTGAGTGTAGTTCTTGTCATGATCCTTGTAACCGGTGGGTTACAATCTAATATAACTCCGCTAAAGCAACATTTAGACTGTTGTAGAATCTTTCACTTTCCTTTATTGTTGCTTCAATCCTCTAAATTGTATCGGTGAGTATGTGCATTTTCTCTTCTGGTGTCTTAAGTCCTAGAACAAGAGCCTCATAAATCTCTTTTCTCAAGGAGATGAGGATATCCAGTTTAGGACTTAGTCTACACTTCGGTTATTTTTCCTTAAACTTTATCTTTTCTTTGTCTTTTTCAAGTTTTTTCTATTTTCTCTTCAAAAACTGTCATTTCTTGTTCAACTACCGATAATGAATCTGATGAACCTATCAAGTTGTTAGCAATATCATTGATTTCCTTTTGAGCTATGATGGTTTCTTTATCTATATCCTCTGTCAAAATGTTAGTTTTGCATATGTCTCTATACAATTTCTTGAAGTCCAAAATTGTCTTGCCTAATACCGGTAATAAGGTATCCATGTGTTCCTTATTTTTCTTGACTATTTCCTCAAAGAATTTTTCCTTCTCTTTATTCATTTTCTCTCTGAATGTATCTTCATTTATCTGATCAAGTGTTAATAGGTTGTCGATTATGTACTTAGACAATGTGTCTAATTGGCTCAAAGAATCTTTATTCTCTATATTACACTTAGGTGCTATCAATTTTAAAATTGGTAAAGTGTCATCTATAGCCTTATATGCTAGTGTATTGCAATCTTTTATTTTCTTGATACGATCTAGCAGTACCTCTGTCACATTTGTTGGCCTAAATTCAGTCATTGAGGTTCTGGATGACTGTCCAACTGCCTTTACAATGTGTAATTTGTCGGTGGTAGTAATAGCTTTACTTTCCTTTGTCTCTAGAGGATCAGTTTGTGTCTCCATTTCTACTACCAAAGGTTTAGGTTTATCAGATGTAGCCAGTGGTACTATTTATGTATGTACCTGTGAATCTTGTTGCTCTATCTATTTCTCTGATGGTGCTTCTAATGATTTTTTAGTGGTATCCACTACTAGTTTTTTTGTTTGCATCTCAGTACTGTCTACTGCTGCTGACTCAGTAGGTTTTTCTGTAGCCGGTATTCCATCAGTCACCATTCCAGTAATCAAGGGGTCAACTGATTTTTCAGTTTGTTGCTTTTCCTCAACTGTGTCTTCAACATTTACCTCAATTGTAATGTCTTCTACCGGTGGCTCAGTAGCCACATCTCTTTTCTCACTTGATTCCTTATCCACAACAATATTTACTTCCTGAGTGTCAATGTTCATTGTATATAACACTTCTGAATCAGGATTTGTATCTTCATGAGGTGCTTCCATACTCTCTATTGTCGGTGGAGTATCAGCAGTTTGTACCAGTGGAGTATCAGAGGAAGGTGGGGGCAAGTTATCAGTTATCTTCAGGCTCGAAGGTCCAACTACCTTGCCTTTCCCCTTATCCTTATCCCTTTGATGGACTCTGATAGTCTTTGGTCGTTTGAGCTCTTCTTGTTTCTCCTTTTCAACAAAGAATATGTCCCACTTGTCTGCAGTCTCTTCTGATATTTCATTAACTCTTCCTGCCATCAGTGCTACATGTCGGTGACCAATTGAGAATACTGTCCGATTAGCCTCACTGATTAACTCATCAATCTCTTGAGTTGAGTTCACTGGGTGAACTGCAAGTAGTTTTTTCTATTTTGATCTTTTTATCTAATTCCACAATTGCTACCCTTCTAGCTTCTAATCTTCTATATAAGTCATTGGGTATATCATCAACAATTTCCATCAAAAATTTCTTATAAATGTCAAGATGTAAGATAACACTATTTTCTAAACTTTCTTTTTCATCATTTGATAGTGTGTTATACAACTTGTTGATGTTAGTCAATTTGCCATCTTTAGTTATTTCATTTAAAAGTTTGTCAAGTGGAGGAACAACTTGTCTTTGTTTCCTATTCTTTGGTGTCAGTTTCCTTCTCAGAGGCCTAACTGCCTGTTGTTTCTGCCTTGTTCTTTTAGGTGTAGGAGCAGGTGTCGGTGAGGGTTTTCTTTTTCTCTCTACCCTTTTGAACTCTACAGGTATCTCATTGTCAGAGGAGGTAGCAATCGGTGAAAGATGTGCTTCTGGTTGTAGTTCTTCTAAGTCACTCTCCATAATACCAGTTTTATTTAATACATCCTCTTTTATAGCGTTAGCCTACCTTGTTCCTTTCCTAACTATCTGCTCAGTTTTCTTTATCCTTTTCTGAGATTGAATGCCTCTTTCAATTGTTTCAGCATTGCCAAATACTTTTTCTATTGATTCTTTAGGGGCTTCTAAGAGGGATTTTGCATAAGTTTCAATTATATTCTCATCTGCCTCATATCCCATTTCAGTAACCCAAATAGTCCTTGGGACAACTGCCTCCATCCAAATTTCATCCTGCTTTATTACAAAGCATATCTCCTTTTGATATTTGTCAATAATAATTTGAGATAGCCTTATCCTTGTTTTCATCCTAGCCTTCAAAGCCTGAAAATGTTCATTTATATTCGTTTCTCTGTCATCTCCCATGTTGTTCATAATGTCCAGTAACTGTTTTCCTACCAGTATGTCAAAACCAAAGTCTTTTCTACCAATACCGGGTACTTTCTTGGTGATATATAGCATTAAGCACACAAGTAAATTGCCAAATCTGAAAGTCCCTTCCTTGTCACCTTTGATTTTCTTTAAGTTGTCTATCAGTTTGTCTTTCAACCATTCACATATGTCAATTTTGGCATTGTTGTTCACTAAGTCATAAGCACTTTTAATAACAAGCTAGAAACAGAGTTTAGTCTATTGGCATGAGTAGCTTTTGTTGGGAAAAATGGTGTCTCAACCTTGCATTTATGCGAGGTTACTATTTATAGTAAGTTTTCATTTGAGCACGAAATGGTGTGAAACTCTCCCTGAAGCTTCTGGTTGGCTAGATAAGCATTCTGGTAAAGTTGTGTCGCAAGGTCACAGCTAGTTTTGAAGATATTAAAGTTTTCGTCTTGGAGGGGTGCAATAAAATGTTTAAACTTAATTTTGGGGACTTTAGAGGCTCTAAAACGCCCTAAAAAGTGGTCATAACCAGAGAAGCGGGTTATGAGGTGATAGAGCACTTCGCGAGCTTTCCGGCGCTTCAAACGGTTCGTCAATCGGACACCCGGTTCTCAAGTTATGGCCTCCGGAAGTTTGTACTCTTGAAATAGGAAAAATAATTTGTATCGAATACATAAATGAGCTGTAAAAAGGGAGCAACACGTGTTGATGTGTGCTTTAACATGTCATAGGGCATCTAGAAGGAAGATAAGGTCGGCTACACCTTATTGGGTGGTTTTAGCCCATGGTTTTGTAATACCGTTTGACGGTTTCTTGTATTGTATCTCCTATTTATGAGGTGTGAGAGATAGAGGTTGTGTGTAAGAGTCCTATGGCTATTGAGTTGCCTCTGAATCTCTGATTAGTGGTACTCCTGCGAAGAGCTTGCTCTGCAAGTATGTTGTAATCTGTTTTTGATTGCTGAATAAAATATTGAGCTGCTTTTGGAGGGTGGGGTTTTTCTCCCGAAAGGGTTTTCCCCACGTAAATCATTGTGTTGTGGTATGAATGTTATTATATCTATTTCTATTTTCTATAACTGTTGTAATGATCTGAAAAAGTTTTGCATTACCCTCCTCTCAAGGTTAGCGTAGGAAGTTGTTTCTGCTACTTAACTTCCTTACAGCTTTGTAACCAAGTATCATGCTAATGAACTTCACATTTATATCCTTAACAACGTTGACTCTTAAGGATCTCTTGTCAAAAGTTGCACCGGTTAGAGTCATCACAGTGTCATTTGGAACCTTTTTAGTTTTATCAGGCCTGCTACCGGTAGAAGGTAATCCTGTCACTACCCTAACTGCCTCTTTGGTTATCTTGTGAATTGAATCGAGCCAAAAGAACTCTTCATGTACTCTTCTTAGCACAATCCTTATGACATCCTTTGAAAAATAAGGGATAGTAAGGATTTCCACAAAACCTAGGGTTTCAACTATCATATCTTCTGGTTTAACATTTCCATTTTCATCACATAAAATAGTCCTATACATGTTCTTGATTTCATCATCAACTAGTTCTTCTATATGACAATGTATGTATATTCTAGGATCCTCAGCATATACTACTCCCTTGGGTATTTGTGAGAATGCTCCTAGGGTATCATCTTTCTTCACAATTTCGGGAATGATCTTGAATACGGGTCTAGGGTGCTTAATAACTTCAATCACAGTAGGGTTTGCAATGAATTCAGATACAAAGGAGGAAGCCATTGTTATAAATACCTTAATCTACCTTGAGGTATGAGTGCTTGATTGATTTTCTTCACTTTTCGCTATGAATGCCTTCGCTCGGGATTTTAGCGCCCTCAAAAATTTGAATGCTCGGTGAATGGAAAAAAAGAGCCAAAACACTTGCTTTATAGTGTTATTACCTTCAACTACCATAATTAATGTCTGTCGGTTAAGTTAAACTTAACACATCTACTGGTAAAGAAGTGATTTAACTTCTCATCATCAACTGAGGGTAAATTAGCATGTTTTTCAATTTGTTGCCATACCCCCAAAGGATTTTCTTCAAATAGATGAAGAACCTCCTGCCGGTGGAGTGATACTTTGTTCTACCGGTGAAGGAATAGCTTCACTAACACTCTGATCTGACTTTCTAATCCATTGCTTTGAGAATTCTTGTTTGACCTCTTCAACCTTTTCTTCACCTTTCAAATTAGGTCCTTTGTTATTTGTCGGTGATGCCTTACTTCTACAAAAATTTGCAATATGTCCAATTTTGTTGCAAGCATAACAAGTCATATTGTTTTTTTGAATAGCTTTTCCATATCCTATGTCGGTATGTCTTCGGCATTGATTAGATAGATGTCCAAATCTTCCACAAACATAACATCTTACATTCATTCTGCAATTTTTTGAGTTGTGACCAATTTTATTGCATTTAGAACATTGACTGGTGGGTGCATTAGTGTTCTGATAATTTCTAGATCTACATTGATTTTCTCTATGACCATACTTGTTACAGTTAAAGTATTTCCCATTGAATTTGTAAGCATTAGGCTGTCTTTCCGGTTTACTATGATCATGATTTTTTGCAGTACCAGAGCTTTCACCAACTTCAAAGCCAAGGCCATTTTTATATCCATTAGGTTTTTGATTCTTCGGCATGTTATCAAGTTCCTCTCAGCTTTTGCTGAATTTCTCTGTGTTGATTTGCAGTAGCCAACTCATTTTCCAAAATTCCTTTTTGTCTCATGAGTTCAGTTCTATTATTTTGTGTATGCATCAAGTATGTCTTCAACATATCATTTCCATGACTGAGTCTTGTGTTTTCATTTCCAGCATCATTTAGTCTTCTAGCCAATTCATCTTCATTCTTCTTCCTATCTTCAATGTCTTTACAAAGCCTCACAGTCATATCTTGCATCTCATTCTTCATTGTATTGTTTTCTTGTCTCAGTTTGTTCACAAGGTCATTAAGAGTTTCTTTTTCATCATCATCATTCTGCATCTTCTCAAAAAGTTCTCTTCTTTTTCCTTGCAATAGTGAGATTTTCTTGAAGTCCCTGAATGATTTCCTGTGCAGCTTTTAGATCATCTTCAAGTTTGATATTCTTCAATTTTTCTGCATCATAGTCTGAAAGAGTTGTTTCTAATTGCTTTCTCAAGTTTTCCATCTCTACCAATGTTAGAATCTTCTTCAAGTTGTTAGGATTTTGAAAATAGAGGACCAGGCTTTGATACCAATTGTTAGGATTCCCAAAGATACTGAGAGGGGGGGTGAATCAGTATCTAACTGGTGAATGGATTTTCTGAACCTATTAAATGAATTGCATTCCAAAACAGTGTACCGGTAAACTATAATTAATGCAGTAAATAAGAACAATAAGCACAACATGGAAATCACACCATAACATAATATTTTTTGCAAGGAAACTCGGTGTGGTAAAAACCTCGATGGGATTTGTGACCCACAATATTTGCATACTGGCCAATAAGTGAATATTACTAATACAATAGGGGCATGCACATGTAGGAAGGCCAAGTGCCTAGAGCTCACTACTCAGTTACAAAAAGAAGTCTCACTAACTTACAAAAGTGGATTATATAAATCCAATGTCATGTACTGCTTCGGATCAGCATCTGCTATGCCATGTTCAATACCGGTTTAAGCTCTTGCAATAATCATAAACCCTATTCCAAAAACTACCTTAATATTCTCACATAATATCCATCTATGTATATTCTTATCCATCTCCTAAATGTTCTACAAGATCTCAAACTTATATATGAGCCTTATTACAATATGCCATGTCGTCTTACAAAAAGACATTACAATAAAATGCATTATGCAATAAACAAAATCCCATCGGCCAGGGTGTCGGTAATCATCTTTTGGTGTTGGTGAACTATATGCCAGTGTAGAGTCGATTGGTGTCGGTGCATGTCGGTGTCATATGATTATAAGGTTGTCATCAATGACAATACCTTAAATCACCTACAATTTCTCATTGGAGTGTGCATTTGCCAACAATAAATAGTTGCCATGTTTCTTTCTTAGTTTTATAAATAGTTCACATGTTTCTTTCAATAGTTGCCATCTATTGTGAAGGGTCCAATTCATATTTATTTTTCATTGTTGAACTTCTTTCTAAATAGAGTTATAAATAGTTGCCCACAAATGTCAAATGGATAATCTTCAAACAAAAGTAAATTGTTAAATTGAATACATTAACTGTCAAATAGGAACCCTTAAACACTTTAACATTAGCAGTGACATTGAAACCCTTTAACACATTTCAGTATGCCATAACAAGTATTGGTTTAAGGGTAGACGGTACACCCTTCCTTGCAGTGGCATTAACTACGGATCCTTTCTCGTTAACTATCACTCGTCCATATATCTATAAATTCATAGATGTGTGTGTGTGTGTGTGTGTGTGTGTGTGTGTGTGTGTGTGTGTGATGAAAGTGGATAACAACAATGTTGAAAGACTAAATGAATTCAACCACAAAACCCTAGCCTAACAACAACAAAGATCCACCATAACATATGAAGATTACCTAAGACAATACAAATCAAATGAAATCACAAAGATTATACCATCACATGTCCAATAGGGTTTGGATCTCCATTCTTCCTATCTCCATTGATCTTGCTTGATATATTTGCTCTCAGATTTTATATGTGCGCAAGAGCTCAACAAAGAACGAAAATGTGGTTGCAAGTAGAATCGCATGTAAAAGGCGTAGTGTAGTCGAGTAATCAAGTAGTTGGTCAGTTAGGGTTGATAATGAAGGAAGCATCTTCTTATATAGAAAGCACTATAAGAAATGGAGGGATAAGATTGAGAGGTGTAAAAGATAAATGGTCAGCTATGATTAGAGGGTAGGTAGAGAAAATAATAAAATAATGAGAGGGTAGGTAGTGTATGAATTAAGAGATGAATGACATGTGTCATGGGTAGAAAAGGATAATGAATTAATTAAATAAATAAAGATTTATTTAATTAATAGAAGAAGTGGGATCAATTAAATAAATAAAATATTTATTTAATTTAGGAAAAGGATAATTTAAATAAATAAATGTATTTATTTAAATGAGAAATAAGGCTAGAAAAGGATAAATGAATTAATTAAATAAATAAAGATTTATTTAATTAATAGAAGAATTAGGCTAAAATAATTAAATAAATAAAGATATTTATTTAATTAGACATGACAATTTTAGGTGTCTACATTTTGCCCCTCTTTGAGACAATGCAGCTTGTCGTGTTGTTTCAAAGAAGATAATATGAACTGATACAAAGTTGCCCCGAGATTGGAATGATATGCCCCCTCGAGAGATTGGATGAAAATGTCTAGAAAGATCGCAGACAATCTCTTGATGAGAAAGAAAGGCTAGAATGGACTGACTGGATAGAGTCACAAAGTCATGGGATAATGAAGACTGACTCGGGAAACGAGGGCTAGAGCTAGGGTAGTATATAAAATAGACCACGAGGGGAATACATCCTCATTTTCATCCACACATCTGAGAGATCAGAGTGCAGAGCGAGAATAGAGCAGCAATAGTCAACAGCGATGGCATTAGTGCATAGATTCAATCGTGTTCGCCGATTTCAGAGGCCAGCCGACGCAGGAGAGCCGATGAGTACCACAAAATCTCCTTGTACTTTGTTGTAATAAATGTTGTCATTAATGCATGCTAGGTAGTGCAATAAATGCGCTTTAGGATAATGTCAAAACGTCGAGGCGCATCTGCGTTGGTGCCAGGCATGTCTAGGTTGGCTAGGCGCATCTGTGTTTGTGCCAGGTGCATCTATGAATTCAGCAACGTCTATGTCAGATGCGAACGCATCTGTGTTGTGCAGACACGTTTGCGCAATGTAGGTATGTTTGTGCAGGGCAGGTGCGTCTGTGCAAAGCATAGGCATGTCTATGTATTTCAAGCGCGTCTGTGCAGAGTAGGCACGTTTATGCAGTATGTAAGTGCATTTATGTCATGAAGGCGCGTTTGTGTCTTCAAGGTCAAATCGATAGTTTTGTGATGATCATACACTGACAATTGGATAAGTTGCTGAGAGGATACACTCAAGCAGGTCCTCTAGGGAAGACTAGGATAGCAAATAGGGCTAGGTTTGACAATTCTGTGATAGAACATACGTTGCCAATTAGGAAACTACTCAAGAGGATACACTCAAGCAGAGGCCCTAGGATAGGATAGATCGAGGCACTTTGTGATGAACAGTGAGTACCAAGACATAGTACTTTGTGATGAACAGGGAGTACCAATAGGAGCAACACTTGTGATGAACAGGGAGTGCAAATATGAGCAGCACTTTGTGATGAACAGGGAGTGCAAATATGAGCAGCACTTTGTGATGAACAGGGAGTGCAAATATGAGCAGCACTTTGTGATGAACAGGGAGTGCAAAACTCGTACTACTTTGTGATGAACAGGGAGTACCACTAGGATAGATAGCAACACTTTGTGATGAGCGGTGAGTGTCACTAAGATAGAAGCAACACTTTGTGATGAACAGTGAGTGTCACTTGGATAGAAGCAACACTTTGTGATGAACAGTGAGTGTCACTTTAACTGACATGATTGCTTTGCTTGACTACAGGAGTACCTGCCTATGCTAGAGTCACGAGAGAGATTCCTATCGACACAAAGATTATGACCAAAGCTGACATTCAAGGACCGAGTTGCTATTGAGGCTATGGGTCTGAGATATATCATGTATATGCCTAAGTTTTGGGCGAACATGGGGTTGTTGACTGCGTTGGCTGAGAGATGGCACTCAGAGACTTGTAGTTTTCATTTATCGACGGGTGAGATGACAGTCACCTTGGAGGATGTATACAGAATTCTACAGATACCGATCGATGGGGAGCTGATACCCTATGATCGAGATGGAGATAGGGAGGCACTAAGGCGAGTGTTCCGGGATCCCGGACTAGAGATGAGAGTTGGACATGTGGCATAGGATACCATGATAGCAACAGGACTGGCACTACTAGCAATGTTAGGAGGAGTGATCAGTGGGTTCTTGTGTCCAAACAGGGTGACACAAGGGTTGGTTGTAGGCTGGGGGAGCACCTTGGAGACATTGGTTACATAGCACACTAGATATGCCTAGGGATCGTGTGTGCTAGCACACTTGTACTATGAGCTACATCAGTTTGTGTATCACGGATCCATGGGATTGGGTTGCAGAGTTACATTGTTGTAGGTGTGGGCATATGAGCATCTGTCGATTACCTGATCAATACACTTCAGGGGTAGGGGTCATGGATGCAGCTTTGTTCATTTGTATGATATGATTACCTCACAACCACGGATTGGCAGGTTGGAGCATTAACGTCGAGTTATAGATGAGATCGACACTGTGATATGGAGGTCATACCGTGAGTGCGAGCAGTGGGAGGAGGATGCAGTTTCATATACTTTCTGGAGCAAATATCTGATTGGGCAAACACCCTATGTATTGGAGACATAGCTGATTGATAGGGTGTGCAAGCAGTTTGGCCATATTCAGTGGATGCCATGGGGTTTTGGGATGTATGCTCGGACAGTCAGGGATCAGGCACACTTTGGGTCGTTGCTATCATATGATCAGGCAGTGACGCAACTAGTAGAGATGGTGTCGATGCCATGGGATATGTGGCCGAAGATTGGAGATGTAGGCCTAGATGTAGAGTACATGGTGTATTGGGCTGAGCATCCCTTTCCATGACTGACTAACCCAAGGGAGACTGTAGATGGAGATGGTGGGGGGAGAGGTCGATGGAGGAGATGGGGTGTTGTTGGAGAGAGGAGGGTGGCTCCATTGAGAGAGGGTGGGGAGGAGAGACAGGCTCGAGTAGTGAGGGGTCGCGGTGGATTGCCACTACAGGTGCCAGCAGCATAGGGTCCTAGATAGGTGCAGGGACAGGGGCAGAGGTAGGTACAGGTATAGGTACCAGTACAGGGGGAGCCACAGGCAAAGGCATAGGGGGACAAGGAGGAGGAGGATGAGCTGCCTGAGCTAAGGGAGATCTGCCAAGGACGGGCAGATGAGATTCAGGACCTAGAGAGGGAGACAGCTAGGCTTAGGAGGTGACTAAGGGAGACAAAGCATGAGCAGGATCAGGCTATCCAGTGCTATACTGAGGCTGAGACAACACTAACGATTGGGAGATAGACGGTAGAGGACACAGGGGCTAGCTATGCCTATGTTCTACAGGTAGGGGAGGAGATAGGTTATTGGCAAGACCTATACTACAGGGCAGTGCCACCAGAGCAGTGGGCGAGGAGCTTCCACAGACCATCACGGACAGTGACAGCTACGGGAGGGAGCCAAAGGAGACAGGCATCCAACGGTGGGGTTATGGGTCCTCCACCACCACCAGATAGAGGGGGTAGGAGAGATGATCCTAAGGTAGGTCCTTCTAGGGCTCAGACTCCATCGAGGCCAGATGGCTCCAAGGGAGGAAGTTCATCATAGCCATAGAGGGTTCCCTATGTATCAGTTTTGTGCCATTTTTGTATGATGATGTAGACACCTTCGGGTGATTGTAGCTATATGTATTTTGACATCATTGTATCATGACACTTTTGATTATATATATGAGATTCATCTTTGCGGCAGCTATATGCATGTGTACCTATGTGATGTATATTTCTATGTGATGCTTATGATATGGATGCAAATATGTACATGATGAAATGCCATATTTTTGTTCTTTTATGTTTTATATGTTATGCATATGCAATTGTGAATGTATGGAATGCAAATGAATATTATAATGCAAATGATTATTTATATGATGAAAATGTAAAATGTGCTAATATGTGTTGTGTGCAGGATGTGATGCAATTGTGATATCTATATGTATGTATGAAATGCTTAATATGTGGTAATGTAGGTGAAACTACATGAGATGCAAATATTTTTGGCATGTCATTATACTCAGTCATGTGATAGCAGGCTACACGGACTCCAAAAGGATAATGGAGGTCAATCAAGAAAGGGGGATGGGAGATAGAAGATATGAAAGTGAAAGAGCTTCTTGTGCATTATCATCATTGAGCTTTATTATGGCAAGTAGGTTATGACAATCGAGGCATATGTTTGACCCAAAAAGTCATTGTACCTATTTGCATGGAGATGAGACAGTCACAAATAAGGAATGCCCCAGTTCACACTAGACTCACAGTGTCCTCATATCCTTGGACAGTCATAGCATTACTAAGAGACAATCCATGAACAGCAAAGAAAAATAGGTGACAATACCCCATCCTCGCCTTTCTAGTCAAAGACATCCTGGAGATAGAATCTCTAGTCAGAGACATCCTGGAAAAGCTAAAAGACATGTCACCAAAAAGATAAAATCAAAAGAAAACCAAGACTTGACACCAACATCCACTGTAGTCCTCAAGTTTAGTGTCTCTTGTCACTTGTATAAGTCTTATTTGATTGTGGTCACAATGTTTACTTTCACAAAAAGGATAGATCGCACTGAACCATATGTTGTCTGAGTCTGTTGAAATATTTGATTTGTTGAAGCCCATTATTGTTGTTGTGTCTCATTTGAAACTGACTGAATCCATGAAACTGATACTTTATTGTGGAGAAAGTGGAACTTTATTGCGGATTGGCGATGCAAATGCTACTTTATTGCGGATTGTGCACGTATAGACTGAAGAAAACTGGAAAAAATTGTACTCCTTGAAACATGTTATGTTCTTAGTTCCACACCCATTACTAGGCATAGGATTTGCCTTAGCCATAGATAGGAGCTGATTTATTATGGATTGAAATGAGGGAAAAGGAATGTTTATTATGAATGGCTAACCAATCTTGGGTAGATCAATAACAAGCCATGATGGGAATGGGTAACTTTATTATGAATGGATAAGATGTGAGTGTATGCAAAGTGAAAGGATGAAATGGAATCCTGAAAGAGGGAGGAGCAATGTCTCTACACACGGCGCTGGTGACCCAGTTTTCACCATGGCACTTGCCCAGGGCACCACCAAAGTGGTTTTCACCGTTGGACAAAATGTTTTTCTATTTTACAATTTTTTTGTGTGTCACAAGGCGCCTGTTTGCCAGGTTTTCACCAAGTAACGATTTTATTTTTTTATGATTTTTTTGTATTTTTTTTTTTTTTTTTTTTTGTATTTTTGAATTAGGATACTCTGAAGAGCTATCTATAAAATCTGCGAAGGTGCATGTTGTTGATAGGATCTTCCAAGGGTTCACCCTCTGTGGTTGAGAGTTGATATGCACCAGATCCATATGCTATTGTGATGATGTAAGGACCAAGCCAATTTGGTTCAAATTTGACCTTCTTCTCTCTATCTTGTTGATTTTTAGGATTTTCTCTAAGAACCAAGTCACCTACCTCAAATGTGCAAGGCTTCACCTTATGATTGTAACTATGACTCATTCATTGTTGATAAGCCTTGAGGTGATTAAAAGCAGTTTGTCTTCGTTCATCCAATAGTTCAAGTTCTTGTAAGCGAGAGACCCTGTAGTCTTCATCACTGATAATGTTTTGCAAAGAGACTCGTAAAGAGGGTAACTCGACCTCAATAGGCAAGATAGCTTCAGCACCATAGAGAAGTGAATAGGGTATACCTCCTGTAGGTGTGTGAATACTTGTGCAGTAGGCCCAAAGTGCGGGATTAAATTGGATATGCCAATTACGGCCAGCGTCGTCGATTGTCTTTTTTAAGATTTTAAGGATTGTTTTATTAGACACCTCAGCTTGACCGTTACCTTGGGGGTAATATGGATTGGAGAAATGATGGGAAATATGGAAGTGGTCACAGAGTTCATGAACATTCTAATTTTTTAAGGGACGCCCGTTATCCGTGATGATGGAAACAGGAATACCGTATCGACAAATGATATAGTTGAGAATGAATGTAGCAATTTGTTTTCCAGTGACTTGTGTGAGAGGCATGGCTTTGATCCATTTTGTGAAATATTTTGTGGTAGTGATTATGAATTTATGATCGTTGGAAGAGGGAGGGTGAATCTTGCCTGTGAGATCAAGTCCCCACTGACAAAAGGGCCAAGGAGTCGCAATTGGTTGAAGTTCTTGTATTGGCACATGAATGAGGTCTCTGTGAAGTTGACACTGCTTACATTTCTTGACAAACTGATATGAATCTTTTTCCATATTGGGCCAGTAATATCTAGTCCTAATGAGTTTCTTAGCTAAGGTAGGACCACTAGAATGTGTACCACATATCCCTTCATGTACTTCACGTAACGCAATTTGAGTTTCATCGCTTTCTAAACATCTAAGAAGAGTGCCATCTAGACCTTAACGATATAGGATATTGGCTAAAATGACGTATCAAGAAGATTGGTGAATGAAAGTGCGACATTGGTTATTGGATAGATCAGGAGGTAGGGTATTGTCATGAAGGTATGCGAAAATGGAACCATATAACTAGGACTCGGGACCAACAACACCTATCATCTCAATAGGAATGATTTCATATGAGGGAACCAAAAGGTTATCCACCAAGAACTCATAGCAGGTCTCATTCGGTGGTAGATCAATTAGTGAAGCAATTGTAGCCATGGCATCTGTGGCTCGATTCTGCTCTCTTGGTATCTGCTTAGAGTCTAATTTTGTGAAATGTTGTTTCAGGTCATCCACCATTCTTTTGTAAGGCATTAATTTCTCATCCTTTCTTTGGTAGTCATCAGTTGCTTGACGAATTACAAGCTGAGAATCCCCAAAAACACGAAGTTCCTGGATCTTCCACTGAACTGTAATCCGTAATCCAGTTGTTAATGCCTCATATTCCGCTATGTTATTAGTGCAGGGAAATGATAATAAATATGATTTTGGTATAGAATCCCCTTCAAGAGTTATGAAGAGGATGCCAGCTCTTGCCCCATACTATGTGTATGAGCCGTCAAAGTATAGTTGCCATGGCTTTGCATGTGATACTGTTAAGATGGATTCGTCTGGAAATTCTGAAATTAGAGGAACATCATCTATAATGGGAGCATCTGCTAACTGATCTGCAATAGCTTGTCCTTTTATTGCTTTTCTGTCCACATACTCGATGTCGAATTCACTCAGGATCATCACCCATTTGGCTAGTCGCCCAGTAAGTGTTGCTTTATTGAGAAGGTATTTCAATGGATCAATCCTTGCAACCAACTTAGTCTTATGAGTTAGCATGTAATGTCATAGTTTCTACGAAGCAAAGACCATAGTGAGACATGCACGCTCAATTGGTGTGTAGTTTAGCTCATATCCCACCGATGTGCGACTGATATAGTATACTGCCTTTTCTTTGCCCTCAGCAACTTGTTGTGCTAAGAGTGCCCCCAGTGTTGTTGAAGTAGCTAATATGTATAGTAATAGAGGTTGGTCCAGAACTGGTGGCATCAAAACTGGCGGATTCAGAAGATAATCTTTGAGTATCTGGAAAGTCTGTTGATAGTTATCATCCCATTTGAATTTGATGTTTTTATGCAGCAAGTGCTGAAAAGGATTACACTTATCTGCAAGTTATGCTATGAATCTTCATATGGATTGGAGTCTCCCTTACAAAGATCAAAGTTGACTGATATTTCATGGTGGTTGCATCTCTAGGATGGCCTTGACTTTGTTGGATCGGCTTCAATTCCTCTTTTTGATACAATGAATCCTAGGAGCTTCTCAGAGGTTACTCTAGAAAGACACATTTCTTGGGGTTTAATCTTACTTTATACTTTTTCAACCGATCAAAGATGATTGAAAGTATGTCCAAATGTGTATCTCTGTCTATTGATTTACCCAAGAGGTTGTCAACATAATCTTCCACAGTTACATGCATGAGATCATGAAAGATAGTAGTCATGGCTCTTTGATATGTAGCACCTGCATTTTTTAGCCCAAAGGGCATGACATTCCAACAGAAAGTTCCCCAAGGGCAAGTGAATGTTGTTTTGTGTTGATCCTCCGGCGCGATTTTTATTTGATTGTAACCAGAGAATCCATCCATCAAGGATAACATCGCATGACCTACTGTGAGAGCAACAATCAAGTCAATATTTGGTAATGGAAAATCATCCTTAGGACAAGCTTTGTTGATATCTCTGAAATCTATACATATTCTGATACTACGATCTAGTTTACTGATAGACACTAAGTTGGAGATCCATTTAGGATAATCAATTGGGTGTATGAATCTGACATCCAATAATTTCTCAAGCTCTGCTTTGACTAATAATGTGACTTGTGGATGCATCTTTCTTAATTTCTGTTTCACTGGTTTTGCGCCCAGTTTAACTGTCAAATGGTGCATTACCAAATCCGGATCCAATCCAGGCATATCAGCATATGACCATGCAAAGTTGATTTGTCGTTTTATGAAGAAACTTATGAATTTTGACCTTTCTGACTCTATCAAAGATTGAGCAAGGAATATGTTGTGTGGAACTTCTTCTGTACCAATGTTTGTTTTGATAGTCTCCTCTACCAACATGGATGACTTTTCCTCATATGATACTAGGAGAATGTCGAGACTTCCCTCTTTGGGTGCCTCAGAGAGGTTTTCGCCCTTAGATACGTCCTTTCTTTTTACTTTTTTGGGGTCAGACAGCGCCACAGTGTGGTTTTCACCATAAGACCCTTGTTTTGTTTTTATTTTTATATTTTTGTGACTGGAAGGTCCGATACCCTCACCAAAATATGCCACACTGTTGAGTTCTATAGTGTATCCCACTTTATGGTCCCTAGGGGGAAGATCCTCTCATATGCCAAGATAGTCAATAAAAGCTTCATCATTTTGGAATGTGTCAAACTGTGCAAGTCCTTCATGGTCCCAGTCAATAAGTTTGTGGTGAGCAAGGGGGAGGCATTTTATGTCTTCGAAGTTAGTGGGGCTAAGAGTGAAGATGCAGTTATATTCAGGTATGTCAAGGTAATTATCAAGGTCATCATTAGCACTCTCCTCATCAGTCTCGATCGTGAATGAATCCAAATTATCATCACTAGTAGCGTATTCTGGGACAGGTGTTCTCATTCTATGTGATTTCAACCTAGGACCTAGAGGCAAGGACTGTACGGCATCCTCCGGGGTTGTTTCTTGACCAACTTTGAATTTTTCATAAAATTCCTCTTCTTCTATGGGTTCATCTAGCTCTCTGAATGTCTCGGTGAGCTCGTAGTCACTAGAGGATTTGTCTGAACCCCATTCCCATTCATTGGAGTTTGTGGAATAGCGATTTTCTTGTTACATTTTGACAGCTTTGATTTGTAATGCTTCTTCTATCCTTTGAGTGTGGACCTTGGAAGTCACGAAACCAAGTCCCTTTGAGTGTTCCTTTTTGAATGTCAATTCACGTTGTAAAGGTTCAATGATGCCTTCCTTTCTTAAGCCAAGAGGGCTTTTGCCATCATACCCAATTTTTTGTAGAATCTTGAACCCTTTGCCATACTTCTCACATGGTATGCTGATGTGATCTTGTGTATCATTTTCAAGGTCTTTGTAAAGAATTTTGTATAGGTCTTCCTCTTCCAGTTCACCCCATCTTTGAAAAATAGTAGGGTCCCATTTGAGTATAATGATAGATACCTGCTTATTAGGATGTGGTCTTCCATATTCTTTTGGTGAACTCATAACTTGTTGTAAGTACATGGTTTGATTCAAAGTGTATTCACCCATGCCCTTGTCCTAGAATTTCCCTTTAAGTTCACCTTGTTTTGATGTTGAAGGTTTTAATGACTCAGGATCAATATATGCAGAAGAAGGAACAACTTCCCTATTACTTGGAATGATTGTCTCAGTTTTCGGTCTCAAGTTATTGCAGTATATGAATGGATTAGGATCCCCATTAACTATTATTTCAACTCTGTTGTGGGGAAACTTAATGTATTGGTGATATGTAGATGGGACTGCCCTCATTTCATGAATCCAAGGACGTCCTAGTAATATATTGTTGGGAAAATGGTGTCTCAACCTTGCATTTATGTGAGGTTACTATTTATAGTAAGTTTTCATTTGAGCACGAAATGGTGCGAAACTCTCCCTGAAGCTTCTGGTTGGCTAGATAAGCATTCCGGTAAAGTTGCGTCGCAAGGTCACAGCTAGTTTTGAAGATATTAATGTTTTCGTCTTGGAGGGGTGCAATAAAATATTTAAACTTAATTTTGGGGATTTTAGAGGCTCTGAAACACCCTGAAAAGTGGTCGTAACCGGTGAAGCAGGTTATGAGGTGATAGAGCACTTCGCGAGCTTTCTGGCGCTACAAACGGTTCGTCAATCAGACACCTGGTTCTCAAGTTATGGCCTCCGGAAGTTTGTACTCCTGAAATAGGAAAAATAATTTGTATCGGATACATAAATGAGCTGTAAAAGGGAGCGACACGTGTTGATGTGTGCTTTAACATGTCATAGGGCATCTAGAAGGGAGATAAGGTCGGCTACACCTTATTGGGTGGTTTTAGCCTATGGTTTTGTAATACCGTTTCACGGTTTCTTGTATTGTATCTCTTATTTATGAGGTGTGTGAGATAGAGGTTGTGTGTAAGAGTCTTATGGCTATTGAGTTGCCTCTGAATCTCTAATTAGTGGTACTCTTGCAAAGAGCTTGCTCTGCAAGTATGTTGTAATCTGTTTTTGATTGTTGATTAAAATATTGAGCTGCTTTTGGAGTGTGGGGTTTTTCTCCCGAAAGGGTTTTCCCCACGTAAATCACTATGTTGTGGTATGAATGCTATTATATCTATTTCTATTTTCTGTAACTGTTGTAACAATTTGAAAAAGTTTTGCATTACCCTCCTCTCAAGGTTAGTGTAGGAAGTTGTTTCCGCTACTTTACTTCCTTACAAGTGGTATCAGAGCCTGATCACCTTTGGTTTCAATTGTGGGCAGTTGGGTTTTTTGAACTAATCCAGATTTGAGTGGGAGCTTGTGCAGAAGACACTTTTTGATCTTGTTGCAGGAATATTCAGATGGCGAGTTCGTCAGGGAGAATAGAGGTGGAGAAATTTAATTGAAGTAATTTTGAGATGTGGAAGCTGAAGATGGAAGATCTACTAATAGATCGAGATCTTTGGGATGCTGTTGATGCGAATGTCCAAAGGCCCTCAGATCCTACTGCGGCAGCTCAGTATGATGTTATGGACCGAAAAGCCAAGGGTCTAATCAGACTGTGCCTGGCAGACTCTATTCTAATCAATGTCCATGAAGAGAACTCTGCAAAGAAGCTATGGACTAAGCTTGGTGAGATGTATCAAGTGAAATCTTTATTAAATCAAATTTTCTTAAGAAAGAAATTGTATTCCTTGAAGATGGAAGAGGGTGGACGAATTGCAGAGCACCTGGAAGCATTCAATATGCTGGTGGCTCAATTAGTATCCATCGGTGTTAAGATGGACGAGGAGGAGAAATGTCAGATCTTTCTTTGTTCTTTGCCTGATTCGTGGGATTCTCTTGTTATGGCTATTGGTAGTACTTCTGTTGTTTTGAAATCTGAAGATGTGGTGGGTGCCCTACTCGGTGAAGAGATGCGAAGGAAGGTATCCATCAGTTCAAAGGAAGCCCTAACTGTTCGTGGAAGACCTAAAGAGAAAGGCAAGAAGAATGAGAAGCGCGACAAGTCCAAATCCAAAGGAAGATCGAAATCTCCTGGAAAGTCCAAAGTCATTTGCTGGAACTGTGGTAAACTGGGTCACATCCGTAAGGACTGCAAAGAAGAAAAGAAGAAGAAGAAAAAGAAAAAGTTCGATTCTGATTCTGAGTCCGACAAGGAAGATGGCGATGCATTTATTGCGGCTTTGGCGACTCATGCAGGTAATGATGCCTAGCTAATTGACTCAGGTGCATCTTTTCATATGACTTCCAATAGAGATTGGTTTTCTGAATATGAAGGATTTAATGGAGGTAAGGTGTACTTGGGTGATGATTCACATCTAGACATTGTTGGTCGAGGTAAAGTTAGAATCAGGTTTTCTGATGGTAGAATAAAAAGGATTAATGGTGTGCTGCATATCCCTGGATTAAAACGAAACCTGTTATCTGTGAGAAAACTGATAGATGCGGGCGTGCAGGTAGTCTTTTCTGAAGCAGGATGTAAGATGATTAAGGGTGCTATGGTAGTTGCTAGAGGTGTCAGGTTTGGCACTTTGTATAAGCTTGAAGCATACACTGTTGAGTGTAATAGCACTTCTATAAAAAGCAAATCTGTGGATACTTCACTGGAAGATTTGAAGGTTTCACCTTCAGCAGATGGAAATGGTTTTTGGGTACCTAAGGGTGCTCTTTCGTCTGAAGCAAAGTTACCTGCAGAGAAGACTATGTTATGGCACCAGAGACTTGGCCACATTGGAGAAAAGGGTCTAAGGACCTTGAAAAATAAAAACCTTATTGAAGGTTTGAATGACTGTAACCTTGGCTTTGATTTCTGTGAGCATTGCATTTATGGAAAACAAAACCGCGTTCAGTTTTACTCGAGTTCTCATAAAACTTGTGGTGTTTTGGATCTTATCCATTCTGATGTGTTTGGTCCAGTAGATGTCTCTTCGATTGGAAAATCCACATATTATGTTTCATTTATTGATGATTTTAGTAGAAGGACATGGGTTTATTTTCTAAAGAGTAAATCTGAAGTTTTTAGTTGTTTTAAAGAATTTAAAGCAATGGTTGAGTTGCAGACTGGAAAGAAAATAAAATGTTTGAGAACTGATAATGGCGGTGAGTTTTGCTCTAATGATTTTGATAGATTCTGTAAAGACTGTGGAATTAACAGGCAGAAGACAACTCCGTATTCTCCACAGCAGAATGGAGTTGCAGAAAGAATGAATAGGACACTGATGGAGAAGGCTAGGAGTATGTTGAGTGGTGCTAGTCTCAAACAAAATTTTTGGGCTGAAGTTGTTGCCACTGCTTGCTACCTGATTAACAGGTCTCCTACATCAGCTCTTGTTGATAAAACGCCTATGGAAGCATGGTCAGGTCACAAGCCTTCATTGAGACATCTAAGAGTTTTTGGTTGCGAGGCATATGCACATGTGCCAAAGGAGAAGCGAACAAAGTTGGAGAACAAGGCTGTAAAATGTATCTTCATCGGGTATAGTTATGGTGTGAAAGGATACAAGCTTTGGGACCCTGTTGCACAAAAGGTAATTCACAGTAGAAGTGTTATTTTTAGAGAAATTAAGTCTCCTTCTGTTACATTGCAGCCAGAACAAACTAAAAAAGAAGATGTGATTCAACTTCCTTCTACACCTGAAAGAGTTGAATCGACACCCCTAGATAGGCAAGAAGTTGAGGAGAGCTCGTCTAGCTCTGAATCTTCAGAAGAGGAGGAAGAACCTCCAACTCAGCTTGTTCGAAGGTCTACAAGACATAGACAACCACCTGAAAGGTATTCACCTAATGATTGGAGATGTATTTTTGCTCTGAATACTAGTGTGGCTGAACCGAAATCTATAGAAGAGGCATTAGGTATGAATGATGCAGAATCCTGGAAGATTGCTATGGAGGAAGAAATGGCAGCTTTGAAAAAGAATGATACATGGGATCTTGTACCATTGCCTAAAGGATGAAAACCTGTTGGTTGTAAATGGGTGTTCAAGAAAAAAATTGGTTCAGATGGAAGCATTGAGAAGTATAAAGCAAGGTTGGTTGCAAAAGGCTACTCTCAGGTTGAGGGTGTTGATTACGGTGAGATATTTTCTCCTGTTGCAAAAATGACGTCCATTAGATTTTTGCTTTCTATTGCTACTGCTTATGATTTAGAGGTTGAGCAAATGGATGTGAAAACTGCTTTCCTTCATGGTGATTTGGAGGAAGATATTTATATGACACAGCCAGAGCACTATGTGGTGAAAGGCAAAAGTAATTTGGTCTGTAAATTGAAGAAATCTTTGTATGGCCTCAAACAAAGTCCTAGGATGTGGTACCAAAAATTTGATACATATGTGTTGAGTTTGGGATTTGAACGTTCTAAATCAGATCATTGTGTTTATTATAAATCTGATGGTGATCATTTCTTATTCATTGCATTGTATGTCGATGATATGTTATTCATTGGTAAAGGGAAAGGTATGATTTCAGAACTGAAGTCTCAGCTCGCTGCTAAATTTGAAATGAAAGATCTTGGTGCAGCAAAGCACATTCTTGGGATGGAAATTAGAAGAGATAGGGTGAACAGAAAGCTATGGCTAGGCCAGAGTAAGTATGTGAATTCAGTGTTATAGAGGTTCAACATGCAGAATTGTAAACCATTGAGTGTTCCTTTTACAGTTGGAATGAAACTATCTGTTTCAGATTGTCCAACATCCCCATTGGAGATGGAAGACATGAGCAGAGTGCCTTATCAGAGTGCGGTTGGAAGCTTGATGTATGCTATGGTCTGTACTAGACCAGACATTACCCAAGCAGTGGGAGTACTTTCTAGATACATGTCTAATCCTGGTAGAGTTCATTGGGATGCAGTCAAAAGAGTCTTCAAATATTTGAAGGGTACTTCAGAGTATTCTTTGTGTTATCATGGTAATTCAGTTGGAGACATGACTTCCCTTGATATCCATGGTTATGTGGATTCAGATTGGGCAGGTGATATTGATAGCAGAAGATCCACCAGTTCTTATGTGTTTACTTTGTTTGGTGGTGCAATTAGTTGGATGAGTAAGCGATAGGCTGTGGTTGCTTTATCCACTACTGAAGCAGAGTATATGGCAGCTACTCATGCTTGTAAAGAGGCCATTTGGCTTAAGAGACTGTGTTCGGATATTGGAATAAAACAAGGTACAGTGACAGTTTACTGTGACAGTCAGAGTGCAATTAGCCTAGCTAAGAACCCGACATTTCATGCCCGGACCAAACATATTAATGTTCAGTATCATTTTGTTAGAGATATGGTCGAAGATGGTAGGGTGAAGCTGGTTAAGGTGGACACTTTGATGAATGTTGCAGATGCTTTAACTAAGGCTGTGAGCACAGAGAAGTTCAGATGGTGTTCAGAGTCTATGGGCCTTATGGCCCCTAGCAATTGATTCATTGTGTTGACATTCCCTTCCGCTCTTGCAAGGTGTTCGACAAGTGGGAGATTTGTTGGGAAAAATGGTGTCTCAACCTTGCATTTATGCGAGGTTACTATTTATAGTAAGTTTTCATTTGAGCACGAAATGGTGTGAAACTCTCCCTGAAGCTTCTGGTTGGCTAGATAAGCATTCCGGTAAAGTTGCATCGCAAGGTCACAGCTAGTTTTGAAGATATTAATGTTTTCATCTTGGAGGGGTGCAATAAAATATTTAAACTTAATTTTGGGGACTTTAGAGGATCCAAAACGCCCTCAAAAGTGGTCGTAATTAGTGAAGCAGGTTACGAGGTGATAGAGCACTTCGCGAGCTTTCTGGCGCTTCAAACGGTTCGTCAATCGGACACCCGGTTCTCAAGTTATGGCCTCCGGAAGTTTGTACTCCTGAAATAGGAAAAATAATTTGTATCGGATACATAAATGAGCTGTAAAAGGGAGCAACATGTGTTGATGTGTGCTTTAACATGTCATAGGGCATCTAAAAGGGAGATAAGGTCGGCTACACCTTATTGGGTGGTTTTAGCCCATGGTTTTGTAATACCGTTTGACGGTTTCTTGTAGTGTATCTCTTATTTATGAGGTGTGTGAGATAGAGGTTGTGTGTAAGAGTCTTATGGCTATTGAGTTGCCTCTGAATCTCTGATTAGTGGTACTCCTGCGAAGAGCTTGCTCTGCAAGTATGTTGTAATCTATTTTTGATTGCAGAATAAAATATTGAGCTGCTTTTGGAGTGTGGGGTTTTTCTCTCGAAAGGGTTTTCCCCACGTAAATCACTGTGTTGTGGTATGAATGCTATTATATCTATTTCTATTTTCTGTAACTGTTGTAACAATCTGAAAAAGTTTTGCATTACCCTCCTCTCAAGGTTAGTGTAGGAAGTTGTTTCCGCTACTTTACTTCCTTACATATATTGTATGTGAGATCTAGGTCTAGGACTTGACAAACCACATCCTTTGTAACTGGCCCAACTCTGAGAGGTAAGGTGACTGTGCCTTTGGATGAATGTTCTTCATCATCATATGCCTTGATGGTAATTTTGTTTGTAGAATTCACAGCTTTATCATAATATCCCAATTGTTTAATAGTGCTCAATGTACAAATGTTTAGACCTGCTCCTCCATCTATCAAGACTCGTTTTATTCGATGTTTGTGTATGAAGGCTTCAATGTGTAATGGTGCATTATGTGGCTGACTTATAGAGGTGTCATCAGCTTCTGTGAATGTAAGGGAGTGTGGAAGGGAAAGGTATCCCACCATGGCTTGAAACTAGTCCATGTTTAGATCAGTAGGGACAACAGTGTCTCTCAAGATTTTGTCAAGAATAGCTTTATGTGCGGGGGATATACGTAAGAGTTCAAGGATAGAGATTAACACGGCTGTCTTTGCTAACTGTTCTACAAGGTCATACTCAGGCTTGGTTGATGAGGAAGCTGTGATTTTAGCTGGAGCACCCTGAAAAGTGAATTTACCTCGACGGATTGTAACATGACATTTAGAGGTAGGTTCGAAAGAAGATCCAATGCCTTTTAGGATAATCTTGGGTCTTTGGGTAGAATTCTCTGGCGTTTTGTCCTTGATGATAATGGTAGAGACATAATTATCCATTGAAATGTGATTGATAGTTGAATCATAGTTATAAGATGCTCTGGTATAGTTGGTTTGGTCATCTGTGGTTGTAGCTTTTCCCTTGTCGTGCTTTGGGAATGGTTCCTTAAACATCTCATGTTCTTGATTGGATGAGTGTCCTTCAATCTCAATGTCAACTCTATCAATGAGATCTTGTATGATGTTCTTTAGTCGATGACAATTTCCTATCTTATGACCCTTGCTCTTATGAAATTCACAATATCCATCATCATTCCACCAATTTGGTTTGACCTTTGGCTCATATGGAGGAAAATCTGGAATTGTGATTACTTTGTTTGCCACTAGCTTTTTGAAAACAGACTCAAGTGGTTCTCCCAATGGGGTGTACTTCCTTCATGATCTAGAAGTTGTTTGAGTATTCACTTGATTGTTTGTAGAGCTTGATCCCGTACTGTATTGGCATCAACAACACCATCATTGACTGTGTTCTTGTTTTTGTTCCAAAATCTTGGCTTATCTTTTCCTTTAAAGTCATCTTTGTTTTCCTTGAATATCTTAATGACTCCTTGTTCGATTAGGACCTTCTCTATTGCTAAGCCTTTTTCAATGATGTCCTTGAAAGTGGACAAACAAGCTTTCCTTAGATCATAGCCAATGTCTTTGTTAACATTCTGAGTGAACATTTCTACCATTTGTTTTTGTGGAATTTCACAAGAGCATCTACTGGCTAGATTCCTCCATCTTTGTAAAAATGATGCAAAAGACTCTCCCTCTTTTTGCTTGGTGTTGCACAAGGTAGTGACTGATGTGTCTGTCTCTATGTTGTATGAGAAATGTTGGATAAATGCCTCTGCTATATCACCCCATGACTTAATTCCAGGTGGGAGTTGGGAGAACCATTCCATAGCTTGATCACCTAAGCTTTGTGGGAATAATCTCATCAAATATGTCTCTTCTGCTGCTACCTCAATGCAAGCTATGAAAAATTGTCTTATATGTGCCTTAGGATCCCCTTTTCCTTTGTACTTATCGAACCTAGGCGTCACAAAATGTGTACGAAAAGGAGGCATTGGAATGCTCTTGTCAAATGGATAAGGACATATGTCTCTCATTGTGTAAGCTGGCTTTGGTGCATTTATATCCTCCATTTTCTTTTGTAAGTCCTTAATTTGTTGTTCCAAATTATTCTTAGGTGGAGACCGACTTCTTAGACCATATCCCATTCCTGAAGCATCGGGTGGAGGAAGAGCATGTCTGTGAGATTTTGCCAAGATCAAGAGCTCAATGAAATGTACAAAATAGAGACATAATATGGGACAAGAATAAATTGTATTCTCATCAATAGAAAATGATCAATAACATGATTCAATAGTTACATACAATGTAGATGAGCCTGCTTATATAGGCAAGGCTAGGGATATGTGAGCACACAAACATGACATGTGGCTCAATAAGAAACAAGGGTAGGTAGGAAATAAGTGTGGGTAGGTAGGAGAAATAATATAATAGTCCACATGAGGTGGATCACCCACTGAATATGGAGTGTAACAACAAGATCAACACCATAAAAGGTGGAATTTCTCCTACACACACTATCCCAATGTGGCACAAACACCCAAGTGTCTCATACCCAAACTATTATGAAATGCATTATCCTAAGTAAACTTAAGTAAGTGTAATAATATCCATGATGAATAATTATTTACACCAACACCCCCCCTTAAGTGCAACTTAGGGGAATGCACTTAAGTCTATAATGCAACTAAGCAATGCAAGATGGGTCCCGGCTACGAGGCCATGTTAGGTACCCATGTACAAATGCAAATGCATGCAAACCAATGCAATGAAATCTCTCACAAAGTGGGGAAAGAGAGAAAAACCCAATGGGAAAAAACCCTCCCCCAAAAGAGAGATGAAAAACATACAAGAGAACTCTCATAGAAGAATGTGAGGAACAAAACCCCATGTGAGGAAAAAGTCCCCCCCATATGAGAGAAGAAGAGAAGCTAGGAAGCCCCCCCTCAATGTGGAATCTGCACCAATGATAGAAACTCGATGTATGAAGAAACTGCTCCACGAACATTGAACAACATTCCTCCCCTTAGGAAGAAACAAAACCAAAGGTGTATCCATGAAGTCTCCCCAATCATGAAGGGAAGATGTATGAAGAAAACTCATGATGAAAGAAATCTCTGAAAACTGCTCAAGTGTCCCCATGTCGATGCTGAAAGATACCCCCTCCAAAGGTGGTAAACTGTGCCACACTGCTGAAAAAGGCACTCCAAGATCTAGTGGAGATGGATGTAGAACATGTCCCAAAGACACACATGTCTCCTCAAAACATAAAGAGACCTCCTCCAACTACTGTACATAAGTATCCACAATCATGTCAACCTCGAAAGAATGATCATGTAGAGAATGAACAAGAGGGTCAGAGTGTGCCCTCGCAACAATTGAAGAAGGATCATCTTCATCAAAGAGAAGATGAATGTCATCAATGATGTCTCCCAAATCTGCAATGTAGGATTCTACAAACAAACCTGCAATGTCTATCAAGTAATCATCCCATGAATCTGAAGCTGGAAGACAATGAATATCCTGTTGCACTGAATCACATGAAGGCAAAACTGTCGCACTATCTGCATCATCAGGTGCAATAGGTGATGTGATATCAATATGAGGAGATGAGATACAAGACTCAAGAATGGGGTCACATGTGAGAATCCCCATGTTCAAGTGTCCAAAGTTCTCCTCAAAATCTGAACCATCACAAGAAGTGTGATCATAATGTGTAGAATCATCAAATGTGAAATCATCATCATCAACAAAATCTGAAAAGGAGTATAACCGAGATGCATGATCAACCACCCCAGTCGCAATGATAGCTCTAGTCTCCATGTCTCTAATGAAAACTGAGTCGGGTGTGAATTCCACAACTCTCTTAGTTGCGCCATGTGTGATTTGATAGATAGAAAGGAGATTGTTTGTCAAGTGGGGTACACACAACACATCATTGAAGGAGTTATCCCCAATGTCAATAGATCCTTTCCCAATCACATCCATGTATGTATGATTGCCCATCAAAATCTGTGGTATGGTGCAAGGCTCAAATGTAGAGAACATGGACTGTGAAGATGCCATATGATGAGAAGCCCCTGAATCTAGAAGCCATCTCTCTGAATCATGACTGATAGTAGCACATAGAGCTTTTCCTTTTCTTGTTCCAAAAGAGTGAGTCTTTCCACTTGTAGAAGCCATGAATGCTTGCCCTTTTCCTTTTGAATGTGAGGAAGTGGAAGTTGATGAATCATCCTTCTTGTAGACTTTAGGCAAATCAATGTTATGCTTTTTGATGATATGTGTGAGTTCATCAATCTTCTTAGAATGGCAACGATGCTCCTCATGACCAATCTTTTTACAATAAGCACAAGTAGGTCTCTCCCTCTTTGGTGAATTATCTCTCTTGGAAGAGGATGAATCTCCTTGTTTTGGAGAAGATGGTGCTTTTTCTTTAGGCTTTGATTGCCATTTCTTCTTGTTTGAGTTGTCCTTTCCTTGATTTCCTTCATTCCCTTGATTTGCTACTAATGCTTGAGACTTAGAAGCCTTAAGAATGCCCATTCTTATCAACTTAGTTTGTTCCATCATCAACATTTCATTGAAAGCATCAAATGTAGGCATTGTGTAGCTTGAACCCATTGTCATCCTATGGGTTTGGAAACTAGAAACAAATGCTGCATATTCTTGTGGAAGCTTGCCTATCAAGTTGAATATCAATTGAGTATCCTTCTTATCAATGCCACAATCTTTGAGTTGTGCCCTCAACTCATTTGCCTTAGTGACATAATCTTGTATAGTATCAAAGTTCTTGGGATCTAACATGGTGAGATCACTATCAATATGATATCCCCTAATCTCATCAACTTGACCATACAAGTCTTGAAACTTTTGCCAAGCATCCTTGATTAGAGTGCATTTCTCAATATGAAAAATGAGATCCTTTGATACATACTTTCTTAAGGTACCAATTGCCATGATATTTTTAGTGAGCCAATCTAAGTGACCAACTGGATCAGCCTTAGGATCAGCTGGAGCAACAATAGTTCCATCAATGTAATGAGTGAGTCCTTTTTCCATAAGTTTACTCCATGCATCAATTTTCCAAGTAGCATAATTATGTGGAATTAAGAGAGGAAACTTAGAAGAACCCATAGTAGCAAAAAGGAAGGAACACAAGAGCACAAAATCACAAGAGACACCCCCCCAAATTCACTCAATCAAAGTACCCCCCCAAAGTGATGATTTTGGCACTTTATACTTAGTGCGATTACAATGAGCCACTTGCAAAACAAGGCAAAGTGGATTTATGATGCAAATTTTACAACTTCTCAAATGAGATACAAGAGGCTTCAATCAATAGTGCAATGAATCTAACTGAGATTCAAGCAAATATACAAGTACCAAGAGAGCCAAAAATGGCTAAAATTTGAAAGTACAATTTCTACTTACAATGGCATCAATATGATAGCATCATGTGAGAGTAGATGAAAAAATATGCACTTTCAAAAAAAATAGCACCTGAAAAGGAGGTCGTATGACCCCAAACGAAGCCTCTGAATTTGCAAAAACTGGGATTACTCAGGTACAGTAACCAAAAACTGCATTTTCTGAAAAATCCATGCATCAAAATCAAAAAATTCCTTCACCACTACGGAGAGCATGAAATTATATCCCATTTCAAAAAAAATTGCACCCAAAAAGGAGCAAAAATGAGCAAGTTTTGCCATTTGAAGTTGAACTGCAAAATCAAAAATGCAAATGAGAGGGGCCTACCAAATTTTTTTTAAATGCTGACGTGTCGCTGATGTCAGCAAGTCACTTGGTTAAATTTGATGGCCATATGACCGTCGCAAAAACTTCGCCCCTACTGACTGGGCGTCCATACTGTACGGACACCATACGTGGCGGATGACTATGCAGATGACTGTGCAATCCATACCGTACGGATTTGCTGACTGGATGAGTCGTGTGGCATCTACGTGGTGGTCGTACGGATGATGTGGCACTGTGACGTGTCATACGAAAGTCGACTGGGTTGCTGTACGAAGATGACGTGTCAGGTTGTACCCGCGGGCCAGTGGCCGCCTGCCACGTGGCGGGCGCGGATCCTCCGGTCTGGGTTGACCACCGGCGGAGGAAGCGGCTGGAGCCGATGGCCAGCGGTGGAGGCTAAGGGCACCGGAGAAAGCGAGCGGATGCCAGAGAGACGGAGGACGGGGGCCAGTGTCGGGAGGAGCCGGCGCAGCGGCGATGGCACTGCGTGGTACTGGCGGGAGGCGATGGTGACGTGCGGTCGGCGGGGAGTAAGCGACGGTCACCGGCGAAGAGGTAGCGACAGCGTCGGGACTCGGCACGGAGGATGGGATGAACAGGTACAGTGCGGGCGGAGTCTGCAGAGCAGGTACGCGGCGAACGGCAGACCTGCAGGGTACGGCAGGTCACGGGGGGGTCTGCGGACCCCCCAAAAACTTTTTGATTTTTTTTTTTTATTATTTTTCTATTTTTTTTTATGATTTTTTTTTTCGAAATTTTTTTTGATTTTTTTTTATTTTTGATTTTTCAAAAAGATTTCAGAAAAAATGAAAAAAAAAAAATTCAAACAATATATAAAAAATTTCGAAAATCCGTACGATTATGGCAAAATTGGGGAAAAAAATTTTCTCACCAAAATAGGTCGACTTTATAACCAAAATTCATGGAAATGGCCTTCTAGACACAATGGCGGGGTCGGATCTGGTCTAGGACGCCTCCAAAAGATGTTGCTTCTCAGATCTGCCTCTTGACGTCACAATAATGTCTCTTCAAGACGAATCAATGAAGCCCCAATGGCTCTGATACCATGTGAGATTTTGCCAAAATCAAGAGCTCAATGAAATGTACAAAATAGAGACATAATATGGGACAAGAATAAACTGTATTCTCATCAATAGAAAATGATCAATAACATGATTCAATAGTTACATACAATGTAGATGAGCCTGCTTATATAGGCAAGGCTAGGGATATGTGAGCACACAAACATGACATGTGGCTCAATAAGAAACAAGGGTAGGTAGGAAATAGGTGTGGGTAGGTAGGAGAAATAATATAATAGTCCACATGAGGTGGATCACCCACTAAATGTGGAGTGTAACAACAAGATCAACACCATAAAAGGTGGAATTTCTCCTACACACACTATCCCAATGTGGCACAAACACCCAAGTGTCTCATACCCAAACTATTATGAAATGCATTATCCTAAGTAAACTTAAGTAAGTGTAATAATATCCATGATGAATAATTATTTACACCAACAATGTCGCATATATGGATGATATTGATCATACACATGTTCATATGGAGGAGGTCTATAATGATGCTGCATATATGGACCACTTGGTATAGAGTCATGATGAGAAATGGAATATCTGTTTTGTCCATGTATACCATACTCTATAGGAATGTCATGAGTTTGTTCTAGTGTGTTGCCCCCAAATTTGACGCGAGGTTTCCTTGTGTCCAAATTTTGAGCATGCCTTTGAATATCCAATTGCTTTGGTGGTTGATCCTTAGCATTGGTATGTGATTGAGCATATTTTTCTGTATAAGACCTCCATAATGGTCTATGAAGGTGAGTATCATATGCTTGACCATGTGTATGTGGGACCTCTCGTTTTTGAAACAAAGATGATGGTGATTCAGGCACCATGTGTGGTCCTCTATTGCCTCCACTATTAGGTCTCCTTTGATCCATGTTGGAGTGAGGTTGTTGCAAAGGTCGATTTTCCATTATTTGAGACATGTCAAAATCATGAGGGATCTTGGCTCCACTTTGTGCCATCACTTGTAAGAAGTATTGTTTATCTCTCCTCATTATTTCCTCAACCAATCGGTTGAAATGGAGATTCATAATGGTGTCTTCCACTTCTGTTGAATGTACGGAGAAGTTGTCCATATTGTCATTGTGTGTATCATTGTTGTTTGTAGTGTCCATGTGCTCAACATTTGGAATGTTTCTATAGGCATCCATGTCAGGTAATGTGTTATGATCAGAATTGAAAAAGACATCATTGTCATACTCATAGACACTCATGTTTGCGGACTCTTGAGCCTCTTTAGTTTCTTTCCTATATTTTTGGGAACGGGTTTCAACCATGAACTAGGTATTTATCAAGATGTGAGACAAGATGAAAATGGAAAGAGTATGGAAGACTGAGAGTTGAATGGAATGTAAATGAATCTGAGGTGTACTTGCAATGTCCAAAGTGTAAGACCAAGTATGTATGTAGTAGAGTAGGTGTGGCTTCCAAAGAGAGGATAGTTTCTCTTGATGAGGTAAGTTGACCTTGACTCTAAGTAAGACCAAATGAGACCCAAAGGTGATAGACCTTGATGAGGGACCACTTAGCAAAGTGTTGTTGTATGTAGTGTGTTGACAAAGTATGATGAGGACAAGCAAGCGACCTTTTGACTCAAGTTTAGACAAATATGAATGTAATGTAAGGTGTAAAGCAATGATAGACTTTGTGAGACCCAAAGATAGGTTGAATGCTAGATGGAAACCTGAAGAGATAACCTATGAAGCTCAATAAGTCTGAGACTGACTGTTCTTGTTTGCTGAATTATGAAAGTTTTCAATCCTAAACACAGACGTGCCTGTATACTTCATAGACGCACTTAAAGGACACAGACGCTATTTTGACAGACACAGATGTGTTTCTGAGATGTTGTAAATGCAAAGTTTCTCAAAAACATAGACGCGTTTCTGCCCTTCACAGATGTGGTTATATGACACAGACGTGGTTCTGTCAAACACAAACGCGTTTTTGCAAAATTTGTGCAATTTTTCCAATCTGTGAAGTTGCTTGTTGTGACCAAATCTGAATGTTTGACTATTTTTCATGACAAGAGGACATGATGTTGTTGAAGACTCAATATTTGCAAGTGTTTTGACTCCAAAATGACTCAAAGACAAGTGTGTTGTTTGATGTAAAAATGTTTTGCATACACTTGAAGACACAATGTTTGTTGTTTGGTCTTGAATGTTTGATTGTTCAAAATAAGTCAAACACAATTCTTATGGTTGGCTAAAACAATAGTTGTTGATCCCACATGGAGTTTCCCCCGAGGCTACGCTATTTAGAGTGGATACTTTAGATGCTTGACCCCACTGGCTCCACCCTCGACAGTCACTTCTCGGGGTAGCCAAGCATCAGTCCCCACGAAAACTCCTCGTGGTGAACTTTGTATCTCTACTAAGAACCGTATGTGTGTGGGCCGCTACCAGAGGTCTGACCTCCTGCCTCAACAACTAGAAGGTTTTTGGCTTCTAAAACAAAAAGGTGCTAGTAAGGGCATCTTCTCATGTGGCCATACATGCGACACTTTCAGCTCTGTAAATATAGAAGGCTCCCAGCCGGTAGGGGTTACGCCCTACAAATGATCAAATAAATTTGATCAAACGGGTTTATGGGGAGACATAGTGTCGGTATGAACTAATCAGCACACGTTATCCATAGTTTTCACCATGGATACAGTTATTTATAGTGGTTTGGAAGAAGATGGCTTTTATTTTGCTACAACTTGGGTCGTTCTCTCCTCACTAGTAGTCCTAATGACCACATGGGGAGACAGGCCCTCTAAAGATTAAACAAAAAGAGCCTATTGCTCAAGACACAAAAGACAATGATTCAATTTTAGGGCACCAATTGAAGTGTTTGCTAGTCTATGAAAACAAGGCACACAATAAAAATCCAAAAAAACCTTGCCAAGGACCTGCAACAAAGATCTATTAGTAGTTTGGATTGTTTCAAATGATCACCCCTTCCTGCAAGCACACAAGTTAGGTAAATTTTAAACCCAAAAGACTTTTGTGAAATAGGGGCCTTCAACAATGCGTTTTTGCTTTCAAGACAAGCTGCACCAATTCTGTTAGCTAGATCTAAAAAATGTTAGCTCAAAATAAACCAGATCTGAAAACCCGAATGACTAAAAACTGAATCAATGAAACCCAAAATGAAACAAGTGCACACAAACACGGTTATCAGAAACACAAACACGGCTTATGGATGCAAACGCGCTTAGATGAGACACAGATGCGGCTCTAGAATGCAGACGCAGCTTCTGGACACAGACGCGCCTGAAAACCCCACAGACATGCCTCGAAAACACAGGCGCGACTTCCGGAATCTATAAAAAAAATAAAATAAAATATTGCCGAGGATGCAAACGCGATCCCAGATGTCTCAGATGCGACAGAAAACCAAAAACGTGATCTGAAAGTACACAGACGCAAAAATATCAAAATGCTGTCGAAAAATGTTAGATCTGCAACTTCAAAAACACAAAATCTGCAACCAGGATGTTAAATGTAAAAGGGACAAGAGTCCCACCGGGTGTGCCAAAATGTTTACGGTGAAAATGGATAACAACAATGTTGAAAGACTAAATGAATTCAACCACAAAACTCTAGCCTAACAACAACAAAGATCCACCATAACATATTAAGATTACCTAAGACAATGCAAATCAAATGAAATCACAAAGATTATACCATCACATGTCCAATAGGGTTTGGATCTCCATTCTTCCTATCTCCATTGATCTTGCTTGATATATTTGCTCTCAGATTTTATATGTGCACAAGAGCTCAACAAAGAACGGAAATGTGGTTGCAAGTAGAATCGCATGTAAAAGGCATAGTGTAGTCGACTAATCAAGTAGTTGGTCAGTTAGGGTTGATAATGAAGGAAGCATCTTCTTATATAGAAGGCACTATAAGAAATGGAAGGATAAGATTGAGAGGTGTAAAAGATAAATGGTCGGCTATGATTAGAGGGTAGGTAGAGAAAATAATAAAATAATGAGAGGGTAGGTAATGTATGAATTAAGAGATGAATGACATGTGTCATGGGTAGAAAAGGATAATGAATTAATTAAATAAATAAAGATTTATTAAATTAATAGAAGAAGTGGGATCAATTAAATAAATAAAATATTTATTTAATTTAGGAAAAGGATAATTTAAATAAATAAATGTATTTATTTAAATGAGAAATGAGGCTAGAAAAGGATAATAGAATTAATTAAATAAATAAAGATTTATTTAATTAATAGAAGAATTAGGCTAAAATTATTTAAATAAATAAAGATATTTATTTAATTAGAAATGACAATTTTAGGTGTCTACATAGATATATATATATATGTATATATATGTATGTATGTATATGTGTGTGTGTGTGTGTGTATGTATATATATATATATATATATATATATATACATATATATGTGTGTGGGAGAAAAAGTGACACTAAGCAAACATGCCCTAATCTCACTTTCAATCACACATTTGTGGAATACGAAAGAGCCTAGAGGTATCACACAATTGGCTACTTCTTTTTGTGGAAGAGAGAGCCACGGGATACCTATTAGGATTTCTATTCCTTTGTTGTAATTGAAAGATGAAATGATGCAAGTTCAATCCCTAACCCCAAAGTGCAAGTATGAACTAATAACAAGATTACAGAATTGAACTTAAATGATGGAAAGCTGTAAACACAAGGACAAGACAAGAATGTAAATGTGTACCTGGTGTTAAAATATGAATGAAAATGTTCGGGACGGGGGCGCGGGCGCCACTGTCCTGATTTTGCCCCTGAAACTGCTCCGGAAACTGTTGTTTTGCACTCTGGAAAAGCTGTCAAAAATGTTGAAAATGTTGTCTGTCAGGAGGACCAGGGCGCCCAGCGCCCCTATCCCAGGGACCAGGGCGCCCAGCGCCCCTGTCCTGGTAGGACCAGGGCGCCCCATGCCCCTGTCCTGGTCTTTTGCTTTGAGATTTCGTGTGTTGTTTGGTCTCCATCTGCTTCTTCCGGATCTGTAACTTGCGGCGTCGTCTGAGTCCTGAAACCTGTACTTATATCTGAAAAGGTGTTTGGGCGGCTATATAGGGTTTTGCCTTAGTCAAACCCCCGCTTCGGTGATTTCCACCTCTGCGAATAGCCAAGTTGTATTGTAAAAGTAATGTGTGTGCAGACCTTGTGTGTGTGCAAGATCCTAAAATGCAAGTAAGCAAACTAGAGCAACCTAGAAAGTAAACCCTAATTGCTTGTAAATGATAATGTAAATGCTCTAAATCAAGATGCAAAGTGATCTAAAGCATGAATAAAGGATATATTGAAGCTTATGCAAAGACATGAAAACAACATGAAATCATACCCAACCCTCAAGGGAGGAGTACAAGCCAATCTTCAGTCGGTAATCTCCTATTGTTCTTCAATGTCTTCCAAGCCCTAAATAGATGAATGAAATTGATGGATGCTTGATGGATGGATGTTGAGTGTTGTTGAAGTCTTCAAAGATCTGCTCTTTCACTGCATAGAAGGTCCTCGAAAGCCAAAATTCGGATCTTTTCAAATGAAGAAAGAGAGCTCTTATATATGAAACCCTAGGTCTTAATTTCGTCTTTTGGCCGACCTAGAGATTGAATCTCCCGACAATTTCTTGGGGTTAAGCTTTATTTTATGATTGGATCGCGCTCCTAAAATTTCGGGAAAAATGTCCGGGACCATGTTGCACTCCGGGCGCCATGGTCCCGACAACTTTTCACCAAATTTTCAGGACTGTCGGATATGATGATTTTAGAGAGAATCCCGAAGTTACAGGTGATTTCGAGATGTTTTGACCCCCGAAATCAGGCCCCCAAGTTCAAAATAGGACCTAATTAGGGTTTTTGATTAAATGATGTATTGGAAGAATAAAATGAAAGGGGCAAACTTTAATGAAAGGGCCCAACTTTATGATGTAGGAGATGATAAAATAAGACCTTAGACCTAATTAATTTAATTAATTAGGTGCTAAAGGGGAAATGCAATGCAAAATGCAAAATGCGCTAAGGCGGGTGCTAAACTAGGTGTGAAATTGTACCACCCTAGCAAGTGCGTACAATTTACGACGCTACAATATGTATGTATAAATTTGTGTCCATGTATTTATATGTATTCAAATATATACGTATATATGTATGTATATGTATACGAATGAGATTGAGTCTCTTAAACTGTGAAACTAAAACCCTTCAACCCAAGTTTGACATATCATTCAATTATGTGTATACATATATATGCATATATGTATGTATAATTGTCAATGTACACGTATGTATGGACATTTCTGTATGGACATGAATATGCATATATGTATGTACAATTGTGTATGTATGCACATTTCTATATGGACATGTATATGCCTATATATATGTACATGTATATGCATATATGTATGTACAATTGTGTATGTGTATATGTATGTACAATTGTGTATGTACATGTATGTATGCACGTGTATGTATGTACATGTATGTTTATACATAACTTAAAACTAAAAAATGAAACCCTTCATTATATGTACATGTATATATATGTATGTGTATGCGAGATTTAGTGTGATCAAAATATGAAAATTAAGATCAAAAGCTAAAATACCAATGAAACTTTAGAATACAAAGGCTAACTAAGTTTAAATTAATACAAACAAGTTAACTTCCCAAGATGTGTCTCATTGTTCTCTATCTCATAGGATCCCTCAAGTCAATGTTTTGCTCTCAAATCATTGAGCAAATGACTTAGAAATGACAACTCCAAGAACGAGTGATTAAATTATCTATGTGCATGAATGCATCTAAGATCTATATGATGTGTTTTAGATATGATACTAAGCTATTATGATGATGAAATTATAGTAAAGATATTTAACAAGATAAGATAGCATGATATAGTAACATGGATATGCTATATTAAGATGCTCCTTGATGCTTAAAATGCTATTCTAACAAAGAGAGGCAAGATGCTTGATATAATTAGACTATAGTGTAGATGCATAAAAGACTTGGATATGGATAATAAAGAAAGTGAGTCCTATTTATAGAGAAAATAGGGAAAGGGATGGTTAAGATATAATAATCTTAACAAGGGCTAGGATTAAAAGTTACTCAATCCATGTTCACAATGTTCACTAATAAAATGGTGACAATTGTCAACAAGAGGTGGCTTGAGAGGAGATGTACGAGGCATTAAATGCCTGAGAAGACATGGGGGTCACCCTACGAGGGTGTGGTTAGGTGTAATTAGGATTAACCAGTGGATAAAGCTTTTACCCAAAGGATAAACTCTTATGCAAGGATTAATAAGATAACTAGGGTCAAAGCAATGAGTGCTTGATGAGACCCATTGGTTGAATGAGGGTTAAGTTAGAGAGAAAGTATCTAACCATGAGTTGAGGCGGGATTAACCATTAATGGTTAGGAAGGCTTTGAAGGTTAACTTGTTGAGGACACAAATCCTTCAATGCATTTCAAAGACTTTGAGGCATTTTTGATAAGTGACTTCTCTTAATGAATGTGTAAATGTTTAAGGGAATGGATTAGGCTAAGTAGGGAGATTAGAAGAGTCTAGAAGGGGTTTATGCATGCAAGTGGATTTGTTAGGAGAATGCAAGTGGGAAGTATTTTCTGATTTATTTTTGAAATAAAGTGATATATTCCAAAGAGGTGGATGATAACTTGCAATTTGGGGGATATTTAAATAAATTTGATTTATTTAAATTGGAAGGAGATTTTTAATTAAATGTGTATTTAATTAAAGTAGAAAGGAGTTTTAATTAAATAAATTGAATAATTTATTTAACCAAATAGATGAAAGTGGGGGAATTAATTAAATATAATTTAATTAATAGAGGAATGTGGTTTTGATGAATTAAATATTTATTTAACTAGATGGTCAGATTTATACATCTACATTTTGCCCCTCTTTGAACCGATGTGTGCACATGTTGATTCAAAGAAAACTCACTCGATGTGCCACAAATTTTTTTGATTTTGTTGTCGTCGCCAAAATTTTTGATATGATGCCCCAGATATGAATATTGATATTAATATGATTATGCTGCCCCCTTGGGAGATGAATCAAGGGTGTTTTATTTTTTTGAAAAAAAAAATTACGATTTTTTTTCAAATTGTGTTGACTTTTTTACTTTTCGATTTTTGCTTTGGATATGATAATGTTGACAATATTGAATTTTGGATACACACAATTTGATTCATCTCCCGAAAATGATGTTGATAAGGTTAATAAATGAAAAAGTGGAAAATATTACATGCCCCACTTATTAACCCTCCCTTTTACCCTCTTAAAAGGTAAAAAGTGAAAAAGGAAATTCATTTTACTCTTGTCTTCTTGTGATTTGTGCATTTGGAGGTTTGGCGATGATGTTGATTCCCTACCATTCTCACAGTTTCGAGCACGTTAGGCAATACCGAAGACCTGTCGTTTATGGACCACTAGTAACTGTCAAAAAATCCATATCTTTTTGTATGATTTTTGTGGATTTTTATCACGTTTTTCAATATTTAGGGCTGGATATTACGTTTTAGCATGTAGAACTAGGGCTTTAGTGCATCCACAATACAAAATAGTGCATGTACAACCTAGGGTTAAGATTTAGCATGTAATAATGATAGGTTAGCGCATAGATGAGTTTTAGTGCATACGCAAAACATAATAGCGCATTCCATTTGGCATTTAGCACGTAGGTTGCCTAGTTTAGCACAATGGATATCTAATTTAGCACATACTCCTATTTTAGTGCATATACCATTATGTTTAGTGCATTGATTAAAAATATTATCTCATAAAGGGTAGATTAGCGCATTTGCAGTCTGTTTTAGCGCATAGAGCTGAAAAGTGCAAAATGTTTGTTTGTTGAGATGCTTTTTTATTTTGAATGAATTTAGATATGATGTGATGGGTATGTGTAGATTGTTTTGATGTTGATATGGGTCCAATTGAGTGGTTTTTCCTAATATGGGTCTTTGGATTGAAATTTTCTGATATGTTGCTCTGATAGGGTGCACTGATATGAGTCATGATATGGATTACTGATATGGGTCATTGTTTTCATATGCTAATATGAATCACAATATAAATTACTCATATGTTGCTCTCTGATATGGAATCCTTGATATGAGATACTAATATGTTATGTGTTACTGATATGGGTACTGATATGGGATACTAATATGTTATGTTGATATAGAATCACAGATACGTTGCTTGGTTAATCTGGATATGATGCTCTCTAATTTGTTTAAGTTTCCTGATATGCTATTGATATGATCCTCTCTGATATGGATTATTGTTGACATGATGCTATATGATTCACTGATATGTTTCTAATTTTATCGATATGATGTTGATATGATTTCCGATATGATGTTGATTTTGATTCATCATATTATTGTTGATATGATGTTGATTTTGATAGAGTTAATTTGATTGATGATTGATGATGGATCTGCTTTGATTTATAGCGGAACAAGCTATGCTACAACCATGAAAGAGATTCCCAAATAAATGAAGACTAATCTCTCAACTTACACAGGTCGAGAGAGATATCATTGAGATATGTGGATTATCATCCCTTTTGGACATGACCCGGTTTATGATTAACTGGGGTTTGTGGACAACTTTGGTAGAGAGGTGGCACAGCAACACCAACACCTTCCATCTAGTGACAGGAAACATGATAACGACACTTGTGGATTGCTACAAGATTCCGGTGGTAGGAGATTTATTGCCATATGAGAAGACTAAGGAGGGTGGTACAGAGGCTCTATGTCAAGTGTTTCAGGATGAGCATATCAGTGGATATGAGATTGCATGGTAGGAGATAGTAGACACTTATGCTCCTCTACCATCTATACTGGTAGGTTTTATTGGTGGTTTCTTATGTCCCTAATATAGGTCGAAGGGACTGGTCGTTGGATGGGGTTTTGTACTAGAGGATATGGTGACACAGGGTAGGAGGTTTGTGTGGTCGTCATGTATGTTGGCACACCTATATAGGGAGCTACACTAGGTCATGTATTGGGGATACATGAGTTTATCAGAAGGGGTCACATTGTTATAGGTGTGGGTCTGGGAGCATATAGCGATGACACGACTGCTTGTAGATAGGGATAGACTAGCAAGCTGACCTTATGCATATGGATATATAAGCATAGTTGTCCAGCAAAAGCTGGGCAAACTAGAGTACTGATGGAGAGTGTTGGATGATATAGACACGGTCATTTGGAGGTCGTATATGGATTGTGAGGTATGGGTGGAGGATGGGCTAGAGATGCCCTATGTATATATGTCTAGGTATGTGATCAGGTGGACGCCCTTTATCATGAGATTTTTGCATAGTCAGGTTTATAAACAGTATGGCCGATAGTAGGGGATACCATAGGGAAACTATTTATATGCTTGTCGTCAGCAGGTTGTGCCCAAGTGGGAGCCTACCATTGATAGTGTTGCAATGGTGGCTGAGTATATGTGTCTAACCAGCCAGATCTGGAATTATAGAGCCAAAGTGGTAGATGCAGGTATGACTGAGGAGTACTCTACGTACTGGATTGCACATGTGGTGGCTCGTTTATCCAATCCAGTAGAGCCAGTGTTGGTTTTTTATGATAAGGAGGATGAGCATCCACAGGGTTGGGGAGGACAAAGGCACAAAGAGGATGATGAGGGGGATGACAATGATGAGGGGGATGGTGGGGGTGGTGGTGGAGGTGGTGGTCTTGTTCCAGGTGCAATGGGAGGTGTGGTGGGAGGTGTGGTGGAAGGTAGGTGAGCCACATAGAGGAGGAGATCAAACATTCTCCCTCCACCGAATTTTCAGACAAGGACAAGTACAGTAGGGACTTCCTCTCATGTTCCTATTCAGATTAGGGTACCTTCTCATTAATAGGATTCACAAATTAGGGCCCTACATATCTTAGTGCAACAGTTCCAGGCACAGGTTTTGGCATAGCAACGATAGATTACTCAACTGCAGACCAAGAGAGATACTACGATAGAGCGATAGGGATGAGTGGAGGCCCTCACTGATAAATTAGATAGAGAAGTTGTGGGTACCCCACTTCAAGATACTCTCAGGGAGATACAGTACTCGACCAATGAGGTTGAGTATTACCAGCGTTTATGCAAGGATTTGGTCCCTCGAGAGTGGAGAGCACCTAGCTACGTTGCAGTTGCATCCACCTGATCTAGACGCAGTCATACCAAGACAAAGAGAAGAAGCATGATGGGACCTGTACGACGTGATCCTCCTAGTGGGAACCCAGGAATAGGGACATTTACCGCGAGACCTTCTACCCCTGGAGATAGTCATACTTGATTGTCTCATTTTGTGATATAGATCACCTTTAATGTACTCATATACAGACATGATATTTATTTGTATATTTTGACCTTATTTTATATGATATATGACAATGATTTTCCCTTGATCCATATTGTGATGTTATATGATGATGATTGATGAGATTAGTTCTATCTTATGATGCTTTATGATATTTTTATGATGATGTATTGAGCATATGTATGGATGCAAAAAAAATTCTTGATATCATTTTATATGCATGTTTTGATGTATGGATGCAATGGATGTTATTTATATGATGATGGTTATCTATATGTTTTGAAGGTGATATATGCTTACCTGATTAAAAAAATGTCCATATGATGATGATGATAATGATAAAATGCATTTATGTGATGGGTATATGATATAAATAGGATATGATTATAATAATGATAATGATGATGAATGCAACTAAATGTATGAATGAATGTAGTCAAATGCACTAATGATTAGTTGAATTGTGTCGTGTTATCATTCCTTTTAGCCAATTGTTTGCACCCTTTTGTCATTATTGAGCTTCTAAAATTTTGGAAGTTAATACAAACATCAATGGTATAATTGAACCATGATGACCTGAGTATAACTTACTTGATTTTTTATATTGCAAAATGACACAAGCATTGAGATATAATTGAACCAAGACGACCTGAAAGTTGTTTGCATAAAACAGATGTAAGTTAACCATTTTTATATACAAAAATGCTAAATGTCTTCAATGATATGTTCCCAATCACGTCTCGAGACAAATTTGCATCATATGAATGATTGTCTCACAGATAGAAAACCATATAAAATATCAGACTCTTTTGCTTCTATAGCTCGGTGCATCCTTGAGTTGCTCAGGAGATCTAATAATTCAAAAATCAAGATACAAATAGTCAAACTTCATGCTGAGAGTAAACAAATCATGATTTAGAAGAGAGCATCCATTGTGTTTTGTGTTTGTGTTGATTTTGATAGTGATTTTGTTTTTAAGTCTGACGGTTAGCTTTGACATTTGTCATCGTGGTATGCATTGATCCTTTATTGTTTTAATTATGTCTGTGTGATGAAAACTTAAAGCGGAATGCCCCCACTAAGATCAAGATTTTGCCCCCAGCTATGGACACTTCTTTCAATGTGGATATATACATTGATCACCAAGCCATGGTGAGAGATTTATGCGAATAGTTGTTCAAATAATCAAGGACAATGACTATGCTAAGTGTGTCCAAGATTTTGCTATGTGTTTATAAAAGATTTTGTGATGGTCATGGGCTTAGTGCAAATGGATGCAAAAAGATATGATATGGGTACATATATGGAAGAGTCGATCTATCACAAATAGTGTCAGTTGCCAAGTTTTCACTACTTGTTTTTATTGCACTTTTTGATTTTTTATATTTTTTTTATTGTAAAGCGGAAAATCACCATCAACCCTATAGAAGGAAGGAGGAACTGCTCCATATAAAATGTAAAGTGGAAAATCGCGATCGAACCCTAGTTGTAAGGCGACCAAAATGTAAAGCGGAAAATCGCGATCGAACCCTAGTTGTTCTCCCCTCTTCCAACTCCAAGGAGAGAGAAGGGAGAGTCACTCTAGGGTTGATGGTTTTCACTTAGGAGGGACTTTACATTCAAAAGAGGGGTTAAAACCCACAAGATCCAATCCCACACAATGCAAGATTGGATGCTAAATGTGTTTCAAGGGTTAAGAAAGCAAGGCTACCCTCTTTTGTAAAGAATGTTGATAGAAGAATTAAGCTAGGAATGCATAGAAAGTGACAAAGATTCGCTTATAAACTGAGATAGGGATATAGGATGAAGCTGCGGACCTAGAATTAGCAGTAAAATGTCGATACGGCGCTGTCCTGCAAATTTGAGCAAAAGTTGACGGGACGATGGCGCCCGGCGTGCACACGATCCTCCGAAAAATCCGCGAAACGAAGGGGGATCTGTTCGTCTCTGCACAAGGATTCCAGATCTTCAATTTCAGCCGCGTACCTGCAACCTACAAACAGAAAAACGAAGAGGATTGGGGGGTTAGGGATTAGGGGTTTGCCTTTAGGTCAAACCCCGGTTTTGGAATTAACCAAGAAATGAGAAATGCTGTAAATGTAATGTAAAACAAGTACTAATACCTTGTTGTAAGGATGTTTGTATCCTTATGTGTGAAGGTATAGATGTTTTTATTTGTTGTATTGTTGTATGTTGTATGTAGCATGTAGTATGTGATGTGTTGTAAGTGATCTCCTCTTCAATGGTTGAATCCTTGTCTTGAATGCAACACTTAGCCTTGAATGGAGATTTAGAATGATCAATTACTTGAAGGAATGCTTGAATGCTTGAATGCTTGAGTATAGTTTCCACGCTTTTTCCCTCCATATCGAATGAAAGAGGAAAATGCAGTTTATATACTTGTCATTTAGGGCTGATAGACTGATTTTCCCGACCTTAGGCCGACCAGGAAAGATAATTTTCCAATTTGCAAACATAAAGACCCGAAGTCCAAAAGAGACCTGGCCCAAAATAGGACCCAGGGACCAGGGCGTTGAGCACCATGGTCCTGGGGGACCAGGGCGCTGGGCGCTCTAGTCCCACCTCCTGGGACAGCAGGGTGCAAAGGAGGTTCAGGCCAGGGTGCAAGAAAATGGATTTTTTGGTGTCATAATCAGGTTTCGGGGTCTCCATTCAGGTTGCGTGTTGTGTCGCCATCGTGAAGACCCAAATGCGGTCGAAATTGCAAGTGTCGCAATTTTAGGACGCTAAATTTAGCCCCCACTTTAGCGGGAGTATAAGCGTACGCTCATACTTCTGGTAAAGTACAAGGAAACAACATTGAAAGACTTTCACCGCGTCAAGGAGGCAAGATACACCAAGCCCCCAGTGGACTAAGGATCTTACGACTTCGATTGACAAAGTAAAAGGGAAGATCACGAGGGAGAACCATGACTGTCAGTAGTAAGGTTCCCTCACTATGAGTCATGCAAGAAAGATATCAAAAAATTTCAAGGCAAAGCTAAATTTGTCAAGAAATTTTCAAGTATCTTGAAAAGATATGAATGGGATGTATGCCCCCCTACGTTAAAGCGATCGCACACACCTCACCGGGGGTGATTGCTTTAAGGTAGTGATACATATAAGAATGAGAAAGGAAAGGAGCACGTTATCACAAGGATTTAGCCCCCAAGTGTGAGATAAGCCCAAGGATAATAGACACAAAACACAAAGCACAAGGTGACTTCGCTTTCCTCGGGGTCAGTATGCTGTATGATAATTCATGTATATCATATGTATGTATGCATAATTGTTCTTCATTCCCCAATCAAGGAAGGTCACCTAGAAGAAGGGAACACGTGTCTTTTGAGTCAACATGAGAGAGATCGAGAGATCTCAATGCTTTGCATCGTCCTCAAGTAGACAACACTAAGGACAACAAATAGAAGAATGAGAATAACATATAGAAGAAGTAACAAAAGAGAGGAGGAGAGAATCTGCTATGCTAATGAAACTAGTATAGCACGTCATCTACCCCCCGATCTTGCTGATCAATGTTTCGGGAAGGTAGGAAACACGCTAGAGGAGGAAAATCCAACACAGCAGATGGAGCTATCACAAGATCCAAACAAGGGCTATGTTCATGTTCCGAGCCACATTGTTCTTGTCTAGGAGCTAGGATAAGTCCTTTAAAAAATTCGTTAGATAAATGGTTATCAATATCAACAAGTTCATATTCATTATCAGAATGAACAGGAGAAGTAGCATTTTCATCATGAATAACATTTTCATCTATATCATCATCAAGATTTATAAAAATAGGATCTTTAACTCGCACAGGATCAAGACCAGCATGCATCTTATGTTTAGGAGATTTCGGCTCAATCGTCGGCTGAGGAGAAAATGGAATAATGCTTGTTGAAGGTGTTTTTGGGGATTGCGAAGTTTGAGCTCTAAGACGACGCTTTCGTCGGCGTTCACGTGACAAACGATTTCGTCTAGTCTTAGTAGGAAGTTGAGAAGATTGAGGAGGACGAATGTTCTCATCCTTATCACTTGGGTGTTTAGGTTGTGGTCTCTTAGGCTGGATAATAGGAGAAGAGGAAGGTCTCTTCTCTCTATAGAAGGAAGGAGGAGGAACTGCTCCATATAAAGGAGGAATTTTTGGTTTAGGAAGAAGACCAAGTCCCTCATGACGAGGAGGTATAGGTCTACTTTTAGAAGGTTTATTAGGCATAGACATAGTCACATCCATAGGGATGGGTTGGGAATCTTCTTGAGGAAAGACATTAGTTTTATCTTTCAAAGTAAGAACTTCCTTCTCAAGAATGATAGGAATGTCAAGTTTGGGTGTTCTAGGTTCACTTAGAGATAGGATCATATCTGTTTTCCACTTTTGATAAGATTTGAAAAGATGATCACTTCGCGGAGGAAGAGATTGGAATTGTTTAGGCCAAAAGTAATCAAGAGGAACGCTAGAAGTTCTTTCAGCTGGTTTAAAGAGACTATGATTGACAGTAACAACTTCACCATTATGGGGAAATTTCAAACACTTGTGGATAGGAGAAGCAATAGCTTTCATGGAAGATAGCCAAGGATAGCCAAGCTTCACACGAAATTGTTCGGAAGATGGAATAATAGCAAAGTCCACATCAAGGGATTTGTTAAGGACCTCAATAGGTAATGTAATAGAACCAATCGCAGGAGAAGAAAATGCATCAAATAGTTTCACAACCACATCTGTTTTGTCATAGATAACTTGATTCAATTGCAAAGTAAAAAGGAATTCTTCAGTAATGATATTAACCATACAAGAAGGATCAATAAGCACTCCACGACAAGGTGTGTTCTTGACTTTTGCAACTATATATAAAGGACCATCAGGTGCCCTAATAGTTTCACTAGAATCAAAGGTGATGGAAAGTTCTTTAGGGATTTTTTGTTGCTCCACAAAGTTAATCACATTCGGAGTCATAGACACGAGATCATCAGGTGAGACAAAGGAATCAGTAGTATCAATCGCATTAGAGGTGTGAGAAGGTAATGGATCAGTGAAAATCTGAAGATTTTGGTTAGGAGGAGCTACATATGTGTTGCCTTTATCATTCACTCCAGAAACAGAAATAGTATTATTATCAATCAAATCTTGAATTTTCCCCTTTAAAGCAAAACATTTTTCAGTATCATGCCCAGGTTGACGATGAAATTGACAAAAAGATTTGTTATCAAAATAAGGTGAAGTAATCTTTGCAGGATCAATTTGCCTTATAGGAGGAAGAGTAAGCACATTTTGTTCCAATAACTTATTCATAATACTATGCAATGATTCATTCAAAGGAGTAAACTTTCTTTCTTTCTAGAAAAACTTAGAAATAGGAGACACACCTGATGCTGCATTCACATTGTTGTTGATGATGTTTTCATTGAATTTAATGGACTCTCTATTCGGTTTAAACTTCCCAAATGGTTGTTGACTACTGTCACCCTTATCACTCGGAGTCATAGGATGTGATTGTTCCATTTGACTCACAGTCAGTTGATAATTGTGAAGAGTTGCGCACAACTGTTGGAAAGAAGTAAACTCAGAAAACAGGAGTTTGTCTCGAATATCTTTTTGTAAATTAGAAATAAAGATTCTTTGAATATCATTGTCAAGCACTGGAAAGGAAATTTGAGCATACAAATGCTTATATCTACCAATGAAATCAGTCACTTTTTCTTTAACACCTTGTTTACAATGCATTAAATCAATCAAAGTAACTTTAGGACTTATATTGTTTTGAAATTGTTGAATGAAAGCATTTGCAAGTTGTTCGAAAGAAGTAATAGAATAGGAAGGCAACGAGCAATACCATTGTAGGGCTTTGTCTCTTAATGTTCTAGTAAACAATTTTGCAAGCAACCTTTGGTCATAAGCAAAATCAGTACATATTGTTTGAAAGGTCTTAACATGTGTTAGAGGATCACCCTTACAATTATAAAGCTCCAAATGTGGAATTTCAACATGTTTAGGGGGAATAGCTCGAACAATGTCAAGAGAAAGTGGACTCGCAACATCAAATGTGGGCACACTAAACTTAGATTGATTCATAGAGGCAATTTGTTGCTGTAAAGAAGAGACAGTTTGTGCAAGATTGTTAATGGTCGCTTCAGTCGAAGAGTTCATATTATACGTGTTAGATTGTGATGGAGGTGTTATGTTATTGAAAGAAGGTAGAGAGTAAGGTGGTGGGACACTATGATAGTTAGTCATAGGAGATGATTGGACAGGAGGAACACTACAAGGAGGAATGGACGGGTTAAATGAATTGCCCCCTTGCGTCATGTTCATTTGTGGAGATGTAATAGGGACACTCATTGAAGGAATGAATGAAGAAGTTGGATTGAATGAAGGAATAGGGTTAATTGAAGAAGAAGGATTGCCCCCATGACTAGTAATCACAGGAGGAATGTCTTGTATTGAAGTAGCCATTATGTTTGATGTAAAAGTAGGTATACTAGCAATAGGAGTCGTCAAAGGAATAGAATGATTGACTTGAGTAGGAGGTTGTGTATAACCTAAGGTTTCGGCACAACTTTTCATAGGCACCACATTTGAATCCACAATGTGTGCAATACCACGCAAAATATCAATTCCATTCTTATCACTTTGAAGCATACGTTTTAGACCCTCAATTAAAGGAAGAGCTTGACTATCAGGGTATTCTTGAGACATCCATTGTCGAAAATCGTCAAATTGGTTATCCAATTTTGAAAGTTGTTCTACAGAAACCTCATGGAGAGATTCTTCATCATTAAGAGGATTAGAGGAATTACCCATGTCCTCGTTAAAAAGACCATTCAAATTAGGTTCCATCTCCTCAGTAATTAAACCTTGGAAAGACATAATTCTCAGGCTTCGTCTAACAGGAATAGTGTAAGTAGGACTTATTGTTGTAAAACTCATGCACTAGAGAGAGAGAAGATTTTGAATTTTAGAGGTAGCAAATTTCAGTGAAACCAGCCAATCTTCCAGATTTAAGCTGTTAAATGCAATCATGACAGTCTCCCGAAATTTCGAAAAAAATGTCCGGGACCGTGGCGCTCGGAGTGCACACGGTCCTCGCAACTTTTTTCAAAATTTGCAGGGATGAAAGTTATGATGATTTTACAGCTAACCTGAAAAAATTGAGTGATTTTACGATCTGTAGATAGGCCAAATTAAAGTTGCAATGTCAAAATTGAACCCTACCCAGATTGTCGAAAAATGCAAAATTTGAATTTTGAAAAAGAGAGGGAAACTGAAATTTTGAATTTTATGATTTTAGAGGGAATGTTAAGAGCAATGCAAGTTTTGAAATTTGAAAATTGACTCAATTTCATGCAAAATTCAATTCTGAAAGTGGAAATCAAAGTTGTTGTAATTAAGCACTTAATTTCAAAAGTCACAAATTGCAAGAATTTGAATAAAGCACTGAAATTTCGAATGAATGCTAACACACTTTTCAGATTTAGGACTGTAAGAAACACAATTTTGACACAAATTTCAATTTCAACAATTTTTGAATGATTAGAAGCCTCAATCCAAGCAATCACTAGACCAACTTTGACTGTAATTTTGAAGGTGTTAAAATTGATAAAATCAGCCAAAATTCTGGATTTTAGCAGGAAAATACAGTAAGATCTCGCTCCCGAAATTTCGGAAAAAATGTCGGGGACGATGGCGCTCGGAGTGCACACGGTCCTCGCAACTTTTTTCCAAATTTTCAAGGATGAAAGATATTGTGATTTTATTGCGGAATCCAAAGTTACAGCTGATTTGGAGATGTTTTGATCAGTGAAATTATCAGTCAAAGGTTGAATCAAGAGGGTTTCAAAAATCAGGGTTTTGACACTTAACCACTTAATTTTCAAAATCAAAGCACAAATATGAATTGATAATTTGTAATAGAAGGGCAGATCTGAAACAAGCATTAACAATTAAACATTTCACAAGTTTAATTACTTAAAAAGAAAATTTAGGGTTTTTATGCAATTAACCTCTAAAATTTTGCCAAAGATCAAACATGGAAATGTAATCAAGGAATCCAATTTTCAGATCTAACTATGAATAATCAGAAAGGATGTTCACCTCGGGTTCACCAAAATGTAAAGCAGAAAATCACGATCGAACCCTAGTTGTTCTCCCCTCTTCCAACTCCAAGGAGAGAGAAGGGAGAGTCACTCTAGGGTTGATGGTTTTCACTTAGGAGGGACTTTACATTCAAAAGAGGGGTTAAAACCCACAAGATCCAATCCCACACAATGCAAGATTGGATGCTAAATGTGTTTCAAGGGTTAAGAAAGCAAGGCTACCCTCTTTTGTAAAGAATGTTGATAGAAGAATTAAGCTAGGAATGCATAGAAAGTGACAAAGATTCGCTTATAAACTGAGATAGGGATATAGGATGAAGCTGCGGACCTGGAATTAGCAGTAAAATGTCGATACGGCGCTGTCCTGCAAATTTGAGCAAACGTTGACGGGACGATGGCGCCCGGCGTGCACACGGTCCTCCGAAAAATCCGCGAAACGAAGGGGGATCTGTTCGTCTCTGCACAAGGATTCCAGATCTTCAATTTCAGTCGCGTACCTGCAACCTACACACAGAAAAGTGAAGACGATTGGGGGGTTAGGGATTAGGGGTTTGCCTTTAGGCCAAACCCCGGTTTTGGAATTAACCAAGAAATGAGAAATGCTGTAAATGTAATGTAAAACAAGTACTAATACCTTGTTGTAAGGATGTTTGTATCCTTATGTGCAAAGGTATAGATGTTTTTATTTGTTGTATTGTTGTATGTTGTATGTAGCATGTAGTATGTGATGTGTTGTAAGTGATCTCCTCTTCAATGGTTGAATCCTTGTCTTGAATGCAACACTTAGCCTTGAATGGAGATTTAGAATGATCAATTACTTGAAGGAATGCTTGAATGCTTGAGTATAGTTTCCACGCTTTTTCCCTCCATATCGAATGAAAGAGGAAAATGTAGTTTATATACTTGTCATTTAGGGCTAATAGACTGATTTTCCCGACCTTAGGCCGACCAGGAAAGATAATTTTCCAATTTGCAAACATAAAGACCCGAAGTCCAAAAGAGACCGGGCCCAAAATAGGACCCAGGGACCAGGGCGCTGGGCGCCATGGTCCTGGGGGACCAGGGCGCTGGGCGCTCTGGTCCCACCTCCCGGGACAGCAGGGTGCAAAGGAGGTTCAGGCCAGGGTGCAAGAAAATGCAGTTTTTGGTGTCATAATCAGGTTTCGGGGTCTCCATTCAGGTTGCGTGTTGCGTCGCCATCGTGAAGACCCAAATGCGGTCGAAATTGCAAGTGTCGCAATTTTAGGACGCTACATTTATATTTTTTTTCTTATCAATGAATTGGATAAATCAGGTGTAGAAATTTTGAAGATGCACATTATTGATTGGTTTGTCAAATAGGTCCCATTCTAATGTAGATAACTAATGCCGCCGATCCATAAGCAGATATGATGACAAAAGGACCTAGCCAATTTGGTTCAAACTTGCCCTTCTTTCCCCAATCCTGTTGATTGCGGGGATTTTCTTTCAGTACTAAGTCACCAATTTGAAATGCTCTTGGTTTTAATATGTGATTATATCTCTTGCACATGCGTTGTTGATATGCTTTGAGATGATCAAAATCATGTTGTTGGCATTCATCTAGCAGCTCTAACTCTTGCAATCTGTTTACCCAATACTCGTCATCTGGAATGAGTCCCTTTAATAATACTTTGAGTGGTGGAATTTCAACCTCAATAGGTAGAATAGCCTCTGATCCATACACAAGTGAGTATGGTGTTGCTCCTGTAGGTGTGAGGATGCTAGTTCTGTAGGCCCATAATGTTGGGTTGAGTTGAACATGTCAATCACGACCAGCCTCGTTCACTGTCTTTTTGAGGATTTTCAAGATGGTTTTGTTTGAGGCTTTTGCTTGGCCATTCCCTTGTGGATAATATGGTGTGGAGAAACAATGTTGGATATGCAATCTTTCACATCTTGATTCTTGAAAGGTCTTCCATTATCTATGATAACGGAAGTAGGGATTGCATACCGACACATGAGATAATTTAGAATAAAAGAGGATATTTGCTTGTTGATAACAATAGTTAATGGGACAACCTCTATCCACTTTGTAAAATACTCAATGGCCATGATGATAAACTTATGTCCAGTTGATGAGGAAGGATGGATCTTTCCCACTAGGTCGAGTCCCCATTAATAGAATGGCCATGATGTGGTGAATGGTTGTAGCTCCTATGTCGGTGCATGTATAAGATTGCCATGAATTTGGCATTTTAGAAAATTTTTGGCAAATGGATATGATTCTTTTTCCATGGTCGGCCAATAATAACCCATCCTTAGAATTTTCTTTGCGAGAGTAAGACCACTTGAATGTGTGCAGCAAATACCTTCATGAGGTTCATGCAAGGTGGTTTCAGATTTGTTACAATCAAGACACTGAAGAAGAGTACCATCAAGACCTCAGCGGTAAAGTGTGTCAGCGGTTAGGGTATAACAGGCTACTTGATGAATAAATTTGTGTTTCTGGTTTCAAGATAGATCTAGTGTAAGGATATTGTCTTTTAGATATGTGTAGATCTTTCCATAAAGGGGTGAGATGGAACCGACTATGTGGCATATGACTTGGGATTCAGAATTGTCATAGGCAGGAGAAATTATTTGTTCCACTAGGAACTCATAATGATTTTATTTGTTTTGTATTTGCAGGATAGAGGCAATGGTTGCCATGGCATCTATAGCTTTGTTGTCCAACCTTGGAATCTTTTTGAATTTGATGTCCACAAAGTACTTTTTGAAATCATCCACCATACGTTAGTAGGGAATCATCTTGTCGTCCTTTGTTTGATAATCATCATTAAACTAATTAGTGATCAATTGTGTCTCCAAAGACTTTCAACTTTGTGATCCTCCACTCAACAACTATTTTGATTCCTGTGACTAGAGTCTCATACTCAACAATATTATTTATGCAAGGAAATATTAATCTATAAGATTCAGGAATAGTGTGTCCTTCTGGTGTGATGAATAGAACACAAGCTCCTAAACCATGTTGTGTATATGATCCGTCAAAGTACAAGACCCATGGTTTTGTCTATATTGTGAGAATATTTGTATCTGGAAATTCAACATGGATTGGATGACTATCTCGTAATGGTTCTTCTACTAGTTGATCAATGATAGATTGACTTTTGATAGCCCTTATGTTTGTGCAGTGAATGTCAAACTCACTTACAATCATGACGCATTATCTAACCTTCTTGTGAGAGTGACTTTACTGAGTAGATATTTTAATGGATCAATCTTTGTTACCAGTTTGATTGTGTGAGCTAGCATATAGTGGCGAAAATTTTGAGAAGTGAATACCACGGCTAAAAAATCTTTTTCAATGAATGTGTAGTTGAGCTCGTATCCATTTAATGTCCTGTTGATGTAGTATATTTCCCTTTCCTTGCCTTCTAAATCATCTTGTGCTAACAATACTCCTAGTGATACCTCTTTAGCTGATATGTAAAGAATGAGAGGTTTGCCTTTTATTGGTGGTACCAAGATAGGTGGATTCATCATATATTGCTTGAGTTGGTGGAATGATTCTTCACATCAATCTTCCCATCTAAAAGGAACATTCTTGTGGAGTACATGAGTGAGCGAAAGGAACTTGTTGGATAGTTGAGAAATGAATCTTCTTATGGAATGTAGTCGTCCTTCTAGAGATCTTAATTGACTGATATTTCTATGAGGTGGTATCTCCATGATTGCTTGTACCTTTGCAGAGTCCACCTCGATTCCTTTTTATGAGACTATGTATCCCAAAAGTTTGTCGGATGTTACACCGAAGACACACTTTTTAGGATTTAGTCATACATTGAATTGCTCTAGTCTTTGAAATATTTTATCCAAAATCACCAAATGTCCTTCTCTTGTGAATGATTTGGCCAATAGAACATCTACATAGTCCTCCATGAATGTGTGCATCATGTCATGAAATATTGTGGTCATTGCTCATTGATATGTCGCTCTTGCATTCTTCAAGCCGAAAGGTATGAAATTCCAGCAATAAGTACCCCAAGGACGTGTAAATGTTGTTTTATCTTGGTCTTCTAGAGCTATCTTGATTTGATTGTATCCTGAGAAACCATCCATGAGTGATAATATAGCATGTGCTATTGTTAGATCTACAATTGTGTTGATATTGGGTAAAGGAAAGTCATCCTTCGGACAAGCCTTGTTGAGATCCCTAAAGTCAGTACAAATCCTTATGCTTTTATTTGGTTTTGATATAGGTAAAATGTTAGAGATCCATTCCACATAATCTATGGGTCAGATAAACCCTACATCAAGTAGCTTCTTCAGCTCTGCCTTAACCAATATGGCGACATGCGAGTTCATTTTTCGCAATTTATGTTTGATTGGTTTAGCTCCTAGAGCTATAGATAAGTGATGCATTATCAAATCCAAGTCTATCTTGGCATATTTGCATAAGATCAAGAAAAATTAATTTGATTTTCTTTGAAGAACTTGGTGAAATTAGGTCTTTCTTGTTCTGTTAATGACTTTGCCAGATGTATGGTTCTTGTTGTTGCTACAGTGCCAATGTTGATTGATTGAGTTGTCTCAATTAATATTGGTGTTCTCTCCTGATAATGTTCAGGAAGAGTGTCAAGTCTCTCATCCTCGGGTGCCTCAAAGAGGTTTTCACCATTGGATGTGTCCTTTATTTTTACTTTTTTATAATCTAATACTGTCATTAAATGGTTTTCACCATTAGATCGATTTTTCATATTATTCATTTTATGACTAAGAGACTTGGCACTCTCCTGATTGAGAACTTTGTTATGAGATTCACTAGTGGAACATGTTTCAAGGTTCATAGAACAAAGGTATTGAATAATAGTGTTATCATCTGGTAAGATAGGTATGTTAAGTTGTTCAGGTTGTTCCCAGTCTATGAGTTCAGGATGTATTAATGGTAAGGGATCGCCTGGAGAGTTAAGGTCTATAGCAATGAGGGTCATGATGTATGTCAAACCTAGTATTAGTAAGGTCAAAGTCTATGATGGTACCCTCTTGAGAATCTATTTCGCTCGGAACCTGCTTGTCCTCACTAGAGTCATTGATATGTTGTGATCCAACTTCAAATGGTCTAGCTCCCAAACCTTATCCATCATAAGGTATTGGTGTGTAACTCTGGATGATTAGGATCTCTTTTTCATCACAAGATATGTCATCGGAGGAATCCCATTACCACTCATGCGAGTCATTCTTAGAGATAGATTGTAACTTGTGGATTTGTTCATATAAATTATGAGTAGCCTCATCCCTTTTGATAGCAAGATCCCCTTATTGGTGTTCATCTTCTTCTTCCTTTTGTTTGCGGATTGTTTCTTTTGCTGCTTGTTTTTGCATCAATTCCTGTGATGGTTGTCGTTGTCGTGTTGAATTTTTATTTGGTTGATGATGTTGTTGTTGATCTTGTGGTTGATTGTGTAGCCCATATCCTAGGCCTGATTTGTCCTTGGCTTGTTGTGAATGAAGTTGAATTGGTTTTGTGATACCTTCTTAACGCTTACCAATGGGACCCTTCCCTTTGTATCCTATCTATTGCATAATTCTGAATCCATTGCCATATTGTTTTGTTGGGAGAGTGATATCAACAATTGTTGTTTGTGTGTCATCATCATCTTTGGATAACCAATCCAGGACATCCTTGTACTCTATTTCATCTGCTAGTGTTCCTTCTTGAATGAACATTCCGTCAAACTTTTTGATAGGTTGTGAAGATTGTTGTCTTGAAGTTGAGGGTTGTCCATGAGACCTTGGTGAAATTGGCAATTTTGATAGACATAGGGAATCAAAAGAGTATTCTCCCATGCCTTTGTTCTTCAACTTCATATTTTTCTCAAAATCTAGAGATAGAGTTTTGAGTTGATCCTAACTGTTTGATGATGTAGAAGCGAGGGCTTCTCTGTTATGCGGTATAAGAACATCCTAAACTGCTTTGAGATTATTGCAATACTGGAAAGGATTAGTGTCAGTTGTGATGGAAATTTCTTGTCCATCATATGGGAATTTTATGTACTGATGATATGTGGATGGCACTGCTTGTATTTCACGGATCCAAGGATGACCCAAAAGTATATTATAAGATAAGTCTATGTCCAAGAATTGACATAGAGTATCTCTTTGAACTGGTCCTACTTGAATGGGTAATACCACAAGCCTTTTTGATGATCTTTCCTCATCATCATATGCCTTGATTGTTATCTTTTTCTTAGGATTAATGGTTGTTTATGAGAAACCCAATGCACAAATAAGTTTTAGAGTGCAAATATTTAGACTGGCTCCTCCATCTATTAGTACCTATTCCACTCGATGTTAATAGACTAGGACTTCTATATAGAGTGGAGTATTATGCGAATGATTTAGAGAGATGTCATCATGCTCTTAAAATGATAGATTGTGAGGAATGGTAAATGTCCCACTATGGCTTGGAACTGATCAACATCTAGGTCATTTGGAACCGTAGTGTCAACAAAAGCCTTTTCTAGAATATTCTTGTGTGCGGGTGAGATCTTGAGAAGCTCTAATATAGATATGTGGGCTGGTGTCTTCTTCAATTGATCTACTAAGTTGTATTGAGTGTTTGAAGGTGTTGTTGTTTTGGAGGCACTCCCTTTCAATATATATCTAGATTGAGCTCATGTAGTCACATTGACTAGAACATGTTCTTATTTATCTTTGATCTTGATGACATTTACCTGATTATCACATTCTAAAATGTGATTGATAATATTTTCATAGATATGGTTTATGTGATCCTCTTTGTTGTTTGATGATGATGATGATCCTTTGTCATAATTTGGAATTTGATTCTTGAAGGCCTCGTGATCATCATTGTTTTTGTGACCATCTATCATTATGTCACCGTTATTGAGCAAATCTTGAACCAAAATTTTCAACCTTAGGAAATTATGTGTGCGATGCCATTTGTTTCTATGATATTCGCAATAGTGTGCGTCATTCCACCATGACAGTTTGACTTGAGGTTCAAAATCCCTCATGTTTGGCAATGCAATGAGTTTATTTTCCAATTGTTCTCAAAAGGCTGATTCAAGGGTTTGTCCTAAAGGTGTGAACTTCCGTCGATATGGTATTGGTTTCGTGTTGGGGTTGTTTCCTTGATTGATGTTACCTTGGTTGATGTTTCCTTGATTGTTTGTTCCTAGATTACTGGGTCTTTGATTGGTATTCCCTTGAGTGTTGGTTCTTTGATTAATATTGCTTTGAGTGTTGGTTGGTGGAGTAACGTCGAATAAGTTTAACATAGGTTGTTTTGCTTTAACATTGTCAAGTACACCATCATTGACGACATTTTTATTCATTGTCCAGAACTTAGATTTATCGTAGTTGTTATAGTAATTGTTGTTATAGGTGTTGTTTGATGAACTAGCACCAGCTTTAGAGAACTTAAAAGTTCCCTTCTTGATTGAGGCTTCTTCTATCTGGATGTCATTTTCAATCAACTTTTTAAAACTAGGTAGACATTGTAGTTTAAGGTGATAGCTCATCTCGGCATTAAGATTGTCTATGAAGATTTCCATTTTCTCTTTTCTAGGTATGGTTTAGAGATATCTAGATATCAATCTTCTCCATCTTTGCAAGAACATCATGAATGTTTCATTGTTCTTTTGTTTTGTGTTGCAAAGATCAAGCATGGTAACCTCATGTTGAATGTTATAGGAATATTGAGAAACAAATTCGTTTACCAACTCCTCAAATGATCTGATGGGAGGTGTGATTTTTGAAAGCCATTCCATTGTTTGTCCTTCTAGGCTTCTTGGAAATAACCTCATCATGTGAGTGTCATTGTGGGAAAACTCCAAGCTCATCGTGCAAATTTCCCTTACGTGATCGTGAGGATCATTTTTACCATTGTATTTTTCATACTTTGGTATTTTAGAGTTAGGTGGGAATGGTGCCATGTTCAGGCTTTGATCAATGGATAAGGACAAATATCCTCTAAGGAATATCATGTGGTAGTTCCTTGTTGCATGTCTTCCATTTGTTGTTGAAGTGCTTGTAGTCGTTGCATGAGTGTAGTGAGAGGATTGTTTCCAGTATTAGTATCTCAATGGTTGGTGTCACCTTTATCATTAGTGTCACTATGATCATGCATATTGTCATGATCAGTGTCAAAGGTGTGTGCTCTTGATTTTGTATTTTTGATGCTCTCAGTTTGTTTTGGTGGTTTCGTGTCAAAATCCTCATGTATTTTGATACCTTTGCTAGATAGTAGGAGGAAGTATTTATGTTTATCAGTTTCAATTAGTTTTTCAAGAATTTTGTGTAGGTCAAGTTCTTGTTATGCCTCCTCAATAACTTCATCTATTATTTCTTCTTTGTCCATATTCATGTAGTTTTTCCAAGTGTTAACTTCTCTACGTCCCATGATTGATTCCAACTCTTCTTCCCACTCGACATTTTTATAGGATCGTGTACGTGCGGGAATGACTCAAGTTGATTCAATATATGATGGGATCCTTAGGAAAATAAGCTAAATTGATTTTTCCACTAAAGTTGATACGTTGAGAGAATGCTAATTTTTATTCAAAGGCACGTTCTTGTAATGCTTCCTCATCAAAATTAGTATTTTTACCATGGAGATAATTGTGGAAATGATGTAAAAATGTCCTATATTTTAGAAAGATCTTGTGATTGATATAGAGGAACTTGTTTCTCTTCAAGATTTTCTTTTGACTAGATTGTCTCCTTTTTAGACCAGTTCTCTTACTAGGATGCTTCTTCTTGATGTGTTGAAGAATGGTCATGCAAGTGATCAAAGTTTCGGTTGTGAGATTAATTGGATGAATACATTGTTTTGATCTCTAAGTCTACTTAGTCAAATAGAGGGTTCGATATGCCCCTATTGATATGACCAAGCACATCAAATGATATGATAAAGCTTCCTGATATAGGAAAATATACAGATTTGACTAACTTAGAAAGTTAACTTGGTATTTTGATATTTCATATGGGCTGATTTGAAACTTATGATCACTAATTGATACTGTGCTAATAAAATTTCCTGTCTGTGTTGGTTTCGACAAAAGTCCCAAAAGGGTATCTGAAACTGGTGATGAAATTTTCAAAAAGTTGATGGTTTGCTCTATGTTTTGGGGAAAATTTAAATAGGCACTAAAACAAATTGTTTATGCGCTAAAGTATGAATCCAATGCACCAAAAAGATGGTCAAATACGTTATGTTGCCCTTGTTATGCGCTATCTTGTGTTTGTTTGTCAATGAAAATGTTATTTTTTCTATGCACTAATCTGGTCTTTTGAAGCGCTAATGTTTGGATGGTACGCGCTACTAAATGAAAGCTATGCGTTGCACTGATGTTTAGATGCACTAATTTGGACTCCCAATGTGCTATGTTGTCCTAGTTTATTAGTTTTATGATTTTGTAAAATATTTGAAAGGATTTTGGTATTTTTTATGGATGATCCTCTAAAAGATTATTTTAAAACAGAGTAGATAGAAGCAAAACAATTTGTCTATGCTAAACAAATAGTGTATGTTCAATAGGATCTTTTCAAAGCATTATTTATTTTCATGGTTTTGCACAAGAAATACACATCAAATAGACCTCTCTATTCTCAAGGGTCATTTAAAATATCAATAGCCCACACTTAATACTCTATCAGCTCAAACAGCCCTGTCACACCCTAAGGTGTGCCCCTTTTTTTTACTTTTGCCAGAATTTGATCCAAAGAAGATTACTCCTCAACTCGATCATTTTCTGGGGAGATTTATGGTGAGTGCCTTGGGGGTAAATTTTTCCCCACCCTTGCACTTTAAAATTACAAATGTTTGGTAAAATTGACACGGCGAGGCTTCTAGTTCTAAAGTTCGTAATCAGGCTTTTGTTCGGTCTTCAGTGATAAAATCCCTCGGGAGGATTTCCAACCTTTAGAACAAAGGCTTTACATATCTCAAGGATAATAGGGGAAGGTTAATCGCTGAGAAAAAACATTGTAGGGGATTTTCATCAACCTCCACATTTGATTATAGTGGGTTGGAATACTTGGCTAAAGTCATTCCCCTCACACTGGCCTTATAGGAACCTCGAGAGGGTAGTCGTGCTAAAGGATTTATCTTAAATGCTAAATAGAAAGAAATATTGAAAATGGTGTGTTTGGATTTTTTATCACCTAATTAAGGGGAGATCATATACCTAACACCTTCGGAAACACGCAATACACACTTTCTTTTTATGCAATATCGCAATTGTTTTCTAAAAGCTACCTTGGAGATGTTGCTCTATAAGACATGTGGTTCTTTTTAAACCAAGATAGCAATGTGTGAAAAGATAGTAAAACTTGAACTTTGAAATTAAATCCTTGTCAACAAAAATGAATCACCAAATTGAACAACAATGATCTCAATTTGAAAGCTTTGAAATAGTGAAGTGAAAGTTCCTTTTAAGATTCCAAGTAAAAAGTGAGGTTTATTTTAATGAGAACCAAAGGAAAGTGATGTTCACTTTTAACCCCTTTGCAAAAGAATTGGAAAGTTTTGTGTTTGTTCTTTTTAGCACCCAAATAAATGTGATCCTAACTTGCATAAAAAGAAAGATTTGATTTGTTTGTTCTTTTTACTTAAGAAATAAAATTTGAGTCTTGTTTTAAGCACCAAAAGAAATCATGAAGTTCATTTTATGCATCCAAAAAAAATCATGAGGTTCATTTTAAGCCTTTTGCAAGAAAAGGAAAGATGAGTTCTTTTTACTAACTTGAAAAAGAAAGCAAAGAAAACTAAACTAACTCCTTATGTTCTTGCACACAACTGTTAGAACTTGCACACAGTCAATTAGAAAAATTAAATCTTGATAGTGGGCTTCACAAGCCTAAATTTTGACTATGTTACAAAAAATTTGTTCTTTGTCGGGTCAATGCGCTAAACTATGGAACTGATGCGCTAAAGTATGTTGTCTATGTGCTAAAAGGTAGATTCTATGCACTACTCTAAAACTTGTATGTGCTACACTAATTCTCCTATGCATTGAAGTATCTGATAGGACTTAGCGCTAAAATGAAGCTCCTATGCGCCACAATATGCTTTCAATGCACTAAACAGTGTGGTAAATTCCTAAACTAATCTATAGATGTGCTATAAAAGGTCTCAGATGCACTATTTTGGTGTTCTTACGTGATTGTTGTCTTCAACCTGCATGAAAAATGATGTTATATTTGGGGATGTGCCCCACGGTGGGCGCCAAAAATGTATGAGATATTTAGTGTGATCAAAATACAAAAATAAAGATCAAAATCTAACATACCAATGGAACTTTTGAATACAAAGGCTAAATAAGTTTAAATTAATATAAACAAGTTAACTTCCCAAGATGTGTCTCATTATTCTCTATCTCATAGGATCCCTCAAATCAATGTTTTTCTCTCAGATCATTGAGCAAATGACTTAGGAATGGCAACTCCAAGAACGAGTGATTAAATGATCTATGTGCATGAATGCATCTAAGAACTATATCATGTGTTTTAGATATGATACTAAGTGATGATGATGATGAAATTATAGTAAAGATATTTAACAAGCTAAGCTATCATGATATACTGACATGGATATGCTATATTAAGATGCTCCTTAATGCTTAAAATGATATTCTAACAAAGAGAGGCAACGTGCTTGATATAATTAGACTATAGTGTAGATACATAAAAGACTTGGATATGGATAATGAAGAAAGTGAGTCCTATTTATAGAGAAAATAGGAAAAGGGATAGTTAAGATTCAATAATCTTAACAAGGGCTAGGATTGAAAGTTACTCAATCCACGTTCACAATTTTCACCAATGAAATGGTGACAATTATCAACAAGAGGTGGCTTGAGAGGAGATGTAAGAGGAATTAAATGCCTGAGAAGACATGGGGGTCACCCTATGAGGGTGTAGTTAGGGTTAATAGGGATTAACTAGTGGATAAAGATTTTACCCAAAAAGTAAACTCTTGTGCAAGGGTTAATAAGATAACTAGGGTCAAAGAAATGAGTGCTTGATGAGACTCGTGGGTTAAATGAGGGTTAAGTTAGAGAGAAAGTATCTAACCATGAGTTGAAGTTGGATTAACCATGAATGGTTAGGAAGGCTTTGAAGGTTAACTTGTTGAGGACATAAAGCCTTCAATGCATTTCAAAGAATTGAGGCATTTTTGAGAAGTGACTTCTCTTAATGAATGTGCAACTGTTTAAGGGGGTGAATTAGGCTAATTGGGGGAATTAGAAGAATCTAGAAGAGTCTAGAAGGGGTTTATGCACGCAAGTGGCTTTGTTAGGAGAATGCAAGTGGAAAGTATTTTCTGATTTATTTTTTAAATAAAGTGATATATTCCAAAGAGGTGGATGATAACTTGCAATTTGGGGGATATTTAAATAAATTTGATTTATTTAAATTGGAAGGAGATTTTTAATTAAATGTGAATTTAATTAAAGTGGAATGGGGTTTTAATTAAATAAAGTGATTTATTTAATTAAAAGCGAGAAAGTGGCTAGATGGATTTAATTAAATAAATTGAATAATTTATTTAACCAAATAGATGAAAGTGGGGGAATTAATTAAATATAATTTAATTAATAGAGGAATGTGGTTTTGATGAATTAAATATTTATTTAACTAGATGGTCAGATTTATACGTGTATAGTATGTATATACATATATGTATGTACATGTATACACAATTCTAGTGTACATATATATACACATATGTATGAACATGTGTATACATATATGTATGTACATGTATACACATTTATTTGTACATGTGTATACATTTATGTATGTACATGTATTTCACTATAAGTATGTATGTTCATTTAGAGATGTACTGATGGTATGATGAAAGAATAAGTATCTAGAAGATTACTAAGAGGGGGGGAGTGAATCAGTAAATTGAAAAACTAATACAAACTTCCCAATCTCAAATTCAAACTCACAAAGTAAACTTTCACTATCAAGATCAATACTCATAAGAATACTCAACATCAATCGATTAAATATTATAACAACTTAACAGTAAACAACTTCAATCTTGTAAACATAAAAATGCTTAATCATATATCAACATACTTCATCTCTCAATGCTTCCAATTATCATGCCTTATCATAAGTTAATCAAATCAACAAATAATATCATAACCACAAAAACATTCACCACTTGACACAAATGTTTATACATGAAAAACCCAAATAGGTAAAAACCACGGTGAGATGAGACAAACAAGATAGCTATCTAAACTCTTCTGAAGTTCATTCTGTTAGGAGCCAAGCCTGTTAAAGCTTTTACAATAAGTCATGTTAAGAACTAATCCTGTTAGGAATCACCCAGTTTAGGGATTTACAAAATACCTTGATGAAAAAGAAACTACCATGTTAAGAGTAACCTCGATAGAGGATTTGAGAATCCAAGCTAATGGATCACCTTGTTAGAGGATTTAAGAAGTAACCAAGCTTGTTAGAGCTTACCCGGTTAGGGGATTTCACTTCTGTTGCAATTATTAGAAAACAACGGGTTTTCTTGATCTGTCTGAATAGCACTACATTTGCTTGATTAGATCCTTTTAAGCTTCAATCTTCTTTTACTCAAACTGCAAATCCATTCTTCGATTAGGCAACCACACACTCAACTGATTTATGTCGACATTTTACCAACAACTTCATTGACCTTAAATACAAATCAATTAGGTCGGTAACACAACAAAAACTTAGTTCTCTCATAGAGATTACAAACAAATTGGTTCAAGTGTGTCCATTAGATTTACATAGAAATCTATATGCATTCTTCAATAAAATTCCAACCGGTCCATGATCACCGCTTCATCGGACTTGTAACTCATCATGCGCTATGCATTAGATGCAGTCCACTTTGCTCATTCCCTAGACAATCAAACAAATGCGCCAAAAACAATCTGAACTAATCCTCATACAATGATGACATGTGTCACCATCATTACCACTCACCATTAGATCTTAAACCAACAAACTTGATCGGTTAGGGTTTAACAAAAACAACTGGTAGGGTTTACCGGTTACATTGCATAGAAAAGGGTTTAACCTTATATACTGGTTTACCGATTCAACTTACAAACTAACATACCGGTTTACAACATCTTCCTCAAATCTCTTCCTACCGGTTACAAGACAATATCAATAACAACAACAATATCAGCAATATCATAAATACCATTACCGATTCAATTGGCATCAATGACAACATAATATATCATTAATGCAATCTTTATAGGTTTTGAGATCTTCATCTTAAAACCTTCCAAAATGTGCCTCATACAAATAGCTTGTGTGCAATTCATATAAGCTGTAACATACTTAGCTTCAGCAGTAGACTATGAAGTACAATTCTACTTCTTACTACTCCATGAAACTAGCCTTCCTCTTAGAAATAATGCTCCACTGGTAGTACTTTTCCGGTCATCAACATTTCTTGCCCAATCAGCATATGTGTATGCCTTCAAATCAAATTTTTGTCCATATGGATATCATAATCCATAGTCAACAGTACCTTTCAGATGCCTAAAAATTCCCTTGGTTGCAATTAGGTGTGCCTCCTTTGGATTCTTCTGAAATCTTGCAACTATACCAACTGCATGGGCAATATCCGGTCTACTGTGAACAACATAGTATAATTTGTCAATCATTGACATGTATTCCTTTTCACCAATAGGCTTAGATTCATCTTCCTTGGATAACTTACAACCTATAACCATTGGTGTACTAACTAGTTTACATTCACTCATGCCAAAAGTCTTCAAAACCTCTTTCACATACTTAGATTGAGTAATGAAAATACCATTCTTCATTTGTTGTAGCTGCAAGCCTTTAAAAAAATTTATTTACCCTACTAAAGACATTTCAAATTCATTCTTCATTTCATCTGCAAAACTATTTCTCATGACATCATTACATCCAAAAATAATATCATCAACAAATACTTCACTGACTAGTATTTCATCTCCTTCAGACTTGAGATAAATATTACTATCATCACTGGTTCTTGCAAAGCCTATCTTTATCAGATGTGTATGAAGTCGTTCATACCATGCTCTGGGTGCCTACTTTAATCCATACAAAGCTTTATGCAATCTACATACCATGTCTTTCTCATCTGTCAATGCATAACCATCCGATTTCTCTATGTATACCTCTTCTTCCAATATCCCATTCAAAAATGCAGAGTTAACATAAATCTAATATACCTTGAACTTCTTATGGGCTGCGAATGCAAGTAAAGTTCGGACACCTTCCAGTCTTGCTACTGGTGCAAAAGTTTCACCATAATCTTCACCTACTTCTTGAGCATAACCCTTGCAAACTAATCTTGTCTTGTTGCAAACTACAACACCATCTTCATTTAACTGGTTTCTGAATACCCATTTAGTACCTATAACATTCTTGTTTACCGGTCAGGGTACCAGGGTCCAAGTGTTGTTCTTCTCAATTTGATTCAATTCTTCCTCCATAGCTTTAACCCAATAATCATCACCAAATACCTCCTTAGCACTTATGGGTTCAATGGTGGAGATCATGCAAGAGTTCTCTCTTATTTTCCTTCTAGTTAGTACTCCAACATCCTTATCCCCAATAATCTACTCAGGACTATGGTTTAGTCTCACATACCTAGGAATAACATGATCATTCTCTTCAGGTCCAGCTTCTTCATTATCATCTTCTTCTGAATTTATTTGTTCCAATTGAACAAGTACATCAGGATTTGCTTTATCGATTTCTGATTTAATAGTTTCACGTTCCAAAAGCAAAATACAAGGATCTTCATCACTTTTCTCTGAACTAGTTCCTTCTGAGACTTCAGGACATTCATCTACATGAACATCAACACTCTCAACAATTATTTGTGTCCGGTTGTTGAAGCATTTATAGGCCTCATTCTTGGTGAAATAGCCAAGAAATATGCCTTCATCACTCTTACTTCAAACTTGCTAATATAATCACCTTTTTTAATAAAACACTTGCTACCAAATATCTTAAAATAGCTAACATCAGGTGATCTTCCATACCAATATTCATAAGAGGTCTTGTCCTTACCTCTTTTCATCAGAACTTGGTTCATTGTGTAGACAGTTGTACTTACAGATTCCTTCCAAAATGTTTTCACTACACTTCCTTGTATCAACATTGTCCTAGCAGCTTCAACCACTGACTGGTTGTTCCTCTCTGATATACCATTCTATTGTGGTGTCCTTGGTTGAAAAAGTTGTCGTTTGATACCATTCTCATCATAGTACTTAGTGAATTCCTCAAAAGTAAATTCACCGCCTTGATCTGTTCTCAGATATTTAATCTTTTTGCCACTCTCTTTCTCAGCTAAGGCCCTAAATGCCTTGAACTTAGTAAACGCTTCATTCTTATCCTTCAAGAATGTGACCCACATCATCCTTGAACAATCATCAGTGAAGATCATGAAATATCTATCACCTTGAATGCTTCTTGTTCTTATTGGTCCACATAGATATGTATGAACCAAATCTAATAAGTGCTCTGCTAAGAAGGACTTGCTCTTGAAAGTTGAAGAAGTCATCTTTCCTAACTGACATTCTTTACAAAGACCATTAACTGGTTTATCTAGCTAAGGTAGACCTCTTATTGTCTTGGACTTGCTCACTTTAACAATGTTATCAAAGTTTATATGACAAAATCTCCTATGCCAAAGCCAGCTATCATCTATCTTTGTAATCAAATAGTTGCTAACTTTAGGATTAAGATGAAATAGATTACCTTTGGTTTGTTTCCCACTTGCAATCAATTCACCTTTGTTGTTAAAGATTTTGCACATACCATTTCTAAACTCTAGTAGGTATTCTATGTCATTAAGTTGTGCCACACTCACAAGATTGTGCTTTAGGCCTTCAACCCAATAAACATCATCAGCACTGCTCTTCTCATTAAGAGAAATAACTCCATTACCTTTAACCATACAGGGTGAGTCATTGCCAAATCTGACAACACCGCCATCAAATTCCTTCAAGGAAAGAAATTTGCTTTGATCACCGGTCATGTGATGTGAAGAACCATTATCAATGATCCAATCATCAGAGTTATCCATCCTAGACACTAGTGCCTTCTGATCTGATATCTCTTCCTTAATAGCTACAAACACAATATCTTCACTAACATCATCATCTGATTCTTCATCAGTAATACCACTATCAATAGGAATAAGACAATCTCTCTTGCCTTTGCCCTACTTATTGAATTTGTCTCTCTTGTATTCATTTTCACCATTAGGACAGTTAGTTGCTATATGACCAATCTTGTTGCATGCAAAACAATTTAAAGGTAGTTTACCTCTATATTTCCCAATACCTCTAGGCAGTCATTTTTCCAACAATGCTTCAAGCTCCACTAAGTTGTCTTCATCATCAACATCTCTGCTGGATCTAGATTCATAAATCTACTTTTTCTCAGAGATGGGTTAGAGACAGAATCTCTGAATGCAAATTCTAATTTCTGTACACTACCATCATAGCCCTTTAATTCAAAAGCAATAAGTTTGCCAATGATAGAGTCAAGAGTTACCTTAGTTTTGTCAATGGACTTCAGCTCATGAATAGCTGCAACTCGGATAACATAGACTGGTAGTAGGGTTCTTAGTACCTTACTAATCATTGGGGAATCTTCCACTTTCCCTCTTGTACTCTTTATTTCACCAACTATCTCTTTTATCCTTTGACCATACTGCTGCATATTCTCACCTTCAAACATTCTCATGTCATCAAACTTTCCTCTTAGGCTCTCCTCTTTAGCAATCTTAACATGTTCATCACCGCTATAAATAACTTTAAGTTTTTTCCATACTTCATATACAATTTCAAGACCATGAACATCTACATATTCAGTGTCAGATAGGGAATTGATAATAGATTCCAATGCTTGATGATTTTCTTGTTGTTCTTTCTTATGATCATCAGTCAGAGCTCCACTAGGTGTAACATACAGAGTTTCTACATGATCCCAATATTGACTTCCCAGACTCTTAATGTAAATCTTCATTCTGTCGCTCCATATCCTATAGTTATCTTTGTTGAACTTCGGACCTTCCTTCTTCATCATGATCTACAAGATCTTTTCCTCAAGCGGTTAGGCTTTTAGGTTAAAGAGGACCTAAGATTCTCTGATACCAATTGATGGTATGATGAAATAATAAGTATCTGGTAGATTACTGAGGGGGGGGAGGGTGAATCAGTAAAGTGAAAAACTAATACAAACTCCCAATCTCAAATTCAAACTCACAAAGTAAACTTTCACTATCAAGATCAATACTCATAAGAATAATCAACATCAACCGGTTAACTGTTATAACAACTTAACAGTAAACAACTTCAATCTTGTAAACATAAAAATGCTTAATCATATATCAACATACTTCATCTCTCAATGCTTCCAGTTATCATGCCTTATCATAAGTTAATCAAATCAACAAATAAGATCATAACCACAAAAACATTCACCACTTGACACAAATGTTTATATGTGGAAAACCCAAATGGGTAAAAACCACGGTGAGATGAGACTCGCAAGATAGCTATTTGAACTCTTCTGAAGTTCGCCCTATTAGGAGCCAAGCTTGTTAAAGTTTTTACAATAAGTCATGTTAAGAACTGATCCTGTTAGGAATCACCTGGTTAAGGGATTTACAAAATGCCTTGATGGAAAAGCAAATACCTTGTTAGGAGAAAAGCAAATACCCTGTTAGGAGTAACCTCGATAAAGGATTTGAGAATCCAAGGTAATGGATCACCTTGTTAGAGGATTTAAGAAGTAACCAAGCTTGTTAGAGCTTACCCAGTTAGGAGATTTCACTTCTTTTGTAATTGTTAGAAAACAACAGGTTTTCTTGATCTGTCTGAATAGCACTACATTTGCTTGATCAGATCCTTTTAAGCTTCAATCTGCTTTTACTCAAACTGCAGATCCATTCTCCGGTTAGGCAACCACACACTCAACTGATTTCTGCCAACAACTTCATCGACCTTAAATATAAATCAATTAGGTCGGTAACACAACAAAAACCTAATTCTCTCATAAATATTACAAACAAATCGATTCAAGTGTGACCATTGGATTTACATAGCAATATGTACACATTCTTCAATAAAATTCCAACCGCTCCATGATCACTGCTTCATCGGACTTGTAACTCATCATGCGCTATGCATTAGATGCAATCCACTTTTCTCATTCCCTAAACAATCAAATAAATGAACAAACGTGCCAAAAATAATATGAACTAATCTTCATACAATGATCACATGTGTCACCATCATTATCACTTACCATTAGATCTTAAACCAACAAACTTGATCAGTTAGGGTTTAACAAAAACAACTGGTAGGGTTTACTAGTTACATTGCATAGAAAATGGTTTAACCTTATACAACATTTTATCGGTTAAATTTACAAACTAACATACTGGTTTACAACATCTTCCTCAAAGCTCTTCCTACCGGTTACAAGACAATATCAATGACAACAACAATATCAGTAATATCATAAATACCATTACCGGTTTAATTGACATCAAAGACAACAAAATATATCATTAATGAAATCTTCATGCAAATGCCAACATGTACATGTGTGTAACTACATGTATGTATCTACATGTCTGAATGTATGTACATGTATGTGCATAGGGGGGAGGAGCCTAAACGTGCGCACCCTAACTTCGGGGGTCCATGTGGCACGCCAAGTGGACTGGGAGACAAACTTTGATTGCTTTCCATGTGGAACGCTAAGTTGGCTACCCAAAATCAAATTTCTATTTGTGTACATATATGAGGAGGCAGAACTTGCTAAAATCAAAATACATTTAGAGGCAAGGGCCAGAACTTGAAAGGTCCACAAACTAATCTCTCAAAAAGTCCTTTTGTGCTATCTAATCCATTCACATGTAATGTGATGGTTGGGTGAAAATGTCATGATTGGAACAAGAACCCACAGAGCTTGCACAAATTGAGCAAGTACCCAGGCAGATTGAACAATAAAGTACAATCTGCACAATCAACCATGTGTTGCATGCACAACAACTCCTTTGTATTCTAATTGCAATTGTCAAAGTCCTAAACAATGAGGACACACCGTCATTTGAAACCTTTGTACTCTTGAATCATGTTGCACTGAAACATTCAAATTGAATGGTTTGTGCATCACAATTCACAAGTATTAAGGTCTTCAAATGGTTGTGTGTTCTCGTTGCAGTAGATCATTTACAAACAATACTTGTAAGATGAAAACCATGTGTTTGAGGCTATTGAATTGGATGTTGTTGTTGTTGAAACGCGGGATGAGCTAGGTGCATGAAAGGTGAGGTGACACGTAGTTAATGCCACTGCAATGAAAATTTGAAGGTGGCGACAAGAACTTTGGATGAAGGAGTTGGTGGAATTGGGTGGGCATGTACGGGAATGCCACACGACAACCCTATTTGAAAGTAACAAAAATATTAAATGGTTAACGATGTGGGCCCATACATGTTTCAGTCTATAGACCAAAATGGCATAACCTCGACCACTCCAATGAATGGGTATAGCACACATGGCATTATGCTGAGTCAATGCATAAGATTTTGATTTGGGGTAGCCAACTCAATTGTGCAATCATCATAACTGCAAAGCAATGAAAGCTTGAATCCTTCTAATTGATGAAAACTGAAGCATGTTGTTGTTGACACCTTTTCTCAATCATCCTATTACTTGTAAATCAGAAAGCCATAGTAAAAGATGGCAGAATCCATGTCGAATCAATGTCTTAATTACATATATTTGTAGTTCTTATGTGTAACTGTAAATCAGAAATCAAAAAAATAGTATGACATATGTCTTTTTAGAAGTCAATTGAAATAACGAGGCAAATAAGTTCTTGACCCTACAACTAATGCCTTCGATGTTGCAATGGGTACCATGTTCTCATCACCTTCAGTTGCTTCACTAGAACTCAATTCACTTGGCATTGGGATACAATATCCGGGTCTAGCACCATATGTTGGTACACCTGCAATATAGTTTGAAGGAGCAGAAAAGGTAGGGGATGGGGAAGTAGGTGAACAATTTAACTCTATTGGAAAGTTTGGCAAGGTTGTGTTCAATAGATCATGCATTATGGGATTTCATTCAAGCAAAGGCATGGATGGTCTGGATTCACAGTTTAACATCCTCTGTGTTTCACCATTTTCCTTCTTCTCTAGTTCTTTCAGCCTCTCCTTTTCCTTACGCAGAATCACCTTCTCCTTTCTCTCTTGTGGCTTCTTTTCCTTAGCCAATAAACTCATTGCCTTGTTTACTTTGTGTAGACACCTAAAAATGTCTCATTGATCATGTACTAATTATTCCTCTAATTGATTAAATAATTATTTAATTATTTAATTAAGCTAATTAATCTTATTCTTCTAAATTCATATTTCCTCATCGTCTTACTAATTATTCTATTTCAATTCTATCATCGTTTAATTAGTTAATCATTTTCTAACGTTAATTAAATATTTATTATTTAATTAATTATGATTATTAATCCCTCAATTTAAATAATCTTTATTATTTAAATAAATTCATTATTCTATTTCTATTTCTAATCATTTAATCATTAACCCTTTTCTAAAATATTAATTAAATATTTATTATTTAATTAATTGTGATTTTAATCCTTTAATTTAAATAATCTTTATTATTTAATTAAATTCAATTTCTAAATAATTAAATAGTTTCTTTAAATGATTTAATTAACTAATTAATTCTTCTAATTCAAATTTCATTTAATTACATTTATTCTTCAAATTCCAATTCCAAATCCTCAAATTCTAATTTCGTTTAATTTCATTTAATTTCATTAATTCTCCAAATTCTAATTCTAATTTCTTCTAATTTCAAATACATGTGCATGATTTCAAAAATTAAATTGAATTCCAAAGTCAAGTTCTAAATATATTCAAATAACAAATTGAATTTAAAATAAATTCAATATTTGAATTAAATCTCATGCAAAGATTAAATTGAAAATCAAAGTCAAAGTGCAAGCACATGCTAAATTAATTAATTAATTAATTAATTAAATCAATTATCTTTTCAATCTCTATTTGTATCTTCCACTTTGCTTTTTTTTTTCCAAAAAGCTCTCAATCAATTAACCATTCCATCTATTTTAATTGATTATTTCAATTAATTGATTAATTGCATCATTTCTTTAATTCTCTCCAATCATTCTTTTTCTATCTTCTACTTAGCTTTTTCTAAGTAAAGCTTTCTTTGTCATCAATTAATTATCCTCCAATTATTCTTTTTCATCATTCAATCAACTTTTTTCTCGATCAATTAACTCAATTAACTATTCAATCAATTTTGTTCCACCTCCAAATCAGTAATTCAACTATCAATCATCATGTGAGCTCACCTGAGTTCCACCTCTTGATCATTATGTTCCACCTCTTATTCAATCCTCTCCAAAAATCTATAAATTCAGCATCAATTCCTCATTTTTCAATAATCATGATCAATCAAAAGAATCACGAACAATCGATAGAATCATGATCAATCACAAGAATCACGAACTTTGAATCTTTGTGTCATGATCAATGTCTTTGTGTCATCTTTGAATCATGATAACAGGGTGACGCATTCGTGCAGAACTCATCACACATTTGCCTAGATAACATTACGCATTTGTCATTCATATTTCCGCATTCTATTTCGTTTTCATGTTTTTTAATCCTTTATTATGTCTGAATTCTGCATTAAATTTTGTACATTTGAAGATTTTTTTATCCTTATATGATGCTTTCAATATAATATCTTATGGTGCACATAAGGTACAATTTAAGATTTCAGGTGCTCGAAGAGCAAAAGAACAAACGAGGCAAGCCAGACGTTATCAGGGAAACCTAAAGGCAGAAAAAAGGATACAAGACTTAGAGGACCAACCAGCTATTGATAGATACAACAACCTAGTTCTATCATACATAGTGAAATATGAATTGCTTGATATAGAATGGTTGCTGAGAGATTTGATTAGGGCCTCACAGTCTGTTTTGCAGGTTTCTAATTAAATTTAGGCTTTTTAGATTTTTTTTAAAATTATGTTTATTTGTCATGCATCCGCCCTATTAGTTTCACGCATTCGATCAATCATAATTACGCAGTTGCTCAGATATCATTGCACATTCGCTCAGGTAAAATCACGCATTCGTTTAAAAGGTAGTTTTTTTTTTTTTTTGTGTTTTTCTTTGGTTACTGATTCCCTATTTGCAGCATGTGGTGAAATTACAGAAAAGGCTTGATCATCCCAATTTATTTTGGAAACCACTAACAATTTGATTATAGGATCCTTTAGGGTTAACTCACTTTTGGATTTTGGGTTTAAAATTGGCATGCATGCGTTCACGCTTCAGCTTGGTGCTTAAAACAAATTGGGTTTAAATTGACATGCATGCTTTCACACTTCACCTTGGTGCTTAAAATAAATTGGGCTTAAAATTGACATGCATGCTTTCACACTTCAGTTTGGTGCTTAAAACAAATTTGGTTAAAATTGACATGCATGCTTTCACACTTCAACTTGGTGCTTAAAACAAATATGGTTAAAATTGACATGCATGATTTCACACTTCGCTTTGGTGTTTAAAATAGACAAGCACATGCATATCTCACACCTCAGTTTGGGCTTTTAAAATGAACGTGAATCAGGCTTACCAATGGAATAAATCACACATTGCGATATTTAAGGGAAAAAAAACTTTTTATTGTGTATGGGGTGGACCTATTGTTGCATTAAGTGCCTTTCCACCTGCCTTCGGGGGCTTGGGAGAGAGGGAAAGGTGATATTGACACCCCCTTTTTCTTTTTAGCAGTGAGGGGTATCTTTGATTGGAGATTTCATCACCCCACAGAGGTACTTCGAAGTGGGATGCATTGGGGATATCATCTCTCCCAACATACTCTCGAGTGGGTTTTTCGAGTCGCTATATAAATATATTGGTCAGGTGGCTAAAGCATTGAGTGAATTCGATGTATGTTGGGGCCTTCCCTGCACCGATAAGATTAACTAAAGCCTTAAGTGGCTTTCTTTGAGAATCCGTTGTTGGATCAGGACCCCTCGAAACTTACAATAAGAACCAACTTAGTAGCCCAAAACCCACATTTATTGGTTCCAAGTGTGCGGATCATACCTCATAGATACCCTCCATGTACCTTGCATGATGAGATAGAAAATCCTCGATGATAAGATCTTCGGATCTTCAGGGTAAGAGAGACTGGCATGCCCAAGAAGTGTGTGTTATGGAGTGGAGCCAATGCTGCCAGACTCTCTATCTATCCATTTTGTCTCGGTATTTTGTTGTGGGGGCCACATTAAACAGTTTCCACTTTCTGTCCTAAGATTGTCTTCTATATTTTTATTTGTATCATTGTGCTAGACCATTATTGAGTCAGTATTTGGGCTATTTTAGGCCCCACCTTGCGTATCTATAAATTCTCAGAGTTTGTCAAAACATAGTTCATTCAACTATACTTATCTTCAGACACTGTTCTCATAATTGAAAAAAAGCAGACTTGTCCTACAAACAGAGTTATTTGAAACATAGTCTACCTTGAAACATTTAACAATCCAACAAAGTCCAAAATTTTGCATACGTGTGACCATAGGTGTTCTTAGAGTCCTTAGTCCTTGCATAGTCCTCATCATAGTCCTCATTATCATCTTCATTATAGTCCTCATTTTACGTCCTTACTTTGCATAAGTCCTTGCATCATCCTCATTATCATCCTTATTATAGTCCTCATTTACATCCCTATTCTTTGCATAAGTCTTTGCATAGTCCTCATTATCATCCTCGTTATAATACTCATTTACGTCCTTACTTTGCATAAGTCTTTGCATAGTCCTCATTTGCGTCCTCCTCATTATAGTACTCATTTGCGTCCTTACTTTGCATAAATATTTGCACAGTCCTCATTATAGTCCTCATTTGTGTCCTTAGAATTTGCATAAGTCCTTGCATAGTCCTCATGATAGTCCTCATTTACATCCCTGGGGTTTTCATAAGTCCTTGCATAGTCCTTATTATAATTTACGTCATCGTAATCTTCTCATAAGTCCTTATTTGTGTCCCATTAACCTCCTAGTTCATTTTATTGTTGTTATAATCTTCACATAACTCCTTGCATATTCATCATAATCTTCGCATATAGTCCTTGCACGTCGTCATAATCTTCAAATAACTCCTTGAATAGTCATCATAATCTGCACATAAGTCCTTGAATAATCTTGCATAGTCCTTATAAATTCCTCTTTTGTATCCCATTATCATCCTCATAATCTTTGCATAAGTCCTTGCATAGTCTTCATCCTCATAAGATAGGGTCAAATCATTATCTCCATTTTGCATTATCTTCAAAATTAGGGTGTTCCCTAATCCAAGTCCAAAGTTGCATTGTCATTCTTTAGGGTTTTATCTTGTCATTCCTTAATCTAATTTGTCCAAGAATTCCAAAAACATAGGTTGCATTTGTCATCCTCAATTGCATTTGTCCATTTTCAAAATTCTCAAAATCCAAAAAAAAAAGTAGGGTTGCACTTTCATCCCTTAGTTGCATTGCATTTCATCCCTAAACTTCAAAAATCCCCCCCCAAAAATGGTATGTAGTGCAATGGTTGAAACAAGCTCTCAAACTTCTAGGAGACAACATTACCCTTATCAAACTTCCAACTTTCGTTGGACCATGTCATTGCAACCAAACAATAAATCATCTCATTCCAACATACACATGTCCCAAAATGTGCATCAAACTTATGAGGAACAAACAAGTGTCATACCTATTTCTCCACCACTTGAAGAGAAACTAGCTCGAGAAATAAAAAATTTGGAACAAAAGGTTTAAAAAAATGAAGAGAGTAGATCTCATATGTTCAAACTATTTCAAAAATTCGGATATCCCAATATGAACTTAGAGCTAGTTGATGTGCAAGCTCTTATTATGAAATCAGACATACCGGCTATTCTCACACAAATAAACATGAGAAACCAATATCAACAACAAAAACATCCAACAATGCAAATTCCAACAACCAATACAACAAACAACACAACTCTCAGCACCACAAACTGTGTAAACAAGTCAACCACTAACAAGGTCACACACAATTACACATTTGCCTTCAGTCACATCACATGTCTGTGAATATCCTCCCATGTCTTCAAATACACCACCAAGGGTGTCCCAAGTGAATGCGAGTGTATTTACAAACATGTCACCCTTTGGACATCAATCGAACATGGTCAATGTGTCACCTATCATGCAACAAGGTCATTTGCCCATGTCTAGAAATGACTCTTCCCATCAAGACATTGTACCTCAAGTAGCCTCCATATCTTCAATCATTTCCTCATACCCTGAATTCACACAAGAGCAGTCCACACCATCTCTATCCAATAACATAACCTCCCAAGGGTTATCCATAATACAAATCCAATCTAATCCAAGTCATTATGCTGATCCTTTTCATGCTTCAAAAATTCAAGACCCAATCACATCATATACTCCTATTATAGAGTCTCATTCAAAATCCTTTCTCATCACACCAATGTGTTGGAACATTCCAAGAATCTCCCATGCATATCCAAACTCCTTCCCCGTGTCAAGAGGATGATCCAAAATCAGAATAAATGAGCCCTAAAACAAATAAAGATCAAGAACAAACTGTTCCATATAATCCAATTTTTGATCAAGATCCCATCGACCAAGAATATTATGATGATCCCCTCGCTCTTTTCTATTCCATTCATAACGATACCTTTCCATCTCAAGAGCAAAGTGTCCTTTCAAGTCCTATCCAACATCCACCTCCTAAGCAAGATTAGGACATCCTTTTCATCCTTCCTAATAATCCCTTTCCAAGTCAGGATCAAAGTATTCCTTCACCTTCATGTCCTAAGCAAGATCCCATTATTTCTCCAGATCCTGATCAAGATCCCTCCATCCCTTCATCTCCATGACATAACCCTCCATGTTTCTCACAAGATTCCCTCTCAATTTTGAACTTACCATTTCTCCTAGTCCCCCTCATGATCCCAATGCTCTACACAAGTTTTTCATGAACTCCTTATCAATGAAATCACCAATCCTGATCATACTATAAAGAAAAAATTATCAATGAGTGTATGTATGCCATTTCACATGCCAATATGTTCACAACTTTGGAACCAGAATCTATTTGCCTCATACACCCACACTTGATAGATTGGGGGCAAGATAATCTACCACAATTGGATTGCTTTAAAAATGATAGGGCTATAGCTGAATTCATGGGTTCCAGAGATGGATTTTCCTATGATGATCCACAAAATCCAAAAACTAAAGAAATCAACTTTGGAGATGTTGAACATGTACACTTAGCTGAGTCCTTATATCCTGTTGGAAAAGACATCTTTATCCGACTCTTCAAACAAAGACTAATGAACTACCTACACAAAACTCCCTGACCCTACCAACAACATGCACCTTAAACGATACTATATCTAAGGGTTGGGTTAGTTTAGGTTTTTCTTTCTGCATTGCATCTCATTTTATTCAAAACACTACACACATATAGTTTCTTTTTCAAATGCATCACATTCGTAAAATTCCCGCATTTGCATATAACAACATTAATAAAACAAGGCAATTGTCCAAGTTTATCATCTGTTTGCATTCAAGAGAAACATGAGTCATCTCCTTTCTTAGATATTCGAAAATGAAGTCTTTGAGGTCCTAAGGTCATACATTTTCAAAATTACTTTGTGAGGACGCTTTACTTATGGTTGGGTAGTGATTTCACTATTTGAGATTTGTTAACCCAAAATCTATCAATTGCTATATCTCAAACACATTAACAAAATCTTTAATTCATTCAAGACACCTAGTTGATCACATGACTAGTGAAAAATCTAAAATTCTACTTCAGCACTGTTGTAATTGTCACACCCAAGTAGGTTTCATTACTTACAACTCAAGGCAAGAAAATAAAAAAGAAAAAGTGATATGCCAAATATTCATCTCAAGGCAAAAGAGCAATGATATATAATTGAAATATCACACATACATATGTGACAAAAAGCTTGACTATGGGAACATGCGAGTAACTCCATCATGGTTATGGATGCCTGTTGGCAAAGGAGCAATATTTGAGAGATTACAGTCTATAACCTCATCGGTGCTCTAAAAGCTTGCTGGTAGCAAGGCTTTATTCGGGATGCTTTTGAAGTTAGGATAATCCACATTACTAGTCATATAGGACGTTAAGGATCTTTAGTGAACACAAGAGTGGGAATTAACTCATTTGTACACACATTGGCAAAAGAAGATCAAAGTTTCAAGAACCAATGGGGAAGTTTTCTGCGTCTCCATTTGTAAATCCTAGTCACTAAGTGTGTTAATTTGGATGTTCCAAGGGACCTTAAGGATCGATTAACCACTTGTCTATGAAATTATTTGTACTTCCAATTCAATTGGTGTATTACGAAATGCTAAACGAACACACATCCTTGTTTGAATAGGAGATGCATCTTCATCATGCATATTGCATTAACATAGATCATGTCAAAAATTAATTGTCTTCACATCAATTTTCGCAGATCATTATGTCATATAGGTCTGCATACTAGGGGCATAGTTGAAAAAATCCAAAAAAATCATAAAAAGTCCTTAAAAAATCCTAAAAATAAAAAAAGATCCTGAAAAAAACCATAAAATCTTAAAAAAAGTCGTAAAAATCGAAAAATAAAAAAATCAAAAACTAAAAATCAAAGAAAGAAAGCATAGACCATCCATCAAATCAAATCAACAACAAACAAACTCTCAAAGTCTACAATCAAACTGATCACATTTCTTGTTAATCAATTTATCTATCAAACATCAACATGTCTTATACAAGGAAGGGTACACTCAAAACCAGACAGATCGGTCTTACACAAGGTATTCACTCTCTCAAACCAGACATTCCTATCAATCATCAAATGATCAAAACAATGACATAGATCAATATGGTTGCTGGATTATGTCAAAGTTAGTCTTATCTTTATCTATTGATGACAGGTTATGTTTCACAAAATCCAAAAATAGTGAAAAATGCAAAATACCAAAAATAGTGAAAAACACAAAAACCCTAAAAATCAAATACAATCCTGAAAAAAAATCAATAAAAAAAAAACTTGCAATAAAATGTCTCGCAAGAAACAAATACCGTAGCAGATATCCAGCAAATGCTTTGCACGAAGTTAATAAAGGATACAACTATCCTGTCAGACATCTGCAATCAACTAATCAAACTATCTTACCAATCGTCTCATATTCATATCAAGTGATCATTATCTTGTCTTATCAAGGGTTTTCTCACTCCAAGGGTCGTGGTCCCCTTGAACTTATAGGCTAGTCAAACGATCTCGAAAGTGCACAAAACTTCACACGATTGCTCGCTACCATGATATTGAAAATATGGTCTCAGTTTTAGAATTTTTCGACCACTTTTCCCGAGGGGGCATATTTACACCCTAAGCATCACCAGGGCATACTGGGGAAGAATTTTTTTGTTTTCTTTGAGACAATGTCGTTTCAAATTTGTCTCAAAGAGGGGCAAATGTAGACACCTAAAAATGTCTCATTGATCATGTACTAATTATTCCTCTAATTGATTAAATAATTCTTTAATTATTGAATTAAGCTAATTAATCGTATTCTTCTAAATTCACATTTCCTCATCATCTTACTAATTATTCTATTTCAATTCTATCATTATTTAATCAGTTAATCATTTTCTAATGTTAATTAAATATTTATTATTTAATTAATTATGATTATTAATCCCTCAATTTTAAAACTTTATTATTTAAAAAAATTCATTATTCTATTTCTATTTCTAGTCATTTAATCATTAACCCTTTTTTAAAATATTAATTAAATATTAATTATTTAATTAATTGTGATTTTAATCCTTTAATTTAAATAATCTTTATTATTTAATTAAATTCAATTTCTAAATAATTAAATAGTTTCTTTAAATTATTTAATTAACTAATTAATTCTTCTAATTCCAATTCCAAATCTCCAAATTCTAATTTCATTTAATTTCATTTAATTTCATATTCTTCTAATTTCATTTATTCTTCAAATTCCAATTCCAAATCCTCAAATTCTAATTTCGTTTAATTTCATTTATTCTCCAAATTCTAATTCTAATTTCAAATACATGTGCATGATTTCAAAAATCAAATTGAATTCCAAAGTCAAGTTCTAAATATATTCAAATATCAAATTGAATTTGAAATAAATTCAATATTTGAATTAAATCTCATGCAAAGATTAAATTGAAAATCAAAGTCAAAGTGCAAGCACATGCTAAATTAATTAATTAATTAAATCAATTATCTTTTCAATCTCTATTTCTATCTCCCACTTTGTTTTTTTTCCAAAAAGCTTTCAATCAGTTAACTATTCCATCTATTTTTATTGATTATTTCATTTAATTGATTGATTGCATCATTTCTTTAATTCTCTCCAATCATTCTTTTTCTATCTTCTACTTAGCTTTTTCTAAATCAAGTTTTCTTTGTCATCAATTAATTATCCTTCAATCATTCTTTTTCATCTTTCAATCAACTTTTTTCTCGATCAGTTAACTCAATTAACTATTCAATCAATTCTGTTCCACCTCTAAATCAACAGTTCAACTATCAATCAACATGTGAGCTCACCCGAGTTCCACCTCTTGATCATTTTGTTCCACCTCTCGATCAATCTCATCCAAAAATCTATAAATTCAACATTCAATCTCTATTTTCAACAAGCACAAACAATCGATAGAATCATGATCAATCACGAGAATCACGAACTTTGAATCTTTGTGTCATTTGTAGATTGCCAACACGATATTTAAGAGTCATCATACCACAAATAAGAGAAGAACAATGGAAGCTACATGAGATCATGGAATAGGGAGTCTTGACTAAAATTATAAACCTTATTGCTTTGATTGTATTATTTCATTGATGTTTGTTTAGTATTCTTTGATTAGATAGGGATTCATGATTTTCCTTTGATTCTAATTGAATAATGATGATTTTAAGAATATACACTTTGATTTGCTTTTTATTTCTTTCTTTCTTTCTTTCTTTCTTTTGTCTCCAAGGCATCTGTCTTCTTCATCTCCTGCACCATGAAAGCTTCCATGCAGTCATCAAAAGTGCCCTTCCCGGCTCAAGCGGATGTCATCACCAACCCCCTCTGCCATGTTTCTTGTTCACAATGTGAATTGGTAGCTTTAAGAATCATATAAGTGAGTTCTCCTATTGGGAGTCAAGCATCTCACTTACTTGTGACAACAAGCTTTCATCTTCCACATTACCAACTTCTGATGTTTCTTGTGTCAAACCTACATCATTTTCACTATCAGATTGACCAAAATCTGCATAGTAGTGTACCACCTCCGACATGACACCTATTGGTGGTGAAGGGAAGGTGAATGTTCCTTGTTCTTGTTGCCCTTGCAAGTCAACACCTAGATCCAATGCCCCTTCCACTGCCCATGATGGTGCAATTTACTTGGATGGAAGGTCAAGACTATCATCCACACTGTCAACTATAGTTGCACCAATGTTGTCGGTTGGTTGTTCACTATCCACTTGTGCATTTGAATCTGATTGACGGATAAGAGCAATGTTTTCTGCAACCACTTCCTGTGACACATGAACACCTGAAAGGCTGAGGATGTTCTGCACTATAGATGTATCTTTTCCATCATTAATCTCGAATGTGTTGTTGAGTTTCATGTAGTCCATGAGGGCATCAAGATTGAGGGGCCATATACCGGTCCTTCTAAATCCCGCTACAATGTTAGAAACAATCAATGCCTTAGCCAAAGACTTGCTGCCTATTTTTGCTAGTTCTGCCCTCCTGATTTCTACATTTGGGAACCTTTCTATCCACACAACTCTTTATGATTTGAAGTAGGTATTGAATGGAGAGAACACACTCACATCGAGTGGCTACAACTTGTGAGAGGTGTGAGCCAACAATGTGAGCAATTCTATGCCTAGCATCCTCGCCTCCTGGATGGTTAGCAATACAACATGGTTGTCATGGCCATCAAATATCAACAAGTGCCTATTGTTGGGTGATACACCCCCTATAACAAAGCGCTTGAAGTGGTGCAACCACTTAAGGAATAATTCCTTGGTCATCCAAGCATGTTGATATGCTGCCATGCAAGCAATTGACTCTCATTTTGAGATATAATTTTGTAACTACCTTTTCCCTTTGAACAAATAGAAGCTTGGTATGCTTTGCCTAGAAGCGTTAATGCAACAAAGTATTGTAATCCATTCACGACTCTTCAACAGTATATAAGACACATTCGGACTTCCTTTCCTCGCAAGCACCCTCGTAGCCCCATTTCTGCCAGTCATCACACCAGTTTTGTCATAGTTCTAAATTCGACCAAGACCATATAGATTAGTGACATAGGCTTTTGACAAAGTATTGTAGAAAGTAGAAAAAACTATTGGTCTCAAACTTAGTGCCTTGTCTTTGTCGAGGCCTTTAGTTGTTCGCAAGCTGAGTTTCGAATGTTGGGCCTTGAAACCAGACCACCATAACTTCGCAAGCATGCCATCCTTGAAAGGGGTTGGTCTAGTCTCACAAATCTAAGAGACAACTACCTTCAAGTTGATGATATCGAGACCATGACCAACTACAACCATCTCTTGGCACCACTAAATAATCTCTTCTTCTTCTTCTTCTTCTTCTTCTTCAGTGGTGAGGATTGTTTGTGGACCCTTCTTGGACGTGGTTGTGAGACCACCCAACCATTTTGATAGTGTTGTAGTTGGGATGCTCCATTTCTTTGATGCACCTCGTATGGACATGCCATTTTCCTCAACATCGTGGAGTGCACCTTCCATGTCCGTTGTTGACCACAACTTCTATTGCATAGTAACTTTTACTGAAGTTGAAGGTGGAGTACGATCCTCCACCATGGGCGAGATAGATTGTTGATCAAGATCCTCTACTATTGGGGTATAGGGTCTAGATTGTTCTCAACATGAGGTGGGGCTTTTTCTTCTACAAGGAGCATAACTCCTCTTTTATGTGAATGCACCCTCGTGCACGCTGATCTCTTCTTTGTACCACGAGGAGCCATCTTATCTGCCTTCCACATCTGCACACAACAATAAGAACATGTATGTTAGCTGTCCAAACATTTAAATTACGCAGATTAATAAAAACTATACACTATTATGATTGATATGTTTAAATTTAAATGTCACAAGACAACTGGTATATTGTTCGAAATTTGGCATTGTGAGATGGAACCAACTAACCATGTGATGTTGTAGACCGATGTGTGTTGATCAATGCTATCACACTTGATGCTTGTTATGGAAAGGAGGTGCATTTTCAGATTGAATGAGAACACACTGGAAGATTTCTAGGATGCTTGAACAATAGGACTATGGTTCCCTTTTACGAAACATAATAATTTGTCTAAAGTTATGCCTGTAACTGTTCATTTGTTTAGTGCATTGTACACTTGTATAGTAGGGGTTTGTTTTAAACCCGCAACACTTATTCTAGTAAGGATTCAAGGTCGAAACCTTCAAGGTCTAATAGATGTGGTGGTGAAGCTGGAATGGGTTCTTTCCAAAGAATTACTTGATTGTATAGTCAAAAAGGGGTAATAGGCTTACAATTAGGTTGAATGTATACTTTGGTAAAAATCCACAATGGGATTTGTTCAATGGCTATTGTATGAAGCAATTGTTGCCATGATAGGTTTTCGGAGCATTGTCGAACTTTAGGACCATAGTGTTCTAAGAAAAATCTATTGATATAGTTGGTTTGCCATGATTGAAGGTTGAGCTTGAATAATTTTGAATAGAAACAAGATCTTGTGGGGAAGACAAGATCATCATAGGGGTATGGATAGACAAAGCGTTGGTGAACATGATGAGCATGCTTCACAATCCACTCTTGTTGTGCTCGAATGCATGGATATGGGATGTGAATATGCCATTCTTTGGATGTAATAGTTGAATGGGATGTGGGGAAAGATTCACAGAGACATTTGAGGATTTCGTAATCTGCACATTTGGAGGCAGGGTTGCAATAAGACCTTGACTTGTTAGTGTGTGATGGACCTTCAAATAGTTTTTCCTATTGTTTTCATATTTTTTTACAATCTGATAGTGTTGATCTGTGTTTGACATTTCTACGCTTTGTTGTGTCCATGTGCGTTGTCTAGAATGTATCATTCTAACATATCCATAGTCATCTGCATCATGGTTTAGATAAAAAATATAACATGTGACCCCAAAATATTAATTTGTAGTACAAGAATGAGCGGTCATTTACAAACATGGACATGACAGTAAGCATGAGGGTGACGATGAAAGGATAAAGGGGATTAATTTTTTTGAGTAATTCAAATAGAAATGTACATCTGTATATACATATATAATCAGAAACAAAAAGAAATGTATCATATGAAATTGCGAATTTACATACGAATATGTATATATAGATATGCACGTCTGTATATACATGCATGTACATGATTTTATATGCAATTGTATTTCATCATTTTAAACATATTCATTTCTATAGATGTATATACAAAATAAAATGGCTTTTGGTTCACTATTTGTTTCATTGTGTGAATTGACCTGAAGAGTCTCATTGTAAACCACTTTAAGGGATTCAATTGAAGAGTTTCATTGTATAAACATGTAAGTGTGTTTTGAATCATGGTGTTATGCACAATTTTTATGTCATTATTACAAATGTAGGTGTCTTTTGAATCATGATTTTATGCATATTTTTCATGTCATTGTTACAAATTTAGGTGTGTTGTGAATCATGGTTTTATAAACAATTTTAAATTGAAGAGTTTTAGTGTATATACATGTAGGCGTATATATAATACTTGGTAACTTCATTGTTGAAATTGTTCCTTTCTTTAATACTTGTTTGGATTAGAAGATTGATTCGATATTTGATTAAATATTTTAAATTCCTTGGTGAATGCTTGAAGAATTAGTGTTAAAGGGATCGTGAATTTTAGATTTAAAGTCGGTATACAAATTTATGTGAATCTGTATCTACAAATGTGTAAAAAAGACATATATTTATGTAAGTAAACATATATTGGTCATATACATATATGTAAAAATACATATAATACACATACATGTATGAATACATATACCCCAAATACATATATGTATATACAATTAAATTTAAAGAGAAGTATATACTTATGTATGCACATAAATGTATTTAAATAAGTTCCTATATGCACACATGTTCATATATGTATATTCATACATGTGAGTATGTGTGTGTATTTTGTAGATGCATATAACATATATACACCCAATATTGATATGGGGTAGCCAGCTTAGTTGTCTACCTGATCAACAGTCAAATGTGGTAGCCACGTGGACCTCGAAGGTAGGGTGCACACATTCTGGCTCGGCTCTCCTACATGAAAGGAAAGTAGTGTGTTCACATGGGTATTAATTGTGTATGCATGGGAATTGTAAAGAGACACTAGTAATCACTTCATTAATGACAAGATTGAGTGAGGGAATAATAATCCAATAAATAAAAATATTACAAATTGTTGGCAGTGGGCCAACGTCCCTCGCCGAGATTTGTGACATGGTTTAACAGCCTCCTGTAGATTCTATAAGTCTAGTGGTTGTATTGGGCATGTGGGCCAACGTCCCTCGCGGAGATTCGTAACATGGTTTAACAACCTCCTGTGGATTCTATAAGTCTAGTGGTTGTATCGGGCATTGACAGGTCAATCTTTTGGTGCAACGACAACCCTAGCTTGTAACACAAATTACTTTTTAGATTACAATGCGTATGACAATTAATATGCCATGTTGTAGTGGGATGAGGTGGCATTTGGAAAAACAAGATGGGAAGTGTGCATTGAGTTGGAAGTGATACGATATATTTTGGATGCCACCATATGAGCGAAAGATGTAAAGTTGCCATTAAATAATTGCGTCGGTAGAGTATAAAGGAGTGAATAAGGCATTTTGTGGATAGTTTTGGCATGTTTCTTCTTCTGTGTAGTGGATGGGTGGTTGTTGGGCAATTGTAGTGTAAAGCGGAAAATCGCGATCGAACCCTAGTTGCTTTCCCCTCTTCCAACTCCAAGGAGAGAGAAGGGAGATTCACTAGGGTTGATGGTTTTCACTTAGGGGAGAGACTTTACATTCAAAAGAGGGGTTGAAACCCACAAGATCCAATCCCACGCAATGCAAGATTGGATGCTAAATGTGTTTCAAGGGTTATGACAGCAAGGCTACCCTCTTTTGTAAAGAATGTTGATAGGAAGATTAAGCTAGGAATGCATAGAAAGTGACAAAGATTCGCTTATAAACTGAGATAGGAATACAGTATGAAGCTGCGGACCTGGAATTAGCAGTAAAATGTCGATATGGTGTTGTCCTGCAAATTTGAGCAAAAGTTGTCGGGACGATGGCGCCCGGCGCCACGGTCCTCCAAAAAATCCGCGAAACGAAGGGGGATCTGTTCGTCTCTGCACAAGGATTCCAGATCTTCAATTTCAGCCGCGTACCTGCAACCTACACACAGCAAAGTGAAGACAATTGGGGGGTTAGGGATTAGGGGTTTGCCATTAGGTCAAACCCCGGTTTTGGAATTAACCAAGAAATGAGCAAGTGCTGTAAATGTAAATGACTGTAAAACAAGTACTAATACCTTGTTCTAAGGATGTTTGTATCCTTATGTGCGAAGGTATAGATGATGTATGTTGTTGTATGTTTGTATGTTGTATGTAGCATGTAGTATGTGATCTCCTCTTCAATGGTTGAATCCTTGTCTTGAATGCAACACTTAGCCTTGAATGGAGACTTGAAATGATCAATTGCTTGAAGGAATGCTTGAATGTTTGAATGCTTGAGTATAGTTTCCACGCCTTTTCCATCATCATATCGAATGAAAGAGGAAAATGTAGTTTATATACTTGTCAATTAGGGCTGATAGACTGATTTTCCCGACCTTAGGCCGACCAGGAAAGTTTATTTTCCAAATTGCAAACAAAAAGACCCGAAGTCCAAAGGAGACCGGGCCCAAAATAGGACCCAGGGACCAGGGTGCTGGGCGCCATGGTCCTGGGGGACCAGCGCCCTGGTCCTGAAGGACCAGCGCGCTGGGCGCTCTAGTCCCACCTCCAGGGACAGCAGGGTGCAAGGAGGTTCAGGCCAGGGTGCTTGAAAAATGCAGTTTTTGGTGTCGTAATCAGGTTTCGGGGTCTCCATTCAGGTTGCGTGTTGCGTCGCCATCGTGAAGACCGAAATGCAGTTGAAATTGCAAGTGTCACAATTTTAGGATGCTACATTTAGCCCCCACTTTAGCGGGAGTATGTATGCTCATACTTCCGGTAAAGTACAAGGAAACAACATTGAAAGACTTTCACCACGTCAAGGAGGCAAGATACACCAAGCCCCCAGTGGACTAAGGATATTACGACTTCGATTGACAAAGTAAAAGGGAAGATCACGAGGGAGAACCATGACTGTCAGTAGTAAGGTTCCCTCACTATGAGTCATGCAAAAGGAATACCGAAAATTTTCAAGGCAAAGCTAAGTTCGCCAAGAAATTTTCATGTATCCTGAAGGGATAGACAGGGTGTATGCCCCCCTACGTTAAAGCGATCGCACATGCCTCACCGGGGGTGATTGTTTTAACGTAGTGATACACATAAGAAATGAGAAAGGAAAGGAGCACGTTATCGCAAGGATTTAGCCCCCAAGTGTGAGATAAACCCAAGGATAATAGACACAAAACACAAAGCACAAGGTGACTTCGCTTTCCTCGGGGTCAGTATGCTGTATGATAATTCATGTATATATATCATATGTATGTATGCATAATTGTTCTTCATTCCCCAATCAAGGAAGGTCACCTAGAAGAAGGGAACACGTGTCTTTTGAGTCAACATGAGAGAGACCAAAAGAGATCTCAATGCTTTGCATCGTCCTCAAGTAGACAACACTAAGGACAACAAATAGAAGAATGAGAATAACATATAGAAGAAGTAACACAAGAGAGGAGGAGAGAATCTGTTATGCTAATGTAACTAGTCTAGCACGTCATCTACCCCCCGATCTTGCTGATCAATGTTTCGGGAAGGCAGGGAACACGCTAGAGGAGGAACATTCAACACAGCAGATGGAGCTATCACAAGATCCAAACAAGGGCTATGTTCATGTTCCGAGCCACGTTGTTCTTGTCTAGGAGCTAGGATAAGTGCTTTAGAAAATTCATTAGATAAATGGTTATCAATATCAACAAGTTCATATTCACTATCAGAAGCAAAAGAAGTAACATTTTCATCATGCATAACATTTTCATCTATATCATCATCAAGATTTATAAAAATAGGATCTTTAACTCGCACAGGATCAAGACCATCATGCATCTTATGTTTAGGAGATTTTGGCTCAATTCTCGGCTGAGGAGAAAATGGAATAATGCTTGTTGAAGGTGTTTTTGGAGATTGCAAAGTTTGAGAAGCAGCTGCTTGAGCCCTAAGACGACGCTTTCGTCGGCGTTCACGTGCAGAACGATTTCGTCTAGTCTTAGTAGGAAGTGGAGAAGATTGAGGAGGAGGAATGTTCTCATCCTTATCACTTGGGTGTTTAGGTTGTGGTCTCTTAGGCTGGACAATAGGAGAAGAGGAAGGTCTCTTCTCTCTATAAAAAGAAGGAGGAGGGACTGCTCCATATAAAGGAGGAATATTTGGTTTAGGAAGGAGACCAAGTCCATCATGACGAGGAGGTATAGGTCTACTCTTAGAAGGTTTATTAGGCATAGACATAGTCACATCCATGGGAATGGGTTGGGAATCTTCTTGAGGAAAGACATTAGTTTTATCTTTCAAAGGAAGAACTTCCTTCTCAAGAACGATAGGAATATCAAGTTTAGGTGTTCTAGGTTCACTTAAAGATAGGATCATATCTGTTTTCCATTTTTGATAAGATTTGAAAAGATGATCACTTCGCAGAGGAAGAGATTGGAATTGTTTAGGCCAAAAGTAATCAATAGGAACGCTAGAAGCTCTTTCAGCTGGTTTAAAGAGACTATGATTGACAGTAACAACTTCACCATTATGGGGAAATTTCAAACACTTATGTATAGGAGAAGCAATAGCTTTCATGGAAGATAGCCAAGGATAGCCAAGCTTCACATGAAATTGTTCGGAAGATGGAATAATAGCAAAGTTCACATCAAGGGATTTGTTATGGACCTCAATAGGCAATGTAATAGAACCAATTGCAGGAGAAGAAAATGCATCAAATAGTTTCACAATCACATCTATTTTGTCATATATCATTTGATTCAATTGCAAAGTAAAAAGAAATTCTTCAGTAATAACATTAACCATGCACGAAGGATCAATAAGCACTCCACGGCAAGGTGTATTCTTGACTTTTGCAACTATGTATAAAGGACCATCAGGTGCCCTAATGGTTTCACTGGAATCAAATGTGATGGAAGGTTCTTTAGGGTTTTCTTGCTGCTCTACAAAATTAATCACATTCGGAGCCATAGACACAAGACCAGCAGATGAGAGAGAGGAATCATTAGTCTCAATCGCATTAGAGGTATGAGAAGGTAATGGATCAGTGAAAATCTGAAGATTTTGGTTAGGAGGAGCTACAGATGTATTGCCTTTATCATTCACTCCAGAAACAGAAATAGTATTATTATCAATCAAATCTTGAATTTTACCCTTTAAAGAAAAACATTTTTCAGTATCATGCCCAGGCTGACGATGAAATTGACAAAAGGCTTTGTTATCAAAATAAGGTGAAGTAATCTTTGCAGGATCAATTTGCCTTATAGGAGGAAGAGTAAGCACATTTTGTTCCAATAACTTATTCATAATACTATGCAATGATTCATTCAAAGGAGTATACTTTCTTTCTTTCTTGAAAAATTTAGAAATAGGAGGCACACCTGATGCTGCATTCACATTGTTGTTGATGATGTTTTCATTGAATTTGATGGAATCTCTGTTCGGTTTAAACTTCCCAAATGGTTGTTGACTGCTATCACCCTTATCACTCGGAGCCATAGGATGTGATTGTTCCATTTGACTCACAGTCAGTTGATAATTGTGAAGAGTTGCACACAACTGTTGGAAAGAAGTAAACTCAGAAAACAGGAGTTTGTCTCGAATATCTTTTTGTAAATTAGAAATAAAGATTCTTTGAATATCATTGTCAGGCACTGGAAAAGAAATTTGAGCATACAAATGCTTATATCTACCAATGAAATCAGTCACTTTTTCTTTAACACCTTGTTTACAATGCATTAAATCAATCAAAGTAACTTTAGGACTTATATTGTTTTGAAATTGTTGAATGAAAGCATTTGCAAGTTGTTCGAAAGAAGTAATAGAATAGGAAGGCAACGAGCAATACCATTGTAGGGCTTTGTCTCTTAATGTTCTAGTGAACAGTTTTGCCAGCAACCTTGGGTCATAAGCAAAATCAGTACAAATTGTTTGAAAAGTCTTAACATGTGTTAGAGGATCACCTTTACCATTATAAAGCTCCAAATGCGGGATTTCAACATGTTTAGGGGGAATAGCTCGGACAATGTCAAGAGAAAGTGGGCTCGCAACATCAAATGTGGGCACACTAAACTTAGATTGATTCATAGAGGCAATTTGTTGCTATAAAGAAGAGACAGTTTGTGCAAGATTGTTAATGGTCGCTTCAGTCGAAGAGTTCATATTAGATGTGTTAGATTGAGATGGAGGTGTTATGTTATTGAAAGAAGGTAAAGAGTAAGGTGGTGGGACTCTATGATAGTCAATTATAGGGGATGATTGGACAAGAGGAACACTACAAGGAGGAATGGAATGGTTAAATGAATTGCCCCCTTGTGTCATGTTCATTTGTGAAGATGTAATAGGAACACTCATTGAAGGAATGAATGAAGAAGTCGGATTTAATGAAGGAAGAGGGTTGATTGAAGAAGGGGGATTGCCCCCATGACTAGTGATCACAGGAGGAATGTCTTGTATAGAAGTGGTCATTATGTTTGATGTAAAGGCACGTATGCTAGCAATAGAAGTCATCAAAGGAATAGAATGATTGACTTGTGTAGGAGGTTGTGTATAACGTAAGGTTTCGGCACAACTTTTCATAGGCATCACATTCGAATCCACAATGTGTGCAATACCACGCAAAATATCAATTCCATTCTTATCACTTTGAAGCATACATTTTAGACCCTTAATTAAAGGAAGAGCTTGACTATCGGGATACTCATGAGACATCCATTGGTGAAAATCATCAAATTGGTTATCCAATTTCGAAAGTTGTTCTACAGAAACCTCATGGAGAGCTTCTTCATCATTAGGAGGATTAGAGGAATTACCCATGTCCTCATTAAAAAGGCTATTCAAATTAGGTTCCATCTCCTCGGTAATTAAACCTCGGAAAGACTTAATTCTACGGCTTCGTCTAACGGGAATAGTGTAAGTAGGACTTATTGTTGTAAAACTCATGCACTAGAGAGGGAGAAAAGATTTTGATTTTAGAGGTAGCAATTTTCAGTAAAATCAACCAATCTTCTGGATTTAAGCTGTTAAATGCAATCACGACAGTCTCCCGAAATTTCGAAAAAAATGTCTAGGACCGTGGCGTTCGGAGTGCAACACGGTCCTTGCAACTTTTTTCGAAATTTGCAGGGATGAAAGGTATGATGATTTTAAAGCTAATCTGAAAAAATTGAGTGATTTTACGATCTGTAGGTAGGCCAAATTAAAGTTGCAATCTCAAAATTGAACCCTACCAAGATTGTCGAAAAATGCAAAATTTGAATTTTGAAAAAGAGAGGGAAACTGAAATTTTGAATTTTATGATTTTAGAGGGAATGTATAAAGCAATGCAAGTTTTGAAATTTAAAAATTGACTCAATTTCACGCAAAATTCAATTTTGAAAGCGGAAATTAAAGTTATTGTAATTAAGCACTTAATTTCAAAAGTCACAAATTGTAAGAATTTGAATAAAGCACTGAAATTTCGAATGAATGCAAACACACTTTTCAGATTTAGGACAGTAAGAACACAATTTTGACACAAAATTTCAGTTTCAATGATTTTTGAATGTTTAAAAGCCTTAATCCAAGCAATCACAAGACCAACTTTGACTGTAATTTTGAAGGTGTTAAAATTGATAAAATAGCCAAAATTCTGGATTTTAGCAGGAAAATACAGTAAGATCTCGCTCCCGAAATTTCGGAAAAAATGTCGGGGACGATGGCGCTCGGAGTGCACACGGTCCTCGCAACTTTTTTCCAAATTTTCAGGGATGAAAGATATTGTGATTTTATTGCGGAATCCAAAGTTACAGCTGATTTGGAGATGTTTTGATCAGTGAAATTATCAGTCAAAGGTTGAATCAAGAGGGTTTCAAAAATTAGGGTTTTGACACTTAACCACTTAATTTTCAAAATCAAAGCACAAATATGAATTGATAATTTGTAATAGAAGGGCAGATCTGAAACAAGCATTAACAATTAAATATTTCACAAGTTTAATTACTAAAAAGAAATTTTAGGGTTTTTATGCAATCACCTCTAAAATTTTGCAAAAGATCAAACATGGAAATGTAATCAATTTTTTCAGATCTAAGCATGAAAAATCAGAAAGGATGTTCACGTCGGGTTCACCAAAATGTAAAGCAGAAAATCGCGATCGAACCCTAGTTGCTTTCCCCTCTTCCAACTCCAAGGAGAGAGAAGGGAGATTCACTAGGGTTGATGGTTTTCACTTAGGGGAGAGACTTTACATTCAAAAGAGGGGTTGAAACCCACAAGATCCAATCCCACGCAATGCAAGATTGGATGCTAAATGTGTTTCAAGGGTTATGACAGCAAGGCTACCCTCTTTTGTAAAGAATGTTGATAGGAAGATTAAGCTAGGAATGCATAGAAAGTGACAAAGATTCGCTTATAAACTGAGATAGGAATACAGTATGAAGCTGCGGACCTGGAATTAGCAGTAAAATGTCGATACGGCGCTGTCCTGCAAATTTGAGCAAAAGTTGTCGGGACGATGGTGCCCGGCGCCACGGTCCTCCGAAAAATCCGCGAAACGAAGGGGGATCTGTTCGTCTCTGCACAAGGATTCCAGATCTTCAATTTCAGCCGCGTACCTGCAACCTACACACAGCAAAGCGAAGACGATTGGGGGGTTAGGGATTAGGGGTTTGCCATTAGGTCAAACCCCAGTTTTGGAATTAACCAAGAAATGAGCAAGTGCTGTAAATGTAAATGACTGTAAAACAAGTACTAATACCTTGTTCTAAGGATGTTTGTATCCTTATGTGCGAAGGTATAGATGTTGTATGTTGTTGTATGTTTGTATGTTGTATGTAGCATGTAGTATGTGATCTCCTCTTCAATGGTTGAATCCTTGTCTTGAATGCAACACTTAGCCTTGAATGGAGACTTGAAATGATCAATTGCTTGAAGGAATGCTTGAATGTTTGAATGCTTGAGTATAGTTTCCACGCCTTTTCCATCATCATATCGAATGAAAGAGGAAAATGTAGTTTATATACTTGTCAATTAGGGCTGATAGACTGATTTTCCCGACCTTAGGCCGACCAGGAAAGTTTATTTTCCAAATTGCAAACAAAAAGACCCGAAGTCCAAAGGAGACCGGGCCCAAAATAGGACCCAGGGACCAGGGCGCTGGGCGCCATGGTCCTGGGGGACCAGCGCCTTTGTCCTGAAGGACCAGGGCGCTGGGCGCTCTAGTCCCACCTCCAGGGACAGCAGGGTGCAAGGAGGTTCAGGCCAGGGTGCTTGAAAAATGCAGTTTTTGGTGTCGTAATCAGGTTTCGGGGTCTCCATTCAAGTTGCATGTTGCGTCGCCATCGTGAAGACCGAAATGCAGTCGAAATTGCAAGTGTCGCAATTTTAGGACGCTACATGTAGAAAAAAATGGAAGCCACATTCACCCTTTACATAAGGAAGCAATAGCTGGCTTTTGTCAGAAACATATCTGGGAAAAGGTTGAAATTGATATTCAAGTATAGTTATGAGGAATTTGTGATTGCTTTGAAGATGTTTCTTGGGGATTGCTTCATGAAAACACATCAAAGGTATCACACGAATGTGCATATCACTAGCATGGTGGTTGCATGGGCGCTGGAGATTGGGAAGAGCTCAGAGAAGGTAAAGTGGTTGATGAAGGCATGCGTCAGGGAGGAATGGCTTGATGTCCTCAAGGGTTTTCTCTGCATGACAATCCTAGGTATTGGTTTTGATCTTGTGAATGGGGCCAACGACGATGGAGTTACTACCATCTTCCCCTTTATTAGATGGGAAGTTCGGGAGGACTGGCCTGCAAGGAGGGTAGAAGCGACCTTGGGGTGGACATTGTTGGAGCTATTTCTGCTTGAGAAAGAGTCGAAGGGAGGTGCAGGTGCGGAGGGAGCTGCAGGTGAGGAGGGAGGTGCAGAGCATAGCCCACCCCAGCTAACAAACAATATGCAAGACTCGTGGGTGAAAAAGAATTGAAGGTTTTTTCGACGATTTTTTAGTAAGATTTGTAATATTTTTTGTTTTAAAACTAAACGTAATAGTTCATACAAAAAAAATATAGTCAATGGACAAAATGTGTTGTAAAGGACTGTGAAATTGTTTCATGACACGATTAATACCTTTGGCTTTTTATTCAAGCTCCTCAACTCGGTGTGTCTGTTTGGTCCTCTTCGATGCTTGCCTTGTCTTTCTCTTGTTGCAATGTGTGTTGTTTCTTTGTCTATGACTGCAATGATATGAAATCTTGTGTCTTTTATACAAATAGTTTGCAGTTTCCCCCTTTTAATGTATTGTTTCGAATTTGAAATTTGAAAGTCCATTGAATGCCTATTGAATTTACAAAGGCAATTCATTTAAGCTTGATTTGATTGATTTTTTATGGAATATGGTGGCCTTAAATGATTTTTGCTATCGTTGCAGGTGGGAGTAGATGTGACATGACCATTAAGTGCGCAATGAAGAGACCACAAGGTGATTGTTTGAGCTGGACAGAGGGTTGGCGACTGTGTCAAGGTTGTCACGTTTCATGGCACACACGTGGACATAAACTTTTTGTTTAGGTGCTATTTTATGGGTCAATTTTGAGTCCACGTGTGCACGAGTGGCAATATGAAGTTGTTAGTTATGTTCATAATGTCGGTGTCGGAGTCTGTAAACCTGACATATTTTCCTTGTTAATGGTTTTATAAAGACACTTATTTTTGTTATTTGGAGCCACTTTTTGGCACAATGGCTTGTGGACGTGGCCAAACTTGACATGTTTTTTGCGGTCCTACTTGTTTGACCGATTAGATGTGATACACAATGAATATACATTTAAATATAATGGATACAATTTGTTAGTAGTAATTGTTATGTTTCTATCTGGAAGTTTATTGATTCCATTACGTGTATATTTTCGGGTTGGGATGCGCATGTTTTGGCAAGTTGGGCGGTGAAGTGTGGGGCTCAGACTACACATGAACTATATCACGTTCTGGATCCCGTGCACGTATTGGCTCCTCTCCCCTAATGGTTTTGTGTGGACATGATTTCTCCTCAATAACCTACAATCATGATACTTTGTTTTCCTATCAAAGAATAGGTCGTTGTTTCAAAATGATGTACTTTTTCCCATTATAAAATTCTTATTATATGTTTGATTATAGAAATTTTAAGTAGTTTGTGATTTATAAGTTTTGCTATTTTCTCTACATTATAATTAGATGGTAACTTTTGCTATTTAGCCCTTACACTTATTGCTATTTAATACAACTATACCTTGTAACATTTTCTATTCTTAATTTAATTTAAAAAAACCAAAACCAGAAACAAAACTATTAAAAACTTGCATACAACATTTTTTATTTTTAATTTAATTAAATAAACCAAAACAAAAAACAAAAACTGTTAAAATATCAAATACATATGACCGTTTAATAAGTAGACGTTATTAACTTTTTTAATTCCATTCCAATGCCCTAGAATAATAATAATTTGATTTGAGGGCTTACTACACTTCCCACGAGTCTCGTCGAAGTTGAGGGAAAAAATACAAATCTGAAGTGAGACTGTCCGGAGTACCGAGCAAACACCCAAGGCAATGGCGGGCAGAATACTTTTTCGCCTTCGCCGCCGCATTCTCTCAGCTTCAATATCCCCATTTTGTCAGATCATTCAATCTAATTCACAAATACCGTCAAAATATGCATTGTCTCAATCTCCACCGATTATAATTTCACAGAGGAGCTTCTCCTGGTGGGGAGTCCATAGCAGAAAACCAGACCCAAATGCCACTCATACATTTAAACGAGAACAAGAAGAGGAAAAAGAGGAAGAGCACCAAGAACATGGAAATGAACGATCAGAGCCCTTAACTACAGAATCTGAAACAGTTGGTTCTGGTTTTGAAGATGTTACGAATGTTCTAGATAACAGCTTAGCGACGGAGAACGCAAGCCATGGAATAGGAATGGAATGGCATACGCCCGTTGAGGGTATGATTGCTTTTCTTGACGGATTTCACAACCTCACTGGCCTTCCCTGGTAAGTCTTTATTTTCCTTTTCTATTTTAATTTCCTTTGAATTTCAGAACTTTCTTCCAGCAAATTAGTTACATTCATCTGGTACTTAACAGAACTACCATGCACGTCCATGTTTAATGGGTTGCACCTAAATTTACTTTATAATCACTAACTACAATTTTGACCAATTTCCGTGGAATAAATTAGTTATGTTACCATGCTGCTGTTTATGTCCATTTTCTCTTTAATTTTAAGTAATTGGAGTGTTCTCCCAACAAATTTAAAATTGTTGGGAAAGGATAATTTTGGGAAAGGAAAATTTTGGGAAAGGATAATTTAGAATCTTTTGCTGTTTTAGTGGAGCAGCTATTATTTGGGAATTGAAAATAAACTGTGGGAAAATAGGGGTGCTGGAAATAAGCAGCAGCTGCATATTGCAAAAAATGCAAAAAATGCCACGTGGCTCCACAAATTTGTTTCCCTCTTTTTTTAACATTTCATTTCTATTTTTTCTTGTTGACAAATTATTATTAATATTATTAATATCAATTTTAAAATAAGAAGAAAAATAAATACTCATGGGGCCACCAGCTCCACAAATATTTCCTTAAAAAGTTGAACAGCGGCTGTTAGCCAAAATAAGCTAAGCAATCACATGAGAACATGCCCTTAACTACCTTAATATGAACCTTAGTCATGATCCAACATTTCCTTTTAAAAAGGTGTTTAATTGTTAAGGTACGATACGATTTCCTAAAGAGTTGCATAGGTCAATTTAATAAACGCTCTAAGTAAACACAAATAAACCCAGGTAATTAGAATGGGTAGATTAATCAGGATAATCAAGTGCTAATTTATGGAAATTAAATGCAAAGGGATATTCGTACTTAGTTTGTGTAACAATTATGAAGATAATATCTGATGCAGCATAGACCACAGTTGTTAAGTACAAAAATCTAATCTTGGTGTGCTCATTGCCTGGAACTCTGTGTAGGCATGCAACTGACTGTGGGTTGGTTCTGCGGCCCTGTATTGCTGCGTGGATCTGATCTCCATAGCACGGTCCCGATCGGATGCACCATGCACATCTGCTATCTGATTTGCTGTGATTACTTTAGGTCTTTTTGAGTATTATGCTCCTATGCTTGCAACAAAATAGAAGCCTTGGAGACACAAATTTCTCTTCACACAATCTTCCCCTGCAATGACAATAACCTGCAACAGACTTTTTCTTCTCGAAGACTTGCTGAATCTGCTCTTCAATGCCCCTATATGTAGATTTCATTTCTTAAAGTTTGCAATTCCCTAAATGGAGTGTCCAAAATTGCATGCATGCAATTGATTCCAAGTGGAATAGTCCTTTGTAAGAGATTTTCTTACAATTGACTAAAGGGCCTTCTTCATGGAGCATTACTGCAAGTCAAATATGCTTTTGCATGCAATGATGCATCATAGTAACTCCCCCACATTATGATGGTTCATAGATCCTCTTATAAATTAGTCCAAGTGGTGTAAAATCCGAGATTCTTTTCCAAGGGTCCAAGTGTGCAAGTGTGGTGACCCTTCATGAGGGGCCAATTTACATAATATTATAATTTGACAAGGGAAGACGAGATTCAACAAGCATTCAAATCTATAAACGAATATATTCAACCACTAGACTATTGAAAACAAAAATACAAAAGAAAATATTTTTGAATGCTGCAAGATTGAACTATCTCTAGGATGCTCCTGCATCATATAGGCAATCACAAAAATAAACAGTGTTACAAACTTTGTCCAAGTTCTTTCTTCTGACATGGCCTTTTCCTAGCAATCATCTTAACATGGCATTACATTTTGGTTTGATACATTTATGTTGATCATGTTGTGTTCGATGGTGCTTGTATAATTTGCTTGTATATTTGCATAAATTGTAGATGGCTGAAAGAACCAATTTTTATATATATATATATATATTTTTTCTGATTTTGTAGCAGCAATTTTGATTTATTCTATGCTATTTGGTATTTTAAAATAATTAACTGCTTTCTCAATTGATTTTTGATTTATTCAAATTTTTGAGTTGTGAATATGAAAATCAATTTGGGTACTTGAAAAAGTAAAACATACCTGTAGCTTATGTTTTTGGCTCAGTGAATAACTTTGTGGGTGACAATCGCTCAGGTGGCTGTCAATAGTTGCTTCAACTGTTGTCATTCGATTGGCAATGCTTCCTTTTTCAATTTTGCAAATCATAAAGACCATTAAGATTTTGAAGATGCGATCCAAATGTAAGCATATTTCATATTTGTATTGGACAGAATTCTGCTAAGCTTTCACATTTCATTTTACATGGTGATTTTTATATACAAATGTTCTTGAAAAGACATTGGCATGACTGTAATCTTCTTCTAATTTATTTCATGTATCACCATAATAAGATATATTCTAGAATTCATTGTTAAGTAAATTCCTGAGACATGCGAATGCATGTATGGATGGTACGTGTCTACCTTGTGCATGATAATTGTTATACCCCAAAATAAGATTTAACCTAAAAATCACAAATTCTTCGATATTAAGTTAAAACAATGTACTCCAGCAATAAAGAGCAGAATATGAGTCTATGGAAAGGTATATACTTATATCCCTCTTTCCCCCTTTTGTTAGCCATAAAAAGAACCGTAAATGGTAAGGCCACTGACAATCCTTGAGTCATCTATTAGTTATCGAAATAAATGCCTTACTTTGGGACAACTTAAAAGAGAGGATTCCAAGGCCGTTTCAAATGTGTTCTTTGTGGTGTTAATGAGGAGTGCGTCACTCATCTCTTCTTTTAGTATTCCTTTTTTGAGGGTTGTTGGAGCCAATGGTAGCACATTTGGAACCAATGTCTTGTTCATGCTACTCTTGTTTGATTTTTGGGCTACTTTGGGACATCCTTAGGCTTTTGCTTTGGTTCTTCTGGTGGCCTAGGATATTGGTCTTGTCATTCTTTGGCGAATTTGGTTTGAAAGAAATCGTCGGATCTTCCAAGGTCTTGTTCATGCTACCCTTGTTTGATTTTTGGGCTACGTTGGGACATCCTTAGGCTTCTTCTTTGGTTCTTCTAGTGGCCTAGGATATTGATCCTGTCATTCTTTGGCAAATTTGGTTTGAAAGAAATCGTCGGATAGTCCAAGATAATTAGAGTCTTATTGGCTATATTTGGCAGAAGATTTTGGCATTGATTAAAGAAATTTTGGTGGCTAAGTGTTTTGTGGATGAAGTTTGAGCACCCTATGATATTCAGATTTTGAGGCAACTTGATTTAGGTTATTTCTTTAGATTTGTTTCTTTTGGCTCTAGGCTCAAAGCTTCTAATAAGGTGAATAGAGTTGGTAAATGGTCTCCTCCTTTGGGTTTTTTCAAAATTAACATTGATGGTTCTTCTTGTGGCACCCTAGGTGCTGTGGAGAAGGTGGAGTTGGATAGGATAATTTTGGTTTAGTTCACTTTTTTCTCTGTCATGTCCCCTCCATACACATACAGATTGCAGCATTCCATATCCCTGCTCTATATAAATAAACGTAGGCGCCCAAATTAAAAGGATAAGTAATAATATTTCATTGGAGAAAGCCAACCTAGGTTAAACCAAATCAGGGGCTGACCAAGGTTAAAACAATGTCATTTAAACTTAATGATGGCCGACCTTTCCCTTAGAGTCTTTTACACTATTAAAGAATGAAATTAAATATCATGGGCTGACCTCATGGGGATGACCATCCACTTTGTGAAGAGAAATTAAAATAATAAATAAATATTTTACTCCCTAGCTGACCTGTTTAAGGGAGTGCAACGCTTGGGTGAAGAGTTGCTTTTTTGTGTATAAATAAGAGTTGTTGGGGGATCATTTTGGCATTCATTCATGGCATATCTTTCTCCATTAAAAGAAGATTCAAGTAGATTTCAAGAGCAGATTTGAAGGGTTCATAAGAGCATATTTTTTGACATATTTCCAGACATTAATGCGGAGATGGTCTTGTGAAGCAGCTTATTTCAAACCTTTTGAGCAGAATTCTTTGGAGAGTATAAGTAGATCTTGGAGGTAATTCATTGCAGACTTCAAGGGCGACTAGTTGTAGATCTATGAGCAGAAAATAAGCTATATCAGTCTGTCCTAAAAGAAGAAATAGCAGATTGAACAAGAGCAGATTCCCTCATATTCACAGAAGGCCGATCGGAATAATAATATTGAATTATTATGGGCAAATTACAAGGTAATCTAGAAAAGGGACATTACAAGTGGTATCAGAGCATGTTCTTGCCAGCCCGAGGGAGGTACAACTATTAATGGAGCTTAGTCAAAGGGCTTTGAGGGCTCTAGAAAGACTTCATTGCAGACTTCAAGGGCGACTAGTTGTAGATCTATGAGCAGAAAATAAGCTATATCAGTCTGTCCTAAAAGAAGAAATAGCAGATTGAACAAGAGCAGATTCCCTCATATTCACAGAAGGCCGATCGGAATAATAATATTGAATTATTATGGGCAAATTACAAGGTAATCTAGAAAAGGGACATTACAAGTGGTATCAGAGCATGTTCTTGCCAGCCCGAGGGACGTACAACTATTAATGGAGCTTAGTCAAAGGGCTTTGAGGGCTCTAGAAAGGAAAAAGAGGAAATTTACAATAAGAAAGGACAACAAAAGAGAAGAACAAACAGAACAAGAATTTTAGGGCCTTTATGGAACAAACAGCCCAAGCTTACAAAACATAAACACCACAGACCTAACCCCAGGAATGAGAGGAATGACACTCCTAGTCAATCTGAAAGTGACAATAGAACCACCTTACTATCAACCCCAAGAACAACTGGGCCTTCCTTCTTAGTTAGGGAGGATCTATTGAGGGGAAATGGGGAGAGTAATGTACCCAATATGAATGAACTCGCTGAGGCATATGCAAGACTTGACTGTAAGTTTGCATTTTGTATTTTATTTCACTTCTCTTGAGGATTTGTATATTTTTTTGCATTTTTGCAACTATAAGTTTGCCCGTTGGCATGTGAATAAATTGAAATCATCATTCTTGCCTCTCTTTGACTGTGCACGTTGTGTATGTCTTCCTACCTTCATGTTAGGTGTGTATTTTGTGGCTTTCTCTCACACATATGCTGTGTTAACTTGTTTTTGAGTGTGAAAATCTTCTTCCCTTTTAGCATTCAGCAAATCCTAACCTCTATACATGCGTTTGGTGTGATTTATACAATTGAAGTTTGTGCATCTCCAGGGTATTTTGGTTGATTCCTTGTGTCATTTCGAGGCAGGGAGAGAGACATCTCTTATCTTGGTGCATCACCTCTTTACCCCTGCATTTCATCACCTCTTTTCTCCTACAAGCTGTTAGAGTAGGTTTAGGAGTAGAATTTGAAGTTTTGGGTTGGTTCAACACTTGCAACTGGATAAGGAAGAAAGCCGGCCTTCTCCAGAGATTCAACACCCTTGTCTAAGGTCCCACACTTCGGGGTTGTTTCCATGTTTCACAAGGTTGCTGGGTTGACAACTCAGCAAGGGTGCAAACTTTTGTGACAACAAAATCGAGGCGCCCGAATTAAAAGGAAAAGTAATAATATTTCATTGGAGAAAGCCAACCTAGTTTAAAGTTTAAACCAAATCAAGGGTTGACCAAGGTTGAAATGATGTCATTTAAAGTTAATGATGGCCGACCTTTCCCTTAGAGTCTTTCACACCATAAAAGAATGAAACTAAATATCATGGGCCGACCTCATGGGGATGAGTGCCCACTTTGTGAAGAGAAATAAAAATAATAAATAAATATCTCAATCCCTAGCCGACTTGTTTGAGGGAGTGCAACCTGTTGATGTGTTTTTTATGCACATGCAAATACAAAATAAAATACCCAAAAGTATCTTATCCTCTCTTGATCAAAGTCTCTCAAATGCTGAAGATTCTCTTAATGATCACTTGAGATAACTCCAAGGTTCTTCAATCTTGGGTCACGACGTGTGGATAAGCGCAGTTGGTCGTTGTGATTGCTGGTAATCCAAGGGGACTTACGTTGAATACTTGAATGCTTGAATTGTTGGAACTCAGATTCTAACTACTTGGTTGAAAAAAAAGAGCAAAAGAGTTGGGTTTAGGAAGACTACTCCTAAGAATGCAAGAGACGATGAATGATTAGGTGAAATTTGACTAAGCTTTGCTTTGCCATCGATGAACAACTCTAAAAGGCTTAGTGAAATCTTCTAAGGAAATTAGATGATTTTCAAATCATTATCAAGCATAGACACCATTAATTGAATGCATATCAATGATTGGATAATAATTGAACTTAAGCTCATTCAAATATTCCAGTTGACCACACAAGGTGAATTTGCAATCAATAAACTACTAGTGGTATGGATTAGGAATTTCACCATTAATCATGCACAACGCTTTATCATTCAACTAATCAACATGAAAGCAAATGAATTGAGAAGTAGAGACCATGTTGAAGTAACATATTAATTCACCATAGCTTCAATGAAATCATATGCTCTTTACAACAAGATTTTGGCAACAATCTTTGCCTTCTCCTAATCTAACTTCTATTCTAATGATCTAACCATTTAACAACTATTCACTATTCCCTTATTCACCCTTACAAATGAGTAGAGTGAGCCTTTTATAGATAGTTTTTTACAATTCAAAGGCTTAGATCAATTTGAGATCCATGGCTGAGATTTTACAATAAAACCCTAATTAGGGTTTGTTACAACAAATTCTGCTTAGCCAATGAAATAATTACAATATTCGGACATGTCTTCTCTTGAATATTTGACCAATAGATAGTGGGGGTAGGTACATTGGAGTTTGTGCCCTCATGGACGAGTCAAGTGCGTTGCATTTGGACATGCCAACATGGAATTCCTCTGATTGGTGGAATGATGACTAGGATGCCACCTCAACTTGCTTGTAGACTTGATTCATCATCATGAATGAGTATTGAGTAATATCTCTTGATAATGTTTGATGTAGACTGTGTGATGACTTTGATTGGTCCTCCCTTGTTCATGATACACTTGATGAAGGGTGCACCTGGTGTACTATCTAGGATTCTTGGATTCTTGAAGGGAATTTACTTCATCATAATGAGAGAGACTTGATCAACCCCTGAGAAACTACAAATAAGAGGCTAATAGTAAAGACTCGACAACTACCAATGGCTAAGCTAAGACAACCAACCTAGAAAGTGAAAAAGTAGGGGTCCCCATTTGCAATGGGGCGATGTGTGAATATGTCACAACACAACCCTTGGATGAAGAGTTGCTTTGTTGTGTATAAATAAGAGTTGTTGGGGGATCATTTTGGCATTCATTTATGGCATATCTTTCTCCATTAAATGCAGATTCAAGCAGATTTTAAGAGCAGATCTAAAGGGTTCATGAGAGCATATTTTTAGAGATAATTCTCGACATTAATGTGCAGATGGTCTTAGACTTGTGATCAGTCTATTGAAGCAACTTATTTCAAACCTGGAGGTAATTTGTTGCAGACTTTAAGGGCGACTAGTTGTAGATCTATGAGCAGAATATAGGATGTATCAGTCTGTCCTAAAAGCAGAAATAGCATATCAAACAAGTGCAGAATCCCTCATATCATAGCAGGCTGTTGATGTGTGTTTTATGCACATAACATTTCAGAATAAAATACCAAAGTAATTTATCCACTCTTGAACAAAATCACCTCAGATGCTAAGGGTAAGATCAACTAAAATGATTCCAAGGTTTCTACATGTCAGGTCTTGATGAGTGGGTAACTCAATGGTTGATGTAAATTGCTGTGTTCACTTGGGGACTTACACAAATGCTCGGATTATCTTCTTTGATCATGAAATATGCGGAATAGGTATGCTGACAACTTAGGATTTAGCAATGTAGTTCTGGACTTAATTCTTACTAAAAAAATGGGCAAAAGGAATAGGGTTCAAGAAATCTATTTTAAGCCTAAGAATGTAGGAAATGATGAACAAATTTAGTGGAATCAAACTAGGCAGGGTCTCACAAATAGGTATTGACACAAGCTTAGTGCAATCGTCTAAGGTATACTCAAGGATTTTCAGACTATTACCATCAAACGTTGACACCATCCAAGTTGATGCTTGTCAAGGGACGCGTAATAGCTGAAGTTAAGCTTTTTCACTTGGGGACTTACACAAATGTTCGGATTATCTTCTTTGATCATGAAATATGCAGAATAGGTATGCTGACAACTTAGGATTTAGCAATGTAGTTCTGGACCTAATTCTTACTAAAAAAATGGGCAAAAGGAATAGGGTTCAAGAAATCTATTCTAAGCCTAGGAATGTAGGAAATGATGAACAAATTTAGTGGAATCAAACTAGGCAGGGTCTCACAAACAGGTATTGACACAAGCTTAGTGCAACGTCTAAGGTATACTCAAGGATTTTTAGACTATTACCATCAAACGTTGACACCATCCAAGTTGATGCTTGTCAAGGGACGCGTAATAGCTGAAGTTAAGCTTTCTCAAATTTCCAGTCGCCCACACAAGGTGCACTTACCAACGGCAAGAGGCTAGTGGTATGGATTAAGGATTCCACACAAATATATTCAACAAATCTTTCACTCAATCTAATAAACATGAAGACAAATTCTAATCTAAAATTCTATTCTAACTTGGAGGAATTGAGAACCATGAATGCAAAGACAACATTTAAAGAGCAAAATCACCAACAATTGAACAATGATTTAGATTCAAATAGCTGCAGCATATACCAACAATTCTACAAAAACTCTCCCTTATAAATGAGAGACAATGAGATATATATAGAGTCTCATACAAAATGGATGGCCAAGATTAAAACTAAATCAAGGGCCAAGATCATGCCAACAAAACCCTAGAATTGCCCTAAGTTTTCTGATCATATCAATATTCTGAAATCTCTTAGTCAATGCATATTAGTGATTTATATTTAATGTGGGTTTGCTTGTATACTTAAGGCACGGATTGTCATCTTGTTAATCATGTCGACCACCTCTATATGGCCACAAAATCGACTATCATTTCAAACTGCTTGATGTTGTTGTGAGGAATGATCACTGCATGTGTGAGGAATGGTTTCCTTGATCACTACCAACACTACATTTGATCTTCTTCACCAAACTGTGTACATTAATGTCTTGTTCTCTACGTCAATGTCTTATTCTCTTAAATGATATCGCAAGTAGAGATCTGATATGAATTCGAGGCATGTAGAGATCTGAAATGAAGTCAAAGTCTTTGTGACTGAATTATTTTCTCAGCATTATGTTTGCCCTCTCGGGTGAATAACTTAAAACATAAAGCACATAATGCTAAGTGAAGAGTGATAATGCCATAGATCTGAGACAAGTATAAAATATGTTATTCCATTCATAATTGTTGTTGTCCACAAGTTACATTCGGAAGTATATAAAGATGCCGAGGGGGTGCGAGCGCCAACCGTCGCACCGCAACTGCCAACCCTCGGTTGCCAACTAACCAACACAATTACAACTTAATTAACTAGTTTTATTTCTGTGTACAATATTGCCGCCAACATCATCCCCCCCAAAAGAAAAGAAGTCGTCTCCGGACGACTTAACACAAAATAGAGATGACATTAAACAGAACTGATGACGCCAGTCGAGCCCAGAACTTATACACCTGCTGCATCCTCGCCTGAAAACCCTTGGCTGCTACTATCCGATGCTCAAGTGCCTCTTTGACATCACAGTTCTCTTGTGCCTAAACCAAATGTGCCTGCAAAACACGCATTACAGTCTCAGCCTCCACCAACTGCTACTCAAATGATACTGTCTCCCTAGCCAATTTGTCCTCGATAGCCACCCGCGTTGCCTTCTCGGCATCCAACTCCTGGGTACGCTGAGCTAAGTCTCACGCTAGTATTGCCTCCAACCTGGTGGTCAGCTCCTCTCGAGCCCTCTCTGCATCCACCAAGGCAACCTCACGTCCAACCGAGACATACTCCAAGTTCCTCAAAGCGTACCATTCCTGCCCAGAGGTGGCCACAACCCACTGGCACAAAGGCTAGGAGACACCTCAAATCCTCCATCACACTCCCCAAAGGCTGCTAACTGAACTGAATAACTCTCTGCTGCCATACAATTGCGCGGATCTGCAATGCCTTCCCTCAAACTCTGTTTGTTCCCAACCTCCAAATCCGTCTCCCTCTACGGCTTATGGCTTCCCCGCCAATGCTTAGCTGCAGGCTTCTTTCTCACAGTACGGACAACCACAACACTTCCCGTGGTATTCTGTAGCTCAAAAATAAACTGGGGGTCTGGGGGCAACGCCCCAAGCGGGGTTGAGAGGCAGCGCCCTAGCGGGGTCGAGGGGCAACGCCCCAGTGGGGTTGAGGGGCAGCGCCCCTCGCGGGGTCCGGGGGCAGCCCCCCCGCCGCCAACACCAATTTACAACCTTCAGAACCACACGAAAGTCCATGGCGCGCATCATTTCTGTGATGTTTTATGATGTCAAAACCCTTCTTCTACAGTCCAATATTTTCAGTGTCCAGGCTCTAGATGTCATTGAATAATTTTTCAATCTAGTTGTCGTCGTTTTTTTTTGGTTTCCTTTGTAATGTCACCTCGGCCATGCAACCGTACGGTCAACAATAGCACTAACACCTCCCGGGGTTTCCTTCTCCTTCTTTTTCCTTGCGTGGGCTGCGTGGTGCGGGGGTCCGTTTTAAGTGCGGTGTGCGGGTGGAACCACCGTGCGGTGGTCACACCGACAGTGGGGCCACCGGCGTGACCACCTTCGGTGGTTCCATCGCCGGTGGCCCCACTGTCGGTGTGACCACCGCACGGTGGTTCCACCTTCGGTGGCCCCATCGTCGGTGTGACCACCGCACAGTGGTTCCACCGCTGGTGGTCCCATCGCACGGTGGTTCCACCGCCGGTGTGGTCACCGTACGGTACGGTGGCCCCACGACTCTTTTTATTTTATTTTAAAAATATATAATCTAATTGTCGAGAGTCTTCGGCTCGGGTCCCATGCTGTTGGGATCGCCCTTCATCCTTCTCGGTTTTCCTCGCCTGAGAGTCTCCTGCTGTGGTCCTGTGCCTCTTGAGTCGCCTGCCCGGCCTCTCGAGTCCCCCTCCGGCCTCTCGGGTGTCCTTCCGGCCTCTCGGGTCCCCTGCGCGCTTTGCGTGGTAGGGTTTTCCTTCCCGTACATAAGAAGAAGAAGAATAATAAAGATTTTGAAAGTTGCGGCCTTCCACACAAGGTTCCAATCGTTGCCGACACAATTGATCTTCAGATTATCTACGTCATCGAGGTTTGGGGCGTCTCCCTTCCAATATTCTATGTATTCTGGCAGGTACACCTCCTTTGTTACTTGCTCTGGTTCCTCTACTTCGAGCCTGTAGCTCTGGAACATTTCATAATCCTCCATCTGCCAATGGAAGAGCCCGTTCAATGACCCTGTCTCATCCTCAGAGCATTCTCCTAGTTTGAGAATCCCTTCGTCGTTGGGCTCCCTGTAGCCCCGTCCTTCGTCCATCGGGTAGCCTTTTCCTTCACCCTCCGATTTCGAAGATGATGTCAGTTCCTCGCCAACAACCTGGGTCCTCAGATCAATGGTGTACTTCCGCCCCCCTTTCTCCATAGAAAGGGTGTTCTTTTTCCAGTCGTGGTTCACCTTTGCTGTAACTAGCCACCCTTTGCCTAAGATGGCGTCGTACCCCTTCTTCTTGAGTGGGATTACCACAAAATCTAGTATGAAAGGTTGCGTGCCGATGGTGATCGGCTGGGCCATCAGGGTGCCGAGTGGCTTGATGCTGTGCTGGTCTGCACCTACCAAGTTGAACATGGGTGGCCATAGTTTTGGCTTCCCCAACTTCTTCCACGTATCCTCTGGCAGTACATTCACCCTCGAACCTCCGTCCATGATGGTGTCTTTGAGGATAGCCCTGAGAATTCCCATCTCTACTACTGCAGGATGCTGACCACTATTTAAGGCCAACAACATTGGGTCAGCCGAGGGGCTGACCGGAACTTCCGCTCGTGTGGCACGCAAAGGTGCTTGCGCAGTGGTTTGTATGGAACTAAAAATGGCGGTTCTTAACTGTGGCATTGTTTCTAGAAGGTCCTTTACCCTTATAGGTACTTCCATCTGCAGTACTTGCCCAATGATGTTATTTTCCGCTTCCGTACGGGATGATGTACTCGCCACCTCGTTGTCCCGTCGTTCAGCCGTCATCTCACATTCAATATTGGCCTTTGCCTCCCGTAATCTCTCCTCCGTACGGGGGTCGGGATAAGTGGCCTTTTTCGTTTGGGCACGGGTGATTGCCAGTACTTCTTTCTCACCAGTCTTCTCAATGTTGAGGAGATTAACCCTTGCTTGTGGGCAATTTGCGTCCTCATGGTTGCCTGGCCCACACCATCGGCAGAGGTGCAGAGGGGTGGCTTCCTTCGTGCAATCACGGGCGAAGTGCCCCCACTAATTACAGGCCCTACATTGGATAATTGGCCGGCCCTTGGCGTCATACTGGATACGGCTTTCGTTATTGTTATTGTTGCTATTCCTTCCACCACCGCGTCTGTTGTCCCGGTAACCTCCAGATGATGCCGTTGTGTTGGTTTGCGAAGTTCCGACGGCCGGTTGCTCTTGCGTGAAGAGAACTTGTTGGCTCTTGGTTTTCATATTGTAGGGACATTCCTTTGTCAAATGTCCCACAATCTGACAAATGTCGCAGAAAGCCTTCTTGGGACAGGACCCCTTGGTGTGTCCGTCACTCCTACAGTCGGTACACCACACGTCATTTTCTTCAATCTTACTTGTACTCCCCTTCATGGCTTTGAATTCTTTCAGCATTCGTTCCATGTCCTTTTGGAGAGCGTGCACCTTTTTACTCGATTCGCCACTGCTGCTGCTTTCCCCGTCAGAGTCTTCATCATCGTCAGATGAATATTTATTACTTTTCTTCTTCTTTGACGTTTTGTATTCGCTCTCCAGGTCCATCGCCCTATTATAGGCATTGTCATATGACGTCGGGGGTACAATTTTCATCTTTTTTCGTAGGGAGGATTTCAATCCTTCAACGAACCATCGTTTCTTCAATCCCTCTACTGGTTGGCTTTCCATTTTACCCAACAATTCCTTCAGCCTCCTGCTGTATGCCCGTACTATCTCCTTGGTACCTTGTTTGGTACTATATATCTCCGTTACAATTTCATTGTCATCACGGAGCAATCGAAACTCCTCCGTGAATTCCTTTTGTAGGTTGGCCCACGTGGCCACTTTTTGCTTGTCCACATCGGAGTACCAATCTATGGCAACTCCACGTAACATGGCTGGTAACTGCGTTACCCATTCGTTTTGGTCAGTAACACCGTTCGCTGACCATATGGTTTCGCATGTTCGACAATGGCGGATGAGATCTTCCTTCTCCTCACCGTTGAACTTCGGCAACTTCTGTTTACTGGCCATCCCACCGCTCGGTCTTGCTCCTCTGGTGCCTTGTGTGCTTGTACCTGGTCCGCCCCCACCTCCTACACCTGACCCTCCGCTCGTGGGTCCTACGGAGAAGGTTGTTGACCCCGAACCGAACAAATTGCCTCTCGTACGGTACCCTTGTGCTCCCTCGGCACTGTCGGCCGTACCGTCACCTTCAGTCGTCTCCCTCCGGTTGTCCTCCGAAATGGACAAATTCTTTAGTAGGTCTTTGGTAGCGTCAATCAAGTTTAGATTTCGCCTTGTTTGTTCCACCAACTCTTCGCGACTTCTTACCCTACGGTGGTGGTATTCAGGCGAACTATAGAGGTCGCCTTCGGCACCCTCCGTGACTCCTAGGTTCCCTTCGGGCAACCCTATGACAGTGTAGAGAGTGTACTTCTCTCCGTCTATCTCTGCCTCCGCAACCTCCGTGACACCTCCTGGGTTCCCTTCGAGCAACCCCTCGGCTGGTCGTCCCTCGGCAAGCTGCCTTAGCCTATGCCTTCGTTCTACTTGCTGCTCCAGAATCAAGGCCCTCTACAGGACCTCCCACTCGTCCGTTTCTATTTTTTTTTTTACTATCTTTATTCAATAGATTGGGCATTAATTGCCATACATTTCCATAATTCGCAATACATTTCCTCAGATACAACTCATCTCAATGACACTTTTATTTGAATATAGAAGATTCAAGGTTCAATTCCTTCTTGGTCTAGCGCCATCCCGCACCTCCAATGCTGTCCACACGGCACTTGGTGGGATTTCCGCCTTCGTTGCCTCTCGTCGGACGTAGGTCTGGATGGCTACCGGAGCAGAATTGAGAATTCTCTCGTTGCGATGTCTTCTCCTGTGTAAAGTTCTGTTCGGGCATCGTCGGCCTCTGGGTTTACCTCACCAACGGGTAGGCCCATCGTGTCTGTGCGCCATCCGCGTCTTCCATTCCCGAGTACGTCTAGGCAGCGGCGCCAAATGTTTGCCCTCTCGGGTGAATAACTTAAAACATAAAGCACATAATGCAGAGTGATAATGCCATAGATCTCAGACAAGTATAAAATATGTTATTCCATTCATAATTGTTGTTGTCCACAAGTTACATTCGGAAGTATATAAAGATGCCGAGGGGGTGCGAGCACCAACCGTCACACTGCAACTGCCACCCCTCGGTTGCCAACTAACCAACACAATTACAACTTAATTAACTAGTTTTATTTCTGTGTACAATATTGCCGCCAACACATTATGCCACAAATCTCTTATTGTTCCTGTCTTAAGTCATAGTCCATCTGAAACAGAAAATCTCTCCGCTCATCGATCTCTTCCTTCTTCTATTCTGCAATAGCCTCTGTGCTTATTGTAATCTAGGCATTTTGCTTCTTATTAGATTACTCCATAAATTGGATTGTTCCTTTGATGACTTCGTTTCTTAAATTACTGTCCATAATTTCTGCTTAAGCCGTTTCATGAAAATTATATCACCACTGCTTTTGAATCATAAACATTATTTTATATAGTCTTGATCATACATATTGACTAGATTTTAAGTTGCTCATTGTTCTTTATCAGGCTTGCTATATCCAATGATTTATACTTCCATCTAAGTGAGACATAATCATTCCTTTTATATCATTTTATTCAACTTGGTCAGCATACTCTGTGATTCATATGTTGTAGATCATTATGCACCATGAGGTTGGCTTGATGTGAAAGCATGGGTTGCATATTTGTTTTGTCTTTCATCTTTGTCATAAATTTTATTTCGCCTCACAAGCTTAGAGATGGATTCATCCTTCATCCTTCATCAATACTCTTCATACCCTTTACAATCTTTATCAATGTGCCTTTGACATCAATGACAAACTTTCCATTTTATTAACAACATTCTAACATATTCTTTCATTCATAAAGATGATAACTAACCTCTTGACATCGATGACAAACTTTCCAACACATCCTTGTATTCTCAAGTAAGTGAATTTTGGGAATTAAGTATACCATGAACCATACTTCTTAATCAACTCCGTAGCGTCCTTGGATAATCTGATATGAGTACCTCCTTGTAACTTCCTTACAATGTGCATTGTGAAGGCATCATTCACTCTTCTATAGTGAGCAACGCTACTTAAATGTAATTGTGGATATGCATCATATGCTAACATTTTCCCTTCAGCTGGCTCAACTGGTGCTCTACAATTCAATCCCCTGTATCTACCATATCTAGCGAAGACATATTACACATATGAACTCATATAGAAGGTTTTTGTTTGTTCCACATTCTTCAATTGTTGATGCAAATTATCAATTACTAACGTTGCCCAATTGATGATCTTAGCTCTCTTAGCAACTTCTTCGATGTAGTACCACATCCAATTATCATATGATGAAGCTTGAGGCGATCCCATGACTCTGTTCAACATCGTCACTAGCTCAGCAAACCTTTCCTTGAAATCTTATTTGAGAAGTGTCTTGGGTAATCTCTTGTAATTGCTTCTAGGCTCTTTGATCCAATCCTTGTTGAGGATCTCAGCACACATATCTGGTTTGCTTTCATATAGGGCTAAAGCGTCATCTTTGCTCTTGTAGACCATAGTATCACATGTAGGAAGATTGAATACCTCAGCCACTGATATTTCTAAGAGGTACCCTAACACCTTGCCATCCAGCACTATGATTTGCCTTCATTCAGGGTCGTAGTGCTTAGCACACTCAATGATTAGCTCGCTGCATTGGACTGCTGGTGGAAAGCTGGCTATGTGAGAAATACCATTCCTTGTGAGCTTCCTTGCCATCTTTCAAGTGTTGTATTTGCCTTTCCCGAACACCCGATCCTGGAAGTTATCAACATCTATGTGACCAAGGTTGGTATCACCAACCTTTCGCCATTTGGAGGAGAGTTTGGTCTCGAAGAGCACGCCTTTGAATTCGTTCTTCATTTGAGTCTGCCTTCTATTTCCTCCAGTCTTTGCTCCAGACATCTACCTACAAGCAAGATAACTTTTGTCACGAAATAGATATAGCTTTGAGTTTGAATGATTGACTGATGTAAAATCAGATTTCAACTTTGATGCAAATGAAGTTGCTGGTAGAAAAATGGAAGAAAAACATCAACAACTTTCATAACATGGCTTCACTCAGCCTCATCAATCTTTTCACATACCTTGGCTAATATAAGCAATTAAACTTGTCTTGAAAAAATGAAAGTTACAGCACTTGGAAGAGCAAATCAGACCTGGAAGTGAACGAATAACTCAGATTTCAAGCCCTTATAACAAAATATTCGACCTAGGGTTTCTTGAGATTGTCAACAAAGTGATGTTGCCTTGAAATGAGGTCTCACAAATAGAATTTTGCCGAGTGTTTAAGGTCTGATCTGATTAAATGCACCCTTGATGCTGCTACAGGTCTGATAATGTATGGAAAATTCGCTCAACTCTGCCCAGGCTGCCTTCAAATTGGACTGAAAATATTTCAAAGTAGGATCAAAACCCTTCTAAATCAGAATCGCCAGCTTTGATGTATAGTTTGATTAATGCAATGATCAATAAACTTGCTGATCTTTGTTACCCAGATTACAGTCCTTGATAAAATTCGCCCATTCTCTAAGAAAATTTTGATCAATGGAATGATCAAAATTTATTGCCAAAATCATTGATCTTTGCTACTAAAATCACTGCCTGAATGTATTTCGCTGTGCCTTGATGTATCGATCAGAACTCTAATTATGTGAATGATGATGAAGCATATCCTTTATATAGGGGTGGATACTAAGGGATGCATCTCTTTGCATTATAGGCCGACTTGCCTTTTGACATATCAAATGTTTTAATTTTTCTCTTGCTGAGTGCTTCATCATCAACACCATGTGGCCGACTTAACAGCTGCTTGCTTAATAGTATCTTGGAGATGTCGACATTTAGGGGTTGATTTGCACACTTGAGTTGGCATTCATCTCTTTGTTTGCAGTTGCACAAACTCACTTTACTTGATTGGCATTTTAACTCTAATTTGTATGACGAATTCGGTCTTTAATTTTTAATTTGCATAGTGAATTCTTTAGGCGGGCCTTGACCTTTCAATTGTATAAAGAATTCGACCTCTCAACACTCATTTTCATAGCGGCAATTAGACCTTTGTTTGCAGACCAAGATTTTAGTAAATTAACCTTTGTTGCAAATTGGTATTTTGTCATTCGTTTGCACAAGTTTGCTGTTGAGCGAGCTTTAGGTCTTAAATTGCACAATGAAGGTGTCTTTAATGTGTTCATTTGCAAAACATGATCTTGGTCATCATTTGGCCCTTGGTTTGCATAAGCAGATTTGATTGATCAAACATTGATCACGTCATTGCTCCTAAGAAAATCGGCCTTTAGGTGCTCATTTGCCTTAGCAAGTTTGATGGAAGTATTTCCCATCCTTGTATGAATAAAAACTTCTCCTTGCTTGATCGGCCTTTTATGCCTCATTTACACAAGCACATTTGGTTGATCTATTTTTGATTGCCTCATTGATCCTAGGTAAATTGACCCTTTTTGCTTCATTTGCACAACTTGCGTGTTTGATCAACTTTTGATTTCCTTGTTTCACCAAGACAAGGCGGTCCTTCATACTTCATTTGCATACTTGATTTGGCCCTTTACCTTTGGTTTGCACAAACAAACTTGGTGAACATATTTCTTATCCTTTTTTGAACAAAAAACTCTCATTGCTAAATCGGTCCTTTTGCTTCCATTTGCACATGGCTGGCGGTATAGAAACCTTCATTTGCAAAAACTCTATCTTGCTTAGACGGCCATCCATGCCTCATTTGCACAACTATGGCGGGGTTTAGGGTCTTGTTTGCACAATTTGTTTACTAGTTCAAACTTGGTGTGGTGGCATTTTGATCTTCAATTGCACAATTTGAACTTGCTAAGCAAGCCTACATCAAGACCATACTTAGAGCAATACTCATGCCTTAGTCAATTTTTCGTCTCAAAACCTTGATGTGCCTAATGTTATGATACTTTATCACTACGAGCAACTTTGGTGACCATTTTCTTAATCTAACCTATGCCACTCTAAAACCCTAACTCTCACCATCTCAAACCCTAAGACCCTCTTACTTGCAAATGAGATCTTGATCATCTCCTAAGGCGAAACATCTTATTTGGTGCTTAACTCAAACTACAAGCCATCTTAATCAATTGACCTATGCTGCTGGAAAACGAATAAAAAAGGGGGTCCCCATTTGCAATTGGGCGATGTGTGAAATGGTCACAACATCTAGTGACTCCACTAGGGAAATGCTCCCAAACATTTCAAGAATAAAACCCAATCCAAACCTAGAACCTTTGGAAAATTCCCCCTAATGAATTAGAAGGTTAGAAAATATACACAAACAGGAGAAAATCTCGAATTGTATCGAGGCACTTAGTCGTTGATTACCCATGTGTGTGCAATTGCCTTCTTTTCTTCTCAACAAGACGATCATGACTTTTAGGTTCCACTGTGAGTAGCTACGTAGTTTGTCTAAACTCCATAAGCATCCTGGATAGAGCCTCGCTTCCAGTCGAATGTCTATAGCCTCGACGAGGTTATCACTATAATCTTACGAATATTGCTCCATTGTCAGCCGGACGTCCATAGCTTCGATGGAGTTACTCGCATATTCCCAAAGCAAAATATTTTGATTTTTGATTTTTTATTTCATTTTTTTTCTCTTGATTTTTTTGTTTATTCTTTCTTTTCTTCTCATGATATTGCTTTCTTTTCACATATTTTCCACACTTTTGCAATTTGGCTCATAAGCAATGAAGCTCACTTGAGTTTTAGGATTAGAGTGGCTTTGAAGCAAGACTTTGGATTTTTCACTAAACATGACTTCGCCTGGAAAGCCACAATGACTTGGAGTTCATTAGTGTGTAAAGATATAATAACCGAAAGATGTTCGCATCAAGGTACAATAAGCGATTTTCTTCAAGTCATGTACAAATCCTAAACAAATGATAACATTGGAAAAAACTACCTCGATTCAAGAGATCTTCATGAATGCTCATTCAGGAAATGAACTGGACAAGACTAGTGGAATGTCAGAGTGTGTCATGACACAATCACCTTTCTTACAAATGGATATCCGTCAAAACTAAACTACAACAAAACAACTAAAGCTAAAAGCACACCGAATGCAAAGCAAATTGAAAGCAAACTAAACTAAGGCAAACCAAAGGAAAACTTAACTAAGACAAACCAAAAGGAAACTAAACTAAGACAAACCGAAATTGGAGGAAACCTGTTCTAACTATGTACAAAGTAGGCCTCGAGAGGGACCTAGGGTTGGAAATTATGTTTGAGGAATTGTCCATTGACGGGCAATGGGACATCCTCTCTTGTTAAGGTCTTCAACTTGAAGGCGTTTTCCCTTAAGATTTCTGAGATCTGGTAAGGACCCTTCCACAGTCTATCAAATTTGTCATGTTCACCCCTCCTCTCATGGGCTTTATCCCGATATAGCACAAGGTCAGAAATCCTAAAGGCCTTAACCTTTGCTTGCCTATCAAACCACCTTTTTACCACTCCTTGATGCTTGGCAAAATTCTCTAGAGCTATAGCCCTCTTCTCCTCCAAGTTCATAAGTTGTGTTGGTCGAGCTTGAATCCTATCCTCACCTTCCATATAGTCTTGAATAAATCGTAAGGTTGAGATTCTTAATTGTAATGGGAAGATAGGATCTTGCCCATATACTAGAAAGTAGGGAGAGTTTCCTAATGGACTTTTGGCTCGGGTGCAGTCTGCCCATAGAGCAAATCTCAATTGTGTGTGCCAATCTTTTGGACTTCTTTCTTGTATTTTTTTAATCACACTCAATAGGTTTTTATTTGTAGATTCTATTAGGCCACTTGAGTGGGAGCAATTTCATTCTGGTATTTGTCATACTTATACTTCATTTTCTTGTTTGGAGGTGATGCTGGCTCTTCTGACATTGAACAAGAATCTGCAACACTATGATGAAAACTCAGAAGAGTGAGAGCATCTTCAACAACTATAGGTGATTCCATGATGCCAATCCCTTTGAAAATCAATACTCCCATTAAAACTTGTGAGGGTATTTAAGATGAAGCAGCTTGGAACGACTCAAAGATGCTTTGTGGATATGGTTTGCAGAGTGATAGGAAAGAAAATTGGATCTCAGGAGGCTGACTGCAAGCATGTGAATCCTATACTTGTACTTGTAATCGGGTTCTCAAGACCCGACTACAAATGGAATGGTACAATTTAAAAGCAAGCGATAATGGATACTTGTAGTTGGGTCTTGGAGACCCGATTACAGGTGTGCAAATATGTGATAGTCTTTTGGAAAGCATTCAAAGCGTGGGGAAATATGATTGCAAATAAAAAGAGGTTAGCAAGTCAAAATGCAATGACAAATTCCACACTTGAAATATGCGAAAGTCTTTTGGAAAGCATTCTAAGCGTGGGGAAATATGATTGCAAATAAAAAGAGATTAGCAAGTCAAAATGCAATGACAAATTCCACACTTTCTGTCGGGTCTTCAAGGCCCGACCTCAAGTGTGCAAGGAGGGTAGAATATATTTTATACTTGTAGTCGGGTCTCTAAGACCCGACTGCAAATAAAAATCGTTTGCCAAACATATGAAACTTGATAATCTGCCTTTGTATAAAGAGCTTCATGGGTTAAAATGCAAAAGGTTCACTTGAAAACTTGCACTTGAAAATGGAAGAACTGACTACATATTTAGGCGAAATGGAGGAAGAGCTTGCTTTTAATGAACTTGCAATGGGGTATATAAAACTCGATTGCAAATGAAATATGACTTGCATTTCAAAAATGGCATACTTGCAATCACAACTTTGGTGATACCAAAGTAAATCTTCATCAACACAAAGGGAATAAACCTGCTATCGGGTTAAAAATACCCGACTACACACAAAGATGTCACTTTGGGAAGGAGGAGCAGGTATATAATCCAATTCTACTACATAGTCGGACGAACTAGGGTCCTTTGACGATGAAGTGACCTCTGGCCTCCCAATGGGAATCTTTTCCCTTCTTGTTCTCTTGGATGTCCGAGTCCCTCTGCAAGCCTTAGCCTTCTTTCTCTTCTCATGTTTCTCAATTTCTTCTTTGGGTGCACTGGAAGTTCCCTCATCTTTGGAAGACTGAGAATCGAGGCTACCCATTAGGTGGTAGGTGAACTGGACTCCTTCATGAATTAGTCTCTTAATCTGTTGATGCAACCATTGGTCTATATATCTTGCTGGGGCTGCCATGACTGCCTCAAAATCAGTGATCGGGTCCTGTGACCAATCAACACCCGACAAAAGATGCCTTACCGCCTCAAATTCCCGGACCTGCAGACAATTCCCTGAATCTGCGAGTTGATCTGGGACCCGACGGTATTCAAAGAGTCGCATCTGCTGCACACTCAGCCTAGAATATTCACGCCTTCGGACCTCAGTCATCAGAGCAGTTTTTCCAATAATCTTCAACTGATTCCTTTGCTCTGTACCGCCTGCCATAGGCTCTCTTTGCCAGATTATCGTGATCAAAGCATTTCCTTGGAAATTGCTCTTGTAGGCCATAGGAGGCCAGCTCTGCGAAGGATTCCTCTGCTAGGGTGGGGGTCTTCAGATGGACATCTTGGTTGCCTATAATCATGGAGAACGTGAATCCAGCCTGCTTGCTGTCTCTGAGTAAGATGCCGGCCGGACGTGATTGCCTTGCGACCTCCATAAGAACTATCTTGTCGGTTGGGTACCGTGGAAGTCGGAGAGGGGCACCATCAAAGCCAGCTATCCGGATATAGGAGAACCTTGGGAACTGGATGAACCAGGCCCCGTATCTCTGTACTAGAATAGTAGCTTACTCTGAGAGCCTTATGTGTAACCCTCCCTGCATAAGCCTGACCAAGCGCATTGTGAAGGCGTCATTGGTGCGCTCATACCGGCCAACTGTATAAGCCGGCCTGTTCTTTTCCCTCTGAGCTATATCTTGATAGTGAAGCTGTGGGTAACAATCATATACCTTTACTTGACCAGGTCCATTCCCAATTTCACCTTTCATTATCAAACTTGGCAGTGGCTGGTTCTTGGCGAACATGTAGACCAAGTAGGAGGTCATAGTGAAGTGCTTCTTTGTCTCGAGTTCAATTAGCTGAGTGTGGATGTTGTCGCTTATAATCTGGGCCCAGTCAAACTTGGACTTCTTGGCAAAGACTTGCTCTGTGAAATAAAACATCCACTCCTCAAAGTAGTTGGATTTAGGAAGTCCCATAACCCTGCTGAGCAATGTGACCATATCCCCATGCTCATTGTGAAAGTCACTTCTTGGGGTCTTTTTCCCAATTTTGACGCTTGGAGGCCTTCTCTCCTTGTACCACTCTTCGTTGATCAGTGTTCTGCTTCTGGCAGGATTCATATCATACGCCCCCTGTGCTTTGTCTATAGTCGTGGCCGTGGGATTGTTCTGGAAGGGAATGTCGAATGTGTCGCCAATGGCCTCAGGAGTGAAGTTAGCGAGGGTCATGTTCTCGAGGAGCACCAATTTGGAACCTAGTTGATAATGTTGGGCAACCTCTACCACTAACTCATAGTTCTGCACTGCTGGAGGAAATCCCGCCGCTTGGGCGATGCCACTTTCCATCATTTGCCTAGGCCTGCCGTAGGCATTAGGGGAGAAGACTCGGCTCCTGAAATCTTGGATATCGATATGGCCTAGGTCAGTATCACCGACATTGTCCCAAACAATCTGAACTTTTGACTCCCTCAATCCCCCTCTTTGATACTGGTACTTCATCCTTTCGACCTTGCGAGGAATATCTGGCTTAGATGCTCGCGATGTCTCGGCTGTAGCAGGTGTCTTTGATGACTCCGCTGCCGATTTAGGCATTTATCCTGCACAGCCGGATGCGGATTACGAGGCGATATAAAAGAAGTAAGGGGGGTTAGATAGAGAATATGCTAGCATTCAAGGATTATTTCAAAATTTGGATTGGAAACATCGTGATATTGCTAGCTGAGAGCGTGATTGATTTAAAGCAAAATATTTATGAAGCTTTCGACTGTAGGCTTATATTTAAGCATTTTCAAGATCAATTTTCAAAAATGGACAAGGCTTGAGAAATTTTCCTAAGTTTGAAAATGCAACTTTTGGTTAAATCTTGGGGGTAAATTCTGATTTCAACTGCTTTGCACGACGCCTTATAAACAGAAAGAAATGCGAATTTTGAAGATCTAAGCATTTTAATCAATTTTTTTTTTGCATAGACATCCGTCCAATTTGTAAATATTTCAGACGATCAAGAGAGGTAGAGCGTACTTACCTGGTGAAAATGGACGGTGAGAAACTGCCCGATTTGCTGTGCAAAAACGAATGGATAGTTCTGCAAATTTTGAATTCCAACGGTTATCTCTCTAATTCAAATTTTCACGGCTGTTGCTTGAAAAGAATTTGTCATTTTGAGTTTTAGACTAAGCGATTTACCTTGGGCGATTTAGTTGAAACGTGATTCTGAAGAGGGGCTACAGATGGCAAACTTCGGTGAATCGGAGAGTTTGAAGACCATTTAAAACTTTAAACCATCTTTCGCATTCACCCTAAATCGCGATTTTCGCCACTCTTAGGCGTTTTGCCAATTTAAACACTTCGCACTTTTACCCTAAAATGCGATTTTCGGAGCTATGAGGGTTTTTGAAAATTTTCGCGTGGTATTGCAAGCATTTAAAAAAAAATCGTGGCACTTATGCCCCTTTTCCGGCAATTTCTGGAGAATGGGGGGGGGTTCATGCAGAGCTCAAAATCGCGATTTTTTACCTTATCGAACGATTTGCTTTACTTCTCTTCCATAATGCGGTTTTCAGAGGTTTGAAACTTCGGTGTTTTGGACTAGTTTGCCAATTTAAACATTGGCATTCGCCCCTTTGGTGAATTTCGGTGTTTTTGACAATTTTGCAAACACTTTAACTTTTCCATGCTTTTCACCTTCACGCGATCTTTAGCTAAGTTCAGACTTTTTCCAACTTTTGCTAATTTCGGAGCTTTTGACGATTTTGTCAATTTTCGGACCCTTTTGGTCATTTGCAAACTTTCTTTTTTTTGGCATTTCGGCCTTAAGGTCCGAATTTCGGCCCTTTTGGCCATTTTGGCAACTTTTAAACTTTTTGAAATTTTAACCCCAGGGTCCGAAATTCGGCCCTTTGGGCGATTTTGCCAATTTTTTAACCCTTTCGGACCATAAGGAGTTTTTGTGAATTTTAAGGCATTTTCGGACCTCTAGCACCTTTTGCCAACTTTTGCAATTTCGGACCTTTTGCCAGTTTTGTTAACTTAAGTGAATTTCGGACCTTTTGCCAATTTTGTCAACTTAAGTGAATTTCAGACCTTTTGCCAGTTTGGTCAACTTTTGCAAATTTTCTCGTTTTGGCATGAAAGTCTGAAATTCGCCCTTCCTGGGCGTTTTGGCGATTTTAACTGTTTCCTCAAGGAGTGTGGGCTTGGGCGCTTGGGTGAGTTTGTCAACCTTGGCACTTTGCAAAGAAATTCGCCCCCCTTTCTACTCCAGCTGGCGAAAATTGTTATTCACTCAAATCTTGTAAACTCCATAAAAACAAAACCTCATGTATTCTATCTCATAGCTATTACGCGAAAAACGACAACTTTGGGTACTCATGCGACCTTCAGATGCACTGTCCCTTACTCGGTGGACCTCGGATGCTTCATCATCACACGCCTATTAAAGGCGACTTCACAAGTTTGAACAATCCTTTGGAATTCGTGCTCGAGGGCTAGACTAGCCCAATGGAATCACTGGCTTCTTTTGCTAACAATGCTGTCTTATGGATTGAATGCGGGCTCACTCGAAAGGACGCGAGAGGCTCTGCGCGAAACTCAATAGGGCGAAGACGAAAGGCTCAAAAAATGGGAAGGGGGACCTTGTCGGCGACATGGAGCATGTGCAATGCACAACAAATGGCGACTCTGCTGGAGAAATGCTCCCAGTCATTTCAGGGACACAAGTCCGGATCGAACCCAGGATCTCTGGTTAACCACCACGATTCATACGAGAAAAGGAGAAAAGGCCTTTCAAAACGAGTGTCAAGGGTCAAATCGAATCACACGCAAATCGGGTTAACTAATGTGTGCAAGTGGAGTTTATTCCAGCCTAGAAAAAGTTGAGGCATCAATGTTTCACAGTGTCGAGATGCCCAGCGAGCTGATACTTCAAAAGCAACCTGGATAGAGCCCCGCTGCCAGCGAGCGTTCATAGCCCCGACGGAGTTATCGCCCATTAGCTCACAGAGATTGCTCTGTTTCCGGCAAGAAAGTTTTACCTTTTTGCTCTGTACCGACAGAGATGCCTGCATTCCCATTTGCCAATCTTATGCTTGGTATCAAATTGATTTCGAAGTTCTTTGCTCTTGATTCTTTTCTTTCTTTTCTTTTCTTTTGGCATAGTCGGCAGTGAAGCCTACGAGGGATTGAGCGTAACATTGGTCGCTGAAGCATAGCCTCGGACCTTTCATCGATGTAGTGTCCCTTTGATTAACAACTGATTGCATGCAATTTTAAAATGTGTTTGTGCAGTAATCACGATATCGGGGATAGGCTTTGACAAAAACAAGATCTTGCAGAGAAAGGTCATCTAGATTAATCCGACCTCATCATGGGGTGCTCCATCAATCAAGAGTCCTCCCCGAACTTGGATCCTAGAAGAAGAAGGTTACAGAAATCTAGCATCGCACCAAAGTTGTACACGTCATAGGCTTCCTTTCAAAATTGACAGGGGTCCCAAAACAAAACAGGAAAACAGGAAACTAAGCTAAAGCAAGAAATGGAAAACTAAACTATTATATACAGGGGAAAGGCTTCGAGAAACCTAAGGCTGGAAATAATGCTTGAGGAATGACCATTCACAGGCAAGGGGACGTCCTCACCTGTTAGGGTCCTGAGTCGAAATGCATTCTCTCCCAAAATTTCAGAAATTTGGAAAGGACCGAGCCACAGATTATCAAATTTGTCGTGCTCTCCTTTTCGCTCATGAGCTTTGTCCCAACAAAGGACAAGGTCAGAAATGTGGAAGGCCTTTACTTTTGCCCTTCTATCGAACCAACGCTTGACCACTTCTTGGTGTTTAGCAAAATTATCTATGGCGTTGTCTCTCTTTTCTTCCAAATATAATAGTTGGGACAACCTTGCTTCTATAGCGCTGTCGATTCCTAGATACTCTTTCATAAATTGCAAGGTTGGTATTCTCAATTGTATAGGAAAGATGGGGTCAAGGCCATATACCAAATGGTATGGTGAAGTTCCAATAGCGGCCTTACATTTGGTGCGGTCTGCCCAGAGGGCAAATCGGAGTTGGGTGTGCCAATCTTTCGGATTCTTGTCTAGAAGTTTTTGATCACTTGCAGCAGGTTCTTGTTAGTGGATTCTGCTAAACCGTTACCTTGGGGATAGTAGTTAGATGAAAATTTTAATGTAATCCCGTAATCAAAGGCCCAATTTGAAAATTTTAATGACGCAAATGCAGAGCCGTTATCACAGACTAAAGCATGAGGACAACCAAAACGTGTGATAATGTTTTCTTCTAAGAATTTAATAACAGCATCAGCATTGCATTGCTTCAAAGATTGAGCTTCAGACTACCTCGTACAATAATCAGAAGCGGTTAGAATGTACCTGTGCTGCACAGAGGAGGGCGGGTTGATCGTACCTATGAAGTCGAGCGCCCACTGGCCGAACGGTTTTACCTCTATGACTGGTCGGAGTGGCATGGCTTGGGTTCGCTCCTTAGTTGCGGATGCTTGGCAAACGTGGCAGATCTTCACATGTTCATGGGTGTCCCGGAATAAGGTAGGCCAATAATAGCCTGCTCTGAGGATTTGGTGGGCTGTTGCTAAGCCTGACCCATGGCTTGTCCCAAACTTAGCATGGAACTGCTCTATGATTTGGCGTGCTTCATCTCTATTTACGCATCTTAGGTAGATGCCCTCGTGGTTCTTTCGATACAAGACCGCACCTTGCAGCATGAAATGGCTGCTCTTCATCCTCAGTGCCCTATTCTGTACTGGGTTAAGGTGTGATGGACATTTTTGATTAAGAAGATAGAAGGTTACGTCATCATACCACTCGTCTGGCGAAACTTGTTCAATCAGGTATTGCTGATGTACGATTCCTGAGCATTTGGATGCAAGAGTGTGTCAAAGCTTGACCCCGTACTAGCTTCATGGGCTGGATTTCAATGTCATACTCCTGGATGATGGTCACCCATTTGCCTCTCCTTTCACCTAGCTCATTCTGCATCAATAATGTCTTTACTGCAACATCCGGCACTATGGCATATATCATACTCCTTAGTATATAATGCCGGAATTTCCTGATAGCTTTGACTAGTGCATAAGCTTGCTTCTCAATATTTGGGTATCTCAATTCAGCTTCTTTCAGCAGAGTGCTCATGAATGCTATCGGGTGTTCTCCCTCTTCTTCCTTTCCCTAAGTCAGAATTGCTGCACAAGTGTGTTCAGAAGCGAAAGAATATATGTAGAATGGCCTTAGGTAGTTTGGGCTTACCAAAACTGGCGCCTAGACAATAGCTTGTTTGATCTCTTCAAATGCCCTCTTGGTTTCTAGGGTCCACTCTATCTTAGCGTCTTTCTTGAGCATGTCATTGAGCGGGCGAACTATTTCAGCAAATCCAGTTATAAATTTTCTGACAAAATTTATCTTCCCGAAGTATGACTTAAGTTCCTTTTTGCTTGTGGGGAGATTGATTTGCAATATGGCTGTGATTCTATCAGGATCAATCGAGATCCCCCTTTTTGAAATAACATGGCCGAGAAGTTTACCTTCGGTCACGCCAAACATACATTTCTTGGGATTTAGAGATATCCCGAATTGGCGACAGTGCTGAAAAACTTTTCGCAGATCATTCACATGATCCGCCCTTTGCTTGGAGAAAACGGTCAAATCATCCATATAGATAATGATGCACCGGCCTACAAGGTCCTTAAATGCGATGTCCATGGTGCGTTGAAATGCAGTACTTGCGTTGATCAAACCATAAGGCATTCTTCTATAAGCAAATATTCCCCACTTGGTGGTGAATGCGGTCTTCAGTCGGTCTTCATACTCGACCATTACTTGGTTGTACCCGGAATAACCGTCTAGGAAAGACATCATCTGGGATCCATTGACCATTTGTAGGACTTCATCAAGTGAAGGCAGCGGGTAGTTGTCCTTTTCTGATGCTCTATTTAAATTACGGAAGTCGACACACAATCTGATTTCACCGCTCTTTTTCCTCACAGGAACTAGATTAGCGACCTAGGTGGAATGTCGTATTGGAAAGATGATGCGAGCAACCAGTAATTTTTTTACTTCTTGATAGATTAAAGGTTCGAGGAGGGCATTCACTGGCCGTTGCCTTTGTCTGAAAGGTTTTGAGTCCGGCTTAAGGGGTATGGTATGAGTTATCACTGAAGTGTCATAAGTTTTGAGATCCTCATACCCCCAAGCGCTGATATTTGGGAATTCTCTCATGTTCTTGAGGATTCCGTCTCTTTCCTGAGATGTACATACCTTGCCAATCAGCACGTTCTTTTGATTTTCTTGTGTGCCAACGTTGATCTTATCGCAGGCGCCTCCCTCGGAAGTACCCTCCTTGCGAGATTTGAGCTGGTCCCAGTCGAAGATTCTTTCTAATTGGACCATACCCTTGGGGATGGTATTTGTCCTGAGATTCAAGACTCCTATGTCGATCTCGGCTTCTTTAGGTTCTTCCTCGTCAATAATCTGTGTCACAAACACATCTGAGCTTGTAATAAAATCAATGATGTGCTTATCATCATCGAACACCTGAAAATTAGTGACATTGTCTGGAACAGATGGGACTGATGTTAACTCCACTGTGAATCTTTTTAAACTTTGCATTGACAGAGGCTCGAGCGTACTTGCGGCCCGTGCCAATGAATCAGCAACTTGATTCTGTGATCTGAATACGGCTTTGATGTTGAAAGCATCAAAACTCTCAATTATATCCCACACCCGGTTGCGATAAACGCTGAGTCTCTTGTCATGGCAGGTGTATTGTTTTCGAACTTGTCGGACTACCACTTCGGAATCTCCGAAACAATGCAGGATCCGAGCTCCCTTCTTGATGGCTAGCAGCAAACCATGAATCAAAGATTCATACTCTGCCATGTTATTAGTACAGTGAAACTGTAGTCGGTAGGAGGCCAAATAGGTTTCACTGGTAGGGCTTATCAGTTCTACCCCTGCTCTAGCTCCTCGCTTGGACTTTGAACCATCAAACCTTAGAGTCCAAGTTTGATTTAGGTCGAGAAACTTACTAGTTGTGGTTCCTGGGCTCGTTACTTCATTTTTTTCTTGTTCAGGGGGTCTTCTTTTAGGAATCTCGGAAAAAGCGGCGTTTTCTGGCCTAAGAGTATGGGTTTGCAGCACCTCTGAATGTCTCTTCCATACTTGATTCAAAGCTGTTCTGCATAATGAACATGTTATTTCTGAATGGGCGGCATTATGGACTCTGCACCAGCCGGTTAAAAGCAAATCCTTAATAGAATCTTGACGGCTTAGATGTTGCATCTGCTCCGTGTATTTGCAGAAAAACTCTTTAAAGCTGCTGAACAACTCATTTTCCTTTGATGACGGGATCTCTTTATCATAATTCTTTGCAATTCCTTCCAGATTTTGGACTGGATTTGAGCATTGTACCAACAAAACTTCGTTTGTTGAGTCAGTGTGAGCCCTGTAAGTGCCCATATCGGATTCTAGAAACAAGGTCTCATTGGCCTGGTTATATTCGGTGATCATCAGTTTAAGCCTAGGTTTGGACTCAATCCGGATTTGATTCGCTACCCCTCTCCATGGTAGCCACATATGAGTGAAACTGGAATGCAGCCAGCCGTTAAGGACGCGGGTCCAGTCTCGGCTAAGGAACATGCCATATGCTCCTGGGATGTCTACTACTTGGATATCAATATACATCTGGATACGCGGATCTACTGTCAACTGCATGTGTATATTGTTCAACTCCCCCACTACTGTCACTTCAGATTTATCTAATTGGGTAACCTTTCGGTTAGTCTAGGTGGGGGTTAGGCCTAGAGCGGTGCACACTGATAGAGGCATAATATTAGCTGAAGCTCTTGAATCTATTAGACAATTGTGCAAGTTCTTACCAAAGATTCTGAGAGTTAGTAGGAAAGGTGGGGGTTCTAGCTTTTTAGTAAACAAATTGATAGTAGGCTCTGATGGCAGAGTGTCATTGTTCATGATTGAGATGTCTTGAGTTCTTCCTCGTGCACGCACTCCAAAACCAGTTTCCATAGGCTGATCATTTGAGAACTCAGGCGGTGCAGCATAATTTACTGTTGCCCCTCTAGGATTTGTTAGTGCTCTTACCTCATTGCTGACCCTCTGGGGCTGCCTTGGCGGTACTCTCGGTTCGGAGTTCTCCGGTCCCTTTGGACTGAACTGGCGAGGGTTCCTTAAGGCTGCCCAAGACCATGTCCCTAACTTCGGAAACTTTCATCAATTCAGCAAGGGATAAGATGACTTTGATCTTCTTGAATTCATCTACCACCAACTGGGCTAGTTTAGTAATCTCTATATTGCTAGATGGTTTATCACTAGAGCCCTGATTTGTGGCAGCGGTCGGTTGATTCTGAGGGGTAAGTATTCTCGGTGGGGCTTGCGTCTTTTGCGGCTGACTTTGGCTCGCATATTGCTGCGATGCCTTAGGATAACTTGGGTTGTTGTTGGCATTCTGATCTGGAGGAACTTGAATATCTTTGGGAGGCGTGGAAGTAGTAGAAGGGCCACTATTGTTGTTCTGGTTATTGTTGTTGTAATACCCCCGATTGCCGCATTGGTACTGCTGAAATGCATTCACATCAGCAGGCTGGTTTGGGTCCGCCACCTCATTTTCATCCTGATTAGGGAAGAAAAGCAGGGGAATGTAGGTCTCTAAGACGAGCGCTGTATCATACCTCGGTGACGACACTATTTCAAGCCCAGTGGAAGGAAGCACTAGTTGAGGCATTGTGTTCTCCACTTCTTGCTGGAATATATTTGCTGCAACCTGAAACTCGTCACATTGCAGCTCTGAGTGCTGGTTAGTATTATGCAACCTGCACCAATTAGAAAGAGCTGCCTCTGCCAAAAATACCCTATCTGTTGGCCTGTTTTCTGATGACGGCGGGTTATCAAGTGGAGTGGGGACTCCTCCATTGTTGGGACGGGTGCTCCACGTCCTTGTGGGTCGTTGATATCCTTAGTTTTGGTATTGACCTTGGTGCTGGTTTCTCTGACTATTCTGCAATTGGTTATTCTGATTTCGCAGATAAGTGACTTCAGAGGAAAGCTTTTTCATTTGGTTAGTCAACTCCCGCATCTCATCCTTCTCCTCTTGGGTTCTAGACGATACTGTAGTATTTTGCAGATATATGGGCTGTTTAGGAGCGATCTGGGATATAGGTGGTCCCGGATGGAACACTAATTGATTTGTAGGTTGCTGAGGCTGATATGCCAATTGAGGAATTAGATTCATAATAGGTGTTTGGTGAGGCAAAGCCTGGCTGATTTCTTGAATTTGGTTAGGCATAGCAGGAGGTCCTAATTGCACCAATGGTCTGACGATATTTTGGCCTAGTCCCTTACTGATCTCCATAGCCTTAGCATAGTTTTCAGTTAATGTGGTTGGTGCGGGGTGTGACTGTCGGACAAACATAGCTGTCAAATAGTCCAGAGCTAAATAGTAGATTTCTCTTGTCGAAGCATCACTTATCGCATACGGATCTTGCAATCGGGTAAAGGCTTTATGGAACCTGTTGTTGAAGGAACTGATTGGCTCATGTCCCTATCTTTTGACTTCTACAAACTGTCTATATAGCTCTATAGGGGTTATAGGGATACCATACTTTCCCGTAAAAGCTGTCTTCAGCTTCTCCCAAGAGTCAATAGAAGATACCGGCAAGTAGATAAACCAATAAAATGCGTCTTCCCCCAATGAATAAGGGAAAAGTCTACACGCAACGTCTGCATACTCAATCTGTCTATTGTGTAACACATCTTCAAATATTTTGATATGTTCTTCTGCTGTTCTGTTTGGATCATTTGCATGAAAAATAGAATAGAACCTGTCTGGGCTCTTAGGCATATCATGGTAAGTTGGGAAAATGATGGGTGACGGATTGTCTACCAACCAAGTGGCACCATTTGGAGCGGGTGGATTGTGCGCCATCTGTGGCTGATTTACTTGAGTTACAATAGGAACCAGAGTTATAACCGTTGGAGCTGTAAAAATTGTACTTGCTGGAACAGCAAATTGCTGATTTGCAGAACTGGACTCACTAAGGTTTGCAACCTGGCGATGACTTTTGCGTCTGTAAAAGTGAAATCCAGCAAATTTTTCCCGCTTTGGGCTAGACCTTAGGACTCTTTCGAATCTCTCCGGAGAGAAAGATCCAATCCGTTCCAGCGTGAGTTATTTCCAATGTCAATTTTGTTGATGCGGTGCGGGAACAGGTGCAGGAACTTAATTAGCCTCTTCTTGATCTCTCTGATTCTGTACGTCGATGCGATCAACAATTTCTTGTTCGGATAAAACGCATTCGAGACCAGTTTGGATAATTTCTTTTTATTGACTAGGCCAAGCTATATAATTCAGTGATAAGGCTTTCTTGTTCGTTGCTGAAATTCAAATCTGGCTGTATCATTGGTTCGGGGTCTCTTCCTGGCTGAGGAGGATTAATGGGCAGACCCATTGCTTACCATATTAGCAGACCGGAAAGAGAACTGTTGGATTTCCTTAAGAACTTGTTTGCGAAGGGCAGTGATCCTTTGTCTTTCTAAATTTTCCTTGATCACAATCTCTATTTGCAAACCCCTTTCTTCTTCCTGATTAATAGTGCGACTTACTTGTCTGAAAAGAGGGTGATTTGCTTCTGATTTCCAAGCAAGGGTTCGTAACTGGTCTGCAATATATGATTGGTTCAGTCCTTGATCTGACTGTTCAAGGGGAAGGTTGAGCAAGAATTCATGCAGCAATACCATACTGCATTATTGGCCCTCCTTCTAGCACCAATTCTGTTGACATGTCTAAAATCGCTGAACTTGTGACTTCATCCGGCCAACACAGAATAGAATAAACTCGCTGAGTATCCTATCCTCTCTTGAGATAAGGAAATCCCTAATGCTGTTTTTTGTTTGATCAAAGGAGACGACCTCAAGGTTTTGATTGTCAGGTCTTGACTGCAGGATTACTCAGTGGTCAATGTGATTTGCTGGGAGCACAAGGGGACTTACGATTTGCAACAAGCTGGTCTGTTGCGATTCTCGAATTACGTAATAAAGAGCAAAAGGAAAGGTTTAGGAGATCTGAAACTAACAACATGGGTATGTGGGTAGACGGATTCAACATAACCAATCCCTGCTTGGCCAGAATAGCTCACAACCTTGCAGGAACGATGCAATCTTCAAAGGGACTTGGAAGATTTTCAGACTGGAGACGCACGGCTAAGCACCCAATTCTGGCGCAGCTCAGACGGACATCTGCAATTGAACTAAGCACAATCGAAGGCTCAGGTTAACCATACAAAAGGATACACAATCAGTATATCCTCAATGGTACGAGCCTGAATCTATCAAATACCTGCACACCCAAAATAGAAAGATCTATCTAAAATGGTGAGAGAAACCATGCAAACAGGATGAAAACAAGACAATAAACACCAAATCAATGTCTATATATTGATTTCAGCTGCCTATTACAACAATTTCTGCAGCATCTCTATGCTACTGCTTAAAATCTAACCTATTCTAACTCTAAAATCTAACTCTCTCACCAGAGTCTAACTATTTAACAAAAATCTCTAACTATCTAACCCTTTACAAAAGAAAGGCCTCTGCCTTTTATAGTTTTTACAATTTTGAATCAGAGGCCAGGATGGATTGCATCCAAGGGTCCTTATCTGCCTTCTAGAAACTAGCAGCCTTAACCCATGCCCATTAAATTTTCACTCATCCATTCAAGTTGGACATAACTGTCCACAACTGACTTGTTTCCCCTTTCTTTCAAAATATCTGAGTGGGACCTACAAGCAGTTTTACAATAAAACAATTTCAGCTTTTTAGAAATTGAATTCCTGGAATTAAATCCAGCTGTGTGGTTTTTCTCGAGAAGGCATAAACTTGCAACATTCAGAGTGTTCTTTGGTCTTTGGTCCCAGTGGTGGACTTCATCTTTGTTCAGCGTCACGATTCCCAATGTTTGGTTGCTCTCGCGCTCCTGCAGCGCATTCCCACATCTTTTTTCTTTTCTAGTCTTCAACGCCTGGCCTTGATTGCGATCCTTCTTCGATTTGCGTTTCAGGTCTTTCTCCTGGTTCTTTAATGACGTCCTGCGACCTGCGAACGATCAATTTCATTTCAATAAATCAATTTGAAAAATTAATTAATTTAATTTAACAAATATTAAAATTTAACGCCTGGAGGGTCATTTGAAAATTTCCCAAGTTTTAACGCTTTTACTCCTTCCGCGAATTTAATTGTTCCTGGCAATTTCGGGCAAGAGGGGCGTTTGAAAAGTTTTAAAAACTTTGACATTTTAACCCCTTAATGGTGAATTTCGGGATTTTGGGCACTTTTGCAAACTTTAGGATTTTGGAGTGTTTTGCCAACTTTCACTTTTTAACATTTTGGCTAAAAGGTCCGAATTTGGCCATTTGAGGCATTTTTGCCAACTTTTCACTTTTCACATTTTCACTTAAAGGTCCAAATTCGGCCCTTTGGGCACTTTTGCCGACTTTCACTTTTTAACATTTTGGCTAAAAGGTCCGAATTTGGCCATTTGGGGCATTTTTGCCAACTTTTCACTTAAAGGTCCAAATTCGGCCCTTTGGGCACTTTTGCCAACTTTCACTTTTTAACATTTTGGCTAAAAGGTCCGAATTTCGCCATTTGGGGCATTTTTGCCAACTTTTCACTTTTTCGGATTTTCACTTAAAGGTCCAAATTTGGCTCTTTGGGCACTTTTGCCAACTTTCACTTTTTAACATTTTGGCTAAAAGGTCCGAATTTGGCCATTTGGGGCATTTTTGCCAACTTTTCACTGTTCAGATTTTCACTTAAAGGTCCAAATTCGGCCCTTTGGGCACTTTTGCCAACTTTCACTTTTAACATTTTGGCTAAAAGGTCCGAATTCGGCCATTTGGGGCATTTTTGCCAACTTTTCACTTTTCAGATTTTCACTTAAAGGTCCAAATTCGGCCCTTTGGGCACTTTTGCCAACTTTCACTTTTTAACATTTTGGCTAAAAGGTCTGAATTTGGCCATTTGGGGCATTTTTGCCAACTTTTCACTTTTCAGATTTTCACTTAAAGGTCCAAATTCGGCCCTTTGGGCACTTTTGCCAACTTTCACTTTTTAACATTTTGGCTAAAAGGTCCGAATTTGGCCATTTGGGGCATTTTTGCCAACTTTTGATTTTTTTCAAAAAGTGCGAGTTTTGGCACTTGGGCGAGTTTGTCAACCTTGACACTTTGCATTCTTTATCTCCTTTGTATCCCTTGGCGAAAATCGGCATTTCAACGTCATTGCAAGCCTTAACTCTTTCTTCACATTTAGGCGATTTTGTGAGAATTGGGGAGTTTTAAGTTCGCAATATGGCCCTAGAGGCCGAATTTGGTTTAGCGGCACTTGACCCTTCATATCCCCTTCCTCTTTTGCAAGGACAGAAAGGCACAAACTGGGGGGTCCCTGTCCAAGACGGGGATGGGTGTGCGATTCGCACAACAAATGGCGACTCAGCTGGGAAATGTTCTTGAACATTTCAAGGATGACTATCTGGATCGAATCCGAGAATCTCTAGTATATACCCCCACAAAACAACCCAAATGACAGAAGACAGATTCAAAGTAAAAATGAGGTCGCAAACTGAATCAAGTCACCAACCTTGAGAAATCGAGTGTGTGCAGTGAAGTTCATTCAAGCCTAAAGAAGGTTGAGATATCATTGTTTAGTTAATGCAAGTTATGTAGAGCGACTCTAACTCCAAAAGCAACTTGGATAGAGCCCCGTTGCCAGCAAGCGTCTATAGCCTCGACGAAGTTATCGCCTGTAAGCTCATAGAGATTGCTCTGTTTCCGATAAATTTTCTTGTTGAAAATCGGCAGAGGTGTCTGCATTCCCAAAGCCAAGCAACTTGATATTTCTTTGCTTTTCAATTTCTTTTCTTTTGATTTTTCTCTTTTATTTTCACTTTTTCACCTTGGCTGGTAAGCAGTGAAGCCTACGTGGGATTGAGTGTTACAGTGGTTGATGAAGCAGAGCTTTAGAATTTTTTCACTTGTAGTGACCTCCCTTTGATAAAACAACAGATTTAAGCGTTTAAAAGTGCAGTGATCACAACGTTGGCGACAAGACGCAGTAAGCAACTAAATTTTTAGACTGACTAAGCCTTAAACCAAAATGGATTGACTACGGGGGCAACCGTCAATTAGGCGCTCTACCAAAGTCGGCATCCAAGAAATGAGCCGGAATTTTTTTTCAACTTCGTACACCAGAGCTGGGAAAAGCAAACAAACCCTTTCAAAAACTGACAGGGAGACAGCCCTTTCCGAAAGGACACTTACACTACGGAAAGCAAACTAAACTAAAGCAGAAAACAAGAAATCTAAGCCAAAAAAAACAAAAAAAAAAACATAAAACGAACAAAAATAGAAAACAAAAACCTAAACTATGTACAAGGAGAAACTGACTGTACAAAATGCGGGTTATATACATGCGTTCTCGATCCATGATGATTCCTCAGTATATGCAGCAATAACAGGGCAGTGGGAACAGTTCTCAGTTTGGCTTGTTTGTCTTTATATTCTGAAAAGAAAATTTTCAGTTGGCCACTCTCAGGTTTAATCAGGACGTCGGGTAGAATTATTAATTGAGGGAGTTCATTAGGTCCGCGGTTAATCCATTTACAGGTTGTTTTTCCAGAATATTCAAAATTAAACAGAAAATTTTCAGAATTAACAGCATGAGGGAAAGAAACAACCTGACAGGTTTCTGAGTCATGCGGAGTTTTGCACGGTGGGTTGTGCGGCGGGAAGGCTTCAGCAGCTGTATCAGGAGGTCGCCATTGGTGGTGCAGCATCTCAAAGCGTCTGGTGTATCCAAATCAGCATCACATTCCACATTAGGTTGCGTAGGGTGAAAATTAGTCTTGAAACTGAACTCGAACTCAGGAAAGAGAGGTGCATCATTTGTCAGTGAATCCTTGGGTTGTATGAACAATGCGGCCTTATGCACTTGTATCAGCATGTCCTCAAACAGCAGGGACTCTTTGATTGATTGGCCCTCAAAAACATCCTTGACGGACTCTTGGACTGCATCGTCCATTTGTGGGGCTGCTGCAAACTGCTCTTCAACTTGTGGCTGATCCACAAAGCTCCCTTGATCGTCCTCCTGAACACTGTCCTCATCAGTTGCAGGGATAATAAATTTATCTGCTGCCTTGGTCTGATTGACCGGTTCATCTTGCTTAGCAATTGGCAACTCCATCCTTTCATCATTGGGGAGTGCGGCGCTGCATTGATTTTGCGTTCGTCTATACTCGTCTGCAGCAAGGTAGGCGCTCCACACTTTGCTGGTGATGCTCTCCCCTGGTTCTTCCGACAGTCCAAATTGGGCTTTGACTTGATTGACTGCTTCTATGCATAGCGAGCAGGTGAACTCTGAATGTGGGGTGCGGTGAATTCTACACCACCAAGGTGACAGCACGTTCTCCAAGCATAGCTCCTCTTCGAGACCAAACTGGTTCTCAATCAAATTCTTGAATCTTGTAAACTCCTCGCTGCTGGATGGAGGACTAGGGATATCCGGCTGTACGATCGCCTCTGGTTTGGGGACATCCCAAAAGAATATCTGCCCCTGTAATGCGAGCTCGACCCTTGACAAAAATGTCAAGCAATTCAGTTCATTGTGCTCTGTGGTGTCGTGAATTCTGCAGTGAGTTGAAGATGCAAATTTAGACATCTGCCTTGGATATAGTTGCAGACTCAGCCTTTGCTGGATCTGAAAAATTTCATATTGCGGACACTCTTCATGAAATGGCTGACTCAGAAATATTTTTGGTATTTTCAGGTTTTCTGATTTTTTGGCTTTTCTGGTTTAACAGGGATCTTGCATATCCCAAGTATAGCAATTAAAAGGTCTCAATAAACTCAACTTGCTGCTTGGATCCTGACAAAGATCCCCCTAGCGCCAATTTTGTTGCGCGCGAAGGAGGTTAAAAAAGCTATAAGATTACTCCTCACAAATATGGATTGATATGATCTTGAATTAGCTGTCTACACATTTCATCATACCGCCCTCCTTCTAGCGCCAATTCTGTTGACATGTCTAAAATCGCTGAACTTGTGACTTCATCCGGCCAACGCAGAATAGAATAAACTCGCTGAGTATCCTATCCTCTCTTGAGATAAGGAAATCCCTAATGCTGTTTTTTGTTTGATCAAAGGAGACGACCTCAAGGTTTTGATTGTCAGGTCTTGACTGCGGGATTACTCAGTGGTCGATGTGATTTGCTGGGAGCACAAGGGGACTTACGATTTGCAACAAGCTGGTTTGCTGCGATTCTCGAATTACGTAATAAAGAGAAAAAGGAAAGGTTTAGGAGATCTGAAACTAACAACACGGGTATGCGGGTAGACGGATTCAACATAACCAATTCCTGCAAGGTTGTGAGCTATTTTGACCAAGCAGGAATTGGTTATGTTGAATCCGTCTACCCGCATACCTGTGTTGTTAGTTTCAGATCTCCTAAACCTTTCCTTTTGCTCTTTATTACGTAATTCGAGAATCGCAGCAAACCAGCTTGTTGCAAATCGTAAGTCCCCTTGTGCTCCCAGCAAATCACATCGACCACTGAGTAATCCCGCAGTCAAGACCTGACAATCAAAACCTGGAGGTCATCTCCTTTGATCAAACAAAAAACAGCATTAGGGATTTCCTTATCTCAAGAGAGGATAGGATACTCAGCGAGTTTATTCTATTCTGCGTTGGCCGGATGAAGTCGCAAGTTCAGCGATTTTAGACACGTCAATAGAACCCCTTTCAAAAATATGCTTTTTCAATGCCTCAAAATCCCATGCTAGATTGTGGAGATGTATGGATTGCACTAGAAATGGTACGGACAGATAAGAGAATGGTACGACCTGCAAACTTTGCGTCCAATTGCTTCAAATCTGCCATCATTCATTATTTTCAAATCTGCTCTCAATTCCTCTGCAAACTCTGTCAATCCTCACTCAATTAATTCAAAGAAGCTCTCCGGCAATCCTTGTAATGAGATCGCCTCAAGAACACCCTAGAGAGATCTTTCACTCTTGCAGGTATCCAGTTCTGTGAAGGTTTCCATCTCCACAAGTTGCTGGTTCAAACCCTTGCTTTAGCTCCCAAGCCAAGGTCTCCAAAATGATTTTGTGAATGCATGAATGTGTGCTTAAGTTATATTTATTTCCTCATTTCAAAATTCCCTCCTAAAAAAAAATCACTTAAGCTTCATAACCTTTTAATATTTCTCTTTATTAATTTCACTTATAATTCCCCAAGTTATGAGGCCAACATGAGATTAAATAAAATACTAAAATTTAAATAGACACATTATAACTCCCTTTTGGTGCCTACACACAGTCCCCTTTAATAAATTTAAATAACATTATAATTAAACATTAGCTTTTTTGTTTAATATAATGCTATTTTTAAATTAAATCTCCGAGACTTATAATAATTGCAATTGAATATCAATCTGGCATCCACCAACCTTCCTAAAATAGAAAGTCTCTCAATTGACCAGGTCAGCAACCTGTTGTGACGTATTCACACATCGCCCCATTGCAAATGGGGACCCCTGCTTTTTGCTTTCTAGGCTTTGTTTTCTAGGTGTTTAGGGTTTGTCTGTTAGCCTTTGCATTTTGAGTGTCGCCAGGGGATCAATGGGATGGTAGGCTTTGCTTGAGCCAGGGGAGTCAGTAGGTGCTCCAGGTTAGGGTTTCTTTGAGAGTCTTCCTTAGGGCCTGGTTTTTCTCTTGTTGCTAATTGTGTCTTGCTTTGTGAGTGGGTATCATTCTTGAAGGTCCGGGCTAGGTCAAGTTGGTGAGCGATGAAGTTTGGAATGTCATCCTGATCTTCAAATGCCCTGAAATTTGGCTAAGTCTGGAATGTCCTGATCCTGAAATTTGGCTGTCTGGAATATCCTGATCCTGAAATTTGACTAAGTTTGGAAAACTGAAGAATCCTCCAAAAACTAGATTTTGCAATATAACTCCTGGAGGTCCGAAACCACTCTCAAACATCCTAGAAGTATATATGGAATATAACTTAAAGTATTCACTTATACTTAAATGTTATATTCCATAAAATGATCCTGACAGAGAGTCCAAAATGTCAAATTTCGCTCTTGACCCTTCCAAAGGGTCCAAAGAGAATTTCTCTCCTGACCCTTCCAAAGGGTCCATAGCGAAATTCTCCATAAGACATTCTACTTTGACCAAAACCTAGAACTAATGCATTCCTAGGCTTGAATGAAGGCAAAAGCACTTGTTTGAATGAAGAAATGCGAAAAAATGAAGTCAGGATCATGGCCTAAGGTGAATTTCGCTCCTGACCCTTCCAAAGGGTCCAGAGCGAAATTCATATTTCCTCTTTTTTTTCTCCTTAGCTTGACCAAGTGTGTAGACTTTTGAGGCATAATTGAGAAGGTTTGATGCAACTTTGCCTTGGAGAGGAGATTTTAGACCTTGGGATGATGGATTCTAGCCTGGGAGAGGAATTTCGCTCCTGACCCTTCCAAAGGGTCCAGAGCGAAAAATCCTTATAACCCTCATTTTCCTTCCTTGTTTTGGATGGGCGTTGGTTTATTAGGCATTGTGTGTGAGTCTTGATGTGTTCTTTCCTTAAGAAGTGTTTTGAAAAGTGAGGATCTTGTCCAAAAATAGGAATTTCGCTCCTGACCCTTCCAAAGGGTCCAGAGCGAAATTCTTCATAAGCCTCATTTGCTCCCTTGTTTTGGATACCAACCTTGTTCCATGGGCGAATTTGGGAAGGAAATAACATGTCTCTGCCTTTTGAGGTGATGGAACATAGAAATGTGAAGGATTTTGGCCAAGATTAGGAATTTCGCTCCTGACCCTTCTAAAGGGTCCAGAGCAAAAATCCTTATGCACGTCAATTTATCACTTGTCAAGACCAATTTAATAGTTCCTTAGGCATGTTTGGGGGATTTTTGACATGTTTTGACCTTAGGAGGTGAGTAAAGGTGGATGAGATGAAGATTTTAGCCAAGAATAGGAATTTCGCTCCTGACCCTTCCAAAGGGTCCAGAGCGAAACTCACTATAATCCTCATTTGCTACCTTGAATGGGCTTAAAACCTGGTTCCTCAAGTGGAAAACAATCTATATTTGCCTCCAGGAGAAGATTGAAGTTTGAAAAATGAGCAATTAAAGCCTAAATCAAGATTTTCGCTCCTAACCCTTCCAAAGGGTCCAGAGCGAAAATCAACCTAAGACTCATTTCTTGCCTTATTTGACCAAATTTTGATTTGCAAGGCATTTTGAAGGGAAGAGTAGACATGTTTGGATGTTGGAAATGTTTGAAAGCTTTGAAAAAATGAAGGATTCTAGCCAAGAAGGTGAATTTCGCTCCTGACCCTTCCAAAGGGTCCAGAGCGAAATTCCTTACAAGCCTACCTTTTTGACCTTGCTTGGGCTTGAGACTTTGTTCCTTGCATGAGAATGATGTTTAGTTACCTTCTAGAGAAGATTGGAGGTGAAAAGATGAAGGATCAAGTCAAGAATGAGATTTTCGCTCCTGACCATCATTTTCTTCCAGGTGGTCGTGGTACAGACTGTCAGCTTCGTCCTTGGTCATATATACTGCGTTGTGGTACTCAGGGATCCTGAAGGCCTCTCTGATGGCCTCATCGCTGACATTCGCCAACACTCTTCCATCAGGTGCAACAATATCCTTACTGATGGGGTTGTAGTGTTTGGCACATTCAACTACTAGTTCATTGCACTGCATGGTGGGGAGGAAGCCGGCAGCGTGCACGATACCACTCTTCATCATTTTTCGCGCAATGGTGGGAGGCACAAGGTTTTCCAGACCAAACATTCGCTTCTTAAACTCCCTTAGATTGATGTGTTTGAGGTTGGTGTCGTTGATGTTCTTCCACTTGGAAGTCATCCTCGACTCTGGAGGAGCATCTTTGTCTACCTGGAATTTCATAATGTCTAGGGCCTGCAGGCAAACGATGGAAATTTTAAAGTTAGAAAATGATTTGCAAAGTTTTGAAAATAACGGGGCTGCGAAATGGCTAAGTGTTGGAAAATTTTCCATTTTTTTTTTTTTTAATTATTCTCATACTTAGCCATGAAAATCGAATTTTCACCTTAAAACCCTCAGTCTTAAAGCTGGTTGTGGTTACCACCAAGTGTCAAAACTTAAAAAAAAAATTCATACTTAGCCAAAAAAAATGATTTTCTTCCTCCAAATTTTTTTTGAAAAAAATCATTTATTAAATTCTGGAAAATATTCAGAAAATTCACAATTTTAATTTCACCTCTGACTTGGATAGGAGTAAGGCTAGACTTTTCTGCAAAATATTCAAAAAATTCGGAAAAGATGCCTTTCTCCAGAAATCTGTAAGCCTTCTGCCAAAAATATTATCCCACTTCCAGCAATATCTAGAATTTTCTCCAGATGATCTTCAAACTGACATACTTTACTAAGCTCTCCTTAGTAATTTTGAACTTCTTGGTGTAATAATGAATTTGATAATGAAGTATTTGTAGACAAGGTTAAGCAAAACCCCTAAAATCATCCAACTCATACTTCTAATTCTAAAAAAAAACTTTCCATTTTGATTTAAGTTTGAAGATATTCATCAATCCTCGAATATTCCCTTTCAAAAAAAACTTTCCATTTTGAATTAATATCTCAATAATTTTTTAATATTCTCTCAATATTATCAAAAAAAACTTTCCATTTTGGATTTATTTTGGGGATTTTTTATTTATTTAGATATTTCTTCATTTTGGATTTAATTTTGAAATCCTAGTGGATTTGGTGACATCACTGGCATCTTTGTTTGACTTTTCAATGTGTAGGTGGATTTTTTTTTCGAATTTTGAATTTCCATTATCAAGTTTTGGTGCACTTTGCCAACCTGTCCAAGGTATGGCGGACTTTGGCTAGAACTCCTTCATGGCCTCCATTAAAGTGAAAATTTGGCTAAGGCATTGGGGCAGACTTTGACCCTTGCTCCCACATGGCCTCCTTCGCCTTGGCGGACTTTGGTGTTGACTCCTCCATGGCCTCTCTAGGTGGGGCGGACTTTGGAGTAAGGACCTTCATGGGCTCCTTTACCGTTGGCGGACTTGGGACTTGGCACTCATGTGACCTCCCAAAGGCATGGGGCGGACTTTGGAGAGTGCTCCACCTTGGGCGGACTTTGGTGTTAGCTCCTTCATGGCCCCTCTAGCCTTGGCGGACTTTGAGGTGTGCTCCTCCATCACTTGGGCGGACTTTAGGCATCCCTCTTCTTGCTTGGGCGGACTTTGGAAGGCTCCCCTCATAGCTCTCTTCAAGGCAAAATTTTGGCTAAGGCATGGGGCGGACTTTAGCCTTTGCTCCTTCATGGCCCCTCTAGGGTGTGGCAGACTTTGGGCAAGGCTCCTCTTGCTTGGGCGGACTTTGGTGGAGGCTCCTTCACCTTGACCCTCCTAACCTTGGTGGACTTGGCTCTTCTATCTCTCCACATGCTTGGGCGGACTTTGAAGGTGTGTCCCACATGACCTCCAAATTCATGGCGGACTTTTGGCTTGGCACCCATGTGACCTCTCAAAGGCATGGCGGACTTTAGACTGAGCACCCTCACAGCCTTCTAAGGCATGGCAGACTTCAGGCATGGCGGACTTTAGGCAAGGCTCCTTCATGGCCTCTCTTGCATCGTGGTGGGGTTTGAACCTGCAAAAATACTTCAAAAACCTTTGTTAGCCAGACTTAGCATAATTTTCAGAGAAACTTCAAAATTTCACAGTTTAATCTAATTTAACCGGATTAACTTGAAATTTGAAATCCGTGCTTAGGTGGATCATCTGAAGCAGCAAAAAAGCCTAAAATCTAGGGATTTAGCTTCTTAGATCGAAACTTGGAATTTTCAAGTTCCGGTCGAAGCTAGTTAGTGGTACAAGTGTAAACCCTAGGTTTGCATCCCGGAAAAGCAAAAAGCCTAAAATCTAGGGATTTAGCTTTTTTAGGTCAAAACTTGGAATTTTCGAGTTCCGGTCGAAGCAAGTCAGTGGTACAAGTGTAAACCCTAGGTTTGCATCTCGAAAAAGCAAAAAAGCCTAAAATCTAGGGATTTAGCTTTTTTAGGTCAAAACTTGGAATTTTCGAGTTCCGGTCGAAGCAGGTCAGTGGTACAAGTGTAAACCCTAGGTTTGCATCCCGAAAAAGCAAAAAAGCCTAAAATCTAGGGATTTAGCTTTTTTAGGTCAAAACTTGGAATTTTCGAGTTCCGGTCGAAGCAGGTCAGTGGTACAAGTGTAAACCCTAGGGTTGCATCCCGAAAAAGCAAAAAGCAGACATCCCTAAAAAATAGGAAAAACTTTCTAAAAATAGCCATACCGGGGATTGGGCTAGAAATGCCAAAAACGAAACTTCCTAAAAAATAGGAAAAAAGCAAAAAAGCAAACTTTCTAAAAATAGAAAGTTGTCCAAATTCGTCCAAATCAATTGCGATCTTCGTCCTTTGGCCTCTCTAAGCACTCTGGTGGTGTTCACACTTCGGAATCACATAACTTGCAAAAACTAACTTTCAATAGTCAGGCCTGAAATGCTCTGAACTGGATAAGACTTAGTGAAACTGCAGCAAAAGGTCACAGGACGCTAACAAAACCCTAGAAAGCAGGAAAATCAGAGGGTCCCCAGTAGCAATGGGGCGATGTGTGAAAAGGTCACAACAGGTTGGATGAAAGAAGAGAAGTATTTCCTTGCCTTGTGAGGTGGATTGAAGTTGAAATGATGAAGAATTAAACTACAAGCAAGAAATTCGCTCCTGACCCTTCCAAAGGGTCCAGAGCGAATAACACTAAAACCATCCTTTTCTCCAAATTTTGTGCTAAGTTAGGCCTATACTAGGGTGAGAGAAGCTATTTAGAATGCCTTGGAAAGATGTTTCACCTTCAAAAATGTGAATTTTGAGCTAAAATTGGAATTTCGCTCCTGACCCTTCCAAAGGGTCGAGAGTGAAATTCATCAAAATCCCTATTTTCTCCTTGTGTCAAGTCAAGACTTTGAGTCCTAAGGCGTAGTTGAGGTTGAAATGACGTTTCTTTGCCCTGTAGGATGAATTGAAGTGAAGGTGATGAGGAATTAAGACTTAAAGCTTGAATTTTGCTCTTGACCCTGGAGAGGAGGCAAGGTGTTCTAAGTCTTGGAGGTGATTTGAAGTTGAAAGGATGGCGAAATAGCCCTAAAACAAGATTTTCGCTCCTAACCCTTCCAAAGGGTCCAAAGCCGAAATCTTAAAATCTACCTATTCCTTTCAAACTTTTGCTAAGCTATGCCTAGGCCAAGGTAAAAGATGCCCTTGTGATTGCGCTTGAGTTGATGGTTGTCTCCAGAAATGATGATTTTAGGCCAGAGGAGGAAAATCGCTCCTGACCCTTCCAAAGGGTCCAGGGCAAAAATCCTTCAATCACCTATTTTGCCTTGCAAAATCAAGTTAATCTTGGGTTGGATGAAAGAAGAGAAGTATTTCCTTGCCTTGTGAGGTGGATTGAAGTTGAAATGATGAAGAAGTAAACTACAAGCAAGAAATTCGCTCCTGACCCTTCCAAAGGGTCTAGAGCGAAAAACACTAAAACCATCCTTTTCTCCAAATTTTGTGCTAAGTCAGGCCTATACTAGGGTGAGAGAAGCTATTTAGAATGCCTTGGAAAGATGTTTCACCTTCAAAAATGTGAATTTTGAGCTAAAATTGGAATTTCGCTCCTGACCCTTCCAAAGGGTCCAGAGCGAAATTCATCAAAATCCCTATTTTCTCCTTGTGTCAAGTCAAGACTTTGAGTCCTAAGGCGTAGTTGAGGTTGAAATGATGTTTCTTTGCCCTGTAGGATGAATTGAAGTGAAGGAGATGAGGAATTAAGACTTAAAGCTTGAATTTCGCTCCTGACCCTTCCAAAGGGTCCAGAGCGAAATTCTTAAAACCTCCATTTTTGCCCCAAATTTATATCAAGCTTGGTGTTCGTTGAGAATGAGGACGTCCTTGGGCATGTATCTAGCAAGTACGGTTGCAAAGTGAGAACATTTTGAGCCAAGAATGCAAAATTCGCTCCTGACCCTTCCAAAGGGTCCAAGGCGAAATTTCTATAGGGCCTATCCTTGGAAAGACTCTTGAACAACTTAATTTTGATGTCTTCTTGTTGTGATTTAAGGTATAAAATGCTATGTTAGAATAAATACATTATGTGTCCGAATAAATATATTATGTCCTTAATCATCTTATGGTTTGTCTTGCAGATGAAAGAAGACCAGGGCAAGACAAGGACGACCTTCTCCGGTCCAACATCATCAGGGACGACCTCTTCCAGTCCAGCATTCGAAGGGAAGGTACACCATCCATCCTGCACATAAAAGACAAAAGAGGATTAAAGCAAGGGTTCATTGAAGAAGTAGACAGTTCCAGAAGAGTTAATTAAAGTTAGCTTCTCAGCATCACCAAATTGAGCATCAACCAAGTTACAAGTGTCAGGCAGGGTGGCGTCCCAGTCATCACTCCTCCATGTCAGATTGGTACACCCCAGCGTGTCCATATTTTAAATGTACCTGGCTCATCAAAATGGCACAAACTTCGATGTACCTACCCTGGTTATCCATTGGTCGATTATTCCAGAGAAGACATGTGTCTAGATAATGCAATTATTTCATTGGTCAGAATTAAGTTTGTTGTAACAAACCCTAATTAGGGTTTTCATTGTAAAATCTCGGCCATTGATCTCAAATTGATCTAAGCCATTGAATTGTATTGTGGGCACTATATAAGCCCTGGCTCTTCATTTGTAAAAGCTAATAGTTAGTCAGTAGTTAGAAGGTGAATAATTAGTTGATAGAGGTTAGAATAGCCAATGATTGATAACAAATAGAATAGCAGTTAGAGTAGAATAGAAAGAGAAGGCAAAGATTGTTGCCAAGATGTTGTTGTAAAAGACATGTAAAACTTCATTGAAGAAATGGTGAAATCTATGGGTCAATTCAACAATTTGCATGGTCTCTATACTTCTCGGATTTGATTTCATGTTATTTGATGAGTGGAAGAAATGTGTTTGATTGATGGTGAAATTTGTATATCCATACTACTAGCAGTTTGTTGATTGCAGACTTGCCTTGTGTAGTCAACTGGAATCATTCAGCTTAAGCTTAACTTCAATTGTCGCTTCTTCACTGATATGCATCAGCCTGATGGTGTCTATGCCTGTAGCGATGATCTGAACATCATAAAGCTTTCCTCCGAAGATCGCACTAATCTTGTGGAGATGGTCCTGGTATGTCAAAACAAGACTTAGTTAGAATTTCATCAAAGATCAATCATTGCTCCTACATTCTTAGTGCAGAATTAGATCCTTCCCTTGCCCTCATCCTTTTTTCCTTTTTTTCAAAAAATCTATGCTAGTGAAATCCTGTGTTCCAGCAATATTCAAAGCAAATCAGACGTTTAGTCATCAAGTGTAAGTCCCCTTGTGATTCCAGCAAAATCACATCATACCACAAGGAGCTTATCCACGAGTAGAGAACCTACATACAAGACCCTTGGAGTTGCCTCGACTGATCCTTCGGCGAGATCTTCAGGAGTCAGGAAACTTTGCTCAAGAGAGGATAAGGTATTTAGGTATTTTATTCTGTGTTCACATGTGCATAAAAAAGACATCAACACAACCCTCCTGTAACTTAGTTAAAATTGACTATGTCTGCAACCCTCTTGCGACTTACTAAAAATAGTATGGAATAAAAACATCTGAATGTGCCAACAAACTCCCTACAAGAGCAACCAAACTTTGAATGGGTTCCCTAACCATTGAATTAGCCTATGAGAACCAAGGTTAATAGGCTAATCAAACAAATAACACTGACGTTTAGGAAAGGGACATTACAATCCTCCCTCCTCAAAATTGCTTGCCCACAAGCAATCTCAACTCAAGATGTTGTAGAATCTGCTCATTTTCCCATGTTGCATCCACCACTGGTAAATTCTTCCACTTCACCAAATATTCCCTGATGACCCTTGTCTGCAAGGTATGCTCTCTAGTGTCAATGGTGGCCTCAAGTATAAGAATCAATTTGCCCTCTTCATCCAGAGTGGGCAACTCCATTGATGGCACAACATTGTGTCCCAATGCCTTCTTGACGCAAAAGTCAAAACACATGGAAAATATAATGCACCTTGCTCTTTGTTGGTAATTCTAACTCATAAGCTACTTCTCCCACTGTTTTGGAGACTCTGAACGGACCATAGTAGTGAGGCTTAAGCTTTATTGCAACACTCTGTTGTGCGTTGCACACGCTCCCTGTCGCCGATAGGGTCCCCCTTCCCTTTTTTTTTTGAGCCTTTTGTCTTCGCCCTGTTGAGTTTCGTGCAAAGTGTCTCGCGTCCTTTCGAGCGAGTCCGCGACTGGTCCGTGAAGTGATGATGTTGAAAGAAAAGAGCCGATGATTCCATTAGGCTAGTCTAGCCCTCGGGCATGAATGCCAAGAGATTGTTCAAAATTGTGAAATCGCCTTGGATAGGCGTAAGGTGAGAGAAGTTGGCGAGGCCTGCCAAGCAAAGAGCAATGTGCCTGAAGGTCGCATGACGACCCAAAGTTGTCATTCTTCGCGTAAGAGCGATGAGATAGATTATCTGAGGTTTGTTTTTACGGAGTTTACAAGATTTAAATGAAGGACGATTTTCGCCAACTGGAAAGGAGGAACGAATTTCGTTGCAAAATGCCAAAGTCCTCCAAACTTGCCCAAGTGCCCAAGCTCGCACAAAATGAGAGAAATTTAAAAAGTTTGCAAAATCGCCCAGGGGGCCGAATTTCGGACCCTGGGGACAAAATGAGAGAAATTTCCAAAGTTACAAAAATCGCCCAGGGGGCCGAATTTCGAACCCTGGGGACAAAATGAGAGAAATTTCCAAAGTTGACAAAATCGCCCAGGGGGCCGAATTTCGGACCCTGGGGACAAAATGAGAGAAATTTCCAAAGTTGCAAAAATCGCCAGGGGGCCGAATTTCGGACCCTGGGGACAAAATGAGAGAAATTCATAAAATTGCAAAAGGTGCCTTAAGCTCTGAAATTTTGTTAAGTTCGCAAAAGGCGTGAAAACTCCGAAAATTGCAAAGGTGCCTTAAGCTCTGAAATCTATTAAGTTGACAAAATCGTTGAAAGCTCCGAAGTTTGGATAAATTCGCAAAAAACGTAAAAGGTCCGAACTTGTCTTAAAGTTGCCAAAATCGCCTTATGGGCCGAATTTCGGACCCTAAGGGCAAAATGGGAGAATTCGTAAAAACTCGCAAAAGAAAGAAAAAAAACATGAAAGCCTTGAAAATCGCCAAAACGTCTAAAAGGTCCGAAGTTTGTGTGAAAAGCGCCTAAGTTCTTCAAGGTAACAACGCAGTTTAGGTTCCGAAAACCACCATTCCACCAAAGTCGCGAGCTAGAGGATAGCCGTGAAGAAGCAAGGGCAGTTCTGGCGAAAACCCCAAATGCTCCGAAAACCTCCATTCATCCGAAGAACACAGTGCGAAAGTGCAGTAAACCTCAAAACGCAAAAAAAACGTGAAGTCCGCGATTTAGGAGGAGACGTGAGGTTTGAAGGCCTGCAAAACCCCTCCATACCACCGAAGTTCGTGTGAGAGAGGATCGCGTTTGGTTTTGAAAGGAAAGCCAGAAAGTATAATTTGCATTCAAGGTAAAACGCGGACACAAACCCTTCCAAGCGTCCAGGTTCAAATTGCTAAATCGCCTAAAGTGAAAATTGCCTAGTTTAAAACTCGACATTGCAAATTCTTTTCCAACCGCAGCCGCGAAAATTTGAATTAGAGAGATAACTGTTGGAATTCAAAATTTGCAGATTTATCCATTCGTTTTTGCACAGCAAGTCGGGCAATTTCTCGCCATCCATTTTCATCAGGTAAGTACGCTTTGTCTCTCTTGATCATCTGAAATGTTTATAAATTGGATGCATGCATGCGCAAAACTGATTAAAATGCTTAAAATTCGCATCTTTTTTCCGATTATTAAAACGTCGTGCAAAGCAGTCGAAATTAGAATTTGCTCCTAAGATTTAACCAGAAATTGCATTTTCAAACTTAGGAGAATTTTTCGAGCTTTGTCCCTTTTGAAAATTAATCCAGAAAATGCTTAAATATAAATTCGCGATCAAAAGCTTCATGAATAAATGCTTTGCTCGATCAAGCTCTCAGCTAGCAATATCACTCTGTTTCCAATCTAAATTTTGAATTAATCCTTGAATGTTGGAGTATTCTCTATCTAACCCGCTTTACTTCTTTTATATCGCCCCGTAATCTGCATCTGGCTGTGCAGGATAAATGCCTAGATCGGCGGTGGAATCATATAAAACGCCCGCTACAGCCGAGACATCGTGAGCATCCAAATCAGATATCCCACGTAAAGTCGAAAGGATGAAGTACCAGTATCAAAGAGGGGGATTGAGGGAGTCAAAAGTTCAAAGCGCCTGGGACAGTGTTGGTGATACCGACCTAGGCCATATTGATATCCAAGACTTTAAGAATCGGGTCTTCTCCCCTAACGCATATGGCAAGCCCAGACAGATGGTAGAGGCATCGCCCAAGCGGCGGGATTTCCTCCAGCAGTACAAAACTATGAGTTAGTGGTAGAGGCTGCCCGACATTATCAGCCAGGTTCCAGATTGGTGCTCCTCGAGAATACGACCCTCGCCAACTTCACTCCTGAGGCCATTGGCGACGCATTCGATATTCCCTTCCCAAACAATCCCACGGCCACGACTATAGACGAGGCACAGCGGGCATATGATATGAATCCGGCTAGATGCAGAACACTGATCAACGAAGAGTGGTACAAGGAGAGAAGGCCTCCAAGAGATAGAATTGGGAAAAAGACCCCAAGAAGTGACTTTCATAATGAGCATGGGGATATGGTCACATTACTCAGCAGGGTTATGGGACTTCCTAAATCCAACTACTTTGAAGAGTGGATGTTTTATTTCATAGAGCAAGTCTTCGCTGGGAAGTCTAAGTTTGACTGGGCCCAGATTATAAGCAACAACATCCACACTCAGCTAATTGAACTCGAGAGCAAAAAGTACTTCACTATGACCTCTTAGTTGGTCTACATGTTCGCCAAGAACCAGCCACTGCCAGGTTTAATAATGAAAGGTGAAATTGGGAATGGGCCTGGTCAGGTAAAGGTCTATGATTGTTATCTGCAGCTGCACTATCAGGATATAGCTCAGAGAGAAAAGAGCAGCCTAGCTTATGCAGTTGGCCAATATGAGCGCGTCAATGACGCCTTCACAATGTGCTTGGTCAGGCTAATGTAGGGAGGATTACACATAAGGCTCTCAGAGCAAGCTACTATTCTAGTACAGAGATACGGAGTCTGGTTCATCCAGTTCCCAAGGTTCTCCTATATCCGAATAGCGGGCTTTGATGGTGCCCCTCTCCGACTTCCACGGTACCCAACTGACAAAGTAGTTCTTATGGAGGTCGCAAGGCAGTCATGTCCGGCCGACATCTTACTCAGAGAGAGCAAGTAGGCTGGATTCGCGTTCCCCATGATCATAGGCAACCAGGATGTCCATCTGAAGACCCCCACCCTAGCAGAGGAATCCCTTGCAGAGCTGGCCTCTTATGGCCTACAAGAGCACTTTCCGAGAAAATATTTCAATCACGATAATCTGGCAAAGAGAGCCTATGGCAGGCAGTACAGGGCAAAGGAATCAGTTGAGGATTATTGGAAGAACTGCTCTGATGACTATGAGGTCCGGAGGTGTGAATATTCGAGGCTGAGTGTGCAACAAATGTGACTCTTTGAATACCGCCGGGTCTCGGATCAACTCATGGATTCAGGAATTGTCTGCAAGTCTGGGAATTTGAGGCAGTGAGACATCTTTTGCCAGGCGTTGATTGGTCCCAGGACTCGATCATTGATTTTGAGGCAGTCATGGCAGCCCCAACAAGATATACAGACCAATGGTTGCATCAGCAGATTGAGAGACTAATTCATGAAGGAGTCCAGTTCACCTACCACTTGATGGGCAACCTCGATTCTCAGTCTTTCGAAGATGAGGGAACGTCCAGTGCACCTAGGGAAGAAATTGAAAAACCCGAGAAGAGAACGAAGGCTAAGGCTTGCAGAGGGACTCAGACATCCAAGAGAACAAGAAGGGAGAAGATTCCTATAAGGAGACCAAAGGTCACTTCATCGTCAAAGGACCCCAGTTCGTCCGACGATGTAGTAGAATTAGATTATATACCTGCTCTGCCTTCCCAGAGTGACATTAATGCATTTGGAGCTGATGATCCTTCTGCACCCGACATGCTAGAAGCTGAGCTAAGAGCCATTGAATCAACCCAACCGGGTTACCAAATAGAGGAAGGAGAGATTCCATCCATTCAAGGGATCGGAGTGCATGAACCCACCCAACAGAGCCGCCATGAACTGCTGCTCCATAATACAACCAAAGATGACTCTACCGTTGAAGGAGAGCAAAGGGCAGAGGAGAACTGCGAGCTCGAGAGGACTGAAGAGCAACCATCACACGAAGGCACCAGACAATTGTTCAGTGAAGTGGGAGAAAGTTCAGCTGCAAGTAAGGAACTTGGCACCTCCTCCACCCCTCCGGTAACAGAACAACTGCAAATTTGTGATTAGACGGCTGAAAACATCAAAGAACGGAGTGAAAATTTAACCATAGCGTTAGCCCAGACTGTACCTCAGGAATGGTTAATTGCCAGAGCCCAGCGCAAGGCCACCACCAAACCACCTATCGACCTCGAGGACATATTCTCATGCATAGACCAAGCTAAAGCTAAGGGGAAGAAAAAGCTCAAGGCATATTCCAGAATGACTAAAGATGAGCAAAGGAATCATACTCTCCACATTGCCACCCCGCCTGTAGACAAGCCAGTAGATCAGATCACACTGGCAGATTATAGCATCACAACCGTCCCCATCGGACGAGCCACTAGGGCACAGGAAAAGGAGGAATTCAAGGATTCAGTGCAGAACATACCCAGGCAACTAGAAGAGATAACAACTGAGAAGGATATGTATCGGGCTCGTGTTGAGCAGGCCGAAGGGTACATTGATCAACTCCTGAGACCATTACACAATGCCTCCGAATCCCACATTCCCCCGACAGCATTGGCACAGAGGACCACAACAGAATTTGAAGGAGTACGGGACACCGCAAGGGCCGTCAAGGAATGGATACAAGGCATCAGAAGAAGGGGAGAATGAATCCTTGAGGAAGTGAAGGAAATGTCTCACCACCGAGAAACCACTTTGGTTAAGTTATTAGAGGTAAAGAGGGAATCTCTCCACATCCAGGAAGTGGCTGCCACTACTCTTCCCCTCATGAACGCCCTTTTTTGGACCCAAGCACAGATACCTACACTCTCCGACATCCTGCACCCTCATGGTATTGGCATTTTCAAAGAATGGTACTGGACTATCAACATGAAGAATGATGCGAAGGAAATCATCGATAGAGAACACAATGCATGCGAGGTAATTCTGAAAATCATGCAGGAACTTGGCAAGATAATCCTATTAATGATTTCGGGATGGGTAAATGACCAATCCGATGAAGTGATACTGCCAGACTGGAAGGAAAGATTGGGAATAAATAAGATCACTTATTCCACTAAGGACCTAGGCTTTGCCGGTCAATTCCACTCGGACATGTTGTGCTTTGAGCGTAATCGTTCCAGTTGGCAAGATGGTTTGAAGCAGGTAGACCAATACCTCGAGGGCATGCAATATAAAATTCGCCATCCTCCTATGCTTCCATTCAGTCTGCTTTTTCAATTATGTATCAGGTTCCAGGAGTATGTTCGTGAGGAACGTGCAGCAGGTCGAGATCTCTGGTGGGAATATTTGCATGAAGAAAGTCAATTTTTGATCAAAGGATTTGAAACTGGAAAAGAAAAAGTGCTTTCCTAAAAATGCACTTTTTTCCTTTTTAAATTTTGAAAAGTGCACTTTTGGCCAATAGGGTCATATTTGACTTTCAAGTCAACTAAAATGTAAAACTTTATGAATGCACCTTTTTGGATAATTCTGGATTAGTTTTAATTATCCTTTTTGGGTAGTTATTGCTCATTTTGGGGTGGTTGTTGATATTTGCCTCCCATTTATGGGTATGGGCAGCCATGTTTTATGGATGAATCTGGGCCATTTGTTTAGATTAGATCCGGGCCATTCATCCAATTTTGGAGCCTATTTAAAGGGGACTGGTTTTCCCTCATTTTGTAAGAAGTTCTTGGATTGTTGCAAAAACTCTGGCGAAATTTACAGGATTTAATGCAAAGTTAAGACTGTTTTCAAGTTTCTTTGTGAGTGCATGGTCTCCTTCTTCATTAATCTAGAAATTTTTCAGTTATGTTTATTTCCTTTATATAGCATTTTCAAATAAACATCCGATAGAATCCTCGCAGTTCACACCATTAGGGAATGGCTGATTGCCTTTCCTTCTGCATGGTTAATCTGAACCTTTCATATATTTAGTTCGGTTATTGAGTGCTCACTGAATGAATGTAAAAGTTCTAATGTTGTATCTGATAACATGAAAATCCTATTTTCCTTTAAAGATCGCACTAGATTTATGCAAGTATTGTGCTTAAAAAGCTGGTGATGCTTAGTCTAGTTATTTGGAGGTGTCCGTCTGTTTACTGAACCTGCTATCGTAGTTAACATTTATATTTTTATGTATCTCTCTCTCCCTATCCTTCCTTCCTTTTCCCTTTTTTTTTTCAAGAGAATCCATAGTCCCATTGAAGACAATATCAACTCAACTGAAATCATTTGATAAGCAAGACCATTAAAGTTTTGGGGAACTCATCCAGCAATCGCCTATCTCACTGTAAGTCCCCCTTGTGTTTCCAGCATAAACACATCAAAGCATTAGGGATTTCCTTATCTCGAGAGAGGATAGGATACTCAACGAGTTTATTCTATTCTGCGTTGGCCAGATGAAGTCGCAAGTTCAGCGATTTTAGACACGTCAACACACTCTTCTTGAGAGTGGATTGTATATATGGTTGCAACATCAAATAAACCATGTCACCCACCTCTAAAGAATGCTCAACTCTATGTTGATTTGCATACTGCTTTTGCTGAGTTTGTGCCTTTTGAATGTTCTCCTTCAAGGACTTTATTATATCCCAACTCTTTTGTAGCAGATCCTTTGCCTTAGGCACCCTAATTTCCCCAAATAACAAATCTAGGAAATTAGGAGCCTCATAATTGTACAGAGCCATAAATGGTGACATCTAGATAGACATGTGAGAAGTTGTGTTATAGCAATATTCACACAAATGCAACTACTTAACCCTTGCCTTCTGCTGCCTTGCATGTAGTTCTTGAGGTATCCCTCTGCCCATTTGTTAACAATTTCCATTTGGCTATCCATCTGTGGGTGGTAGCTAGTGCTCGGAGTGAGTTCTATTCCACTAAGCCTGAAAGGTTCCTGCCAAAAATGACTTAGGAACGTGTTGTCTCTGTCACTGACTATACTTCGAAGTCTGAACACCTCTTTATAAAACAAATCGGCAACATGTGCTGCTGTGTATGTGGCTGAAATCAGAAAGAAGTGAGCAAATTTTGTTAGCTTGTCAACCACAACATATATACAGTTCCTACTTTGGGCTTTTGGCAAGCTTGTGATAAAATCCATAGAAATGCATTCCCATTTCTGATTAGGAATGGGTAGGGGCTAGAGTAAACCTGCAGGGAAAGAGTGCTTCTGTTTATTATATTGGCATGTAGGACACTCTCACATACTTAAGGACTTAATGTTTTGAGCCCTTTCTGAGTGAATCGTTCCCGAATTTTCCCTGTATGTTTTGAAGTATCATGGGTGACTTGCCATGGGAACATTATTCATTATTGCCTTATTTCCGCTTAATTAAATTCTGATCATAAAAATAACACGGTATTAGAGCAGGTTCAGGAAATCCAATCAGATTTATCTAAGCAACATTGCAGGTTAAGAGGAATTCAATGAACTACTGACATATTTTGACATTCCGGGGTTTGTTGAGAATATATCAAATGATATTGGTTGTAGTCAATTTCTAAGATAAAATTGTATGTGCATATTTAGAGTTTATTTGCAAATTAGTGTTGCAGCTGTAACAATGACACCAGGTTTATGCAATTATTATGAGAAGTTATATAATAGTTACTATTCTGTAAAGGATACTTGCTGTGTTAAAGTGTTTATCATTTCTGTATTTCTGCTTATTTCTGTTTATCATAGTAGCTTGATCAATCTCTTCATCCTCTTGAAAAAGATCATGCATAGCCCACCATCTAACATCCCTCTCAATACATGTTTTCTCCCGTTTACCTCAAACTTCATCTCCATAGTACGCAAGTTGAGGTAAAACTCTCCAATTGCATGAAGCCACTTCATGCCCAATACAACATCCATCTCTCCCCTAGCAACCACATAGTAATCAGTCTGGAACTCATAGTCACTTAACTGAATGGTTAAGTTGGGAATTCTCCTGTTACAAGTGAGAACGAAGCCATCTGCAACTCTCAAGTGGGAATCAATTATTGTGCGAATAGTCTCCTGTAGTTCAAATTCATCCATGAGGTCTTTACCTATGAACATTGAAACATGAAGCGATAAAACTACTTTATAATCCACAATTATTCTTCATTCCATTATTGCTTTCACTTTTACAACATCATATTCATACTTCCATGATCATAATTATTATGGAATTGGGCTTCTGAAGTTTTGAGAAACTTATAAGTTTCCTGATCAGCTCTCCATTTGTTAATACTGGCTTTCATCTTTCTTAGATCGGTCAATTCATCCTGATCTAAGAATTTGAAGGCAAAGGTGAGAAGTAGAGAACTCTGCTCAGATTTCTGATTCAGTATAATACACTACAGATCCTGGATGACTGCAGGAGTAGTTCCTAGTCCAAATTTGTTTTTCGATTTTGTGCACTGGATGAATTCATAAGACCGTTTAAATTAGCTTTTTGTAGATTATTTATGCTTTACACTATTTATGAATGGCAGTGTATGCACTCACCAAACTTGATTATGACAGCTTTGAGTAATGCATAAACCTGTTTTATAGGATGAATTCACAAGAACTTTTGAATTAGCTTTTTTTAGATTATTTATGCTCTACACTGTTTATGAATGGCAGTGTATGCACTCACCAAACTTGATTATGACGGCTTTGAGTAATACATAAACCTGTTTTATAAACTATGGCTTCATATGTTTCTTTAATATTTATATGTAGTTTCATCAGTTCCTGGTTTATGAATTAGTTATATGGTTTCCTCCCTGGTTTTGGTGGTTGTGATGCAACCTTTGACATATTTTGCTTTAATGCTGACCTGTAACTTAGGCCTTGTCTCTCTCTCTTTGATTTATGTATGCCTACCTATGACTGAGGCATTGCCATACAAATTTGTATCCATTCCTTGGTCTGTCTGAACTCTCCCATTGATTAATTTTCAATTTGTTTTTCTTTCAGTAAGGCTTTTTTGCTAAGTCATTGCAGTAATCTGGGTTGAACTTCAAGCAGTCCAAAGTAAATTTATCCCCTTCTTCAAGACATAAAATGAGCATCTTAAGTTTCTCTCTGAAAGAGCTTTTGATTTCTTCTCATTTATATGATGATTTTATATGTCTGATATTTAGTTTGTCAGGCACCTCATATTCAAAAACACATTGGTTGAGTTATATGTAAGATATTTGGGTTAAACAATAAAAGTATTCCATTTATTAGCTTTTGGAACAATTGGAATTTGAGCTATATGTTTATTTGAGGTAGACTAAATATGTTGGTATATTTATCTTTTCTTTTGATTATTTGGAATATGCAGATGCCTGTTTTGTTTTCTTCAATGTTCGCAGTTCAGTGGATGTGTGTGAACCTTCACCCTGGCTTTGATAGTGTAAGTTTTCTCAGATTCCTTTTTCTATGAAATGATGTTTTATTCCTTATAGGTTGATATTGATGGGGCATGAAGTATTTGCATTATTTGTGCTAGCTCCCTCAGGTTTGTGATGTTAGATTTGCATCTGTATTGAACTCACAAATTAGTAACAAATATTGGCACTTATGGCGTGCTTTGGCTGAAGAACAAATAAGTGAAGCCAAGAGTGAAACTTAATTGGGAATGTGTGCATGTGTAGAAGTATGGATATTTATGTTCTTGGGAATAGGATTTCAAGCTTCTTTGAACTTTAAATTGCATGGAGAATGTGTATGTTATTTAATGGACCCTAATGAAGCTGAAGGAGACGTTTCCTAAATGCTAGCAAATGTTGTCTTATGAATTCAACAATTGGAAACATGCTGGTTGTACTATATCAAGACTCCTATCAAACCTAGCAACCTCTATTAGTGCATATTTTGAAATATTTATTTTTTAGCTATCAAGAAATAAGAGATTTATAATGAATTCTTAACACTCTTTTCAACATCATCCCCTTTAGTAGAAATTGCTATGATGCAGGAGCATCCCAATACAACTAATTTCATTTCACCACATAACATCATTTTGGCTTGCGGCAAAGAACCAAAGTCCAATAACAACTTATGGACATCATATCTAGATCTCAAGAGTTTTGGATCATTCTATGAAAAGATCATTACTAGAAGTGTTTACGAGTCACAATCAATACTCAATTCATCATGCGAAGTTTGTGGCATGATTTGGAGACCGGGGGCTTTTAATCCTACATATCACAGGGCAATATGGGATCAAAGAGACCTTCAATTAGAACCATTTCGACTTTCTTCAACACCAAATGCTTCATCACCGGATTTTTGGCCAACCTACACGTTTCACAAGTCATCAAGATTTGAAGGATCTTGTGGCCAATACAGATCATTCCTACAGCTTGGAACTGATACATAATCAGCTAAGGAAGAATATTGTGAATCAAGAATTGATCTAGGAGGATAGTAGTTATCGAGGTTGTTAGTGATAGTAGTCGAGTGTCAGAGTGATAGTAGTTCTTATTGTCATATCTTACCATATAAGCTTGTGGTGGTTTGTGAGCCAATCTATAATCTGCAAATAATAGAATATAATGAAGTAAATTGCTTGTAAGAGCCAATTTAGGGTTTTGATAAGACAAATATTATAGAAGTCTAAATTAGGGCCGACCTAGCCTTGAAATAAATATTTAAGGGAGAACTTAGAGGCAAAAGGAATATACGAAAACGCATTAAATTATTACAGAGCAGCGATTATTCCTAAAACCTGCACACAGCGATTTGTTATGATTACAAAGAGACAGGGACTAATGAGTATAATGCAGTTCTAAATTATTAATTCCTAGCCGACTATGCATTGAAGGCAGTGCTAAATTAAATTATAATAAAATAAATTTATACGTTTCTTGAAATGGTCAACGTCCCCCAAGAAGTCACCGCTCTTGGGAAAATTGCATCTCTTCAAGAAGTGAAGTGATGGATATAAATGCAAGGAGATTCCGACATAAAGAGAGGGGGTTTTTGGAAGGGAATAAGATAGGAACTAAAACAGGTCCAAAGCAGTCTTAGAGTAGAATGGAATAGAAAGGGAAAAATAGAAATATAAGGTAAGAACGGTATGAAGTCAGACATTCATATATTTAGAAAATTGTCTTCTAAGACTTCACAAGTTTCTGAATATATGATAGGAAGCAATCAGCAAACATTAAACAACCATTGGAAAAGAACAATCAATCCAAGAAGGATCATCATCGAAGAAGATCAACCGGCACTCAAGCTAATACAAGTTACAAGTTACTCAGCATTTACATAACTGGCAGATATTGTGGTATGAATATAATGCATTGTCATATGATTTAGATAACTCATTATGTGTCTTCATTTGATAAGAAGTATGAATGTTTGCAGAGATTCTATTGCTTCTAATGTATGATTAATAATAGGAATGTATGATTAATATGGATGAAATTCCTTTAAGATCATAGTCAATCCACCATCTCATTATGGAGGGGAGGTAGGACATATGAGGAGGACAAGTAGCATAAAGGTCCATTCAAGTAGTGGTAACCCCGAGTGGGGCTAGGAGGCCAAATGGTAGGTGCCATTAACGAGCTCTTGGGTTTGATGGATTGTAATGTCCCCACTTTGAAATGCAAGTTAATGGTAAATTAATAAAATAAAGTTTAAAATTAAAATATACAAGTATAATTAAATATAATTCATTTTTAATTAAGTTAATGAATTGTCAAAAGATCTGAAATGAAAAGTTGTAACTGTGATGTCCCCGATATGATTAAATAATAAATCTAATTGCTTTATTGTAAGGCCCCAAATTTAATAACAAATATTTCGAGCCCTTTTATTTAATTAGATTAGGCAAGTTTTGGGTGGTCGTGTCGGCTCGTTTGTAACCCTTCGGGAAGTTTCCCAGAGCCCATATATTTGGCCGTGTTAGTCATTGTTGTAGGTAGGCGAATTTTGGTATTTTCTCTTGTTTGTGCGAATTCCAGTTGGAGTTCATCTTGTCTGTCATTTCGAAGGTGAGAGATCCCCCCTTCTTGGCATCCGCAGTTTCGGTGGGAGTCCTCCTCACCCTAGTCTGCTTCTGTTCTGAGTCTGTGTAATCTACTGTGCAATCATTATCAATATAATTTCCTGTGCATGTGCGAATATTCATTATCTACACCTAAGTCTCTTGTGCCTATGATAATAATAATCCATTCCACTACGCTATACAAACTGACTAAGTATCTGAAGGGCTCAAGGGCGGAACTTGGCGAGCATACACCCACCGTACGACCCACTACCGTACACCTCCATCCAACACCCACCGTACCCCCATCCAACTCCAACCATACCTCTGCACCTTCACTGTACGGTCACACCGTACTGCCATCCCTCCTCACACCACCGTACATCCTCTGCACCGTACGATCTCCCTCACTCCACCGTACGACATTCACACCGTACTGCCACCCCTCACATCACCGTACAGTCTTCACTCCACCATACGACCTTCTCCTCATCCCACCATACGGCCACCCCTCTCACCACCGTGCGACCTTTTCCCTTGCCTCGCCGACCACACCGTACAGTCAGGGAACATTATAGTGGTATCAGAGCTTGTGATCTTGCCAGCCTGTCGTGTAGTGGATACAAGTGTACACCAGAAGGAGGTACTGTTCGGCTGATCAAATGGGGGAACCACAGGATCCTACAAGAGAAGTCATGGCACTATTAAGGGAGCTAACCAAAAGCCAAGCTCAACTCAACGACACCTTAACCAGAGGAGAGCAACGACAACAAATCATGGAGGAAACCTTACGACAATTGGCCTTGGGAAAAACAAATGGAGAACAGAATGGGTAGGGCGATGATTCGGTCACGGGAAGGTCAAACGTCCAACGCTCACATTCACGGCCGCTAATGCCGACTTTTCCTCAGAAATCAGAAGCGCCACGCGGGGAGCACGAGCCCACCTTTCAGAAGATGCAAGCATAGTTGAACCAAGATTGGAGGGATGCAAATCTCGAGGGGGTCATATCCTTCAAGGATTATGTGGAGCTCTTGATGAAATACTCGGGCGGCAAAAGTCGGGGCCATTATGGACACTATAACAATGACATCAAGCGGAAGGTTGGCAAGATCAACCTGTCATCCATTGATGGGGCCGGAGCAACCTCGACATGAGCCTGGGTTCAAAAAGCAGATACCTACTTCCAACTCAACCCGATGCCTGAAGATGAAGCTATCAAGTTTGCAACACTCCACTTGGAAGGGGTCTCGTATGAATGGTGGCATCATGGAATGGTCACTCTTGGCCATGACCAGATAACTTCCTATGCCGAATTCACAGAGAAGCTCATAGATCGATTTGACGAGAAGGATCTAGAACTCAATTTCAAGGAGTTGGCGCAACTAAAGCAGTCAGGACCTGTGGACAGTTACATCATAGAATTCTAGAGACTATCCGTGTTGGTAACTGACATCTCAGAGCGAAGGTTGGTGGTCTTGTTCATGGATGGATTGATGGAACCACTGAAAGGTTGGGTGAAAGGGTTACGTTCACGGAAGCAATAAAAAAGGCTCGTAACATGGCAACATCTTCCTCTTCTAGAAATTTTGCACATACCAAACCACCTTTCGTTCCTCTTCTTTCAAGCATTGGAGCAAAGATAAAGTCAAGATTCAAGCATTGAAGTTGACATTCATGTTCTATGTTATTGAAGACTTCATGAAGCCCTAATTCCGTGTGGAGACAAACAAAACTTTGCAAGGAGGTATGGCATTTGTGTTTCAGTCATTATTCAACATCTCCCTCAAAAGGAGAACATTTACCTTACTGCAATTCAATCATATTTCATTTCTATTTCATGGTTAATTCCAAAACCGGGGTTTGACCTAAGGCAAACCCCTATTCCCAACCTATTTCCTTTCTCTACTGTGTGCAGGAGAAGGTACGGAGCTGCGATCTTCAGAATTGGCTTTATTTATAGTGACGAATCAATCCCCCATTGGAGTGCAAAAAATGCGGCCGACCAGAGTGACCACCATCCTGGTCCCGACAAATCAGGAGCTCCTTTTGAGAACATATTTGAATACATTTACATTTCTTAGATCCAGGTTCGTGGCTCGATCCGATGACTGTAGCTTACCGTTCATGCGTTTTTACATCAATTCCAACACATTTACCCTAATTTCAGCATTTTTACAATTCAACTTAAAAGAGGGCAGTCCAATTCAAAAACCTGGTAAATCCAATAGAATTTTCAACCCTTATCTTTTCTAATTTATGGCTATATCCATTAGATTTACCTCCCTCTTTGATGTAATGGTCCCTAACTAAATATTAGCAGTTTTCATACATCTAATGGTGGAAACACTAATATTTTCACCATTACAAGTACACACTAGTCTCTTCATATATAGTAAACAATTGATATAAAAGGTGGCATTATAGTGTAGAAAATCGATAAATTCACAAGTCATGTATAAAACAGCATAATAACACCACAGATCTACAATACATGATCATAGATAGACAATGCAATATGCAAAGAACTAAAGAGAGCTTGCTCAGTAAGCAACAAATGATGTTCACATTGGGTGGGCAATGCTGCACGTGTCAATTGGCAACGATCACGTTTATGCAACTAACAATTTTTGTGGCTATTAGTGTTCCATGAGCAAGTGTTCCCAGCGGTCTGAGTTATATTCTGGAAACTTGGAGACTTGTTGGGGACATCCTTGGTTTCAGGACTGGAAAGTCTACAGTTTGTTGCATAAAAAATAAAAGAAAGGGTGTCTTTTAAAGAAAAAATAATGCTAAAAGTTTCTGAAAAACTAAAAGGGGGAGGAGGGTCGTTGCAAATTCAGTTTTCTATATTTACTTTTTAAAGTTTCAGCTTCTTTTAGTTTGTTGAAGTTATTGTAATAGCTATTCCTCTGCTGTCCCCAAAGAGTATTGCCATCCTTTAACCTGTGTCAACTTCTGTCCTTACATCTCCCCCACCCAAACATTTGAAGAAACACTGGTGGCAACTGCCTGTACACAACTACCAATATTTACTCATAATTAAATAAGTCCATACATATTATTTACCCATGAATAATTCCAATGGATTTTTATGTAGTAAAATCTTACTTATATTTAAGAGCATCATAAGAAATCTCTGATGTTTTACAGGTACGTTTGAATATAAACCAGTCAGTTCTATGCATAAGTTCATGATGGGTTGGGGACTATTTACACAACCTACAATTCTAGGATACATTACAAGGATTTCTGGCATGTGGTTATGCATTATATTCTATGCAAATCCTCCTGGGATGTCTGGTCAACCTTCCTTGGATATTTGGTGCACATTCTAGGGAATTATCAATAAATGTCCTAAAAATTCTTTAAGAGCAGTCAGAGAGATTCATTTAAACTCATCCATCAAGGATTGTTCCAATATATGTCCAGTGTATCCTCTGGTAGACATGCTTTGAACTAATTTATTTTGTCCCACAAACCCACTTAATCAGCCCACAAACATTTGAACATAAGCCTCTATATATTATTTCAAATTCTTTTTATTGATTTTGAGAAAAAATGCATATAGTCCATATTCAAGACTTATGTCTGGATTAAGATATCGGTAAGAGCAACTTTGTAGAGATGAATACAACAAAATGACCAATTTAGAATAATCAATTAGTGCAAGTGCCCAGGTGTTCAAATTAGAAATTAAAATAGATTTAGATGCCTCCCACGTGGGACTGAAAAGAGAATTGATTTAGCTGGTATGCATTTAAAACCAAATTCAAACAAAAGGGAAATTGAAATCTTTGGCACATTATTTGCACTCAACTATATGCTTATACACTCCCCTTGGGGGTCTACACTCATTATATTTGATTTATGTCTGAGAAAGCATAACTTTTGGCATAGATTGGGTATTGGACTTCTTATTAGGACATAGCAGTTAGTGCCATTTATGAAGTAAAAGACATCTAATAAATAAGACCTTCTTTAGCTCAAGTTTTTTTAAAGTCTCAACATGGTCTTTCATAAGTGAATTGAAGAAAATCCTTTGTATTGAGACATATATATAGTTGTATGCATTAATTTTATTTGGTTTAAATACTAATTTATTCATTTATTATTTTACATATAGGGGGGCGCAATGTGGTTTGTTGATCTTACCGAGCATATACATGGTCCTTTGGGTGTTCTTTTTCCAATTTCTATGGCAGCAGATTTTTTACTTAATGCGCAGGTGAGTTCTCATGAATAGATCTCTCCTTTTGCTATCAACATATGTTATTAATTTTGATGTTTTCTTTCTTATAGTGCCTAGTTTGATAAGCAGTTCTTGTAGGTAGAAATAATTATTTAGCACACAATTCGACCTACATGCATGACAAACATTGCAGTATAGTTAACACACAAAAAAAAAGGAAATGGCTCTCTTCTGCATTAAAAATATAATAATGTATAATATTCATGCCATCAGTCTTGTATGTTGTGATCTCTCATAGCTATGTTGAGTATCCAACAAATAGAATTTTGGGAGTCCCAGGGCTTGTGTTCACTCCTAATTCATGATTTCTGTACACTGTAAACCCTTTTATTTATATCAGTGCAACTTTTTTTTACAAAAGCATGGTCTACATCCATCCCCCCAGTTAGACTGAATCAATGTCATCAATGGCTACTCTGGGTAGGATGCAGTTCATTTGGAGAAGCAAAGCTTTTATGAGATGTAGGTGGATCCATAATTGAACAATTTCATTTTAAATTCAGTAGAATCCTTAGTTGTGCAAATAAGACTTCTATAATTTTTGTACAGCACACACTTTAGGTCTTAGAAATATATTTTCCAACTATCCATTTTAAGTTTTTGCAGTAGAATTAGTTTGTGTTATTTGAATCTCATGTTAAATTTATATAGTTCATATAAAATAAGGAAACTGGTGCTAGAGAATTGGAGGATAGAAATTCCATCGGCTGCCAAGGATAAAACATGTAACGATATAGCCTTCTGTTAGGCATAAAGTAGTGTGCTCTGCTCTTAGTCAAAGTGTTTGGGAGATCAACCTCTTGAAGGAGCTACACTTTCATTTCATACTTTGGCATGCCATCAGCTATTACCTGTTTTAGATCCGAGATCTGCATTTTTTTCATCAATTTCTGTTCTGTTATACTGTTATTGATATCGTGTGAATCTGCTGGTCATTATATTGCATTCATTCATTCAATATAGCTGTTGATATTTGATATTGTGTGAATCTGATGGCCATTATATTGCTTTCATTCATTCAATATAGCTGTTGATATTTGATATTGTGTGAATTTGATGTGCATTCTAATGCATATATTCTTTTTGGTGAAGGTCTCCAAGCTGAATTCATCAAATATGGTGTGGATTCTTTTGCCTTTTCTCATGCCACTCTTCAATGACTTGGTATTTTCAGGTTTCCCTTAGTCATGGGCCTAGGATATCATTCATCCTATTCATGATTGTGTTTTGAGTTCAATATTTGCTTGCTTCTTGATGTTGCAAGCTTGGAATTGTATGACCCAATGTAAAAAATGGCAATGTATGCAAGTCTCATGAAGGACAATGTGTGTAAGTCCCATGAAGATCAATATTGTAATTGGTTGTCATTTTCTTGTTTTCCAAGGCTATAGAAATTATTGGGTCTAAAAGCCCTTTCTATTAGGAGGTATTGTCACAAATAAAGATTCTCGAACAAATTATTAGAGAGTTCGATGCAGTAGAGGATTCCAGATAGAAATGGACATCTCAAAATAGGCTTTGGTAGATGTAATGTCCCCATTTTTAGGCCCTCTCGTAGTACAATTAGTGTTGGTCTCTAGGTTGGTGCTAACATGGTCAGGGGAGTATTTTGATCCTACAAGTGTGTGCATATGGGTTAGTGGAGATGAATGACACTTTTGGAGTGATTTTGGATAAGTCCAAGCCTTACTATTTTTAGTAAGTGTCATTTTCGACATTGATTGGTCAATTGGAAGATTTCCTTCTTTGATGTAATGCCCAATGGTATTATCACATGGTAATTAGCCCATGGTGTTATCACATGCTTTTGTAGCATATGATTTTGATGTAATACCACTTGGTGGTTTTGTAGGAGCTTGTGTCTATAAAAGACAACCACAAGGGGAGTTGTTTGGATTAGCTAGGTTAGCATTTGTGGAGGTTGGAAGCATGGCATGGGATGTGTGGTTACATGCTTGTTCGCATTGGAGTGCTTGTTGATGGTTGGGGTTTCAAAATCTTTCATGGAGTATTGTAATGTTGCATTGTTAATAATAAATGGATAATAGATGCTTTTGGAGGTTGGGTTTTTCCCTCACAAGGGTTTTCCTAGGTATATCTTGCATTATCTTTGATGGGTATGTTGTCTATTCTTTGCATATGGATTCTAAGTGTTTATTTGCTTGATTTCTCAATTGGGTTATGTGGAAATTGTTATCAGAGCCATGGTTATGGTTGTATAACCCTAGGAGTTGAATCTATGGAATGTATGGTACAATTCAAGATAAGGAAAGATATGAGGGTTTTGTAGGTTTTTAATTGCAGATTTGAGGGTTTTGGGTTTGCTGTTATGATGGGTTGTTGGTAGATTTGGGGTTGGCAAAATGATGGGTCAAAAGGGTTTCCTTTGGATATGCATTTAAATGAGGGTTTTGGAGGTGAGTTTGTAGAAATAACCTCCCAGGCAAAAAATGGACCTCACCATTGGATCTAAATTGGTTGAGAAACTAAGATTGATATAAAATTTGCCCATGTCAGGAAAAGTTGAAAAAAAATAATTTTTTTTAGCTCTAGCTCAGTCGTATGACCGAATATAGGTGTCATTTTTATGTTTGTAGAAAAATTAAAAAAATATATTTTAATACATTGGTTTTGACAATTCTTGCAAAACTAGTAAAAATAAAAATAAAAAAAATTATGTGGGGGGCAAGTTGAAAAAGTTGAAAGAAAATAATAATATTGTTTTTTAACAAGTGGGAGGGGGGACCGTAGACCCCCTTGTCCCATGGTATCCGTAATAGGGGCTGCGGTACAGCTGTTGTATCTATAGTGGTACCGATTTCGTGAGCCACTGCCGGTACAACAGGGGTATTGGGCCCCCTGCCACACCAATGGTGTGGGTACCCTCCACGGGCCCACCCCGACGGTGGCAAAAGCTTAAGAAACAAACCAAAAAAAGAATTCCATCTCAAAATTTTTATTTTTAATGGGGGTTGGGTCCGATCGACCTCCGTATATATATATTTTAAGCAAAATTGTATAATTTTTTGGAATCCAGTCACCTATGCTTGCATTTTTAGCCTAATACGTTGTTATTTTCTACATAGCAGAACTTGAGCATAATTCTTTGTGGCACTCTCCTTCAATAAAGTGTTGAATCCATCGTGCTTCTTGTAGGTCCAACGAAGAATGGATACTATCTAGTTTGCATGCCATGTCTTTTACCTTGCTCATAGTGTAAACCAAAGAAGCAAAAGTTGGCAATGAGTCGTGATTAATCGCGAGTAATCGTGAATCGCCGGAACAGCCATTTTTTCCCTTGTATAAATCGTCAAAAAGTTGTTGACTCAACAACTTTGGCTGATTAGTTGCAGCCAAAACACCACAAAATCGCGTTTAATAATCATGAAATTTCTGCTTGTCTAAAAAACTGACATGAACCCTAAAAATTACCCACGAAATTATGCTGATTCCAGGTTTCATCTGCATGGAATCGGTTAGGGTTCGAAATTTTTGTTCTTGGATTTTTTGCCAACATTTTGACCTCTGCAAAACCCTAATTGACACTCTGTATTGCCGAAAATTAAAACCAAAAACATTTTAGTATGCATTCCGAATAACACCGTCGCATTATCTCGCCGTTTTGTTTCACCAGGATATTATTTATCCATAGTGATAAGCGTGATCCATTAATAACGCTCAAGAAACACATGAGAACAAGCTATAAGGTTTCTTTATTTTGGTAACTTTACATTATTGAGAACTTAAAATTAAAAACTATGACATCAAATTTGGGGGATTATAAAACTTTATAAGCGACAATTTTTACATTTCATTTATATTTTTTTATATTTTTAATATATAATTAAAAATAATTTAATAATTAATATTATTAAATAATTTAAAACTTTTAATCTTTAAATTATTATATATTATATTAGTATGTAATTTATTAATTTTTATGGAATTATTATATAATTTTAATGTAAATTAAAATAATAAATAATTTAAAAATTCTAAATCAAAAATTTGTATCTTTATCAAAGTTCCCAGACTCGGACTCGGCAAGGCCAAGTCGACTCGTGACTCGGCTACAACTCGGCAACGACTCGGCAATGACTTGGCAAAATCTTGAAATTATATACTTTAACAATTATATATATATGAAATTATATATCATATTCCATATCATATATATAATTAATAGTGAAATTATATATATCTGAAATTATATACTTTAACAATTATATATATATGAAATTATATATCATATTCCATGAGCTTTAATAGATGTAAATATATTTATTTTTAATTTATAATGCATATTTATTATTATTTAATTTTTAATATATATTTATGATTTATATATATTTTTTTGTAATGACTCCAATTCGTCAACCTAATTATATTTCTATGCTATAGAAATGCCTTTAAATTTAAAAAGAAAGTAGTTTATGTGTCTTTTTCTATAATTTTTACATATTTTTTTAAAATTAAATTTAAAAAAAATTAATTTATATAAGACGAATTTCATTTTAATTAATAAATAGATAATATATTAATGAATTAAAAAAATAGTTTGATAATAAAGTAGTAAAAAATTAATTTATTTTTAAAATTTGTTTTACAATATAATTAATTTTTACTTCATAAAATAGAATAACTTAAAATAATTTTTAAATAAAATTATAATTATTAAATTATTTTCTAGTAAATAAAAAATTAAAGAATTTTTAAATAGTTTTATTGTTTAAAAATACTTGTTGATTGTGTTTTGATTTTTATATATGATAATGGGATGAAATTTTGAGTTTTATAGAACAAGTTTCTCAATGTAATTATTGCTAATCTTTTGACATATATATAAAGATTAAAAAAAGTCAAACATAAAATAATCTTTTGACGTATATAAAGAGATTAAAAAAAGTTAAACATAAAATTCATAATTAAATAAAAATAAATATTACTAAAAAAATATTGAACAAACAATATGATAGTAGTTAATACAATCATGTGTTTTGAAGTTAATATTTTATTTGCTTACAATATCTCTCTGCTATGTAAATGCCTTATGTATATAAAAAGTAATTTTTGATTGTTTTTTTTCATTTTTTTTACGTTTTTTTGTAAACTTGAGTTTTTCCCGATTTTTTCAAAAAATCTTATACTTATAGTTTGCTGATTAATTCCCCAAACAATTAATGCTTCTTTGGTGCAAACCATTGGCTCCATGTCTTGGATATAACGTTGAATGCTCCTCAATAGATCAATTGGATCAGGTTTAGAGAGCTATATGGCAATATTGTCCTTGCTCGGTTTAGTCAAATTAGGTGACTCATGTATTTGTAATTTTGTGGGTCAACCTATTGATAGTGGTGCAATACTTGACTTTGGTTGTTGCGGAATACCGTTTGGCTGTTTTATGTCTCTCTCAAGTTCTAATTGTGGGTTAGCCTACAATGTAGGGAACTTGTTGTTGGTAGCGGTGTAATACTTGTCTCTAGTTGTGGTTATAATTCCATGGGGACACAATACCCTCCTGCCCCTCTCCGAAAAAGAAAATATCCTTGTGCTTCTAGGATGAGGATGTTTTTGGCGCTTGGGGACTTGGGGGAATGTCCCCCACCACACTGACACTGATGTAAGATGTCTTAAAGACTCGTAGGAGTCTGACCGTCTTAGGGATGCCTAGGAGTCTCCTATGGTCTCCAGTTAGAAACTCCAATTGAAAACTAAGAAAGTTTATAAAATTGTGAAAATGACATTTGTAATAAAGGTTTGGGAGTTTTTGGATGCCTTATTTGTGCTTTCCCCCGAACCCCACGAGGGGCACTTCCCCTCGATCTTGTTGGGAATTTTGCCTATTAAATTGGGTAAATATTATGCTAATTGTCATCTTCCAGAAGTTCATGACCTTTACATTGATAGTGTTGATGTTTATAGCGTCGGTCAACATTCTTCTCTAAACCGACAATGTAAAAACTAAACGTCTAATTGGCCTTCCGGCCTTAGACATTTTAGAAGATCGATTTAATTCACTCTTGCCGATTTTATATTTGTTGTCCTCATTTTTGGATATTCAAAAATGTGACAACTCCTACAAATTTTTGCCTAAAAAGTGTCATTTTTGTCTCCAAGGCACGTTTTACGAGGTACAAAACTCACATTTGATAGTGTCAAACCATTGGGGGGTGTCTTTGCCATCATTGTCCAAGTTTTGGGGAGTTTTGGTCTTTCCTTTCCTAGATTTTTGTGCAATTTCGGGTTTTAGAACAGTCACTGCAGGTTGAAGATTTTACTCTATGGCACATTTCCCAAGGCAAAATTTTGCTTCTTGCTAGACTGGCTTAATCCTCAGTCCATCCTCGATCCATGTTTCAAATTTCATCCCTTTCTGAGTTCGTTTGCTATGTTTTTCCTTCAATTTCGGGTTTTTCCTTCCTAACTGCATGTGGGAAATTTTCCTTGGATTGCAAGTTTTATGGTTTCCTTTGTTTTAGTGTTGTAGGGAAATTTTAAGTTAATTACAAGTGCACTATGAAAAATAGAACTTTTCACTTACTTTTTATTTCCCCCTTGTTGCTTTTTGGCTTTTTAAGTCATTGTAGGAACTTTTTAGACATATTAGAAGTGAACTTTAAATTATAAAGTTTAAATAAACTTGTAATATATTTAAAAAGTTCCACTTAAGTGATTTTAAGTTATGGTAGGGGTTTTTCTCCTCCATTACAAGTTTTATAAAGTCACATTAAGTTGTAATAGGAATTTTATTTCCCTATTACAAGTTTTATTTTTAAGTTTTTTTTGTGACTTGTAAAAGGAATTTTATTTTCCCTTTACTAGTCTTTTGTTAAGTTGTTTAAAACTTGTAAAGGAGTTCTATTTCCCTTTTACATGCATTTTGAACTTCTTGTTTTCCCTCACAAACCCGATTTTGCCTTATGCATGAAAAAGTGAACATTTTAATATGCAAATAGGTGAAAGAAACCCGATTTCTTTTGTTCCTTGCATTTTAAATTTGTCATTCCTCCTCAAGAACCTGACCAGCAATATTGGAGGATTTTGTCGAAGATTTCCACCTATTTTTGTGGAGAGATTCAAGGAGGGAGAAGGCGTTTTGGTTTCTTTGCTATTTTCATGCATTTTCCAACTCCTTTCATGCCATTTGGAGGACGTTATTGCTGGTTTTGTGGCCTTCAAACAACAAACACGTGTTTGTAGGATGCCACGATTTCCTTCATGCAAATGCCATGAATCTAACCTCTCCTAAATCATTTTGGCTTGTCTTGCCTAGGCGTGGAGGTTGGATGATTTACTTGACCGAATTTTCATGCTTTGGATGGGCGTTTTGATCCATATGGCGTTTTTCCAAAAACTTGGCTAGGGTTTGGAGTGTGGTTTGTTGTCTATTTAAGAGATTTTCTCTCTTCTTTCAAGGATTGTTTCTTATTCTTGGGAGGTCGTTTTGATTGATCAAGGTATGTTCTCCTCTTTTTCTTGTTTTCTTTTCTTGTTTTAGTTTGTTTTGGTTTCCTTGATCAATTTGTATATATGTTAGTTTTGTTAGTTCTTGCCTAAAATCGGTTTTGTGAGAGATTTTCCCCTTTGCTCCAAGTTTGTAAAGCAATTTGTGAATTGCATTGTCTTTCCCCATTTTCCCTCTTTACTTGCATTTGGGATTTAAAAACCCAATTGCAAGTGAGATGGAATAGGTGATCTACCCCTTTGGTTGAAAAATCTTAACCATCTTTTGTTGAAATTCCAAGTTTCAAAGTTGGAAAAATGCTCATCTTTTCAAAATAGGGTTTTTAAAACTTGATTATAAGTTGAAAGTTCTTCCCATTTTCATCAAGATGATCTTCCCAAAATCTTTCCATTTTCACTCATATTCATTGCCATCATCCGTACATGCCATTCCCACCATTTCATTCACTCATTTCACACCTTTGTTCATTTTTCCCATTTAAAGTCTACTTGCAGTCAGCCTTCCAGAACCTGAAATTCTTCTAAAATGCACTCAAAAAACAATTGAAAATGAGTTTTAAAGGTCCAATTACAAGTGCAAACTTGTAGTTACCCATTACACATATGAAGTTGCATGTTTGTTCTCCACAATTGCGAGTTACTGCTCTTGTTTTTTCCCACACATGTAATGCAACTTCCAGAACCCGAAATTCACTTGTGAGCCCATTTTTACATCAATTTATCCCTTCCCTTGTCAGTCCGGTTTGCACACACGATCTACCAAATCAATGGATTAAGGCATGGGCCTTATTTTGCAAGCAGATTTCAAGATTGAAGGATGATACAAAGAAGAGATACAACAACAATTCATGGTTGAGAGCATAGAATGCTTTCAAGACAAAGATGGTCATAACGTGACAAGAGGAAGGCATGCCTTTCCCTCCTGAAAATCCAGTACTACCCCAAGCAAGAAGATAAGGTTGAAGTTCGTTGGCCAAGGACACAAAGATCATTAAGGATGCAAATTCTCGTTCTAGTTCAAGATGTCTTCACTGATCCAGAATACTTCAAGTTCTAGCATCCTGAAGCAACATGAAGATCATCACAGACAAAGGATGAAGCGGTTAGAGTTGGGTTTTTGGACACATAGAATAGCTTTAATTATGCATTTGTAATTTTGTTTTGACAAGTTACATGTAAAAAAAAACTTTGTAATTGCAAGTTAACTCATCACTTGCACTTTTGTATCTACATGTAAAGCAACTACAAGTTGAGTTCAATTAGGACTGTAGTTGGAATATGTTATGGTGGTTGAGAGAATTTCTTAAGTTAGTTGGGATCCTCCCACCTTTTTCTCAAGGCTCCTCTCCTATAAATACTTGAGGGGGTCTATTGTAATTTTTATCTTTTGGCAATGCAACAAAATTCTGCCAGTTTGTATGTGCACTCTAAGACTTTGAGCTTAGATGTAAATCAGATTGCTTTCAATAAAAGAGGCAAGTTGTGTTGAGACTTTGTGCCAATTCAAGTTGTTATGTGACGACATTTTGTAGAGTTGATTGTGAGTTTTGTTCTATTGTGAAAGAGGGATTTAAATTCAATCGTGTAGACTTTGAGCTACTAATTGTGTTTAGAGTTATATGTTTGGTTTTCAGATTTGGTCTTGCAGACTTTGAGCTTCTTGTCATAGCTGAAACTAGTGTGGAAAGCTAAAGTGGGAAGATAGCTTGTAGACTTTGTGCTACTTCTTTTTTTAAGACTTGTGCATATAAGCTGAAGTGCATCATGTAGTTAGACTTTGAGCTGCTACTTATTGTGCTTATTTAGTAGAAAATCATCTAAAAAGGTTGATAGGACAATAGAAGTGTTGAAGACTTTGTGCTTTCATTTCTTTTATCCCGTCCCGGGGAAGTGACTAATGTCTTTGTGCCTTCATGGAAAATTTGCTTCTCTTTATGTTTCAAAAATCCTACAAAAAAGCCTCATTTATGTATTTGCTGTTATTTATTTCCAATTGCTATTAATTTTCTATGAAGAGAAAAGAGTATAGTTTTTTTTGAAAAAAGAAGAAAGACTGCTGTCTCATCCTTATTAGATTAGTTTAGTTTGTAGATAGGGAGAGCCTTCCTAAATTAGGAGAATATCATACTCACACACTGTGGCTGAAACCACAATTTTGCACATTCCCCAGGTGTACAAAATTTTCAACCAACAATATTTAATATTATAACTAAATGCTACCTCGCCATGCTTAGTGAAAGGTCGGGTTAATCATAACTTAGCCGATGATTAAGAAGTGTCTCTTAGCATTAATCGGTTCTTAATAAAGACGTGTTGATAGAGAGACGACTTTCCAAGAAGACGTGTTGGTTGGTGCCACCTTGTGTAGGGCATATAGTATCATTCCTTCTCTCCTTCAAGGCATCAAATTAACAAGCAAGCAGATCGTATCTCTTCTGCAATTCGTATTCTTCTACAATAGATCAACATCTCTCCTTCACATTCAGGCAGATCATACAAATATTATCTTCTTCAAGATTGGTTTCTATCTCCAGTAGTTTGATATCTCCTACAGCTAATTGTGATTCTGATACAAGGCAGATCGAACTTATATTTATTGCTTGATTCTAGAGTGAATCTTCTTGTTGTATAGCTTCAAAGTGTGAAGCATTTGTAAAGACATTTTGTTAATACATTACAAGACATTTGTTGCTGGGTTTTCACCTTCAGGAAGAAGGTTTTCCCAGGGTACATCCTGTGTTATTGTGCTTGAATCATTGCTTATCTAATCCGATCATAAAACTTAACATGGTATCAGAGCCACCGTGAAAGAAAGATCGTGATCAGATTTTCTACAACTTCTAAGTATTCTCTCCTCTCTCTCTCTCCTTCAAGTAGTATCTACTAAGCCTCGAAAATGGTGAATGGTCTTAAAGTCGAGGATAGGCTTGAAGGCGCATCTAACTTCACCTCATGGAAGTTTAGAGTGCTCATTGCTCTTGAAGAAAATGATCTTCTTCAATTTGTGGAGGAAAAGGATTTATCCGAACCCGAAGATCATGAGGAGAAACTCCAATTTAAGAAAAATGTCATCAAAGTAAAGAAGATATTAATTGACTCCATGAGGGATCACTTGGTGCCTCTCATCGCCAAGATGACAACTGCGAGAGATATGTTCAAGACCTTGGAAGGTTTATATGAGATTAACAACATAAGTAGGGCTCTTGCCTTGAGGCAACAACTCCACCAAGTAAAGATGGCAAAAGGAGAATCAGCTATGTCATTCTTCATGAAAATTTCAGAATTGAAAGATCAACTAAGCACAATTGGAGATCAAGTGATAGATAAAGACCTTGTCATGTTGGCTTTGAATGGCCTTCCTCATTCATGGGAGCCATTTATACAAAACATAAGTTTGAGAACCAAATTACCTAAGTTTGATCGACTTCGTGCAGACTGCATTCAAGAAGAATCAAGATTGGCAGCTAGGAGAATTATCAAAAGTTCTCAAAACGAAGATACTCATGTTCTTGCCACTCAATCTACCAAGAAAGGAAAGAATTGGAAGAAGGGCAACTTCAAAAGGAACAAAGATCAGAAATCAGATTCCGCACTTGATTCTAAGAAAAAGAAGAAAGATCTCTCCTGGATCCAGTGCTTTAGATGTGACAAGTTTGGTCACTATGCAAGGGATTGTTTGACAAGACCAAAGCATCAAGGGGCAAACATCAATGAAGTTTCATCTCAGAAGGAGGCATAAGATTACTCAAATGGTTTTCTTTTCATATCAACATTATCGAGCAATGTTCCTACGGACAGTGATATCTGGTTGATTGATAGTGGAGCCTCTAGACACATCACCTACTATCGAGAGCACCTTTCAGATTGGGTGAAGGAGTCTAATCTTCAAGTGATCATTGAAGATGATGCACGCTATTCAGTAAGAGGATTTGGGGCTACATCTCTTAACCTAGGATCTGGAGTCTCACTACACCTAAGTGATGTTTTGTTCATGCCAGGGATCAAGAGAAACCTTGTGTCTGTTTTAGCCTTGGAAGATAAGGGCTATCAAATTGCATTTTCTGAAGGAAGAGTTCTAGCATGGCCAAAGAACTCCAACATCAAGACTGCTCGTGTGATCGGAAATCGACATGAGAGTTTGTATAAGCTCTCCACTCTTCCAGTCCAAGCTCTTCTTCAGGATTCTTCCAGTTCCAGCGAACTTTGGCACCGAAGACTTGGGCATCTTCATTTTAGGGCTTGTCCATCACTAGTGTAAATGCAGATCGTACTCCTCTCAGATTTGATAGTTGATAGATTGTAATTAACATTTCTGAATATATGTGATTTATGATTCTAATGAAGGTTGTGTTTTGCAGGTCTAAACAAGGCTGAGAATGTTCGATTTTAATTGCTCAATATTGCCTTATCGGGTCTGCATATATACTTGTATCAGGGGGGGCATGTCTTGAGTGGACATGTCTCCACAAAGTAGAGGCATGTCCACTCAAGACGTACCTCCTCATCGATGGCACTTAAACAGTATTATGAATACCGTTTTATGAACGATCACTTACTATTAGTTAAGTAGTCACTAACATATGTTTAATATGCTGATAAGAAAGGTATTCAACGTATATACAATGTAAGCAATGTTGATCGATCATTACTCGATCGATAATGAAATCAATAATTTATTAATTCATACAAATTGAAAGCATTCTTTATTCGATCATGATAATTAATAGTGAGGTGGTAAACTGATATATTTCATTGTTGATTCTTTATCTGTCGATGCTATAATTTTAACACGTGTGATCGGAAATCGACATGAGAGTTTGTATAAGCTCCCCACTCTTCCAGTCCAAGCTCTTCTTTTCCAGCGAACTTTATTACCGAAGACTTGGGCATCTTCATTTCAGGGCTCTTCCATCACTAGAAAAGATGGTGAAAGGTATTCCTAAACTTGATCATGTACATGATGGTACTTGTAAAGGTTGTGTTATTGGTAAAAATATTAAGAGTCCTTTCCATAGTAGTGAAAGTAGGTCTAAAGAAATTTTAGATCTTGTACATTTAGATTTATGTGGTCCAATTTCAATTCCATCCGTAAGTGGATTTTTGTATTATGTAACTTTCATAGATGACTAATCTAGGAAGACTTGGATTTATTTATTAAGGTCTAAAGAGTTTGATGAAGTCTTAACTAGGTTTAAAGAGTTTAAGCTCAAGTAGAAAATTTATTTGGAAAGAGAATTAAAGTTTTAAGGTCTGATAATGGAGGTGAGTACACCTCGAGTAGCTTTCGTGATTTCTGTATTGAGGCAGAGATCAAGAGGAAGTTCTGTGTCCCTTACAACCCTCAACAAAATGGGGTTGCAGAAAGAAAGAACAAATCCATTGTTGAAGCTGCAAAAGCTATGATTCATGATCAAGACCTTCAGACTTTTCTATGGGTAGAATCCTCTAGAACAATAGTATATGTTCAGAACAGATGTCCTCACCGGATACTGCAAAATATGACTCCTGAAGAAAGCCTTTTCAGGGATATTTGCGGGCTACAATGAAACCTCCAAAGCCTACCATATTTACATTCCTGGTCAGAAGCAAATAGAAGTAAGTAGGGATGTCACATTTGAGGAAGATGTTGCATTCCAAAAAATCAAAGGGTTCTTGCATGGAGAGAGATGATGAAAATCACGAGACTTCTCAAGACATGGACGTTGATCATGCTCTTGAGATTCAGAGGGAGTCTATAGAACCTGAAGTGAATGATGATCCAATTGAACCTTTGGATCCTACTGATGGGCCTAGATATATTGTTGTCACGCGAAAGAGATCTCTTTGGGCAAGAAAGACTATGCACAAGGCATAATAGTTTGCAGCTCCTAGAGGCACATTCAGAGAAAGTAAAAGACCACATCGATTCTCTACCTATGTTGCATTGATGTGTAATCCAAAGGGTCCAGAGCGAAAATCTTCTTAAAGCTCATTTCCTCCTAAGTTTGGCTAATTTTTGATTTGCAGGGTATCTTGGAAGGAAGGTTAGACATCCTTGTTGCCTTTGAAGGTTTGAAAGCATACGAAAATGAATGATTTTGGACCAAAAAGGAAATTTCGCTCCTGACCCTTCCAAAGGGTCCAGAGCGAAATTCCTAAAAACTCATATTTTTGCATTGAAGAAGGTCAAGGTTTTGATTTGTTATGACGTGGATGGAAGAAAAATAACTTGTCTTTGCCTCTTGAGGTCGTTTTAAAAGGAAGAAATGAAGGATCTAGCCCAAGTCAAGATTTTTGCTCTTGATCCTTCCAAAGGGTCCAGAGCGAAAATCTCTCTAAGAGATATTTCTTGCCTTATTTGGCCAAATTGTGATGTCCAAAGCATGTTGAAAGGGGAAATGGACATGATCTTGCCTTTGAGAGTGTTTGGAAGTTGTGAAAATGAAGGATTTTAGCCAGGAAAGGAAATTTCGCTCCTGACCCTTCCAAATGGTCCAGAGCGAAATTCCTTATAAGCCTACTTTTTAACCTTTCTTGGACATGAAACCTTGTTCCTAGGGCAATGAAGGATGAGATTCTACCTCGCAAAGAAGTTTCAAGTTGAAAGAATGATGATTTTGGGTCAAGAATGAGATTTTCGCTCCTGACCCTTCCAAAGGGTCCAGAGCGAATTTTCTCAAAACCTATCTTTTCCCTCAAATTTATGCCAAATCTAGTGTGGGTCAAGATTAGAGGTGTCTTTAGGCATGTCCTTGAATGGTCAATAATTATCAAGTTTGAAGGATTTAAGCCAAATGATGAAAATCGCTCCTGACCCTTCCAAAGGGTCCAGGGCGAAAATTCTTCAAACACCTATTTTCCCTTGCAAAATGAAGTCAAACTTGGGTTGGACGTGAGAGGAGAAGTGTTTTCTAGCCTTTTGAGGTGAATGCAATTTGAAATGATGGAGGAATAAGCCTAAATTAGGAAATTCGCTGCTGACCCTTCCAAAGGGTCTAGAGCAAATTTTCTCTAAATCATCCTTTTTCCCAATTTTGTGCCAAGCCAAGTGCTGACTAGGGCGAGTTTTGATGGGAGAGGTCCTCAGGAATGACTTTGACTTAGCAATGATTATCAAACTTGAAGGAATTGAGCCAAAAAGTGATTTTCGCTCCTGACCCTTCCAAAGGGTCCAGAGCGAAAATCCTAAAATCTACCTATTCCTTTCAAATTTATGCTAAGCTATGCCTAGACCAAGGTAAAAGATGCCCTTGTGATTGCCCTTAAGTCGATGGTTGTCTCCAGAAGTGATGATTTTAGGCCAGAAGAGGAAATTCGCTCTTGACCCTTCCAAAGGGTGCAGGGCGAAAATCCTTCAATCACCTATTTTGCCTTGCAAAATCAAGATAAACTTGGGTTGGATGAGAGAAGAAAAGTGTTTAATTGCCTTGTGAGGTGGATTGAAGTTGAAATGATGAAAAAAATGAGCTACAAATAAGAAATTCGCTCCTGACCCTTCCAAAGGGTCCAGGGCGAAATTCTTATAGGGTCTGTTCCTGGAGAAAATCTTGGGCAAGTTTCATGTTGATATCTTTTCGTTGATGATTTAAGTTGAAAATGCTATGTTGAAATGAATTTATCATGTGTCGTTAATCATCTTTTTGTTTGTCTTGCAGTTAAAGGCGACCTTCTCTCGTCTAGCATCAACAAGGACGACCTTCTCCAGCCCAGCATCATCAAGGACGACCTTCTCCGGTCCAGCATCATCAGGGACGACCTCTTCCAGTTCAGCATTCGAAGGAAAGGTACACCATCCATCCTGCACATCGAAGACAAAGGAAGTTAAAGCAAGGGTTCGTTGAAGAAGCAGATAGTTTCAGAAGAGTTAATTAAAGTTAGCTTCTCAGCATCATCAAATTGAATATCTACCAAGTTGCAAGTGTCAAACAAGGTGGCATCCCAGTCATCACTCCTCCAGTCGGATTGGTCCACCTCAGCGTGTCCAGATTCAATGTACCTAACTCATCAAAGATGGCACTAACTTCGACATACCTACCTCGGCTATCCATTGGTCGAATATTCCAGAGAAGACATGTGTCCAAATAATGCAATTATTTCATTGGTCATAATTAAGTTTGTTGTAACAAACCCTAATTAGGGTTTTCATTGTAAAATCTCGGCCATTGATCTCAAATTGATCTAAGCCATTGAATTGTATTGAGGGCACTATATAAGCCCTGGCTCCTCATTTGTAAAGGATAATAGTTAGTCATTAATAGCTAGAAGGTTAATATTTAGTTCATAGAGGTTAGAATAGCTAATGATTAATAGCAAATAGAATAGCAGTTATAGTAGAATAGGAAGAGAAGGCAAAGATTGTTGCCAAGATGTTGTTGTAAAAGACTTGTAAAAATTCATTGAAGAAATGGTGAAATCTATGGGTTGATTCAACAATTTGCATGGTCTTTATACTTCTCAGATTTGATTTCATGTTATTAGATGAGTGGAAGAAATGTGTTTGATTGATGGTGAAATTTGTATATCCATACTACTAGCAGTTTGTTGGTTGCAGACTTGCCTTGTGTAGTCAATTGAAATCATTCGGCTTGAGCTTAACTTCAATTGTCGCTTCTTCATTGACATGCATCAACCTGATGGTGTCTATGCCTGTAGTGATGATTTGAACATCATAAAGCTTTCCTCCGAAGATCGCACTAACCTTGTGGAGATGGTCCTGGGATGTCAAAACAAGACTTAGTTAGAATTTCATCAAAGGTCATTCATTGCTCTTGCATTCTTAGTGTCAGAATTAGATCCTTTCCTCGCCCTCATCCTTTTTTCTTTTTTCAAAATCTAGACTAGTGAAATCCTGTGTTCCAGTAATATTCAAAGCAAATCAGACGTTTAGGTCGTCAAGTGTAAGTCCCCTTGTGATTCCAGCAAAATCACATCATATCATAGAGAGCTTATCCACGAGTAGAGAACCTACATACAAGAACCTTGGAGTTGCCTCGACTGATCCTTTTTTGCGATATCTTCAGCAGTCGGGAAACTTTGCTCTAGAGAGGATAAGGTACCTTTAGGTATTTTATTTTGTGTTCGTATGTGCATAAAAAACACGTGAACAGAAACTCAATCCATTGCTGGATCAATGGATTCAATCCATTTTGAATTACAAAATGAGTAAAATCAAGCCAAAGTGCTGCCAACTAGTCTGAAAATGAGTAGTTTCAGATTGTTGAACTTACAAAACACATTCTCCAACCTTATCAACCGTGCAAGAGAGGGTACTTATAGCTTTTGCCACGTGTGGAGTCATCCTAGGGCGTTGGACAATCCCTAACTCCATTTCTAACCGTTTTAGGACAAAAGTTGTCATGACAACTTTTTGCAATTTTTGGTCTTCCCAACCTATGAGACCTATTCTAAGTCATTGCACATGACTTTTAAAATATTTCTAAGACTAATGTAACCCTCCCTAATGCCTATACCAAATTTTGACACTTTTGACCATCAAGAAGGTCAACTACCTACTCAAACCCACCACTTACACAAAAATGCAAACCTAAGAAGAATGAATTCAACCTAGGCATACATTGACTCAAAACACTAACTCTTGGACCCTCCTGGAGTCTTTATTCACTACTGACTTGGCTAGGGTTAGTACAAGCCAAAATTGAGAAAACTAAATAGTCTAAGTCCTAGGTGCTCCTGCACCAATGAGCTTGCGCATGGAAGAGCCTCAAACTCCCATCCTTAGTTTTCTTGGAAACCTTCAAACTCCCGTTATTCAGTCTCCTTTTCCACAGGTTTGACAACCCTTGAAGAACAACAAAACAATGAGAAAATATCAAGTCAATAATTTGGGAAATGGTACCAAAACCATCTAAATAACCTCCATACTCAAAACTCACAACCAAGAGGGAAGTTTCCTTTCATTTCCAAGAATGTAACTTTCCCTCCACTTGTCTTCCACCTCCCATCTTTCTCGGTTATAATTTGCGACTTGCCCATTGTTAGTTTTTAGCAATCAAATTAGCAGTATAGAACAGAAAATCAGAATGCATAACACACATGTACCTTGGGAAAACCCAACAACCAAAGATCTCAGATCTTATTAGATTAGATATAGCAATAGATTACAATACTGCCCTTCTAGGGCATACAAATAAGTTATCTGAATCATAGTTCAGGTCAGACTTGAACAATCACTCAGATTGTTGATTGCAGATCATGTGAGGGAGTTTGCTTGCCCTAGAACAGATGTAGGACAACTTGAAGTAGGTTCAATAGTGTTGGAGCAGGTTCAACAGCCTTGGGGCAAGCTCGAGAGACCTAGGAGCAGGTTCGACAGACCTAGTAGCAAGTTCAACATACCTAGGAAGATATTCGCTAGTTAGAAGACAATTTCGCTGACTGAAAGAGTCAGATTCCCTGATAATAGAAGATCAAATTCTCTGCTTATCTGTGCAGACCACAATTTCATAATTCGTATATGTAGCAGAGTTGTGACGCTTGACTTGGATATATTTGTGACCTCAAGTCGCTCCCCTTTTATATGCCTTCAAACACTTGAAGATCTAGGTTGGCTTTGGAGAGATTGGTGCCAAGTTACATAATTTAAATTGCAAATTACATAGGTCTTGCCCCAAGTTACAAGTTACACATTCAATAGGTCTTGACCTATTGAATTACAAGTTACATTAACCCATATGCCCAGTTAGGGCCACACGTTACATGAAGTCCTTTATATGTTACAATTATAGGAATTCAGTTTAACCGCTCAAAAAGGGCCCAATACAAAGGCAAATTGCTAAGGCCGAAGGCCTATTAGTAATTTGGTTGACTCGGTCGGCCCACCCAAGGGATCCGACCTAGCTTTACATCAACACTCCCTCTTAGCTAGGGAGGATTCCTTCTGAATGATCATGTCACAGTGACTACCGACATGGCTACTCCCACAAATGAAACACATGATATGTACATAGCTACTCCTAGAGGGTGAATAAACTCATCATGGAATTTCTTCTTCCATGATACCCACCATGCCTACTCGCAGAGGGTGAAACAGGGCTCTATCCTCAGACTTCTCCAAGAGAAGAATGCAACATCACCATGCCTACTTCAGAGGGTGGAACGAGGGCTTTCACCTCAACCTTCTCCCGAAAGATTGCCTTAACCGAGGGCTTTCACCTTAATCTTCTCCCGAAAGATTGCCTTAACCGAGGGATTTCACCTCAATCTTCTCCTAGAAGGTTGCCTTAATCAAGGATGTGGCTTCCTTTGAAGTTGAAACAACAAACAAGCTCCTTCTGAAGCTGAAAACAACAATCTCCCTCTGAAGCTGATGAGCTTCCTCTGAAGCTCCTTCTGACATTTTCTTACCTTTTAGAAAAGGAAGTCTTCATTTGACTTTGGTTCCTTCTGAGGAGTTCCTATGCCAACTTCTGCAGAGGAAGCAAGAGAAGTCCCAATTTTGCAATCCCGAGCAAAATGACCAAACTTATTACACTTAAAGCACTGGATGTGAGATAAGTCCTTCCTTTTTGATTTAGGAGCAAAATCAGAACCTCTGTCTCTATCCCACTTTCTTCCTTTACCTTTCTCCATATGCGAAGCAAGAACTTGATTTTCCACATCATAATAATCACGCTGAAGTCCTCTTGCAATTAGCCGTGACTCTTTTTGTAAGCAATCTGTCCTCAAGCGATCAAATTGTGGAAGTCCAATCCTTGCGCTGATTCCTTGAATGAATGCTTCCCAAGATGATGGAAGACCATTGAGAGCCAACATGGATAGGTCGCTATCTTCAACTACTTTCCCAATGGAAGAGAGCTGATCCTTCAGATTATAAATCCTCTTGAAGTATGCAACTACACATTCTCCTTTTTCCATCTTGATGTGGTGAAGCTGTTGCTTCAATGATAGGATGCGACTAGTGTTGTTCTCATACATCTTCTCCATGGTGTTGAACATTTCTTTTGCTGTCTTTAGCTTGGCGATGAGAGGCACGATATGATCCTTGACGGAATCCACTATTATCCGTTGAGCTTGAAAGTTTTCCTTTCTCCAAGCTTCCTTTTCTTCTTCAGCCGAGAGCTCTAAAGACGCTTTGCTGATGGACTTAGAGAGATCATTCAATGCCATCATGATTCTGAATTTCCATGAAGTGAAATTGGATGCACCATCCAATCTATCTTCAGCTCTAATGTATGATGCCATGTTGACTGAAGAATGGAAGGATAAATTGAGGATGAAGGCTTCTGATAATCTGATCATAGTTAGTACGAACCAAGCTCTAATACCATGTTAGTTTTTAGCAATCAAATTAGCAGTATAGAACAGATAATCAGAATGCAAAGTAAATCATATGCATAACACACATGTACCCTGGGAAAACCTCCCTCTTGGAGGAAAAACCCAACAAACAAAGATCTCAGATCTAATTAGATTAGATATAGCAACATATTACAATACTGCCCTTCTAGGGCATAGAAAGAACTTATCTGAATCACAGTTCAGGTCAGACTTGAACAATCGCCCAGATTGTTGATTGCAGATCACGTGAGGGAGTTCGCTTGCCCTAGAACAGATGTAGCATAGCGTGAAGTAGGTTCAGCAGTGTTGGAGCAGGTTCGACAGCCTTGGGGCAGGCTCGACAGACCTAGGAGTAGGTTCGACAGGCCTAGGAAGATGTTCACCCAGTTAGAAGACAATTTCGCTGACTGAAAGAGCCAGATTCACTGATAATAGAAGATCAGATTCATTGCTTATCTTGTGCAGACCACAATTACATAATTCGCATATGTAGCAGAGATGTGACTCTTGGATTGGATATATTTGTTACCTCAAATCGCTCCCCTTTTATATGCCTTCAAACACTTGAAGATCTAGGTTGGCTTTGGAGAGATTGGTGCCAAGTTACATAATTTAAATTGCAAATTACATAGGTCTTGCCCCAAGTTACAAGTTACACATTCAATAGGTCCTGACCTATTGAATTACAAGTTACATTAACCCATACGCCCAATTACTGCCACATGTTACATGAAGTCCTTTACATGTTACAATTGTAGGAATTTACTTTACCCGCTTAAATAGGGCCCAATACAAAGGCGAATTGCTAAGGCCGAAGGCCCATTAGTAATTCGGTTGACTAGGTTGGCCCACCCAAGGGATCCGACCTAGCTATACATCAACACCCATGCTGTCAAGAATTGCCAATTGCAAGTTAACATTCTAAATTGTACTTTCCATTTTCTCAGTCCATAATTTGCCTCCAAAATATTTAAATATTATTTATTAATCCAACATTAAATCTTATTGTATTATTTAACCATAAAGGATAATGTTTTCCGATTAATTCACAGGTTCTGATTTACTATTTCTAGATAATCACACTTACTATAAATAGTAAGAACTATTTTTGGAATGGGGACATGACATCTATGTCCACACCGATGGAAACTAACTTGAAGAAATTGAGGGAAGCTGCAGCTAGTTCAGATCTTGTGGATCCTACTATGTACAGACAGTTGATTGGATCCTTGATGTATCTTGTCAGCACTAGATCAAATATTTGTTATGCAGTGAGTGCATTGAGTCAGTTCATGTGTGAACCGAGACAGATACATCTAGTTGCAGCCAAGCATATCTTGAGATACTTGCGTGGCACAATTGGATATGGTTTGAAATACTCTTCCAGTGTGGACCTGAATTTAGAAGGCTGTTCTGATTATGATTGGGCAGGGACTGTTACTGATCGAAAGAGCACCTCTATTTGTTGCTTCAGTTTGGGATTTGCTATGATTTCCTGGTGTAGCAGTAAGCAGTCTTCAGTGGCACTGAACATCGCAAAGGCATAATACATTGCAGCATGTGTGGCAACTCGTGAAATAGTGTGGCTTCGAAAGCTCCTTGCAGGATTTTTTGGACAATCGTTGGAACCTACTACCATTCATTGTGATAACCAAAGTTGTGTGAAGCTTTCAGTCAATCCAGTGTTCCATGATAGAACAAAGCATGTTGATATTCAGTACCACTAAATCAAAGATATGGTACAAAGGAATGTTGTTAAGTTGAGATACATTTGTATTGAGGAGCAGACGACTGACATTCTCACCAAGCCTCTTGCCAAAGTGAAGTTTGTGCATTTTCGAGACAAGCTTGGACTTGTGGAGAATGAAGCCCTTGCTGAGAGGGAGTCTCAGTATCAGTGATTAATTGATATGTATTATAATGCATTCTTCTCTATGAGAGAGAAGTTTAAGGTGCAAGCCCTTGTTAGTGCATTCTTCTTTGTGAGAGAAGTTTGAGGTGCAAGCCCTTGTTAATGCATTCTTCTTTGTGAGAGAAGTTTGAGGTGTAAACCCTTGTTCCATCCTCTGCGAGTAGGTATGGTGGATGTCATGTGAGAGACTCCATGACTTGGCACTTGTGTTTATTCACCCTCTGGGAGTAGCCATGGTGAATGTCATGTTGAGATGACGACATCACATTGAGTGACTTCGTGATGATCACTTGTGTTCACTTACATTTCCATACATGGGAGTAGCCATGATGGACCTAGCCTCTAGGATTAGCCATGGTGGATGTCACTACGTGACTCATATATCGAGAAGAATTCCTCCCTAGCTAAGAGGGAGTGTTGATGTTTATAGCGTTGGTCAGCATTCTTCTCTAAACCGACAGTGCAAAAGCTAAATGTCTAATTGGCCTTCCAGCCTTAGACATTTCAGGAGATCGATTTAATTCACTCTTGCCGATTTTATATTTAATATTATAACTAAATGCTACCCTGCCATGCTTAATGAAAGGCCAGGTTAATCATAACTTAACAGATGATTAAGAAGTGTCTCTTAGCATTAATCGGTTCTTAATAAAGATGTGTTGATAGAGAGCCGACTTTCCAAGAAGACGTGTTGGTTGGCGTCACCTTGTGTATGGGTATGTAGTATCATTCCTTCTCTCCTTCAAGGCATCGAATCAACAAGCAAGCAGATCGTATCTCTTCTGCAGTTCATATTCTTCTACAGCAGATCGGCATCTCTCCTTCACTTTCAGGTAGATCGTACAAATACCATCTTCTTCAAGATTGGGTTCTATCTCCAGCAGTTTGATATCTCCTACAGCTAATTGTGATTCTGATATAATGCAGATCAAACCTATATTTATTGCTTGATTCTAGAGTGAATCTTCTTGTTGTATAGCTTCAAAGTGTGAAGCATTTGTAAAGACATTTTGTTAATACATTACAAGACATTTGTTGCTGGGTTTTTCACCTTCAGAAGGAAGGTTTTCCTAGGGTACATCCTGTGTTATTGTGCTTGAATTATTGCTTATCTAATCTGATCGTAAAACTTAACATATAGTAATTTCAATTTTGTAGGGTTAATAAAATATCAAAAAGGACATTACAAAAGGCTGAAAAGTGGGGTTCTGATTAGTTTTCGAAGAATTCATCTTAGAGTGGTTATGTAAGATGCCTTTTGCACAACTAGCCATAGATAGCTCCCTGAAACCAATGGATGTGTTCATGGACACCATTGACCATGCGAAAAATCAGCAGCAACTAACTCTACGAATAATGGTTGGAGAGAAGACTCTGCTCAGAAGCATATCAATATCATACCATACTAACTGGGTGGAACTAGTTTTTTGGATCAACTGGCTTAAAAATGCAAAAGGATTGCCAGAGATTAGTAGCTCATATTTATTAAATTGAGCTACAAGAAGATATTTCTTATTAGTTTGACTAGCATCATCATAACATAAGTCAGTAGATTCAGCTTTATTCTAATTAATGGTGACAAGTTTACAATATTCTCTGAGTTCCTATGTGTTAGTGTTGATTGTAATCATTGCTTGTGATAGGCAGGTTTTAAAGCATATTTCTTTGTGATGGACCTTTAGACCTCTACCAGGTTTGAGGAACATACTAGTTTTTGATGTGCATGCAATTTAATGCACTATTTGAATCATGAAAAAAAATATTTGCCATGTAAGGGGGTGTGATTCATAATATTTTCTTCAATATTGTTTTTAGGATTATTTCTGTGTTTTATGTCTTAGGGAATTCTTTGACACGAGTTTTTCTTGTATGACCGACATTTGACATTTTGCTTGTATTTTGTTGTTTCTGTTTCACTTTGTTCTAGCTATCATTGGCAGTGTTGAAAGTTGTAAATATTTCTGGATCATTCCGTGTCATCAGAAAGGTAATCATTTCACCCTCAACTCTTTTTATGTACTGTTCTTCTTCAGTGGTTTTGATTCTTTAATGCATCGTATTTTCCACTTTAGTACATGTTTACGTATATGATCTCTTATTGCGAGGACTATGTTGTGCTCCTTTCAAATAGCTAAGCAAAAGAAGATATGATGTGTAAACTCTTTCTATGCTTTGAGATTGTCTATTTGTTCTCTATGACATGCAGCTTTTATCCTTAAGATATTTACTTAAGTTCTATTTTTATTGCAGTCGTACAAGTCATATTTGCAGGGTTTGACAGTGCTAGGCTTCATACTTGGGTTCTTTATGCCAAAAGTAAGAATTTTAATTTATCATTGTCATCATTTACAAGTATTTTGTAAGAAGGTTTGTTGGTCCAATCCATGTTAAGCTCAGTCTCACCGTAAATTAGAGAACACATGCCTCCTAAATATAGGTAAAATGGTGTTGTTTTAGTCTAGTTGAGAGAAACTCTAATTGTTAGTCAAGAGAAGCAAGAAGACTGCAGGGAATATAATCTTGAATATGTGCATTGAGAAATAGGAACAGATACAAATGCACAAATTTTCGCAGCAAATATTGAAAATTTCTAATTTGAATATAATTACATACTGTAGGTTCTCTTTTGGGAAACAATAAATGATCAACACTCATAGTTGCTAATGAAATGTGTGCACTAGCATGTATACCTAATTAACAGATCTATTTGTTTTTAAATGTAAGTAGCCCCGTTTTCACTTGTGTTCCACAAACTTTTGGAATGGGGAGAGGAATGAATGCAAGGATGGGTTTTAGGAACAATAGACTATACCCTAGGAATGATTCAAAGAGATCCATTTTCGCTAGGGAGTGAACGAATAGACACACCTATATTGGGAACTGGCGGGGGGTGGTGAATCAGTATAAGACAACTTTTACTTATTAAAACATGAGCAATCACAACGAGGCAATCGAAAACAACCACACAAATAAGAGACCCAAGATTTTACATGGAAACCCTTTTGGGAGAAAACCATGACATAGTTGCTTGGATATACCGTCCAAATCCAGCTTCAGTAAAATTATATCTTCTTTACAAAGCTCTCTAGGCACCAGCTCATAGGAGACACCAATCCCGTACAACTAGGTGTTGTCCTCATTTTTGAATTTTCAAAAATGTGACAACCTTTACAAATTTTTGCTTAAAATGTGTCATTTTTGTCTCCAAGGCACATTTTACGATGTGCAAAACTCACATTTGTTAGTGTCAAATCATCAAGGGGTGTCTTTGCCATCATTGTCCAAGTTTTGGTAAGTTGTGTCATATAATAGGTGGCTATTAATATAATATACTATTGTTAATACAATAAGTTGTTAATATAATATAATATTGTTAATACAATATTATGGTGATAATGTAAATAATATTGTTAATTCAATACAAGTAATATGACACAAGAAGAGGAATACAAAAGGAAGCCACGACAGATGAGAAAGGGAAAAATGAATAATATAATGCCTATAAATATAGATATTGATATAATAATAAATATTAATATAATAATTATAATTATTATAATATCTTGTAGAAACTACTCCGTAGTAATACAAAATAATTCATATAACTAGTAATTAATAAGTATGAAAATGATTTATAAATGAATCAGAATAAGATTAATTATCTAGTATGGTAAATTAGCAAGTAATTGATAGACTAGAAAAAGATAGAATATCACAGATTTGATTCATGTTAAGATAGACCTGTCCCTTAATCAAGTTAGTTTAAGCTATAAGTACATAGAAATAGATTAATTATGGTTAAAATGGGTCTAAACCTAGTAGGGGACATTACAAGTTCACTCTGTGTCCCTTGGAAGGACGGGCTTCAAAACAGATCACTCCAAGGTACATTCTAAGGACAAGACCTACAAGAAGCATTTGGTCTAAGATGATGCAAGTTAAGTGAAGGAACTCGCTCCATGCCTTTGATGAGGATTTCTCTCTAAGACCTTAGTAAGGATGAGACCCAAAGTGCAGTTCGCTCACCGTCCTTGGTAAGGATAGGGCATGATAGATGAAATTCTCTCTATGATCCTTCTAAGCACAAGACCTAAATGACAAGATTTGGCAATTAGCCTTATGACTTATACAAGGACATGAATCTCATCACTTCCTTTTACCTCATCTTAGGTTTGAACCTTAAGTTTTCCAACTTCTCCATATGAAAGCATCATCAATTCGGACCCCTAAGAACATCTATAGAAGAAATTCACTCTGTGACCTTCGGAAGGACGGGACCTAAAACAAAAGCTTGCTCCAAGGCCTAAGCAAGGACAAGACTTAGAGGTTTCGCTCTAGGTACTAGGTAAGGTACATGACTTGCTGGAAGAATTTAGCTTTAATCTTGAGGTAAAGGACGGGTCTTAAGGCAAGTGTTCTCTAGAAAAGGACATGACCCTATGTAGACACTTCGTTCATTCTCTTTCCAGCTGAATTGATGAATTCTCTAGCTACTCAAGAAATTTTATCCCTTCAATGCAAAGATTAATAGCAAAGACCCTAAGACAATGTAGGACTGAGCAAAAAGAGCTAACCTTAGAAAGCGAAAAGTGGGGTCCCCATTTGCAATGGGGCGATGTGTGAATACCTCACAACACACATGAACAACACTTTCAGCAAATCAAGAAAGGACTCAAGTCACAAAAATGACATCAACCAATCTCCCACAAACGACGCAAAACCCTCTCCCAAATCTTCACAAAACTCTCACCAAAACCCCTTCAATTCAATGCAAATATTGCTCTCAAATGCCACACACAATTCTCCTCTCAAACTCCAAATTTTTCCAGCAATAATTCAAGAACTCTCCAGCATCCGCACACAACAAAAACATGTTATTTCTAGCACAAAATAATTGCCCCAAAATGGGAGTTGGTGTTTGTATGAGAAACAACCAAATTTCCAAACCAATCACAACTAATAGCGTTAATAACATAACCAAACTCATATAATCATAAACATAGAATATATTATCTCACTTATAATATTTTATGCATATCAATATTCATTTGCCACCAATAAAGTCAAATAATTCCTCCTAGAAAGTAGGAAGGAAAATAGGGAAAATAGTTACCTTAATTATTTGATCCGACTTACTCAAAACACACACATAAGTAATACAAGAATAATATTATTATAACTCACACCTATCTTATATAAATATCATTTAATTAATTTAGTAAATCAATATTCATAACAATTAACCTAATACAATAATAAATCTCAAATAAATTAAATAAATTAAAATATAATAAAAGGAAACAAAACACAACTATATACATATAAATGCAAAGGGAGACATTATAATAATTGCACCTAAACTTATAAAATAGATATTTAATTTATAAATTAATATTAATAATATTTATCCATATACTAAAATAAATCGTTAATAATTCAAATTAAATAAAATAGAATTAAAGGGATAAGGCACAATTACTCGCATAGCGATCCTCATGACCGCATGATTAAACCAAAAGTAAAACAATCAAGACAAGGGTCAAAACCAAGACACGGACTAGGGTTGGGTGTGGTAGGGCCTTAGTATCACCTCTGATCAACTATGATTGGGAAATGAGGCACGTTCAAACCTGTGGGACCAAGTGGAGTCGGTGCCTAGTACTTGCACTCCTGCACAACATCATCCAGGAACAAACATGTACATACGCACATATATATTATAGTCATCAAGTCAACATAGTCAGGTGAAAGAGAATTATAACATCACATCCTTCTCACGATGAGTGATGTGATATCATCAATTACACACTTGCAGAAGTAAACCCTAACATCATCTAGTAGCCCTAAATCTAGAATCATCATCATAAATACCATACTGCATCCACTAATATTTAGAAGTATCTTTAAATAAGAAAGAGAAAAGCATGAAACAAGAAGTATCAAGACATGAGAAGAGTCCATCAACGTCTATCATAACCATCATAGAGTATAATCTTGGAGGGGCACTACATTGCTTTAGCAATGGCCCACTAAAGTCTCTACCTGTTGGGGCCTAAAACCCCTCTCTTGCAATTATAAATGCATTAACCAAACCTTCCCAATATGCGTTGTTCGCCGCATTGAAAGGTAAGTTATTGTAATACCAAAAGTTTGCTACTGCTATCCTTGCCTACTTATGTTTCTCTCTATTCCATTCTGTACCTTCAAGTGAAGGTTGTGCTTTTGAAACATTGCATGGAACAAAGTAATTAGGATTTGATCTAAGAGGAAAGCTCATCTTCTCCTATGGAAGAAGACGATTGTTTTTCTTCTCATGATGCATCCGTTTTGGATGAAGGCAGTACTAGTCACTGCAATGAGAACAATAGTTCAAATGACGTTTGGACTCGAGTTTGATGGTAGCTGTGCTACAAATGGATCCGGGGCTGGTGTAGTTCTTATATCTCCTAAGGGAGAGATCTTCCCTTACTCTTTCAAGTTGCAATTTGCTAATACTAACAATACGGCTGAATATGAGTCGCTTTTGTTAGGGATGAGCGTTGCATTGAAAAGAGGAATAAAAAATCTTCATGCCCAGGGTGATGCAGAATTAATTGTTTGTCAAGTGAGAAATATATATCAAACTAAGAATGATAGACTCAAGCATTACCACAATTTGGTGTGGGAAAATATTGAAGATTTTGATTCTTTTAATATCTCAGTTGTTCCTCGTGAGTATAATGATCGGGCTGATTCCCTTACTGTTTCAGCTACTTTGTTGGTTCCTCATCTTCACTTTGGTTAGGATAAATATATCATTGAGTTAATATGCAGACCTAGCGTGCCTGACAATTGGGATCATTGGCACATCTTCAATGATGTCAAGCAGATCAATAATTTCTTGCAAGCTGAAGATGGTTTCAACAATTTGTATTTTGAAGGGAGTAATTCTTCTTCTTCTTCTTCTTCATCGGATTCAATGTTAGAAACCTCATCTGAGTCAGATGAAGAAATTCTTCAGCTGAAAAGAAACAAGATTCCTAAGGGTTTGGTTTCACTTGAGAAGCTTTTTGATAAACATGATCGTTATATTAAGAAGCGACAACAAGAAAATTCTATATTTTCAATGGGTTATGAGAAATATAATATTGGTTTAGATGAAGATCCAAAGTTTGTCAACATTGGTAATAACTGCACTTTGGATGAAAGAGATCAGTTTATTCAGCTTTTGCGCCAATACCGTGATGTTTTGGCATATTCATATGATGATCTAAAATCCTTTCAACCCAAGGAAGTGCAACATGACATTCCCCTCAAGCTTGGTGCAAAACCTTTCAGACAGAAGCAGCGCCAGTACAATCCAAAAATTTTAGGTACCATTCTTTCTGAAATTCAAAAAATGCTTGATGCTCGGATTATCTTTCCCATCCATCATTCAACATGGTTGGCAACTATAGTGCCGGTGCATAAGAAGAATGGAGAAATACGTATCTGCGTTGACTTCAGAAATCTTAATCAATTGTCCCTCAAGGACAATTATCCATTGCCAATCATGGATCAAGTTTTACAAACGGTGACATGTTCCGAGATGCTATCTATGTTAGATGGATTTTCAGGATACAATCAGATTGAGGTTAGTGAACCTGATCAACATAAGACTGCAGTTACTACTCCATGGGGTACATTTGCCTACCGTAGAATGCCTTTCGGGTTGATCAATGCAGGGGCAACTTTCCAACGAGCTATGGACTTGGCTTTCCGTGGTATTGTGGGAAGATATGTTGTAGTGTATCTTGATGATCTTACTGTTTTTTCTAAAGATCGTGAGAATCATCTTTTTCACTTACAAGATGTCGCAAGCATGGCATCTTTCTTAATCCCAAGAAGTCAATATTTGGGGTAACTGAGGGAAAACTTCTTGGTCATATTGTTTCTAAGGAGGGGATAAAATTGATCCTGAGAGGGTTAAATCTATTCAGAATCTCCCTTTGTCGTCTAACAAGACTGCTGTTCATTCCTTCTTTGGTAGGGTAAATTTTCTGCGAAGATTCATTCCTGACTTTGCAGAAAAGACTTGTCATATTGTGGATATGATGAAAGGAAAGACTGCTTTCCATTGGAATGCACAAGGCAAATCTGCATTCAATGAAATCAAGGATGCAATTGCTAATGCACCTGTGTTGGTATGTCCCAACTACACCAAGGAATTCATCATGTATGGTTATGCTTCCGAGTATACTATGTCGGCTATTCTGATGCAGAAAAACTCAGAAGGGATTGAATCTCCTATTGCTTTCATGAGTTGTCCTTTAAAGTCTCATGGACTCAAGTATTCCTCTATTGAGAAGAATGCCTATGCGGTTGTTAAAGCAGTCAAGAACTTCCGTTTTTACATCTTGAATTGTCATACCGTTGTGTTAGTTCCTGATACATCAGTCAAGTCAATCTTAACACAACAAGAGTTTGGCACAAAAAGAGGGAATTGGATTGCCAAAATCCAAGAGTATGATTTGGAGATCAAGCCTACAAAGCTTGTTTGAGGAAGAGGACTCTGTTAGCTGATGGCAGAAGGTATTCTAGAGGAGTGAGAGTTGGATGATCTGAAAATCTTCCCAAGGTGCTGTTTGTCAGTACTACTGATGAATGGTACTCTAATATCGCATTTTTCTTGACTTATGGTGAATGTCCACAACATTTGTCATTCAAGGAGAAAAGAAGTATCAAGTTGAAAGCTGCGAACTTTGTATTATGGGATACTGGTTTGTACAAAAGAGCAATTGATGGTACTTTCCTCCGTTGTGTTGATAGAGCACAACAAACCAAATTACTGGAATCTTTTCATGACAAGGCTTGTGGTGGTCATTTTTCTGCACCAGTGACTAGTCACAAAATTTTGAGAGCTAAGTATTATCGGCCTACGCTCTTTCAAGATGCTTTTTGATGGGTGCATAAGTGTGTACATTGTTAGTAGTTTGTGGGCAAACAGAAGCTTGCAACATTTCCATTAAAGCTGGTTATTGTTGAAGAGCCTTTCCGGCAATGGGGCATTGATTTCATTGGTGTGATCAATCCTTCTTCAAGTGCAAGTGATTCGTATGTCCTTACTGCTACAGATTATTTTACCAAGTGGGTGGAAGCAATACCGGTAAAGAACGCTACTTCTGAGATAGTATGCAGATTCCTCAAGGAGAATATTATTTCTAGATTTGGTGTTCCATTCAAAATCGTGACTGATAATGCAGCCACCTTTTCTTCCTCTGAAATTTCACAATTTTTCTTTGAATATAGTATATTGTTAACTCATTCATCCGATTATTATCCCCAAGGTAATGGTTAGGCGGAATCTAGTAACAAAAATTTGATTACTATTATTCGCAAGCTTGTGGAGGAAAATCAAAGGACCTGGCATAAGGCTCTTTTTGATGGTTGATGGGCGGACAAAATTACACCCAAAAGGGCTATTGGTATGTCACCATTTCAGCTTCTTTATGGGATCAATGCAGAAATACCCATTACTTTGGAACTTCTTGCTCTTAAGTTGGCTAAAGCAATTGAGGATCAAACCTATGAGAATACTTTAGACAAAAGGATCATGTATCTTTCTCAGCTGGAAGAACAAAGATCACAAGTAGTGGACCGAATTGCTTAGCATCAGTAACAAGTCAAAGTTCTTTTTGATAAGAAGGCAAAGCAAAGAGGATTCCAAGTTGGTGATCGTGTCTTGCTTTGGGATAAGCGAAGGGAACCGAAAGGTTTACATGGTAAATTTGATTCTCTTTGGCGAGGACCCTTCACTATTCATCGTGTTGCTGGAGAAGATAGTTTTATCTTGGCTTATCATGATGGTACACCATTTGCGCTGCCTTATAATGGTCAGCATTTAGCATTTGAAGCATTACTTTGAATGAAGATTCGAGGTAACTTCTTGTAAATAATGTCTTTTTCTTGTTTGTTTTTTGTCTTTTGTTTGTTTGTTTTTGCTTTGTTTGACTTTGGCATCTAATGGATAAGGGAAGGCACTTAGAGTTCTGGATTCTTTTCTTTCACAATCTTGAAGGATAAATGAAAGAATTTCCCAGTCAGAGCCAGTTGTTGTTTTCATTTTTGAAAACAAAAATAAAGGACCATTACATGAAATTTTTGTGAAAAAATGAAAATTTTTACTCTATGGCATGCTTCCCGAGGCATAATTTCGACTAATCCTTGGACTGGCTTAATCCTCAGTCCATCCTCAAACTACGTTTCGAATTTCGTCGCATTCTGGATTCGTTTTCTCTGTCTTTCCTTCAATTTCGTGTTTTTTATCCCTGACTGCAGGTGGAGAATTTTCCTTGAACTGCAAGTTTTAATGATTTCCATTGTTTTGGTCTTTGTAGGGAAGTTTTTAGCTTGTTACATGTGCACTTTATTGAAAAATAAAAACTTGTAATTTGCTTTAAATTTCCCCTTTATTGTTTTTATTGTTTTTTGGCTTTTTCAATCAAAATAGGGATTTTTTGGTTAAGTTACAAGTAAACTTGTAGTTCTTTCGAAAAACCCCTACTTTAATGATTTTTACATGTAATAGGGATTTTAAATCCCTATTACATGTGTGCAAGTAAATTATAACTTGTTGTAGGGGTTTTATTTCCCCTTTACAAGTGATTTTAAACTTGCATCTCTCTCAAAAAATCCCGATTTTGCCTTGAAAATGAAAAAGTGACAATTTTAAACTTGCACTTTGTCTCCAAAAACCCGATTTTGCTTATAAAGTGCTTTTTTGACATTTTAAACTTGCTATTTGGTCAAAAAATCCCGATTTTGCTTAACATGTTGAAAAAGTGAAATTTTAAACTTGTTATATCATCCAAAAAACCCAATTTTCATTGTTTTATGTATTTCGAACTTGCACTTTCTTCCAAAAAACCCGAATTGCAAGGAAAACCGTTTTTGAGGATTTTTAGTAAAATTTTGTGGAGAATTTGTTGGAGGAGGAAGGCGTTTAGGATTCCTTCCTATTTCCATGCATTTTCAAACACCTTTCACGCCACATGGAGGTTAAGATTGCTGGTTTTTAGCTTTACAACAACAACCACGTTTTTTAAAAAAACCACCTTTTTTGCCATTTGGAATGCTACGAATCAGCAATGTTATGAATCGTTTTTGCTTGGAATGATAAAGCGTTGAAGGTTGAAGGAGATTCAAATATCTTTCATGCCATTTCCCTTGCATTTGCTGCCACGTTTTTCTACATAAGGCGTTTTTGCAAAAACGTGGTTAGCGTTTGGCATTGTGGATTCTCTCTATTTATTGGTTTTTCTTCTTCATTCCAAGATTGATTGCATTTTTGAGAAGCATTTTCAGTTTTATTCAAGGTATGTTTTCCTTTCTTTCTTGTTTCATTTTATTATTTTCTTGTTTTCTTAGTTTTCCTTCCTAGTTGTAATTTTGTAAATATGTTGTTCTTCCCCCAAAAATCGGTTTTTCTGAGAGAGATTTTCCCCTTGATATGCAATTTTTGAATTGCATTGTTGTTCCCCATTTTCCCTCTTTACTTGTATTCAAGATTTTAACTCCCGATTACAAGTTGGCTTGAATTTTTTGTTCTTCCCTTACGGTTAAAGAATTTAACCATTTTTGGTTAAAACTCCAAGTTGAAAAGATGTGAAATACCCCCCCCCTTTCAAAATCGGGTTTTAAAAACCGGATTACATGTTGAAAAGTTCTTCCCATTTTCATGAAAATGACACTCCCGGATTTTCCCATTTCTATCCATTCATGTTTCCCATATCCGTACTTTCCATTTTCGTCATTTTCCGCAAGTCAAATTCTCATTTTCCATCCATTTCTCCATTTGCAAATTTATAAGTGTACTTATATCCGGGTTTTAAAAATCCGATTGCATGTATGTTCTTTCCAACTTGTATACTTGCAAAAATTTTCCCAAGATCCGAAATTGGTCAAAGTCAAGTTTTTCCCATTTCCATATATTTCCCCTCTTTCTCTCACAAAATCGTGAGGTTCAAGAATCGAAGTTTTTCCCATTTGAAGAAGGAAGAATGTTATTTGCAGCTGACTATGATGTTGCCTTAATACTTTTAAGTCTTCATCACAGTATTCCAGGTTTTCAATCAATGTCAGATTTCTCGTCATCTCCAGTTCCAAAAAAGATGAAGTACAAATATGACAAGTATCAGAACGAGGTTGCACCTTCCCAAGTTTCTTCCCCTTTGGATCGTATCAGAGACACAGAAATAGGGCATGTGGATATGTCAGAGTTTGTCAAGAGGGTTGAAGATCCACAAGATAACAATATGCAGCGGCTGTTGGACAACCATATCCATCATGCATCTTCTTTCCCGGTGGCTGCCCTAGAACCTGAATTTGTTCTCGCTTGCGCCCATCATTTTGACAAGGAGACAAGAGTCATAAAAAATGATGATGGTGAGGCAATAATCCGCCTTGACGCAGACACAATCGAGGTCTTCAGAATACCTCCCACACCTGTTTACATGGAAATCTCCAAAGAAAGTGCAACTGAGTATTATGTGAAGAGAGAAAAAGATTGTAAGCGGCATATCACAGGTGGATCCAAGAGCCATGAGCCTCCTTCTAAAGGTGGGCTAAGCTGTACCGCTGTGATTTCAAATGGGAAATAGGAGACACCATAACCATTCTCAGCAGGATAATGGGCCTTGAGCATTCTAATGTTTTTGAGCCCTGGATGTACCAGTTCATCATGTTCATAAGGCAGTGTCATCATATATCATGGGGAGAAGTCATCAGCGATGCCTTGTGTGAACAACTTGCAGCAGTCCCTTCCACGATGACTTTCTACATGAACTCATATTTGGTATACTTGGCAGCATCGATTAGACACTTCCCAGGTCTTTCTACCAAGGGTGATCGCTCACTTATACCAGTTTGGGAATATTATGATCAGTTGCCTTTGAGACCCAACAGACTGCATCTCTGAAGAGTTCAAGATGCATTCTTTGGTTATTTCATGTGTCAGTTTGACAAAACTCTGAGGAACAAAATGGTATCAGATGAGGCATGGGAAAGGGTGTGCGAATATGGATGTTTGTTTCTACAGTTCCCCACTTTCACCTATATGAGAATTGGATGCTATAGTGGTCAGCCATATATGCTTCCTAGATACCCAACTTATAGGATCATTCTTATGGTGTTGGGAAGATAGATCATGGTTGTCCACACTCATCAGTTTGCTAGACACAAGGCTGGAATGGGGATCTCTACCACAAACCCATTGTAAATTGGCCGGTATTTTCTTGTCAGATCTATTAAGGCTAAGGCCATGGAAACTGAAATGCAAAAAATTAAGCTCAAAAGGTTTAAACCTAGAGCTGATTTTGATTATAGGGGTATGAAGGAGAAGATCAAGAAATCCTTTGTGCACGTGCATCGCATTGAAGACATCTGGGTAGATCTCCGCACAGAGGTCGAGGTTCTAAAGATGGATTACTGTAGGCACTGTTGAGCAAATTGTTGATTTGAACTTGGTGGATATCCCACAAGGGATGATTGACGATGGGCATGTACTTAATCCTGAATACATTTCACGGAGGGTTGAGGAAGCTCCACTTCCTTTGATCCAATGGTCACACAAAGAGTGCATACCCATCCTTGAGAGATTTCAGCCTAACTTGGCTAACACTAACGTATGGCTGAAAAGTAATGCTGTTAGACTTATAAAAATCAAGGTTGGAAAAGAAGATGATTCTACGGGGCCTCTTGGACGTAAGTCTGAGATTCAGGTTGACAACAAGGTGCATCGTCTTCGGGCACAAGGATCAAGTTGCGAGTTAGTCGGGCAGTAGTGCTTCTTCCTGAGGAAACGACAGTTCGTGGGAAGGAAAAATCACGATTTCATGTTCAGGTGGTTGATCTAGATAATTCAGAAGAGGGGCAGCAATCTGATGATGCTCCTAAGTCTCCAGTTTTAGACTCGCCTAATGAGATCATTCCCCTAGTTTCCATTGAGACGCCTCTTTCTCCTCCTGATTTGCTTGTGGAGGAATCTCCTCAGAATGTCATTCCCATTTCAGCATACGAGCCACCTCCTGATCATCAACAAGAGTGTGTTGGATGTTCCTGAGGATATTCCTACTTGCATCCAGTTGTCAGAAATTGATACTTCCATTTTTGATTTTGAAGAGTTTATGAGGCAATCTACATGCCCATTGGTAATTGAGCAAACCGTGGTCGCTGTCCAAACAAATATTCCTCCCAGGATGACCAGGGTGATTCAAACAGAAACTGCTTCTCCTTTGCCTACAACTGCTACTGAAGGGGAGTTGATGACTTTACCTCCATGGCTCAGCTCTTTTACTCCGAAAAGGAAGAAGCAAGAAATCTCACCTGATGCCTTTGATTATCAACAACTAAAACAGTCCAGATCCAAAGTTGCTAAGAAGGCCAAGACTATCTCCAGAGTAACTGTTGACAGCAACAAGATGAAGGTAGCTGAAATTGTAGAACCCATTGCAGGTAAGCCACTTGAAGAAATGTTAGCTGGTGATTATATGGTTACAAGGATAGAGTTGGGAAAACAAACGCATGAGGTCATTAAACATGATGCTCAGTTTTCCATAGCTTCGTTGGTACAAAGGTGTGATGAACTTCTAGCAAAGAAAGACAAGCTAGAAGAGGAAAACCGACAACTTATGGCAGCCGTTCATAGAATCACAAAACTTGCTGCTGAAGGGAGTAACTCCATAGGTTCTTCTGGTTCCCAAGAATCAATTCTTGAAGTGGAAAGGGCTGCTCAGAAGGTACAAGCACTGGATTCCTGGGTTGATCAGCTTCATGATCTATGTGCACAGGTGATAAAAGACATTTTTCAGGTGATGTTTAAGTTGGAAACCATTGAGGAAAAACTGGATCAAACTTTTGATACTTTCAAAAAGAATCTGGAAAGTGTTGAAGAAAGTTTGACAATTTGGTGTACCATGCCTCAACAGCAGCTGAGTGATCTATAGGAGCATGCCGTCATCTCTTCCAGGGTCATGTACTTGGATTTTGAAGAGCTTCTGGAAAACAAGGCCCTTGTTCTTAAATCCCTCATTGAGGAGATCGGTGATGCAACGAGATTCCAGGGTGAAGTTTTCCGAGATATTGTCTCACATTGTGAAAGGGCCTCTTGCAACATATTAGGTCAGGATGGAGAGCTGATTCTAGAAGAAGTTCTTGCTGATTTACAAATGAGGATTCATAATGAATGGAGGAGCGAACAATTCTCGGCCGCTTCAATTCAAATATTGATGAAACACCAAGCCTTTTTGCATGAAATCCAGTCCATCCTAGATAAAAACAACTTTGTGCTCATCCGATGTCATGACACCATTGTGAAGACTATGGTTGTTGCGAAGAACACCCATGAACCAAATCCCGAGGAACTACAAATAAGCATCCAAAAATTAAAGGATTCGTGTCTTCACGTGCTTCAACTTAAGTGTTTTTCAACACTTGTTGTATTTTTCCACTTTTGTAATCTTTAGTTGTAGTTTTCCTTTCGACAAGTTACATGTAAAAGTATTTTTTGTAAAATGCAAGTTAATTCATTTACTTGCACTTTTGTAATTACATGTAAGGCAACTACAAGTTGTGTTCAGTTAGGATTGTAGTTGGAATAAGTCTTTGTTAGTTATTGAAGTCTTAGTTAGTTATTGAATAAGTCTTGGTGGTTGAGAGAATTTCTCAAGTTAGTCGGGATCCTCCCAACTTTTTCTCATGACTTCTCTTCTATAAATACTTGAGGGGGTCTATTGTAATTTTTTATCTTTCTGGAAAGCAAGCAAAAACTCTGTCAAATTTGTAGCAAAGAAGTCTTTGAGCTTTTATGTGTAAATTGAAAGATTGAAAGGAAGAGAAGAAAATTACTCAAGCTTTGAGTCTTTGTGCTACATTCTTGAGTTGGTGTTCCATATTTCCTTCTTTGCAAGTGTTTCTTTGAGAGCTTAATCGAATTTGATTTGCAGTCTTTGAGGTGCAGGTATTGAAGATTAAATTAGTTAAAGTAGAAGTTTTATTTGAAAAAGCTGTAAGACTTTGTTCTTACACTTGTTCTTAAACAGAATTTAGAAGTCGATTTTGTGTGAAATAGCTGTGAGTCTTTGAGCTTACACTACTTCTCATTGTTTTAGTAAGAAAAAGAATAAGATATTTCAGTCTTTGAGCTTTTAGGAAACTTTATTTCCTTTCTCTCATTTCATTTCGAAAGTTGTTACTGCTGTTTTATTTCAAATTGCTATCACTTTTCTGTGAAGAGAAAAGGATATTGTCTTTCTTGAAAGAAGAAGAAAGATTGCTGTCCCATCCTATTTTATTTTTAAAGTTGTAGTTAGATAGGGGGAGCCTTCCCTTAATTAGGAGAGTTTTACTCACATACTGTGGTTCAAACCACAATTTTATATATTTCCCCAAGTGTACAAAATTTTCAACCAACAAAAAGAATAAGATATTCCAGTCTTTGAGTTGTTATAACTTGTCCTTTATAGCATTAGTATAGAAAAGGGTAGATAGGACTTCACATAATGAAGTCTTTGAGCTTGATATTGCTGTCCCGTCCTGAAGGAAGTGACAGAAGTCTTTGCGCTTTCAGGAAACTTCATTTCCTTTTTCTCATTTCATTTTGAAAGTGGTTACTGCTGTTTAGATCAAATCGCTATCCTTTTCTGTGAGGAGAGAAGGATATTGTCTTTCTTGAAAGAAGAAGAAAGATTGCTGTCCCATCCTATTTTATTTTCAAAGTTGTAGTTAGATAGGGGGAGCCTTCCCTTAATTAGAAGAGCTTTACTCACACGCTGTGGTTGAAACCACAATTTTGTATATTTCCCCAAGTGTACAAAATTTTCAACCAACAGCGAGTCTTGGTGAGTCCAAGGCGAGTCCTTTTAAAGTCCGTAAACTATGGTGATGCAGAAGCATCCCTTGTTCTTGGCAATCTTGCATCACCCAAAAACATTTACATTCCAGTTTATTTTCTTGTTTTGTTCTTTGTTCAGTTCGGTTTGCAGTTTCAGCATTTCATTCTACGTTTTGCCACATTTGTTCACTGGATCTTGTGGAATTTGATTTTGCTTGCGGACATGTTCATTTACCTTATCGTAGGTCCGCGGGTCATTTGGATCTTTTTCCGGCAGGTTATCGCTTCTTGAATATTGGACAATTTTCTGATTGGAGCACTGGATCCCCGTGGACCTATTTGCTAATGGAGAATCTTGCGGATCATTTCCGTAGCTTGCGGAGCTTAATTTCGTATCCGCTAATGTTCCTTGGTTCGTGGCCTACTTTTCCCCTAGGTCCGCACATCATTCCATGTTTTTGGAGGAATTATTTTGGCGGAGGTGGACATAGTTGTTCTACACGTTACGACTTCTTCATCGGCAATTGTTTTCATCTTGGGCCGACGTGGATCACCCTAGAGCTTCGAATATCATATAAATCGATGTAACTAAGCATATGGTAGATAGTTAGGACATGGAAGAATAATCAAAAGATTAGGAGATCCAGAGTTGGCTCGCAGTCTTGCTTGAGACCGGATACTATATTTTGAGCATGTTGTAATCAGGCCTGTGTGTCGAATTTGAAAGCCCGCATGCTGCCAGTCAATTTGTATTTGAATTCTGTTTAGTCCTAAATGTATGGTTGGTGAATGAACAGATAACACAGTATTTTCCACACGTATTAAATATTCATGTAACAGAACACTCATACATCACAGCATAAATGACAATGATACTAGTTAGACCAGAAGAGTTATATCTTTATTCCAGTGTCCCGAATGTCCATACATAATCCCCCCTGCGGAGGTTCCAACCAAACAATATAAAGACCCGACGGTAGGTCAAGTTGCCAACTGTCACCAATTCCCAACTACCTGGCGGGAACCTCTCGGCGACAACATAAACATAAACACAACATAACACACTTATAAATATTATTCTTACTAACATACGTTATTTACCCCTAACATTAGCCCCCTTGAAAATGTAGTCGTCTTCTAGACGACTTGTTGGTATTTGTTTTACCATCTACCAAACATTAGGATAGGATACCCGAAGGTATTCTATCCTCTCCTGAAAAATCACTACTGATTCCAAGATCTATATGTGCGAACAAGCGACTTTAGTGGAATAACTTCTTGGGTAGTGTATGCTGAAATTTTCAAGGGGGACTTATGTTTGACAAGTATTCTTTTGAACTGCTGAACTTAGATGGATTTAGGAATTTAGGCTCTTCTTTTTTTTGGGGGGATTTTCTGGGATTTAGACTTTCAAAAGAAAGGGAAAAAGAGATAGGGTTCAGGAAGGCTAATCTGATCCTACGAATTCTGGAGACGGTATCAACTGGATGCTTTCGAGAAACCAAACCTTGCTTCGCCACACTAGGGACAACTACACAAGGCCGGTGCAATCTTCAATGGGTTGTGCTTATGATCGAGATGTTGGGATGCACAGGGGATGGGCTCAGACTAACTTTGCACGGTAGAATGGAAATCATCCATTTACCAAAAGTATGAGCAGAAATACACCATCAATTGATACTTATCAAATCCTTCATTCAAATTAACAACAATGAAAGCAAATCTAAATTATTTCTAACTAAGTGTTGAGGCAATTGAAACCATGCAAATCATTCAAATAATAGAGATTACAAAGCAGCGCACATGCAATATATTATCTGGAAATGACCTTAAGCAACAATACATCAAAAACCTCACCCTTTTCAAACGAGAGGAGGCAACCTTATATAGTTTCTCAAAAATAAATGAATGGCCGAGATCAAACAGTGATCAAGGGCCAAGATTGAAAGTCCCAAACCCTAATTAGGGTTTCCCGAAATACTATCAGTTCAAGCAAATGAAAGAGTGACAAGTGGCACAGCTGCTAATTTTACTGAGGTGAGTGGCCACTTTCCTCTTTCAGAGATTCAACGTATCTAGACACCATGAGCTTGACCTCCTCCATGGTGACACTTGGCAAACCGCCAATTTGGAAGTTGACGAGATCCACATCGTCGGCGCATGTAGCAAGGATGCCTTCCCACTCCACTGCTTGGGTGAGGAAGTTGTAATCGATGGAGAGGAAGTTTGCAATCTTAGAAAGATCGCCTTTGTCAATCATCCGTGAATCTCAGAAGAAGCTTGTCTGAATCCTGGCTCTCAGGTTCTCTGCTTGTAAATGCTTCTCCCTTAGGCTTTCCTTTTGCCAGATCTATGACGCCACCCGGAATACCTTGCCCAGGATCTCTCTAACCCTTGCCTCTGTCTCAAAACACTTGGTCTTGAATTTCTTCAGAACCTCATTCTGAGTGACCAGAGCATAGTACCACGTGTCGAAGTCGTACTTGTCTTCTGTCTGTATGATGCCTGCATCCACTAAGCTCTTCTTTGACATGCCTCGGATAACTTTCAGGTGAGGGAGTATTTCATTTTGAATTTCATCCACTTCTTCCCAATTGGATGATAGATCCTGGATATGATCAATCAACAAAGAAGTTGCCACATGTGCTGATACTAAGTTTTCTACTAGGGTGTCAGCACGTATCACAGCGTCTGAAATCCATTCCTTTTCTTGAGTGTATGATCCCTTCATCTCATCATAGTCCTTCATTGATCCTTGCTGAAGAGGTTGTGGTGGAGTAGTTGGGACTTCATGGTTGAGCGGGCTGGTAAGGTGAAGAACATACTTCCTCCACTACTAGTTCTCTTCTTCCACTTTCTTTCTCTTTTCTTTCTCATGAGCCAACCTTGTCTTTAGAACATTACAGGAGTCGTCAAAATATTGGATCTCCTGGTCCTGGGTAGGCTTACCCATCTCTATGGTGGTGATCTTGTAGTCATCTGCGGTGACATTGTCCCTAGGCTTCCCTTCTTTGGGCACTGCTATTTGGACTGTCCTGAATCCGACACTATCTCTTTGGATCAAGGAGAACTTCCTGGCTGGTTTGGGCGGTTTAGCTGCGGCGGGTTCATTCACCTTCTCCAGGAATGCTACGGTAACCTCCTCGGTTGAGTGGACATCCTTGGGAACCTTGGCCTTTATCCTTGCTCTGAGCCAATCAGGAATGGTTGATTGTTCTACAGTGTTCCGATCAAACTCATCGTCTGCTTCTCCTGAGTTCGCTGGTATGCCATCCAAGAAAATTATAGGGGCTTCATCCTGCCCCCTGTCTGGAGTTCGGAAGACCTTCTCAACCACCTCCTCAACTGGCTGGGAAAGCACTCTTACTTCATCACCACTCATATAGATGTTCATCTTGTTCCCCAATTGTACTCTGATCAGGTGCAATGGAAGTAGCGCTTAGGATGGAGTGACTTTCGCAGGATTCTCTTCTCTCAACTACAGCCCTTTTCCCTGTGCACTTTGTGGAGCTTCCACCCAACTCCTTTCTCTTTTGAGGTCCAACGCTTTCCGGATTCCGAGCATCACCGACAGAGGTACAAGGGTGGATGGACAGAGTATCATCCACTCCCATTAATTCATAAGTTAGAACCATAGCTTTGGCCTTCAATTTTTTTGTCTTTTCATATGCCCACCACCTTGAGTACTCAACCACTGACCTCATGAGGTCTGCTAGATCTGATTTTTCTCCCTCTGTCCAATCTATCAAGACTAAAGGTTCATTCTTCATCTTCTCAAAACCCGGCTGCTGAAGTTCTAGGCTTTCTTCCACCTGATCGGCAACTTTGAACACTTCCATTGCTCTCACCATACTTAAAGGAATTCTTGACCAGAACCTCTTCCGGATCTCGAAACTATCGGCTGCATTAGCCGAGTAGTCTTCCAGATCCAGTCTGTGCTCAAACGTTGTCCCTTCAATCTTCTTTATCCTATGGAATGGATCAAAATCTTTTCTTGCCTTGTATTGGTAAAAGGGATACTAGGCCTGTTCTTTCTCAGCGGTAGCTGTAGCTTGTGATGATGGAAATGTTTCCAGCCCATTACCAATTGTAAGTGAGGATGTCCCTGCCTTCTTTTGCTTATCCCTTTGAATCACTATATACTCCTCCAATTGTCTCACAACCTCGAGCAACACCACTCAGTTGGTACTGTAAGCTGGAAGCTTGTATGGAGGACCAGAGAATCCCTGAATTCAGAGGTAAGTGAACTTTGGATATTGGATGTACCAACACCCGAATCGACCGATGAAGTCCATAGACTCTTGAGAGAGCCTTTGGTGCAGGCCACCTTGAAGGGTCCGGGTAATGTGCATCAGGAAGGCATCATTTACCCTTTTCAAATGGAACTTCTCCTCCATATGGAGCTGGGGATAGCAATCATATACCGGAAATTGGTTCTCCTTGTTCCCAACTTCTCCTCTACAAGTGAGACCTCTATACCTGTAGGTCCTGGCTAAAGAATAGAACAAGTAAGAACTCATGAAGAAAGTCCTATTCGCCTCCAGATTCCTTAGCTGGCTGTCTAAACTGTCTCTGATCATACGGGCCTAGTCTATCATTTTTACTCCATTGATTATTTCATTAATGAAATAATACATGCAGGGTTGGAATGGAGCTCCCTGAGGATTTCCTATTATTCTATTGAGCAAGACAATCATGTCCCCAATGTCCTCCTTGAAGTATGCTCGCACTAGGCTTTTTCTCTGGAGTGTAGAGGCGCTCTTCCTCGGCTTGTCTAGCCAGGAATGATTAACTATGGCATCATATTCTTCTAGGTGATCATGGTACAGACTGTCAGCTTCGTCCTTGGTCATATATACTGTGTGGTGGTACTCCAGGATCCTGAAGGCCTCTTTGATGGCCTCATCGCTGACATTCACCAACACTCTTCCATCAGGTGCAACAATATCCTTACTGATGGGGTTGTAGTGTTTGGCACATTCAACTACTAGTTCATTGCATTGCATGGTGGGGAGGAAGCCGGTAGCGTGCACGATACCACTCTTCATCATTTTTCGCGCAATGGTGGTGGGCACAAGGTTGTGCAGACCAAACATTCGCTTCTTAAACTCCCTCAGATTGATGTGTTCGAGGTTGGTGTCGCTGATGTTCTTCCACTTGGAAGTCATCCTTGACTCTGGAGGAGCATCTTTATCTCCATCTTTTCAAATTTTATCTCCATCTTTTCAAAATTTTGGCGGACTTTGCCAACCTCTCCAAGGTATGGTGGACTTTGGCTAGAACTCCTTCATGGCCTCTCTTAACGTGAAAATTTGACAAAGGCATTGGGGCGGACTTGATGTTTTCTCCTCCATGGCTTGCTTTACCTTGGCGGACTTTGGTGTTGACTCCTCCATGGCCTCCTTTAGGTGGGGCGGACTTTGGCTATGACACCCATGGACCCTCCTAGCCTATGGCGGACTTTGGAGGTTGCTCCCAACACTTGGCAAGCTTGGGCGGACTTTGTTGTTAGCTCCTTCCTTGAGCGGACTTTGGAGACACCTCCTAGGGCGGACTTTAGGCATCCCTCGTCTTGGGCGGACTTCAGCCTTAGCCCCTTCCTGGCTTCTCAAGCTTTGGCGGACTTTGGCTTGGCCTCCTTCATGGCCCTTTCAACCTTGGGCAGACTTTGACCTTAGCACCCATGTGACCTCTATAGACTTGGGCGGACTTCAACCCTTGCTCCTCCATGGTCTCCATCAAGGTAGGGCGGACTTTGGCCTTAGCGCCTTCATGGTCTCCTTCCTCCTTGGGCGGACTCTGACCTTAGCGCCTTCATGGTCTCCTTCCTCCTTGGGCGGACTTCAACCCTTGCTCCTCCATAGTCTCCTTAGGGGGGGCGAACTTTGGAGTGGGCACCCATGTGACCTCCAAACTCATGGCAGACTTTAGGCAAGGCGCCCACAGAGATCCCTAAGGCACGGCGGACTTCATGCATGGCTCCTTCATGGCTTCTTCAGCCTTCGTGATGGGGTTTGAACCTGCGGAAACACTGCAAAACCCTTGTTAGCCAGACTTACAAGAATTTTCAAAGAAATTTCAAAATTTCACAGTTTAATCTAATTTAACCGGATTAACTTGAAATTTGAAATCCGTGCTTAGGTGGATCATCTGAAAAAGCAAAAAGCCTAAAATCTAGGGATTCAGCTTTTTTAGATCAAAACTTGGAATTTTCGAGTTCCAAGCGAAGCTGGCCAGCAGTACAAGTGTAAACCCTAGGTTTGCATCCCGGAAAAAGCAAAAAGCCTAAAATCTAGGGGTTGAGCTTTTTTAGATCAAAACTTGGAATTTTCGAGTTCCGGTTGGAGCTGGTCGATGGTGCAAGTGTAAACCCTAGGTTTGCATCCCGAAAAAGCAAAAAGCCTAAAATCTAGGGATTTAGCTTTTTAGGTCGGAACTTGGAATTTTCGAGTTTCGGTCGAAGCAGGTCAGTGGCACAAGTGTAAACCCTAGGTTTCCCTTCTGAAAAAGCAAAAAGCAAACATCCCTAAAAATTAGGAAAAACTTTCTAAAAATAGCCATATCGGGGATCGGGCTGAAAATGCCAAAAACAAAACTTCCTAAAAAATAGGAAAAAGCAAAAAAGCAAACTTTCTAAAAATAGAAAGTTGTCCAAATTCGTCCAAATCAATTGCGATCTTCGTCTTTTGGCCTCTCTAAGCACTCTGGTGGTGTTCACACTTCGGAATCACATAACTTGGAAAAACTAACTTTCAATCGTCAGGGCCTGAAATACTCTAAACTGGACAAGGCTTGGTGAAACTGCAGCAAAAGGTCACAGGATACTAAAAAAATCCTAGAAAGCAGGAAAAGAGAGGGTCCCCATTTGCAATGGGGCGTTGTGTGAAAAAGGTCACAACACGACTTAGACAATAAGAGCTGAAATATAAAACATAAACTAGGACCGAGAAGAGGGAGGAGGCGTCCCTGTAGTGGCCGGAGAAGAAAGTTGTTGTCCGGTGTGAAGTCTTAGGTTCTTTTCTGCCAGCAATTGCCGTTCTCGTGCCTTCTTTACCATGTGGGCAGCTTCCAACAATTTTTTATCTTTTTGCTGCATCTGTGAGGTACCGTACGAGCACTTCACATCCCCTGCCTCATCTTTCTCCGCTGGTACCGTACTGGCACTTGTTGGTACCGTACCAGTTCCGGCTGGCAGAGTACCAGTTCCTGTTGGCACCGTACCAGTTCCTGTTGGTACCGTAACAGTTCCTGTCGTACCAGTTCTTGTTGGTACTGTACCGGTAATTGGAGCTGCACCAGTACCTGTTGGTTTCTCGAGAGCACCCAGTTGATACCGTCTCCCGAATTCGTAGGATTAGATTAGCCTTCCTGAACCCTATCTCTTTTTCCCTTTCTTTTGAAAGTCTAAATCCCAGAAAATCCCCCCAAAAAAAGAAGAGCCTAAATTGCTAAATCCATCTAAGTCCAGCAGTTCAAAATACTTGTCAAACCTAAGTCCCCCTTGAAAATTTCAGCATACACTACCCAAGAAGCTATTCCACTAAAGTCGCTTGTTCGCACATATAGACCTTGGAATCAGTAATGATTTTTCAGGAGAGGATAGAATACCTTTGGGTATCCTATTCTAATGTTTGGTAGATGATAAAACAGACACCAACATAAAATGGCGCTAGAAGGAGGGCATGATCAAAATGAGTGATACTTGTAGCTTTTGAACAATTGACATCCAGATTCTACCAATTCATACTTGTGAGCAATTACCCAGAGCTTTTTAACCCTCCCAAGCGCAACATAAAATGGCGCTAGAAGGAGGGCTTGATTATCATCAAGTTTTGACCAGCTAAAGTAACCTATTCTGGATAGTAGATATGAGGCAGCATGGTATTGCCGCATGAATTTCCATTCAATCTGCCTTTTGAACAACCTGAACAAGGACTAAATCAGTCCTGCATTACAGATCAATTGCGGGCACTTGCTTGGAAATCAAAAGTAAATTACTCTCAGTTCAGACAAGTAAGTTACGTTATTGCCACGAAAGAAGAAAAAGGAAGACAAATAGAGACTGTGATCAAAGAAAATCTAGAGAGACAAAGGATTTCTACCCTTCACAAGCAAGTTCTAAAAGAAATCCTACAATTTTCTTCCTAGTCCACTAACATGGTAAGAGATGGGTCTGCCCATCAATCCTCCTGAACTAGGAAGAGACCCCGAACCAGTGATACAACCAGATTTGAGCTTCAACGACGAACAAGAAGACATCATCATCGAATTATATAGCTTAGCCTGGTCTGTGAAAAGAAATTATCCTGACTGGTGTCGAATGTGCTTCGTCCTAGAAGAAGAAGAAGAGATTGCTAACCGCATCAACGCACAAAATCAGAGAGAACAAGAGGAAGTTAATCCAGCCCCTGAACCTGCTCTTGCACTGCCTCAGCAAGAATAAACGCTACGCTAGATCGCATAAGTTCTTTCTCCCCGGAGAAATTTCAGAGGATCCTCAAATCAGCACAAGGTTCATCCAAAGAGTTCGTAGAATTGGAATGACCCACTAGATCTAGACAAAAAAGAGAAGTTTCGCCAGAGAAAGGAGAGAATCAGGCAGAAGAAGATAGACCAGAGGTGGAAGACATTTCCAATTTATTCCAAACCCCCTCCCCTCAAGTCCCAAGCACTTCGCCTTCAGTCTCCTTTACACCAATTGCCCAACAAGTTCAGCGAGTGATTTCCCCAGCAAACATCCCAATGGCGTGGCGTCCGGCCAATGCATCCCCTATGGTCTTCACAGCCTATAATGCAATGCCAAAGAGCCCTGAACACTTCTGTTCTAGGTTTCATAGTAGTGACCTAAGTCGCTCAGCTGATGAACATATCAAGATTTTTGAAGATCTCCTGCATAATAGAGATATCTAGCATGAAGACGTGGCTTGTAGGTTGTTTCCTTACACCTTTGATGAAGAAGCCTCTCACTGGTATATCCACCTGCCAGCTGACTCCATTCATAATTGGCAAGAGATGAAAGATATCTTCTTAGAAAAATTCAGATCGCCAATCTCTCCATCTGAATTATATCGACAGTTTGTGGAAATAAGAAGACAAGAACATGAACCTATTAGCACTTTCAATAATAGGTTTCACAAAGCATATACAAGACTAAGAGATCCCTACAACCTGAATAATGTTGCCGCACTGCCTGTTTACTATGCAGCATTGGACCGCCTCACTTCCATGTTTGTAAAAACAAAAGGCACCCTCCCAACCAATTTGAAAGAAGCTTATGCTTCAGCTATTTCAGTCAGCAATGATCTGGAAGTAGGTGCTGCTACAGGATCCTTGAACTATCTAGGAAATCCCGCTGCACAAGGACAAGTCCAAAATATCAATAGAGCATTGTCTCAGAATACTCCGGTGATGAACCCAATTCCTATAGCCAGTAATCAGATGGTTCTTCACCCTGGAAATCCTGTCTCACAAGTACCACCGCCGCAGTCGGTATACCTCCAAACGCGACAACTTCCAGTTGGACCTCAGAGGAGAAAGAAGAAATGAGGGAATTAGTCAATCAAGTAAAGAAGCTGTCGGCGAAGGTAACCTATTTGAAAGGACAGAACAACCAAATGCAGAGAAATTATCAAGGAAATCACCCAGGACAAGGTTCTTCCGGATATACAAGAGACGGTCAAAATTTCCAAAGAGACAATCAGGACTACCAAGGGAATAATCAGAATTTCCGAAACAATAATTAGGTTCCCCAAAAGAGAACATGGAATACTGGGCCCAACAACGGTACTGTACCATCCCCTTTGGATAGCCAACCTGCTGCAGATAGTCGTCCCGCAGACAAAGTATTCCTGGCAGAAGCTGCACTATCAGGATGGTGTAGGTTGCACAGTACTGATCAGCATTCCGAGTTACAATGCCATGAATTCCAGGTAGCAACAAACATTTTCCAAAGTGAGAGAAGGAATTCAGGAGTAGAAGAAGCTCCGCCGACTGGGTATGAGATTGTTCCAGTAACAAGATATGATCAAGCTTTGGTCATAGAAAATGTCAGGTCCCCATTCCAGAATGGGCCATCATACCAGCCTAACCAAAGATTCCCACCCGCATCTGCTAATAGCCCCGTGAAACTACCACAAGGTCAAGTTAAGCCTGAAATCCAATTAGTATCGAACTAGCCAACCACCATCAATGGCTATAACTTCCCCCCATTATATGATAGTGTTTTAGTTGAAGGCACTAGGGAAGTACAAGCATTCCAACAAACGTTCGGAAATCAACCTCGTGTATACCAAAGGAATGCTCGATACAATGAGCCTTTAACCACATCTATTCCTTCGAACAACTTTCAGACCCCACCGAATCCCAATGCTACCAATGCACCAGCACCTCCTAGGGATTCTCCCGAATATCACCAGCAGAATGTCCAACCCAGTAGTTCAAAACCTGTCAGTTCCTATCAAGTTGACCAAAGGCGACTAACGGATCCCCAGCTAGGGCCCATTCACACCCAGACAAAAGACAGCCCTAAGGAGGAATTAAAGAGGCTAAGTTCATTTGTGTTAGAAGAATTAAAAAGGATAAAAGTCAGTCTGCCTTTGATTGAATTGATGAAAATCCACGAAATAAGAGAAACAATCTTTGGTAGTATTACTGAAGTTGGGGCACCAAGAATCCCTCAACCAAATGCCGTACACAGGGACGGTCAATGTTCCCGCTGATACCAATATTGTGTCATCCGATGTCCCACGACAATCTCCAAATTTTGTAGGCATGATGCAGACTTCAGTTGAAAACCAAGAAAGCATCACACCAGAAGAAGTCCTCATGGACACAAACATATTCTAGGAAGAAATTCTAGCAAAAGAATTATCACAAAGCTCAAACAGTGGGGATTCTCCCTTCAAAGAGCAAGGAGAGGAACCAGGAAAGAACCAAGTAGTTTTCTACCAAGGGAAAGATGAACCTGCTCCATTCCTGTTGTCGGCAAGGATATTTGGTAAAATGTTGCATAATTGCCTGGTAGACTTCGGGGCCTCCAGCAATGTAATGCCACTAGCCGTTTGTCAAAAATTAGGACTTGTTCCGGCAAGGACTAATATCTCTGCCGTAGACATCCTAGATGGATATGGCATGTTGTTAAGTAGGGGTTGGTCCAGAAGACTGAATGGATACATTTCCACTGACTTCTCTCACATGTGGTTGCCATGGAAAGGGGTTCCCAATCAAATCAAAATTGATAGTACCCCAAGACTCAAACTAATGATTACGGAATATGGAGAAAATAACGAGATATTGTTCCTTGAAACAGACCTAGGGTCCTATACACCTAGGGCGAATGAAATTCTGACACTACAAACCTCCTCCATAGGGGAAACCAATGTAAACCTTTCCGACTCCACAGTGATGTAAACCTTTCCAACTCCACAGTGATGGACGATCCAGATAAAGAGAAAAGATTGTTCGAGAGTTTCAAAGAATTTATATGGACGAACGTGTGTCGGAGAGCTGAGATGAGGAGTAAGATTCATGAGCTATTGCTGACCAATTGGTGTCGGGTTCTGTTGACGTGTATTTTGTACACTATCAAACACAAAATAAAATACCCAAGGATACCTTATCCTCTCTTGAGTAAAGTCTCCGAATGCTGAAGATATCGCGAAAAGGATCAATCGGGATGACTTCAAGGTTCTTGTATGTAGGATCTCTACGTGTGGATAAGCTCTCTGTGGTATGATGTGATTTGCTGGAATCACAAGGGGACTTACACTTGATGACTGAACTTCTGATCTACTTTGAATATTGCTGGAACACAAGCTCTTACTAGCTTAGATTTGAAAAAAGAAAAAAAAAAAGATGAGGGCGAGAAAAAGATCTAATCCTAACACTGAGAATGTAAGAGCAATGAATGATCTTTGATGGAATTCTAACTAAGTCTTGTTTTGACATCCCAGGACCATCTCCACAAGGTTAGTGTGATCTTCGAAGGAAAGCTTTATGATGTTCAAATCATCACTGCAGGCATAGACACCATCAGGTTGATGCATATCAATGAAGAAGCGACAATTGAAGTTAAGCTTAAGCTGAATGATTCCAGTTGACTACACAAGGCAAGTTTGCAATCAACAAACTGCTAGTAGTATGGATATACGAATTCCACCATCAATCAAGCACATTTCTTCCATTCATCTAATCATCTACCATCTAGGATTGAAGATTCAACAAGAAACCATGCATATTGCAAGAAACGACACACTTCACCATTACTTCAATGAAAATGGAGTTTGTTTACAATCAATGGCAACAATTTCTTGCCTTGTCCTCCTATTCTACTCTAATTGCTATTCTATGAACTAGCTAATCACCTTCTAACTACTCTCTATCTGTCTTCTATTAACTGCTTCTATATATATATATCCCTTTACAAATGAAATGCCAGGGCTTATATAATGCCCTCAATGCAATTCGATGGCTTAGATCAATTTGAGATCAATGGCCAAGATTCAACAATAAAAACCCTAATTAGGGTTTGTTACAACCATTACATAACATTTAATGCTTGACCAATGATAAAATTGTATTGCTTGGACACATGTCCTCTCTGGAAAAATCGACCAATGGATAGCCGGGGTAGGTACATCGAAGTTTGTGCCACCTTCCATGAATTAGGTACATTGAATCTGGACATGCTGAGGTGGACCACACTGACTGGAGAAGTGATGACTAGGATGCCACCTCGTCTGACACTTGTATCTTGGTAGATATTCAACTTGATGTTGTTGAGAAGCTAGCTTCAATTAACTCTTCTGGAACTATCTGCTTCTTCAACGAACCCTTTGCTCTGACTTCTTTTGTCTCTGATGATGATGTACCTCGCCTTGGAACGCTGGATTGGAAGAGGTCACCCTTATCCTGATGATGCTGGATCGAAGAAGGTCGTCCTTGTTGATGTTTGATCGAAGAAAGCCATCCTTGTCGATGCTTGATCTTCTTGGAGGAGATCGTCCTTGATCTGGCTCGATTTTACAACTCCGGAATCTCCATTTGATGCCTACACAAAATATTAAAGTTAGTCTTTTGAGCATCAAACCTCAAAGCATGAAATTTAAGATCTTTCAAAGGTAAAACTTAAGATATTAATTTGAAAAAAGTCATGATAAATCAAGAACTACACATTTTCAAATTAATAATGAATGGAATTTGGATCTTCAAGACTAAAACTTTACAAAATTGCAATGGGATCACAATAAGTCTTGAATAAGAACTTCAAAAATGATTCTTCATACCTCTTCCTTTGAGTGCTTAACTACCAAACCTTGAAAAAATGAAGGAAGAAGACCGGATTTTGTTGGGCAAGATTTATAGTCCTCCCTTGGATGAAGTACGCCTCCTTTGGCCTTCAAAAGAGCTTCACCTTCCACTAGCTTCTCCAAAATCTGGAAATTCACCTTCAAACTTGCAAGAAAATTGCCTCTCCAATAGCCTTCAATATGAATTTCGCTCCTCAAATTGCTCTCCAAATTCGCACTTGAAAGGATGATTGAATGATTTGAATGATGAAAAAACACACCTCCAATATATAGAGCGCTTTACCTTGATTCTTGTTGAGGCCGACCTAGCAAATAAGCTTTAAAATAAAATAAAATCCCACTAAGAAGAAGGCTGACTTAACAATAAAGGCAAAATAATGATTATTAAGCGCTCAACTTTTAATTTGTTTTAATTTCACAAAAAATTAATTTTAAATGCCTTTATAATAGAAATTCGATTTTTTTGAGGCCCAAAATTAATTTATTAAATGCCATGCGCCTTTATTAAATGCCAATTTAATTAATTTTTTTTTTCAAATATTTTGAAATTGGCGATTTTGGCATTTCATGCGATTTGGAAGATATCAACGTTGGGATATGGCAAAAAAATAATGAGTGCCAATGACTTCGCTCTGGTCCCTTGGAGAGGGACATGAGTACTTTTTCATTTTTAGGCTAGGATTCTCAATTTTTTGAAGTCAAACCTTTGTTCACCATGCTTTAGAAGATCCTTCCCATCTCACCCAACCTTGCCTTAGCATAATCTCGGAGGGAATTTGTTGTTTTCATAAAAAGCGCCCTAGTCCTTCAGTGAGGGACAGGAGCACTTTTGAGTCCTTGTGGAAATTCTTGATCACATTAATCTTCAAATTACCCTCAAGGCGTAGAATATCACATTTCACTCCATCTTGAGCCTTGGTAATAAAAATATCATTTCAAAATGCAAGGTAAATGGTCATATTTGGAAATTGCGCCCTGGTCCCTTGGTGAGGGATAGGAGCACTTTTGCCAATTGTCGTCAAAATTTGCAACTCTTGCATCTCAATTCCATTTAAGGCATTTTAAACACTTTTTCAAACTTGCGCCTTGGCCTCAATTTGTCCAAAATTGGCGAGAAAGGCTAGATAACATGTTAAGCGCTCTGGTCCCTTGGTGAGGGATGGGAGCACTTTTTGGAAAATCGCTCTGGACCCTTGGAGAGGGACAGGAGCACTTTTTTCATCTTCGCATACTTCTTTGTTCTTTAAACCTCTCAATTGCGTCTAAGGCATAAAACATCATTCGTCCTTCCCATCCAAGTCAAGTTTTACCATAAAATATCAAACAAAGAGGAGAAACTTGAAAAAGTGCCATGGTCCTTCAGTGAGGGATAGGAGCACTTTTTGTCATTTGGGTTGATTTACTCCTTTGTGGACCGCTTAAATTATATTCAATGGACAAAACATGCTTCCCTTGACCTCTTCAAATCGTAAAATCACTTTAATCTTGCAAAGGCAATGCAAATTTGAAATTCAAGCTCCGGTCCTTCAGTGAGGGACAGGAGCACTTTTTGCCCTCTAAGCCAAATTGTCTCACTTTTCATCTTGAAATTCCTTTGCTAGGGAAGATTTCATCTTACTTCACGCTACGAATAAGAGTTAATGCCCAATAAAGGTCTAAAATTGTGCATATAGAGAAAAGCGCTCTGGTCCTTCAGTGAGGGACAGGAGCACTTTTGACCTTCTAGGCAAAAACCTCATCATTTCATTGTCTTCGATCAAGTCTGGATGCTCTATCACGTTCATTTCGTCGTCCACCATGCCTTTGATGTCTCAATTTGATCAAACAAGGTCAGGAATGACTCAAATAAGCTTTTTCGCCCTGGACCCTTGGTGAGGGACAGGAGCGCTTCGCCTTGGTTCCTTGGAGAGGGACATGAGCGAAATGCGCTCTGGATCCTCAGTGAAGGACAGGAGCGAAATTTGACTTTTTGAACTCTCTATCAGGATAATTTTTATGGAATATAACATTTAAGTATAAGAAAGAAGTTTCTTGTACTTTAAGCTATATTCCATATATACTTTCAGGATGTTTGAGAGTGGTTTCAGACCTCCAGGAGTTATATTGCAAAATCTAGTTTTTGGAGGATTTTCAATTTCCAGACTTAGTCAAATTTCAGGATCAGGACATTCCAGACTTAGCCAATTTTTCAGGATCAGGACTTTCAGACTCGGCCAAAATTTCAGGATCAGGACATCACTCAAGCCAGACTTGCTATCCTATTGATCTCCTGGGCGACACTCAAAATGCAAAAGCTAACAGACAAAACCCTAAAAGACCTAAAAAACAAACCCTAAAAAGCAAAAAAGCAAGGGTCCCCATTTGCAATGGGGCGATGTGTGAAAACGTCACAACAGGTTCACGACGCATCTCATTCAGAATTCACTTGTAAAGAATGTCACAAAGCCATCACAGAGGTTCGTCGGATGCTACAACAATTTGCAGATCTCGGAAGTGACACTGAGAGTAGACAAGTCCATCGGGGATCCTCCGAGCCTCGGCAGAATATAGAGATAAATATGGAAGAAGATCAACTACAAGACCGTCGGAGACGCACCTTTGAAATACAAGCTTCACCATCCTATCGTATAGTCGAACAAGACGTTGAAGGTGAGATCAGTCAGATATTAGAAAAATTCAACGAAAATACCATGGAAACCCAAACTCCACCACCCCCACAGGAGGAAATGGAAGAGCCAACTTCAGTATGGTCTCAATATGAAGAGGCAGCGTGGATCCTGAGGTTTGACGGATCCTATTCCAAAGGGGGGGTAGGAATTGGTTTTAAGTTAACCAGTCCTGACGGGGAGATGTTTCTCATAGCTTGTCGACTCCAATTCCCCTGCACTAACAATGTAGCTGAGTATGAGTCGCTAGTTCATGGATTATTGTTCGCCATAAGCAAGGGAGCTAAAACGGTACAAGCCTACGGTGATTCAGAGATAGTGGTCAAGCAAGTGAAAAAGCAATATGTTTGCCATGATAAGAGACTGTCCCATTACCGTAACAGAGTCTGGGATCTTCTGGAAAGCTTTGACGCCTTCAACATCCGGTCAGTCGGGCGAGCAGATAACCAAATTGCGAACACATTAGCTCAAGCAGCCAGTTCACTGGAACCTCTTACCATAGGAAACATGGATCATCTATCCATAGAGTTGTCACTGAATCCCTCAATCCCAGATAACATCACGAATTTTCAAGTATTCGAAGACGATGGTCAAATCCAAGAATTTTTAACATGCTCAGACATATTTGCAGCCCAAATGATTGATGAGGAGGAAACAGAAGAAGAAGCAGAATTGGATGATGATGGAGTTTTGAACTTGAAAACAAATTTCATCCCTAAAGGAATGATACAGTTGGAAAGAATGTATGATCAAGACCAAATTAATGAGATGAAAGGTTAGAAGACTAATGGTGACCAATTCGAAAAGGTAAATATGGGGACTGAGGACAATGCCAAAAATGTGTACGCAGGCAAAATTTGTACACTAGAAGAAAGGGTCGAAATAATTCAAGCCTTAAAAGAATATTCCGATATCATAGCATGGAGTTACGAGGACCTAAGGACCTATGATACTTCTATCATTACCCACACGATTCCTCTCAAACGAGACAGTAAACCTTTCCGGCAACGCCAGAGACCAGTCAACCCATTACTGGAACCTCTTGTACACCAAGAAGTCAAGAAGTTGCTAACAGCAGGGATCATATTTCCAGTACGCCATTCGACGTGGGTCGCCAACTTGGTCCCAGTCAGGAAGAAGAGTGGAGAAATTAGACTGTGCGTCGATTTCCGAAATTTGAACAAAGCCTCTGAAAAACACAATTACCCCCTACCGTCCCTTGACGAAGTATTACAAATTGTGAATGGTTCACAGATGATGTCCTTTCTAGACGGATACTCAGGTTATAATCAAGTACTTGTGGAATATGAAGATAGATTGAAAACCACGTTCACTACGAAATGGGGAACATTTGCTTACAAAAGAATGTCCTTTGGGCTGATCAACGCTGGAGCTACGTTCCAGAGAGCTATGGATATCACCTTCAGAGAGCTAATTGGGAAGAGTATAACCATCTACATGGATGATCTTACTGTATTCTCAAAGGAAAGAGAGAGTCACGTTAAAGACCTAAGGAGGATATTCCAAAGATGCTGTAGGTATGCGATTTCCTTAAACCCAAAGAAATGCATATTTGGGGTCACTGAAGGCAAACTGTTAGGACACCTGATTACAGAGAAAGGCATATTGATTGACCCTGAGCGTATTGATGCTATTTCAAGGATCAATTTGCCATCCAGCCAAAAGGAGCTGAGGTCTTCTTCGGAAAGATTAATTTTGTCAGAAAATTTATCACCGGTTTCCCCGAGATAGTAAAACCTTTAAATGAGATGTTGAAAAAGGGTGCAAAAATGGAATGGACACTGTCATCAAAGAAAACATTTGAAGAAATCAAATTGGCTATAGCCGACGCGCCAGTTTTGGTCAGTCCAGCTATACTAAGCCATTCTACTTGTACTCCTTTGCATCTGAACATTCGTGCGCCACAATACTCACGCAGCGAATTGAGGAAAAGGAAGAGCATCCTATAGCCTTTATGAGCTCACCTCTCAAGGATGCAGAGTTGAGATACCCAAGTGTTGAAAAGCAGGCTTATGCCTTGGTGAAGGCTGTCAAGAAATTTAGGCACTACATATTAAGGAGTAAGATCTTCGCCATTGTACCTGATGCTGCAGTTAAAACACTACTGATGCAGACCGAACTAGGGGAAAGGCGAGGAAAGTGGGTCGCCACCATCCAAGAATATGATGTAGAGTTACAACCAATGAAATTAATCCGAGGGCAGGCTCTAACGCAGACTATGGCAGTCGAAGGACCTGGACTAATACAACAGACATATGTCTTGACTGATGTCTCTCAGAAAGAATGGTACTACGATATCGTGTCATATTTAACAGACCACAGATACCCCGTTCCCATGAATTTTGCATAGAAACGAGCCTTTAGACTCAAGTGCCAGCGATATATGCTCTAGGGATCAGTGCTCTATAGAAAGAATCATGAAGGTATATACCTTCGATGTGTTGGATACGACGAAGCCAAGAGGATAATAGAACATTTCCATTCCAAGTTTGGAACGGGCCACGGAGGGAGTCAAGCCACTACCTTTCAAACCTTAAGGGCATGATATTATTGGCCTATTGTTTTTAAGGATGCCTATGAACACGTAAAGACATGCCATATTTGTCAGGTTGCCGCTATTAGAGAAAAGAACCCCACAATGCCATTGCAACCAATCACAGAGGTAAGACCATTCGCCATGTGGGGGTTAGATTTTATTGGACCAATAAACCCACCGTCATCCGCATAGCACAAGTACATCCTGACAGCAACCGATTACTGCACCCGATGGTCTGAAGCCCAGGCATTGAAGAACTGTACGACAGACACAGTAATCAAGTTCCTTGAAGAGAACATTATCACCAGATTTGGATGTCCTCATGCTCTAGTGTGCGATAATGGCTCCGCCTTCACTTCTCTAAAGTTTTCCAACTGGGCATTCGATTATGGCATCACTTTGAAATTCTCATCGAATTATTACCCCCAAGGTAATGGACTGGTAGAGTCAACCAACAAAAATTTGCTCAATGTGATCAAGAAGTTGCTTGATAAGAACCCAAGAGATTGGCATACACAATTGAGGTTTGCTCTATGGGCAGACAGAACGAGAGCTAAGAAATCTCTAGGCACTTCCCCATACCACTTAGTCTACAGACAGGACCCGATTTTCCCTATTCAACTAAGGATCCTGACTCTAAAGTTCATGCAAGAATTTTTGGATCCAGAAGAGCGAGTCCAAATTCGTCTCTCCCAATTGCTTTTTCTGGAAGAACAAAGAGATGAAGCCCTGGAGAAGTTTGCCAAGTACCAAGGGACAGTCAAAAGATGGTTTGATAGACGAGCCACTACGAAACAGAGAAATGGGACTCGCCCGTACTCGGCGAGTCCGAGTACGAGTCATGCTCGGCAAGTCCTAGGGACTTGAACTCAGACTCGTCCGAGTCTGGGGAGTAAACTCGCCAGACTCGCCGAGTTGGCGAGTTTGGCTCAAAATCGCCAGACTCAGCGAGTCCTGAGCCCCAGACTCGGCTACTGGCTGGGTTAATAAAATGACAAAAAAAAAACATTTTAAAAAGTTTTTTTTAAAAGTATAAGTGACATTTCCTTATATCTTTCTTCTTTCTTATACTTTAAGTTATATTCCATATATACTGTCAGGATTTTTGAGAGTGGTTTCGGGCCTCTAGGAGTTATATTGCAAAATCTAGTTTTTGGAAGATTCTTCAGTTTTCCAGACTTAGTTAAATTTCAGGATCAGGACATTCCAGACTTAGCCAAATTTCAGGGCATTTGAAGATCAGGTTGACATTCCAGACTTTATCACTCACCAACTTGACCTAGCTCGGACCTTCAAGAATGATACTCACTCACCAAGCAAGACCCAATTAGCAACAAGAGCAAAACCAGGCCCTAAGGAAGACTCTCAAAGAAACCCTAATTCAGACTTGTAATAAGTTTTTTTGGCCTCGTGGGGCGCTGCCCCTCGACCTCGCCTTGTATCGCGACAGGGAGCGCGCAAGGGGCGATGCCCCTTGACCCCACCTTGGGGGCACTGCCCCCAAACCCCCGTCGAAAAATATTGGGGGAAACTGCGTCGATAGAAGTAGAGAAAATTTAACCTCCGAGTTTGACACTGATTGGATCGACCAGGTAGATATAGAGGTTGAGACTGTAGCCATGGCAGAGGAGGAGCGGAGAGCACGAGCACAGACAGGAGATTCAGAGGCAGATAATGACGCGGATGTTCCTGATGTTGGTGAGCATGGCATGGTGTCACGGGGAGTGGCTATGGCAGTCAAATCATCCAGGACCTACCTTAGATGCCTTCGCAGGGGGCCGGGGCCGGAGGGTGCAGGCTCCTTTGAGCCATAGACTTGTAGTTGTATTTACCTTTGGTATTTGTATGAAACATTTGATGATGATAATATGATGACATGGATTTTTTATTCCATGAGTTTTGTAATATTGTATACATTTGACAATATTTATATATCTATGTTTGTTATTTTCTTTAGCTACAATTTGCGTTGATGCTTATGTGATTGATGTATACTTGTGTATGTAATCAAATGAGCCGAGTTTGATGATGTTATTGTGTCTTTAAGGTGTATTCAATAAAGGGTGTCTGAAACAAGTTTTAAATATTTAAAAATCTCTAAATTTCTTGAGTTTTTCACTATACCGAGTCCAGCCGAGTCTGGAGCCGAGTTTGATGCCGAGTCCCGAGTCCGAGTTCGAGTCGGCCTTGCCGAGTCCGAGCCGAGTCCGAGTCCCGTTTCTTTGCTACGAAAGCATTCAGGATCTCGGATCTGGTCTTGTATTGGGATAAACCCCACAAACGAAAAGGGGATCACGACAAGTTCGATTGCTTATGGAAGGGACCATACCAAATTGCCAAGATACTGGGAGAGAACGCTTTCAGGTTAAAGACTTTGACAGGTGATGACATCCCTTTGCCCGTTAGTGGGCAATTCCTGAAACATTATTTCATGCCTTGAGTTCCGTGGTGGAATTCGTTTGTACATTGCTAGGGTAGTTTTGCTTTGGTTGTGTGTCTAGTTTAGTTGTTTTCTTTTCCTTAGTTTAGTTTGCTTTGTCAGCTTAGTTGCTTTCGCTTGCTTTTGCGTGCTTTAGTTTAGTAATAAAGGAGGATTCCCTTTGGTGAGAAGGTGATGTTGCTTAAACATGCACACATTGGTTTGACCCCGCTAAGCTATGTTCAGGGTATTCCTTTGATGAATATTTATGAAGAGCTTTTAAAATTTTAGATTAATTGTCTCTAAAGTATCTCGAAGCTAGGACGAGAATTTGACTAGAAAAGGAATCATCAGTTGTATCTCGACACTGAGTCTTTCAATCATTATATCTTGTACACTTTAAGAATCCTCTGAGTCATTTTTGACCTCCCACAGTGAAGTTATGGCAAGAAAACATAAGGAAATTCGTCAAAAGTCTTACTTTAGCGCCACTATAATACTCAAGCCCATGGTACGCTTCATTGCTTACATGCCAAAGTGTGGAAATATGTGAAAAGAAAAAAAAAGATTATCAAGAAAGAATAAAAGAAAAGAAAAGAAAATCAAAATACTTGGCGTTTGGGGTGTGCGGAAATCTCCATAGGTGTATCCTCCAAATCAAAGTATAAATCGCCGGAAGTAGAGCAATCTCCATGAGATTATAGAGATAACCTCGTCGGGGCTATGGACGCTCGCTGGCAGCGAGGCTCTATCCAGGGATGCTTTTGGAGTAAGGCAAAGCACTTAGAATTATGCAACTTGCCATGATGGAACCAAAGAGTCATAATGATCTTAAGAGGCAGGAATGAATACATTCTGCACACACTTATAATTGAAGGATGAAAGATCTTGATACAACTGAAGATTCCTCTTTCCTTTTTGAATGCCCTTCCAAGCCGACAGGTAAGTTAGTTATAATTAATTTTTGATTCTAAATGTTCAGAATGGGTTTTATGCTAGGAATATTTAGGAACATTCCTCTCATGGAGTCGCCAGATGTTGTGACCTTTTCCACACATCGCCCCATTGCTACTGGGGACCCTTTGATTTTCCTGCTTTCTAGGGTTTTATTAGCATCCTGTGACCTTTTGCTGCAGTTTCACCAAGCCTTGTCCAATTCAGAGCATTCCAGGCCCTGATGATTGATAGTTAGTTTTTGCAAGTTATGTGATTCCGAAGTGTGAACACCACCAGAGTGCTTAGAAAGGCCAAAGGACGAAGATCGCAATCAATTTGGATGAATTTGGACAACTTTCTATTTTTAGAAAGTTTGCTTTTTTTGCTTTTTCCTATTTTTTAGGAAGTTTTGTTTTTGGCATTTTCAGCCCGATCCCCGGTATGGCTATTTTTAGAAAGTTTTTCCTATTTTTTAGGGATGTCTGCTTTTTGCTTTTTCGGGATGCAAACCTAGGGTTTACACTTGTACTATTGACTAGCTTCGACCGGAACTCGAAAATTCCAAGTTTTGACCTAAAAAAGCTGAATCCCTAGATTTTAGGCTTTTTACTTTTTCGGGATGCAAACCTAGGGTTTACACTTGTACTACTGACCAGCTTCGACCGGAACTCGAAAATTCCAAGTTTTGACCTAAAAAAGCTAAATCCCTAGATTTTAGGCTTTTTGCTTTTTCGGGATGCAAACCTAGGGTTTACACTTGTACTACTGACCAGCTTTGACTGGAGCTCGAAAATTCCAAGTTTTGACCTAAAAAAGCTAAATCCCTAGATTTTAGGCTTTTTGCTTTTTCGGGATGCAAACCTAGGGTTTACACTTGTACCACTGACTTGCTTCGACCAGAACTTGAAAATTCTAAGTTTCGATCTAAAAGGCTAAATCCCTAGATTTTAGGCTTTTTGCTGCTTCAGATGATCCACCTAAGCATGGATTTCAAATTTCAAGTTAATACGGTTAAATTAGATTAAGCTGTGAAATTTTGAAGTTCCTCTGAAAATCTTCTAAGTCTGGCTAATGAAAGGTTTTGCAAGTACAAATGAGGCTATCCAGAAGTCCGCCATGTGTTGAAGAGGCCGTGATGGCCAGCACACTAATGTCCGCCCATGAGGGGATGTGTTGAAGACCGCCTTGCATGGAGCAACCATCAAAGTCCCCCATGTATGCATTGGAGGTCATGTGGGAGACACCACCAAAGTCCGCCCAACCATGTAGGAGTACTCTCCAAAGTTCGCCACTGTCTTGTAGGTCATGTGGGAGACACCTTCAAAGTCCGCCCAAGCATGTGGAGAGATAGACACCAAAGTCCACCAATAGTCATGTGGGTGCCAAGTCCAAAGTCCGCCCAAGCAAGAGGAGGGATGGCTAAAGTCCGCCCAAGTGATGGAGGAGCTATCCTTAAAGTCCGCCACACCTCAGGGGGCCATGAAGGAGCTCTCACGAAAGTCTGCCATGAGTTTGAAGGAGGCCATGTTGGAGTAAAGGCTAAAGTCCGCCCCAATGCCTTAGCCAAATAACATCAATAATGGAGGCCATGAAGGTGCCTTAGCCAAAGTCCGCCATGCATTTGGAGACCATGTGGGAGCACTTTCCAAAGTCCGCCCAAGGTTGGGAGGCTAAGGAGGAGGAGTGATCAAAGTCCGCCCAATGAGGAGAAGCACTAGAAGTCTGCCCAAGATGCCAAGACACCAAAGTCCGCCATAGTCATGTGGGTGCCAAGTCTAAAGTCCACCCAAGGGCTAAAGGGGTCATGTGGGTGCCAAGTCTAAAGTCCGCCATAGGCTAGGAGGGTCCTGAGGAGAGGTCACCAAAGTCCGCCCAAGGTGGGATAGATGTCTAAACTCTGCCCTAGGCCATACTGGAGATGTGTTCAAAGTCCGCCAAGGGTTATGAGGCCATGAAGGAGCAAAGCTTGAAGTCCGCCCCATGCCTTAGCCAAAGTTTTGCTGTGAAGAAGGCCAAGAGGAGAGGTCTCCTAAGTCCGCCATACCTTGGAAAAGATGGAGATAAAATTCCAAAGTCCACCTACGCATTGAAAAGTCAACATGATGTCACAAAATCCACAGAGATTCCAAAATTAAATCCAAAATGAAGAAAATATCTAAGAAATATCTAGAAATCCTCAAAATAAATCTAGAATGGAAAGTTTTTTTGAGAATATTGAGAGATTATTAAAAAATTACTGAGATATTAATTCAAAATGGAAAGTTTTTTTGAAAGAGAATATTGGAGGATTGATGAATATCTTCAAACTTAAATCAAAATGGAAAGTTTTTTTTTAGAATTAGAAGTATGAGTTGGATGATTTTAGGGGTTTTGCTTAACCTTGTCTACAAATACTTCATTATCAAATTCATTATTACACCACGAAGTTCAAAGTTACTAAGGAGAGCTTAGTAAAGCATGTCAGTTTGAAGATCATCTGGAGAGAATTCTAGATATTGCTGGAAGTTGGATAATATTTTTTGGCGAAAGGTTTACAGATTTCTGGAGAAAGGCAACTAGTACGAGGAAGAATCATCCAAACTTTTCTGAATTTTTTGAATATTTTAGAGAAAATTCTAGCCTTACTTCTATCCAAGTCAGAGGTGAAATTAAAATTCTGAATTTTCTGAATATTTTCCAGAATTTAATAAATGATTTTTTTTCAAAAAAAAAAGTTTTGGAGGAAGAAAATCGTTTGTATGAATTTTTTTGAAAGTTTTGACACTTGGTGGTAACCACAACCAACCTTAAGACTGAGGGTTTTAAGGTGAAAATTCGATTTTTATGGCTGAGTATGAGAATAAAAAAGGGGAAAATTTCCAACACTTGGCCATTTCGCAGCCCCGTTATTTTCAAAACTTTGCAAATCATTTCCTAACTTTAAAATTTCCATCGTTTGCCTGTAGGCCCTAGACATTATGAAATTCCAGGTAGACAAAGATGCTCCACCAGAGTCGAGAATGACTTCCAAGTGGAAGAGCATCAGCGACACCAACCTCGGACACATCAACCTGAGGGAGTTTAAGAAGCGAATGTTTGGTCTGGACAACCTTGTGCCTACCACCATTGCGCGAAAAATGATGAAGAGTGGTATCGTGCACGCTGCCGGCTTCCTCCCCACCATGCAGTGCAATGAACTAGTAGTTGAATGTGCCAAACACTACAACCCCATCAGTAAGGATATTGTTACACCTGATGGAAGAGTGTTGGCGAATGTCAGCGATGAGGCCATCAAAGAGGCCTTCAGGATCCCTGAGTACCACAACGCAGTATATATGACCAAGGACGAAGCTGACAGTCTGTACCACGACCACCTGGAAGAATATGATGCCATAGTTAATCATTCCTGGCTAGACAAGCCGAGGAAGGGCACCTCCAAACTCCAGAGAAAGAGCCTAGTGCAAGCATACTTCAAGGAGGACATTGGGGACATGATTATCTTGCTCAACAGAATAATAGGAAATCCTCAGGGAGTTCCATTCGAACCTTGGATGTATTATTTCATTAATGAAATAATCAATGGAGTAAAAATGATAGACTGGGCCCGTATGATCAGCGACAACCTAGAGAGCCAGCTAAGGAATCTAGAGGCGAATAGGACTTTCTTCACGAGTTCTTACTTGTTCTATTCTTTAGCTAGGACCTACAGGTACATAGGTCTGACTTGTAGAGGAGAAGTTGGGAACAAGGAGAACCAATTTCCGGTATATGATTGCTATCCCCTGCTCCATATGGAGGAGAAGTTCCATTTCAAAAGGGTGAATGATACCTTCCTGATGCACATTACCCTGACCCTTCAAGGTGGCCTGCACCAGAGGCTCTCTCAAGAGTCTATGGACTTCATCGGTCGGTTCGGGTATTGGTACATCCAATATCCAAAGTTCACTTACCTCCGAATTCAGGGATTGTTTGGGCCCCCATACAAGCTTCCAGCTTACCCTACCAACCGAGTGGTGTTGCTCGAGGTTGTGAGACAATTGGAGGAGTATATAGTGATTCAAAGGGATAAGCAGAAGAAGGCAGGGACATCCTCACTTACAATTGGTAATGGGCTGGAAACATGTCCATCATCACAGGCTACAGCTATTGCTGAGAAAGAACTGGCCTGGTATCCCTTCTACCAATACAAGGCAAGAAAAGATTTCGATCCATTCCATAGGATAAAGAAGATCGAAGGGACAATGTTCAAGCACAGACTGGATCTAGAAGACTACTGGGCTAATGCAACCGATAGTTTCGAGATCCGAAAGAGGTTCTGGTCAAGAATTCGTTTGAGTATGGTGAGAGCAACGGAAGTATTCAAAGTTGCCGATCAGGTAGAATAAAGCCTAGAACTTCAGCAGCCGGGTTTTGAGAAGATGAATAATGAACCCTTAGTCTCCATAAATTGGACAGAAGGAGAAAAATCAGATCTAGCAGACCTCATGAGGTCGGTGGTTGAGTACTCAAGGTGGTGGGCGTCTGAAAAGACAAAACAATTGAAGGCCAAAGGCATGGTTTTAACTTATGAATTAATGGGAGTAGATGATACTCTGCCCATCCATCCTTGTACCTCCGCCGGTGATGCTTGGAATCCAGAAAGTGTTGCATCTCGAAAGAGAAAGGAGTTGGGTGGAAGCTCCACAAAGGTCATAGGGAAAAGGGTTGTAGGTGAGAGAAGAGAATCCAGCGAAAGTCACTCCATCCTAAGTGCTGCTTCCATTGCGCATAATCAGAGTACAATTGGGGAGCAAGAGATGAACATCTATGTGATTGATGATGAAGTAAGAGTGCTTTCCCAGCCAGTTGAGGAAGTGGTGGAGAAGGTCTTCCGAACTCCAGACAGGGGGCAGATTGAAGCCCCTACAATCTTCTTGGATGGCATACCAGCGAACCCAGGAGAAGCAGATGATGAGTTTGATCAGAACACTGTAGCACAATCAACCATTCCTGATTGGCTGAGAGCAAGGATAAAGGCCAAGGTTCCCAAGGATGCCCACTCAACCAAGGAGGTTACCGCAGCGTTCCTGGAGAAGGTGAATGAACCCGCTATAGCTAAACCGCCTGAAAGGAAATAAAAGAGCAAGGAAAGGAAAATTAATCCAAGAAAGTTTATGATGAAGTAATTGTTACCAAGAGAAAAGCAATAAACTTGGAGCATCACCCAAATGTGAAGAAGGAGGCACAAGAACTTTTGAAAGGGGAAAAGCAAAGAAAAACCCCTTGTGATATTATGAATGAGGCAATGCCTAAAAATGAGAGAGAGAGAGAGAGAGCAAGAAGCTCTTTACAATATTGTCATTAAGAAGAAATGAGAGAGGAGGCATCTCTTAAATAGAGATGAGGAGAGGAGTTACAAAGTAACTCCCAAATCTATGAATGCCACCATTCATAAAATGTGTGTGCCATGTGTCCACATCCTCTTATGGAGGAAATCTAATATTCCTTAATAAAGGAAAATAAAAGAAATGACTTGTCCTCACACATGTACTAGAGGACAAATTACATGTAGGAATTCCAAAGGAATATCCTAAACTAAATAAAAATAAACCTAAGCTAAGTAAAGATTAAATATTCTAACACCCCCCCTTAAGCTTTACTTGGGGAGCTTACATCAAACCCTTCAATGGGTTGTAATCCAAGATTTTTACAATGAAATTGGAACTTTTCTTTACAAAGTGGCTTGGTCAAAATATCTGCAACTTGGTCTTCCCCCTTGCAATAGAGGAGTGAAACTTGCTTGTCTTCAATTTGTTCTCTAATAAAGTGGTGTTGGAGAGCAATGTGTTTTGTCCTTGCATGAAAAACTGGATTTTTAGCCAAGGCAATGGCACTTTGGTTGTCACAATACAATGGAGTTGGTTCATGTTGAGGTAGACCCAAATCTTCAAGTAGTCTTCTAAGCCACAAGACTTCTTTGGAAGCATTAGTGCATCCTTTGTACTCAGCTTCAGTGGATCCAAGAGAGGTAGATTGTTGCTTTTTACTATTCCAAGAAATTGCTCCTGAACCAACAAAAAAACAATAACCACAAGTAGATTTCCCATCATTGGGATCTCCACCTATATTGGAATCAGTAAAACCTTTTAAAGTAAAATCAGATTTTGCATCATAAAACAAACCTACATTCATTGTTCCTTTAATATATCTTAAAATTCTTTTAGCAACTTTAAAGTGTGTTTGTTGAGGTTTAGACATGAATCTTGAAACCAAACCAACACTATAAGCAATATCGGGCCTAGTAAGAGTTAAATAATTTAAACTTCCAACTAATTGTCTATACAAAGTAGGATCAACAAGAGGAGTTTGCATATCAAGCATTAACTTAGTGCCTAATTCAATAGGAATTGAAACATGATGAGCATCATTCATTTTAAACTTATCTATGAGATCTTGAGCATATTTACTTTGAGATAAGAAAATTCCTTTAGAGGTTTGCCAAATTTGCAATCGTAAGAAATAATGTAAAAGACCTAAATCAGTCATTTGAAATTTTTGATTAAGTTGAAACTTAATATCAGAAATCAAAGTATTGGAACTTGAAGTAAGAATCAAATCATCTACATACAAGATAATAATTATAATATCATCTTCACTATGTTTAATATACAAGTTAGGATCATTTTTACTTCTAATAAAGCCTTGAGAAAGAAAGAATTCATTAATCTTTGAATACCACTCCCTAGGAGATTGCTTTAATCCATAAATTGATTTCTTTAATTTACAAACTAAGTGTGCATTACCTTCTTTAATAAAACCAGGAGGTTGAGACATATAAATTTCCTCATGTAAATCACCATTAAGAAAAGCACTTTTAACATCCATTTGGTGAATAGGCCAATTCATTCTAGAAGCTAATGCAAGCACAAGTTTAATTGTAGGCATTTTAGCAACAGGAGCAAAAGTTTCAGTATAATCTAAGCCTTCAATTTGAGAAAAACCTCTAGCAACTAATCTAGCTTTAAATTTACTAACTTGATTATTAGCATTCAATTTAGTTTTATAAAGCCACTTGCAAGAAACAAGATTTTTACCATGAGGCAAGGGAACTAAATCCCAAGTTTTGTTAGAAATTAGAGTATCATATTCTTCCTTCATTGCTTTTTGCCAATGTGGTTGATTTTTAGCTTGATCAAATGTTTTAGGATCATTAGAATTCATAATAGTAGTCATTAAAGCATAATTACAATAATTAACTCTCCTAGCTTGAAGTTTATCCATTCTAGCTAAGTATTCATCACTATCTTGAATTAAAGATTTAAACCATTTAGGTATTCTTTTAGAAGTAATGGATTCATCACTAGAAGAAGAGTCATGAGGAGTAGAGTTATTATTATCATCATCACTATCACTAGAAGGAATAGAAAGAGATGCATTAGGAGTAGGGTTAAGAGAAGGAGGTTGGTCCTCCACAAGCACAACTTTGGTTTGACCAAGTTCATCATCCTTCACTTTAGAACAATCATGAATGCCTTTTTCTGCAATACAAACATCTCTTGCAACTTTTACCTTGTTAGTAATAGGATTGTAAACTCTATAACCTTTAGTATTTTCATCATAGCCAACAAAAATAAAAGGAGAAGATTTAGCATCTAAGTTTTTCCTTTTCTCCTTAGGTTTGTGAACATAAGCTATGCAACCAAAAATTCTTAAATTCTGCAAATTAGGCTTTCTACCAGACCAAGCTTCTTCAGGAGTTTTATCCTTTAAGGCTTTGGTAGGTGTTCTATTAATTAAATATGTTGCACAAGCCATAGCTTCAGCCCAAAACTTGTAATCCATATTTTTAGCATGCAATAAACATCTAGCCATTTCAACAATTGTCCTATGCTTCCGTTCTGCCACACCATTTTGTTGTGGTGTATAAGGAACGGTAAGCTCATGTTTAATTCCAAAAGATTTCAAATAAGCATTAAATGCATTATTGACATATTCTCTTCCATTGTCAGTACGAAGAATCTTAATTTTAGAACCAGATTGCCTTTCTACAAACATATGAAATTCGGTAAACACATCAAGCACTTGATCCTTACTATGAAGGAAATATATCCATGTTCTCCTTGAAAAATCATCAACAAAGGTAAGTGCATACCTTGAACCTTGGATGGAGGGATTCTCCATGGGACCCAAGAGATCACTATGAACGAGGTGCAATTTAGTGTATGCCCTCCAAGATTGACCATGAGGAAAGGGTTCCCTATGCATCTTACCACTCATGCAACCATTGCAAACAATTTGAGAAGGAACAATAGTAGGCAATCCATCAACCATATTTGCTTTTTGCATTAGTGAAATATAATCAGAATTGAGATGGCCAAGTCTTTCATGCCATATAGTAAAATCAACAGTAGTAAGCAAGGAATACTTTGGAGGAGCAAATTCATAGAACTTGAATAAGTTATCACTATCCATTTTAGCAGTAGCAATAACATGATTAGTGTTTGGATCAATGATATAACATACGCCCCTATAAAAGTTAATCTTATAATCTTGACAAAGTTTAGGAACTGAAATCAAATTTGATTTTAATTCAGGAACATAAAGAACATCATGTAATTTCCCATTAGGAACATTCACATCACCAATAGCTTCAACTTTACAACTATGATTATTAGCTAATTGAACAGGAATATTAGAAGTATCGGGATGCAAAGATTCAAAACATTCTTTATGAGAAGTAACATGTTGAGATGCACCAGAATCAATAATCCACTCAAGTGGTTGAGAAACATTATAAGTACATGTAAATGCATGACGAGATGAATTACCATTATTATTACCCTTCTTATAATGAGGTTTATGTTGATTATTTTGATTATTTTGATTCATGGGCTTTTTACCATTTTGTTTCTTAAAACAATTATTAGTAATATGTCCATCTTTCCCACAATATGTGCAATGGGGTGTTGTTTGAGAATTATTCCTTTGATTATTGTGATTATTATTATGATTATTATTATGAGAATTATTATGATAGGATTTAGAATGAGATTGATAATTAGGAGATTTGTGATTATTATTATGATTATTATTATGATTATGATTATGTTTATTATTATTGGATCTAAAATTATTATTATGATTTTGATTTTTAGACATAAAAGCATGTTCACTACTTTTAAGAGTACCAAATTGAATTAATTTAGCTTCCTCTTGACGCAATAAATTACGAAAAATATCATATGTTAATTGAGTAGCTAAGCTAGGAATAGCAAGTTGAGCATGAATATTCGTAATAAATTGTTGAAATTGACGAGGAAGACATTTTTTAAGAATAAGATGAATTAAACGTAAATCAGCAAGAGTAACTCCTAAACCAGTTAATTGACTATTAACAGAATCAAACTTTAATAAGAATTCATCCATAGTTTTAAAATCCGTATACCTTAGATCTTCAAGTTGATCTTGAATTTGAATTTTTCGGGATTCATTTGAGCTATCATAAGTAGTTTTTAAAATTTCCCAAGCTTCATGCGCTTTTGTACAATTTCCAATTAAAACATACAAATCAGGAACCATTGAAATACCAATTAAACCAAGTGCTTCCTCATTTTGAGCCTTCCATCTATCTAGGTCGGCTTGAGGAGCAGATGTAGCGGGTTCAAATGTTTTATCAGTCGCAACATCCAAAAGGTGTTTGAAACGAAAAATAAACGAGATATGTGTTTTCCAAGAATGATAATTGGAACTATTTAATTTAATTTCTGGAATTAATGTAGACATGATAACAAAATAATAGTTTGTAAAAAAAAAATTACCCCTTTGATTAAAAAAATAAAAATGAACCTCCTTGATTTAAAAATAAACCAGATTTGAGTAAGAATTATTACAAAATTTATGTAAAAAAAATGTTATATTCAAATCTTAAATAACAAATTTTTAAACAAAAAAAAATATTTATCAAAGAAAAAAAATTATATTTTAATAACAAATTGAAATTGATTTTTTTGTTTTTTTAAAATTTGATTTAAACAATTGTAAGTCTTAATAACAAAAGAAAACTATTGTATTTTAAAAGCTTTATTAAAAAAAAACTTTATTCAAAAAAACTTTAATTTATTTTAAATGTAAGAAAAACTTGATAACTAATTTTGTTTAACGTTATTAATCTTTATATATAGACTATTTAAACCTTTTTTTTAAAAGAAATAATACAAGTTTAATAAAATTTAATATCAAACTAAACTTGATTTAAATAAAATAAGTTTTAAAAAACTTTTAAACTTGCCAGATGACTGCAGGGACGTTAAATGACAAAAAAATTATGAAGCATGCAGGTTATGATGATTTGCAGGGAATACACAGAGCAGAGACCACAGGGAAGTTACAGGGAAGTTTACAAATTACAAAATATCCAATTAACCACTTTTCTCCAAAATAACGCACAGATAAAATAACGCTTCCAATGATATCCAATTAACCACTTTTCTCCAAAATAACGCACAGATAAAATGCAGGCCAATCAAAAGATTAACTAACGTTTTAACGCAGTACAAGATATAATGCAGTAATTTAACTAACGTTTTAACGCAGAATAAGGCTAAATATATTCTGCTTCGTTGTTTTTGTTCTCACATTTTATTTTGCTTCGTTTTTAGGGTTGCTACTTTGTATAGGAAATCGAAGATGCAACGACCAGGCAAAGCGGGTTACGTCCTAACGCAAGCGTGCAACTTACTAGCATGCAGTGAAGGACTGGGAGCGAGGATCGCAAGGCGTGCAGGAGGCGTAGAGAAAGTTGCAGTCAACTGAAGAGAGAGGAGACGGCAGATCGCTCAACGGCCGCGTACAGGAGTATAATAGAAGGTTAGAGATGGATTACCACAGCCTTCCCCGCAAGCAGTTGCAGGCCTTGTGCAAGAAGCACGAAATGCAAGGGGCACAAAGTGCCAAAAAAAAAAAAAACCGGCTCGAAAACCAGCAAAGATTGAATATTAGGTTATAGTTTGTAACTTTCAGGAATCGCAGAGAACAGACGGCTAAGAACAGAGATATTGCTAGATTGATTAAAATGGAGCGATTTTGATTAGGGTTAGTTTTGTTGTTTAAGTCGAACTTATTATTACTTTAATCATTCGAAAATCTGTTTGTGTTAGAGAGTTTGATTTTGATCTGAGAATGATGTATGGGTAGAGATTGGAAAAGAAATCTTTTCTTCTCTTTAGACAAATTATGATGTATTGTTCTGCTTTTATCGGATGTCTCCGAAGTAAGATAGTTCTAGCTATCAAGTGTGCTGTGTTGTGTACTTTCTGTATTCAGATGCATTAGTTTGAGAACAATTACAAAGAATTAAATTGCCAGATCTTTATCGGCACTGGTAAAAGCAATAATAAACTTATTTTATTTAACAATAAACCATAAAATATCTAAAACAACTCAAAATGATAACAAATTTAAGTTTGAGTTTAATCCTCAACAAATTTAAGTTTAAATAAAGATTATCATTTTTATTTATCAATAACACCTGCAAATAAAGATGTTAGGACTGAATGGCAGATTCAAACAAATTGAATCAGAATAGTTGTAAGCAAGAAAAAAAGGTTAAAATCTGCAAGTGAATCAGAAATGAAGTTTAATAATAAATTAGTTTTGGCGGCAAGCCGACCAAATAAATTAAGGAGACTAAGTTTGGCGGTAAGCCTTCCAAACTATGCACACGAAAAAAAACAGTAACTTTGGCGGCAAGCCTTCCAAAGATACAAATTTAAACTAAAACGGAGGAACTTTGGCGGCAAGCCTTCCAAAGCCCTTTTTTAATAAAAAACTAACTAGAATAGGAGATTAAACCTGCAGGCAAACTTGTTAACAAGTTTGAAAAAAAAATTAAAATCTGAAACCAAAACCTGCACAATAGAAAATATTAGTAAAATAACTTCTTCTCCTCTCAAGAATGCCTCCAACAAGGTGAACTCCACTGAATGGTAACCTTCATCAATGTTAACTTAAAACAAGGATTAGAAACCTGCTTTGATACCATGAAAGGAAATAAAAGAGCAAGGAAAGGAAAATTAATCCAAGAAAGTTTATGATGAAGTAATTGTTACCAAGAGAAAAGCAATAAACTTGGAGCATCACCCAAATGTGAAGAAGGAGGCACAAGAACTTTTGAAAGGGGAAAAGCAAAGAAAAACCCCTTGTGATATTATGAATGAGGCAATGCCTAAAAATGAGAGAGAGAGAGAGAGAGAGCAAGAAGCTCTTTACAATATTGTCATTAAGAAGAAATGAGAGAGGAGGCATCTCTTAAATAGAGATGAGGAGAGGAGTTACAAAGTAACTCCCAAATCTATGAATGCCACCATTCATAAAATGTGTGTGCTATGTGTCCACATCCTCTTATGGAGGAAATCTAATATTCCTTAATAAAGGAAAATAAAAGAAATGACTTGTCCTCACACATGTACTAGAGGACAAATTACATGTAGGAATTCCAAAGGAATATCCTAAACTAAATAAAAATAAACCTAAGCTAAGTAAAGATTAAATATTCTAACACCGCCCAAACCAGCCAGGAAGTTTTCCCTGATTCAGAGAGACAGTGCCGGATTCAGGACAATCCAGATAGCAGTGCCCAAAGAAGGGAAGACTAGGGACAATGTCACCGCAGATGATTACAAGATTACCATCATAGAGATGGGTAAGCCTACCCAGTACCAGGCGATCCAATATTTTGATGACTCCTGCAACGTTCTAAAGACAAGGCTGGCTCATGAAAAAGAAAAGAGGAAGAAAGTGGAAGAAGAGAACCAGCAGTGGAAGAATTATGTTCTCCATCTTACCAGCCCGCTCAACCATGAAGTCTTGGCTACTCCACCACAGCCTCTTCAGCAGGGATCAATGAAGGACTATGATGAGATGAATGGATCATACACTCAAGAAAAGGAGTGGATTTCAGACGCCGTGATACGTGCTGACACCCTGGTAGAAAACTTAGTATCAGCACATGAGGCAACTTCGTTGTTGATTGATCGTATCCAGGATCTAGCATCCAATTGGGAAGAAGTGAATGAAATTCAGAATTGAATACTCCCTCACCTGAAGGTTATCCGAGGCATGTCAAAGAAGAGCTTAGTGGATGCAGGCATCATACAGATAGGAGACAGGTACGACTTCAGCACGTGGTACTATGCTCTGGTCACTCGGAATGAGGTTTTGAAGAAATCTGAGACCAAGTTGTTTTGAGACAGAGGCAAGGGTTAGAGAGATCTTGGGCAAGGTATTCTGTGTGGCGTCAGAGATCTGGCAGAAGGAAAGCCTAAGGGAGAAGCATTTACAAGCAGAGAACTTGAGAGCTAGGATTCAGGCAAGCTTCTTCCGAGATTCAGGGATGATTAACAAAGGCGATCTTTCAAAGATTGCAAACTTCCTCTCCATCAATGACAACTTCCTCACCCAAGCAGTGGAGTGGGAAGGCATCCTTGCCACATGCGCCGACGATGTGGATCTCATCGACTTCCAGATTGGCGGTTTGCCAAGTGTCGCCATGGAGGAGGTCAAGCTCGTTGTGTCCAAATATGTTGAATCTCTGAAAGTGGAAAGTGGCCACTCACCTCAGTAAAATTAGCAGCTGCGCCACTTGTCACTCTTTCATTTGCTTAAACTGATAGTATTTCGGGAAACCCTAATGAGGGTTTAGGACTTTCAATCTTGGCCCTTTATCGCTGTTTGATCTTGGCCATTCATTTATTTTTGAGAAACTATATAAGGTTGCCTCCTCTCATTTGAAAAGGGTGAGGTTTTTGATGTATTGTTGCTTAAGGTCATTTCCAGATAATATGTTGCATGTGCGCTGCTTTGTAATCTCTATTATTTGAATGATTTGCATGGTTTCAATTGCCTCAACACTTAGTTAGAATTAACTTAGATTTGCTTTCATTGTTGTTAGTTTGAATGAAGGATTTGATAAGTGTTAATTGATGGTGTATCTCCACTCATACTTTTGGTGTATGGATGATTTCCATCTCACCGTGCAAAGTTAGTCTGAGCCCACCCCCTGTGCATCCCAACATCTCGATCATAGGCACAACCCATTGAAGATTGCACCGGCCTTGTGTAGTTGTCCCTAGTGTGGCGAAGCAAGGTTTGGTTTCTCGAGAGCACCCAGTTGATACCATCTCCCGAATTCGTAGGATTAGATTAGCCTTCCTGAAGCCTATCTCGTTTTCCCTTTCTTTTGAAAGTCTAAATCCGAAAAATTCCCCCCCAAAAAAGAAGAGCCTAAATTGCTAAATCCATCTAAGTCCAGCAGTTCAAAATACTTGTCAAACGTAAGTCCCCCTTGAAAATTTTAGCATACACTACCCAAGAAGCTATTCCACTAAAGTCGCTTGTTCGCACATATAGACCTTGGAATCAGTAGTGATTTTTCAGGAGAGGATAGAATACCTTTGGGTATCCTATTCTAATGTTTGGTAGATGATAAAACAGACACCAACAATACTGTGTTGGTTTGCACCAACGAGATGAAATGTTGGTGGCCAGAGAGTAGGCTTGCCAAGGCTTCTCCATGTTTCCTTGGGTAGTACGTTGACTCCAGACCCGCCATCCACAATGGTGTTTGTGAGCTTTTGTCCCATGATGTCCATCTCCACCACGACAGGTTTCTGTCCAATGCTTACTGTGAGTAGCATAGGGTCCATGGCATCTGTACCATGTTTCTTCAGCGAAGCCGTACTATGTGGTTTTGTCATCGTTTGGTTTTCCTGGCCGACCGTGGTGTCACGGGCTGCATTCGTCAAGGCCATCCTCAACTGTGGCATGGTCTGTAGAAGGTCGGATACTCGTATGGGTATTGTGGTTTTTAAAATCTGCTTAATGATAGTTTTCTCCAATCCTGACCGGAGTGGTGTAATGGCAGCCTGGTGCGAGGCCCTCCGCTCTTCTGCCATCGCTCGCTCGATATCCGCCCTGATTTCCTGTAGTCTTGCCTTCTCCGTGCAAGGATCAGGGTACATGGCTCTTTTGTTTTGCAATCTTGTGATTGCCAATACGCCTTCCCTCGGTCCTTCCACCTCCAACATATTGACCCCTTTTTGCCTTCTACAGTCTATGTCCTGATGATTCCCTGGACTACACCATTTGCATAGCAAACTTCTTGCGTCACCCCCGTTTTGACATTCCCATGCAAAGTGACCCCATTGGTTGCACTTTCTGCATTGAATCATGGGTCGTCCCTTCGCGTCGTATTGAACTCTACTCCTTGGCGTGTTATTATTGGACATGTTGTTACCTCGCCGATTGTTGCTGTACCCTCCAAGAGAGGTGTCAGAGTTTGCTGCCGGCTTCGGAGGTGTCACTAGCAGTGTGACTTGGTCAGGTTGGGTGAAGAGCATTTGTGTGCTCCGTGTTTTCAAGTTATATGGGCATTCCTTAATGGAATGTCCCATTACTTGGCAGATGTCACAGAAGGCTTTGCGGGGACAACTCCCCTTAGTGTGTCCTTCCGTCTTGCAGTCGGTGCACCATAGCTCCTTTCTTTCCCTGCCACCTTCTTTGTTAGCCTTTAGTTCTTTCATCATTCTCATCATATCCCTCTGGCGTGCTTGCACGGTTTTGGACTCCCCATCACTGTCTTCATCCGTACTATCACCATTGCTCACCAAACGCTTCCCTTGGGATGTCTTATTTTCGCTTTCAATATCCATCGCACGGTTGTACGCCTCATCATACGAGGGCGGGGGGACCACCTTCATCTTCCGTCTGAGGGATGGTACCAATCCTTCAACGAACCATCTCTTCTTGAAACCATCTGCCGCTTGGTTCTCCATTTTATTGAGCAGTTCCTCGAACCTTCTATTATATGCCCGTACACTTTCATTTTTTCCTTGTTTGGTGTTGTAAATCTCTGCCACAATTTCGTTGTCATCCCGTAGGAGTTTGAACTCTTCCTCGGAGGCCTTCTTCAGATTGCTCCAGGACGTTTTATGCTGGGCATCGAGGTCCGTATACTAGTCAATGGCTATTCCTCGCAGAGTGGCTGGGTATGCCTTCAACCAGTAGTCCCGGTCGTCCTGGCCATTTGCTTCCCAGATGGTCACGCATGTCTTACAATGCCGCCTTTGACCCGTCACCCATAAATTTTGGGAGTTTTTGCTTCTCTGGGGTGTGTGCCATTGTTCTTTTTTGGATGGTTTTACGCGGTGCTTGGAAATGGCTATATGCCGGGAAGGTATTATGTGTCCGGGAGGTACCGTACGCTCCTGGTCTGGTTGGGCCCTTGTCAGCCGGGCTTTGGTCACGTTCGCTTCTATAGTCCCTCCTTCCCGGGGTTTCCGGATCTGACCCTCCTATTTTGATGCCCTTTGACAAGGACAAATTCTTAATGCCAGATTGCATTGCTTCAAAAATAGTGGCGATTTCCTCATGCAGGTCTCGTACCGCCTCCTCTCCTTGTTCAAAATATTCTGACAGGGTGCTTTGCGACTCGGCTCCGGAGTCCTCTTCACTTGACGTCAAGTGTGGGGCTTGGTCGGCGCGATCTTCCTCTGCTACATCTGGAAGTGGCAGGTTCCTGGCGACCTTGGCCAACTCCTTCCACGTACACGGTTTTTGCCTCTCCCGACTACAACTCCGACTCACACTCCGACTTCTGTTGTTTTTCTCTAGACTCTTCGAGTTGGCAACCTCCCTTAGCCGTCGTCTCCTTTCGGCCTGTTCTTTTATGCGGAGAGATCTCCGTACAGTTCCCTTGTTTACTCCTTCGGTGGTAGTGGTACGTTTATCTTTGTTTGGCCGTAGGGGCATCGAGTGCCAGAGGTACGGTGCCGAGTGCCAGAGTTGGCCAAGGTTCCTGGCGACCTTGGCCAACTCCTTCCACGTACACGGTTTTTGCCTCTCCCGACTACAACTCCGACTCACACTCCGACTTCTGTTGTTTTTCTCCGGACTCTTCGAGTTGGCAACCTCCCTTAGCCGTCGTCTCCTTTCGGCCTGTTCTTTTATGCGGAGAGATCTCCGTACAGTTCCCTTGTTTACTCCTTCGGTGGTAGTGGTACGTTTATCTTTGTTTGGCCGTAGGGGCATCGAGTGCCAGAGGTACGGTGCCGACTAGCCTCCCTCTCCTCTTCCTCCCTCCGACTCCACTCCTCGTATCGTCAGAGGACTTGTTGCCGCCGAAGTTCCTTTGCTGTCTCCTCCCTTCGGTCTTGGAGTGCAATTAGATTTCTGGCGAGTAACCTTGGAATACTTCCAAGCAGGTCAAAGACGGGGGTGTTGACAGTGAGTTCACCACGTACCGTGCCTTTCGAGACGGCTCTCTCCTGAGCCTCTCACTACACGTACTGCGTGACGGACACGTCCCACAACTCCACCAAGTCTGCCATCAACTGCTCCTCTCGTTCCTCTTCCGCGGTACTCTCTTCGTGTGTGTCGCTGTCCACGACAATTAATTGCTGGTGAAATGGCCGGCCCATTAATTGCTTCCGCCTGCTGCCATAGTTATCTCCAGGTTCGTTGAAGCAACGGTGCCAAAATGTTTAGTCCTAAATGTATGGTTGGTGAATGAACAAATAACACAATGTTTTCCACACGTACCAAATATTCATGTAACAGAACAGTCATATATCACAGCATAAATGACAATGATACTAGTTAGACCAGAAGAGTTATATCTTTATTCCAGTGTCCAAAATGTCCATACATAATCACCCCTGCCGAGGTTCCAACAAAACAATATAAATACCCGACAGTTGGTCAAGTTGCCAACCGTCACCAACTCCCAACTACCCGACGGGAACCTATCGGCGACAACATAAACATAAACACAACATAACACACTTTTAAATATTATTCTTACTAACATACGTTATTTACCCCTAACAAATTCCATAATATAATATGTTTGATTTTGGATTGCCTCCATCACATTGTGTTGCTTCAGCCATGTTTACTCTTGCTGCACGGTTCGGACTATTCTCTTGAGGACTCTCTTGCCGTGACTGTTTCATATGGTTGGCATAGTCTAACTTCCTATAATTTTGACTTGCCCTTTGACGTTAGTGACAATAAAGAATCTCCCCCTTTGTCGTTGATGTCAACCCTGCAAAGAAATAATCTTGGAATGCAATAGAAACAAACTTCTCCCTCTAACTAAAATGCTCACCTTTATTCTACTCCTCTCCTTTTCACATCAATGGAAAAGCCTTTTTGGGGATAAAATATAAGACAATGAATAGCTCCCCCTGAACACATGCTTCTTTTGAAGAACTTAGTGATGGTTTGTAATGTCCCTAAACCTATTCTCAACATAAAAAACTAATTTCTGAAGTTAATGAATTTTTTGACCACTACTGTTGTTCTAGGTCTATTATACTTGCTTGTCTGATGCTTAAACACAAATATAGCAATGATATAATGTTGAATGCACAACAAAAAGTTAATGTTCCTTGTTATGGACAGCAATAAGCTCACAACTAATCACAGTTACAATGGATAATGTAATTTCAGAATGCAGCATTAAAATCAATCAAATACAACTTCTTACTCTTTTGAATTGATGAAGCCTTCAGCATTAGGCCAATTGGGTAATCATTGATCTGCAAGGCAGAACTTCCTGCAATGATATCATACAACTAATAAGACAGCGATTTATATTGTTATGAAGAGCTAAGTCACCGCGTTCGAATTCGAGTTCGAGTTCGACAACCATAAAATTCGGATGTAGTTCGGCAAGGTCAAAAAATTCGGGAAAAAAATTCGACATTAAATTCGCCATATATATATTTTTTATTTAAATATAAGTAATATATCTCATAAATTATCGAAATAGTTTAAGATTGCAAAATAGATTTGGAATTATTATAAACAAATTAAAAATAAATTAAAATAATAATCAATATAATATATTAAATATTTATTTAAAAAAAAATATTAATATAAATTAAAATTATAAAACAATAAATATATTTAAATCTATTTAATATTAATAACTTTCGAAATCATTATAAACAGATAAAAATAAATAAAAATAATTATCAATTGAATATACTAAATATTATTTTTTTATAAAAGTTTAATATAAATTAAATTATAAAACAATAAATAAATTTAAATCTATTTAATATCAACAACTAATAACTAGTAAGAATATTAAAATAACATTAATCTTAATGTTTGGAGAAAATCGTAAAAAAATAAAACAAAAATTGTAATCGAAAAACTATACTGCGGAGGGAAAGTGCACTGCGAACGCGAGGGAAATAGTCACAGCTGGGCAGGGGCTCACACAGCGCGTGAATAGGGCCAGCTGGGCATGGGAATAACAGCGCGTGAATAGGGCCTCACGGCACAGGAATAGCGATGGGATTGACAGCTAAACAGCTTCAATGGCGGATAAAAAAAAACCAGTTCATTTTGACGTACGAATTTCAAGCGAACTTTTCCGAATTTTATTTATTTTTTATAGATTTGCCGAGTTTTGAATCTGAACCCGGAAATTCGGCGAATGCAGTGACTTAGATGAAGAGTATTAATGACAGCAATCGATTATCCTGAAGATAGTGATCAGTAAGGAGACTAATCAGAGGTTACGAAATTACTAATTACATATGAAAGGGTGAGATTAGTTTAAGGAAAGAAGGCGATTATGAATAGACATAAGTCATGACCTTTACAACGTAACTTATCGTTGCATTTATAAGATATATGAAGGCATTCACTTCCACTTCAACAATCATCGATTTGGAAATTTATTTCTTTTGTTCTTGATTGGATCTACTCTTATGAACATAGGCCTGTTTGTCTAAATAGGTTGCAAGTGCCTAACTTATTATCTGAGACGACACTATTGATTGCAAGGGAGAATAGCAGATATCAGACACAGTAACTGTATCACTATAGGCGATAATACATATCAAAACATTGCATGATTTAAGAGTTCTTATCGGAAACAACAATCAGTATTACTGTACATTTCATTGCATAAATCACATCCACATATCAGGAAAAGCAGATATCTCGTATTGCACATTGGGATTTCATAAACTGGCATAATTCATAAGTTCATATCAGATATAGCATTATCGTATCATCCAATCTTAATCCCTCATTAATATAGGTAAAAGGGAAAAGTGTATTGACATATTGTTCACTTGCATATATTATTTGAACAAATAAAAGATAGCAAGTGACCTTAATAAGTGACATTCAAAATATATTAATCTTTATATTATCAATTTTATAAGTTAAGAGAAAAATCAGATATTGAAATTCATTGTAAGTATAGAAGTTTGAGCAATTGTCCCATAATACTAAGTTACCCCAAACAGGGACATTACAATGTATGTATGAACGTACCGAAAACATACCCAAGCCCCCCCAAAATTTCTGCCATACCAGCGTTTCGTACCCACCTACCCGTTCCTGTTCCTGTACCCCATTTGGCAACTTAGCATAATAACAGTTCTGATCTGATCTGATTCATGGTGATGTCACTGGATGCTTCCTTTCCTTCATATCTCTCAATGTGAGGGAGAAGGCACACCTCTTCATCATGTATGCCCTTTGGCAGGAGACACACCCTTTCACCATTAGCACCCTTTGAAAGAGTGCAACTCTTTATTATTTCTGCCCTTTGAAAGGGACACAACGTTTCACAATATGATCTGCATTTCTTATTTAAATCAGATCTGCACTTCTGATTCACAAATTATTCCCCCTTTAGATGAGTTCTGTTCTCCCTTTTGTACCTCATATTTGGGGGAGTCAACTTATCATTTCATGCTTTTGACCATTCATTAACTTCAATAAAATTTTAATTATATTTAATTATATTCCTTTATATTTTAATTTAATTTTTTTTTTTTTTTTTTTTGTATTTTAAATTTTATTATTATTATTTATTATTAAATTATATTTCAAAGTGGGGGCATTACAATGAGGAAAGTTGTCATCCATGTAATGAATGCTCATGGAGGTTAACATGAGATGAATTACAACAGACACAGTTTAAACTCCACAAGAATGAGAAATTGAATTAATGTGCTGAGACAAGTGTTCAATTTACTCAATGCACATACATCATTAGGGATTTGTAATTGGGTTAATACCACAGCGGTATTATCTCAACATATAATTGGTGGGAGCATGCCATGAAGTGGCCAATGCATATCCTCAAGCCATGTGAAGAAAATACTTTGAATAGGAAATCTTTCATGGATCTGAAAGGTTATTTGAGAGAATTGAAAGTGACAAATGTATTGTTGATATGTGCTCTCTATTTTTGAGCATTCTGTGGAGATGCATCACCAAGGATTTCTCTACAGATGATGATCCCAACTTCTTGTGAACTTGGGGAGTTGTAGGGGTTGTCAATTTTCTTCAGGATTGGACAACCTACTTTGTTGTGCATAAAATTAAAAAGGGAATTTTTGAAGGAAAATGATGCTAAAATTTCCAAAATATTAAAAAACCAAAAAAAACAGAAAAAACAAAAAGACCCCCAAAAAACTTAAATGGAGACAAATTTGTAAGTTATTTTTATGGCTGTCTGCCTCACATACCTAGAATTCGGGACAAAATTTTCAATCCCCAAAACCATGTCCCTATGTCCCTGCATCCTTCTCTCCCAGAATCTCAAAGGAGCACTGCTATTTTCTGTATTAATCAAATCCTTTGGAGGTTGGATGTGTATACGGGCATCTAACCAAGGAGTATCTGAATTGCCATAAATTGAACTCATGAACAATAAATAATCTTAAGAGTATCTAAGCACAAAATTCACTACCTCAGACCGTCACATCAATGCTCTAAGGTTGGTCATCTGTAAACAAACATAATATACCTGCATTTTGTAATTGTTACTTAATATTGTATACATAGTTTTATTTACCAAATTGAAGGTGGTGAGTGAAATAACATAAATATTGTAATATATGAAAAATCCAAGAGACCCTTAAACATGCAGGATTATCTTTGAAAATCCATGATAAACACATTTGCTTGCAGAAATGACAAAGCCAAAGCTTTTCATTATTGGAAGTACTCAAACGAATGGGTAATGTTCAGGAGTATAACATCCAAACCAAAGGGCTAGATACCAGATTGGTAAGCATGGTCATACAATGTTAAATACTTACGTTGATAGATGACCTTAAACAACTTATAGAAGGTTTGATTGCAGCAACATAGCTCCTTTAATTAGAAAGAGCTATTACATTGGCCCTAGGACTCGACAAGGCAGCACGCAAACAACTAATAGGATTCCCTTAGATTAAAATCGCGATTTAGAAATATCCAAACATATACAAACAAAAACTAAGTTGCCGATACATGTACGAGCACGGGTACAAGTATGAGAACCCGGTATGTGGGTATGGGCAATTTTTTTTTGCCCTTAGGTACGTTTATACTTGTATATATACATATTATATACAAAAAGTTTAAAGAAATATAGAAAATTGTAAAATCAAATACATTTGATAGTATGATACTTCCTCATGGATCAATGCCAAATGCCAAAATGCTTGTGATAAAGATAAATACTAAATGCCAATTGATAGTTAAATATTTAATATTTATATTTATCAATTGGCATTTAATAGTGATAATTTTAGTTGTCTAAGTTCTTGATTCTGATCTCCACTCCTAGACCCCCTCAATGCAATCAAATTTCATATATGACAAGAGATCCCACTAACTAGTGTGGGTTTGGAAGTGGAGACCGTAATGGGTTTGAGGGGCAATAGTGATTAGTTGCACAAGGTGTTAGATGCGAGAAAAACCCAATGATAGAAGGGGTGCAAAAATGATCTTTGTATTGGGTGAAATGATGCTTTTAGGGACATTTTAGGGTTTTTGGATGCAAAAAGGAAAAGTCAAGAAAACATTTATTTTTGTTATTTTTTGGTGCTTGGAGCCTTTGGGTATGCTTGAGTATGTACTTGGGTGTACCCAAATGCCCGGGTACATACCCTGGGCGAGCCCGTACCAAGACATACCTGGTATGGGTGCAAGATGCCTTAAGTGCATACTTGGTAACATAGCAAATTAAGGAAAGCAAATTGAAACCCTGAAGATGCAAGATAAAAGAAACCTTTTATAACAAAGTGTTGGATGAATATAGTAAGCACAAGAAGATAATCTGAGAATGATAGTTTAATTTAATCATCACCAGAACTGGCTTTGGTTGAAATCTATGTGAGATTGTTTAACTTGAGTAAAAGAGGAAAACCAATTTATGATACATATATAGTATATATCTGCTTATTTTCTTTGTAGACAATATGATTTGACACAATGTTTATGCTTGTTGTGTCTCAATTTACCAATTTTTGTTGGTTTGTTTGGATTGCAGGGTGTTCTCATTTTCATGTTATCCAACCTCACCTTCTCAACTATGCAGGTTGGTTTGTTTTTCTGATGTTTCTTATGTGTTGCCAAAGCAGCATTTGGTGGTATTGTTTGTTAATGATACTTCTGGTGTCATACTTCTGTGTTGGTTCAGAAAATCAAAGTGGACACATCATCTTAGGAACAGTTTCTTTAATTTATATTGTGTGCTTTGGTCGTGAGCTGATGTTTAGTCAAACATTCTGGATTTAATATATTCCTTTCCTGAAAATTAATTCTACTGTTGCTAAACATATATGACTGCACTGAGTCACTAAACAAAAACTTGCAAGAATGCGTCGTTGTGAAGTTCATTAGAATTGGATCACATGGTAATCTGGCTTGTAGTTTATGCTTTATAGGGCTTCATTTTGAGAAGAATAGAATAAAGAATTCTGTGCATTATTTGTAAATGATTTCAATTTTCTGCAATTTTAATTGTACTTGACCATGACCATCTTGGTTCCTATGTTGAATGGTTTATGCCCTTAAATATTTTGGTTTTTCCAGTGTAATTTTGCTGTTATGTATTAGGCATGTCACTTGATCTCTGAGATGTTTGTAAGCAATACTGTCATAATGTTAGGTTTACAAGAGAACGAGTAGTTTGCTTGGTATCACTGAAAATAATCATACAAAGAGATTACTGGTTGTAGCTGGAGCTTATAGAATGCACCAGTTTGGTTTTGGTGATCAGAATTCAACTGTAAGGATTATTATTATGAGTCCTGGGTATTATCTTAACTATATTCAGATAATTACCTTTTCTCTTTCTTGACTGAATAAATTGTGGGACTAGAGAACAATTTTGACAAAAGCAAAAATGGATTTGAATCTGTGGTACTTTTGTGCTTCTGGCTCTTTTCAAGAAAATAAGAAGCCCATCCAATGTTCTTTGCAAAAATTGATATTCTTCCTGTAGGATAGAGAAGGTGCAATGGACAACAACATTATGGCCCCTCAAGGTTGTCTTGCATCCCTAGAAGATATTACATGATGATTCTCCATTCGAGGGAGACATTATGGGCAGATTAATCCACAAATGAAGCATACTTATTCTGTAGTATGTTATTATTTTTTAGGCAGTGCCTTTCTGCCTTGGAGCCCTTGGGTTTGTAATGTCCCCTTCCTAAGCAATGTTAGCATATTTAGGGGGTTCTCATAGGCTAACCATAATGAGTTAGGGTTAGGGAACTAATTGGATTTTTTTGCATTGTGACTTTTTTTGGAGTGAATTTGAACAATTTGTTTGTTTTACTATGTTTAGTAAGTCACAATCTGGACACCAACTTGGTCAATTGGTAGTATTTCTATTTTGGAAATGTCGGTAAATGCACTTGATAATATTTTGGCAGTTAATGCGGTCGAGAGTGATTGTTTTAAATAACGTTAAAAAGTATTAAAGTTAATTAAATAATTAACTTTAGCATTATTTAATTTAATAAATTTCTTAAGTGGGCGCCTAGGCTAATTAAATTTGTTTTTATTTAACAAAATGTTTTCTAGTTGTGGGTACGCACTATAAGTGGAATTTCCATCTTTAGTTGACTTATCACATTATCACTTATCCACCTTATGTGGATGATAGGCTATCAATTGTATAAGATTATGACACATGTCAACATCTTGTCTAATCCTTCATTACACATTGCCTTTATAAATAAGGTCTTTTGCCTCGTAGAATTTCATGATGTAAGGATGAAACATTCATAAGGGATTTCTTTTGGGATAACTCCATGAGAGCTTAGTTTGGACAGCTTCTAAATTCAAGAGGACTAGTTCATTAAATATATTCGAGTATTCTCTTCATGTCTTTTTCAAGATTTGAATACTGATTCATAGATTTGGTTTGTGTTTTGTAATGATTCTTGTTTAAGATTGCATTTTGATATATATTAAAATGAGTTTTGAGTATTTTTTTTTTCCTTTTTAATACTATTTAGCATTTCCGTTTGTGCTTGTTAATAAAGGTGTTGCATTGCATTTGTTTGCTCCTCGTTGCATTTGTAATATGAGTGAGCACATTCATTCCATGCAAGCTGGACATCGTGAGTCGTCCATTTATCCATGCTTCCTAGTCGATGTACATTTGCTGCACAAGATTTATGATCTGATTGTTGTGAATAAATTTTTTTACACCATTTGGAAAGAGCTGCATGTGAACTTGGAGGTGAGATGGAAGTGCACATGTTATTGAAGGAGTTGAAGAAAGACAAAATGAGCTTCTTGACAGGAACAAATTAGAGAGCATCAATTAATAAGCCAAATGAATTGCAACAAAATCCAAAGGATGTACAAGGAAAGTTGTATGACTGAACCCCACAAACATCTCAAATAAATCCAAGTACGTTGCATTTATATTCGACGAACATGACTAGAAGCATTCTTTTTGTTTGCAAGAAGTGACACAAGGGGAAAACATTTCTATTAAAAGAAGTAATGTTGGGACCAATACAACAAGAAGTATCAGTTTATTCATTCTAGTCTATTCAGAATATTATATATCCAGGGAGTTCTATAAAAGTGAATCCACACAAAGAGGCTTGTGTAACATCCGCAAGATTGTCAAAGATGGTGATTGCTTGAATTATTCTCCATCACTGACCTTACAAACTGGACAGTTTTCTCCTTTAGCCTCATTCAAAACAATGGTGATGGGCTCTGAATTTTTGTTGCAGGAATCCATCTTTCCTTGATTCTTCTTGTTCTTCTTTGTATAAATATGCAGGGGTTTGTTGGTCAGTAAAATGCTGGAGGTATTCTCCTAGCAGACACCACTAACAGACATTTTCTTGTCAACTTTACAAGACACCTAAATCCAATGGGTTATTCATGAGTTAAAGATGTTCAAAATGGTTACAATATCAGATAGAAGCACATAGCAGTAGTATATAATGCAAGACAAACACACAAGACATTTGAGACACATGGATACACCTGGAGAAATCCTCAAGTAGGAAGTAAACTCCAGAAGAGTGAGCTCTTGCTCCTCATGCTACTATGTTCTAGTCAAATAAAAGTGTTTATGACACCTGTATAGTGGATTTGAGCTCTGACAACATAAGCAACTAGCTCATAATCTCTGCAACATGTCCCTCCGCACAATGGAAATGTTGCGTCTTTACTTACTACAATGAAAAATCGAACAAATATGAAGGTTTGAATAAGAAGCCAATGCCTCTACAATGTTTGTCAAGTCTTTTTTGCCTTTCCCTCATTCTTTGCAGGCATCATCAGGAAGTTGTAATGTCGGAAAATGCATAATGAACAATCAAAATGCTTCAGATTCTACCTACTGTCTTGACTCTGATGAATTTGCTGCTTGCAATGGAGTGGTAATTTCAAAATCATTGAGGCATTTTAAAAAGCGCTGTTGTAGAGATGAAATCATTGCTTTCAGCAAAGAGGTGATTGTGAATTCATGACAGTAGACACAAGCTCACTGGTGGAGAAATAATTTTGCTACCTACGGGAGCCAATAAATATGCTTACATTGTTTTTTTGCTAACTTGACTATCTGAACCCCTCTTTGTAGAAATCCATGAGATTGTCCGGATTACCCAAAATATGCCTTTGACTGGAGACCATACTTCTCAGTAACTTGACACACCAAACATAGACAAATTCCTTCCATGGACCAAGACAACTCCATGACTGAAAATGGCAACTGGAACAATCCTGCAACAACTGCAACAACCTTCTGGGGCATGCACTAGAGTTCTGTTCCATCTTACCTTGATCTGCAGCAGCTGCAAGTCCTTCTTAGCAATGGTCTATGATCCATTTTTCACATCGTTTACGACTATTTTCAAGGCATTTGCAAGCACAATAAAGGAGCCTTTGATTTATATATTTTTCCAGTGTTCTAAGGCTTCTTCTGATTGGCCTTGTTTCACTTGGTACTATTATTTTGTCCAACTGTTATAAAATTGCTTTACTTTGCCTCTTGTAGTCTTTCCAACAAGGACTGCATTCTTGTAGTTGTAACTGGAAGATAAATTTACCTGGATCATTTTGCAGACCACTCATTATGCAGATTTGTCCATCTTATTCACTTTTGTATGCCTCGGCTGTAACTCATGCTTCTAAACAGTTCCCAAGAAAATGTCCCTTTTGATCCAAGTCATTCACCATCAAATGAGGCAAGAAAGGAGAATGAAACATGCAAATGCTGTGATGCTAGATCTGAACCATCACATGTGATCAAGTAGGCTGGAATGATGATATATTTTTGGTGTCTGGTCTTTCAGAAAATGACCTAATAAACTATTTTGTCTAAACTAGAAAAATGATAAAATGATTTTTTCGAGTATCCTTTTCTTTCATTATAACCTTTAAAGCTGTATGTTAGTGTCATCAATGCACTCTTGACTAAGGTACTTTATGGAATCCAATGACTGTAAACTTCTTTTCGCCATTGCAGTTACCACTGACAAAATACAGGTAATACTGAACTTCATATAGTTAAACTGCTTTTATGCATGGAAGAACCTTGGCAATATGTAGTTTGGAATAGATAAGGTGAGTGAATTTTGGAGCTTTTGATTTTTTCATGATTTTGTCAAGAGTGCTGCTATAAATTCAAAATTCTAGGAGATGCAGTTGTTTTAGGATAAAGAATTCATGTGTGGTTTTGCAGATATTGCTCCTTAAGTATCTTTACCACTTCTTGATGTCACGTCTTAATCCCTCAGCTGACCTGCTTAAGGTTAGTGGTACATGACTGATACTTGTCAACATGATATTTTTTTTGCTTTTAACCTGTGTGGAATGTAATTTGTGTTATATTCTCTGTTTAGAAATGATTTTTTTCCCCTGGTTATCTGGTTATTATAATCTTAAGTGCAATTGTTGAAATATTTGTAGGCTGCAGCTCAACATGAAGCTGAGGGTCATCTGGAAAGTGCTTTGCAAGTACTGAGGTATTGTTGTTACTGTCTGTTATTTATTCTCAAGAGAAGCAAACAAGGAAGGATTGGCTGAACTCATCTTTTCTTCAGTTTGAGCATCTGTGAATGGATAGGGGAGGATGTGTTTGGGTGGGTAGGGAGGTGAGAGGAGGGTGGGGGTGGCGAAGGGGGTGATATTCACTTGTAAAGAATTCCTTATTCCGGTAACGACTATTTTCAATAAGAGCTGCATTTTCTGGGAACGAGACATCTGTTTAGTTTATTTTATACATGACCATTCCGAGAAAACAATTGTCAGACTATTTTTTGTCATCCAAAAAGTGAAATTACAGTTATTTGCTAATGGATACTATTGATGTGTTTTTTAGGACACTTCGAACACAAAATAAAATACCAAGTATTCTATCCTATCTTGAACAGAAAAACCTCATATGCTAAATAATATGATCAAATGAGACAACTCCAAGGTTTACAATGTGAATAATCAACTTTAAGTTGTAGATAGACTCAGTGATGTATGATGTGATTTTGCTGGTAACCACAAAGGGACTTATGCTTATGAACACTACTGGAATGTAGAATCTAACTTTGCTGGTAACCACAAAGGGACTTATGGGATGAAGGGTTGAGGAAATCTACTTCTAATATACACCCTCGTTCTGATTTTTTTTTTTTTTTTTGTGATTTTTTTGCTTTTTTCTGTTTTCTGCTTTTTCTGGGTTTCGGTTTTTTCAACAGCAATGAAATTAAGAAAGCTGTTTAGTACTACTAAATCAACTGATACAAAAAGCTAACTATGAAAAACTCAGAGATATCATCATAATATCATTGCTAAACCATAGAATGTCTAATCCAAACACGATGCCAAAACAAATATAGTGAAAACAGAGAATTTGGACAGCGTTTACCAACTCTGATTTGTGAGAGCAATATTCTGATTTTTTTGATCAGCTACCCAAAAAATCAGTGTTATGTTTGTATCTCTCTCGAATCACCTCCGAATGAGCCCAAACTGGAAGCAAATGAAGCATAGAGCCTAGACAACCAGGTAAGAAGAACAGAAAGCTGCCTCAAAGAACAACTCAAATAGATGGCACACACTCTAGTGCAGCCCCAAAACGTGGTATGAACAGCAAGGTGGGCTGATCAACTTTAAAAATCATAAACTCCATAAATCACACAAACTGGAGCAAATGGACGCCTAGGGCATAGGAGAAGAATGATTCCGTAGCAACAAAAATCAGTTCAATCCTCCGACTAGGTTGAGTAAAAACGTGAAATCAGCAAGAGGGTTTCCACAACTGAAAAAACCAAGAACTTCTCTATTGAATCCAATGGCAACCTTTGAATGAAGTTGCTCCAATCAGCTAGGAGTTGCCTTTCAAACTCGAAACTGCAACCTGCTAGGAGGGCAAGCAACCCTGAAGTTAAGACTGTGAAAGCATTTCAACAACACTTTGTTATCTCAATATTCAGCATACCCAAATGAGCCTGCCGAACCAGGTTTCATATCTATCTTAAAGGGATCGACCCTCTTCTCCAGGCCATGTGGGATTAAAAGTTTTACTTTATTTTATTTCCCTTTTCATGTGCACAAATAACTCAATAAAAATAATTAATAATTCCCAACTTGGATGACCACATGAGAACATCTTTTAAGAACAACTTAAAGTCATTGAGCCTTGGTGTGGGGGACAAAAAGCAACTTGAAATTATAAAATCACTTTAGTTATTACCTTCCAAAAATGAACTCCAATAAAACTTGAATAAACAACCCCTCAAACTTGACTGCCAAAAATAGAAACCAAGTGCTGTATCATACTACGAAACATTGTACTTAATATAAATGGCATACTGCTAAAAATAGTAGGTGACTTCAAACTCCTTAGAAGAACAATTTGAGTAGTTGTCGTAACTTACTAAAAATAGAAAGTTCAAAAATCTCCTCTGATGGAAATGCATCTAACACCATTTTGAAGCACTTTGAAAACCCAAAAAGACCCAAAGCTAAAACTGCCAAACTCCTGCAAGCGCCCCTCTGAAATCCGTTCTGAAGATAGAAACCCTTATTTAGCCTCTGATTAGCCTATGGGTTTCCAAAATAGGCTAAAGATCCATCTAATAGTCTAGAGCTGAAAAGGGGACATTACAGTTTGCCCTCCTAAAGATTGCTTGTCCCCAAGCAATCGCAAGGCTGGATGCTACAAAATTCAATCATTCTCCCAAGTCGCATCCTCAATAGGTAGGGTCGTCCATTTGACCAAGTACTCTTTAAATGTCCTCTTGAAAGAGCGTTCCTTGGAGTCAATGATGGCCTTTGGAATTAGAACCAACTATCCCTCCTCATCCAAAGGAGGTAAATTTGATGAAGATACCACACTATGCCCAAGTTCCTTCTTGAGGCGTGGCACATGGAAAACATTGTGTACCTTATTGTTTTTCAGATAACTCCAACTCGTAAGCAACTTCCCTGACCCTCCTGGTGACTTTGAATGGTCCATAAAAATGGAGCTTGAGCTTCTCTGCTCCACTCTTCTTGAGAGTGAACTGTCAGTAGGGCTGGAGCCTCAAGTAGACCATATCTCCAACCTAAAAGTGCACTCTACTCGCTGCCGATCAGCATACATCTGTCGATTCTATGCATACTAAAGATTGTCCTTCAAAGATCTCAAAATGTGTTGGTACAACTGGTAAATTAAATACAAGAAATAATAATGTACATGACAATGCATACTAGACACGACAAAAAATATATCTTTATTCGCACATTCAATTATTACAGAGAAGAGACCAAAGATGGTTGGCCAAGGATTACAATAGATCCGACAATACCATGCCCCTTCCTTGGCAGGACATGACATATTTAAAGGACCCGACGGTTGCCGAGAGGTACACAACTGTCAACCAATTGACACATAACTACCCGAGACTGACAACCCACTCAATACAATTAATTAATACATTGTCGGATAACAAATATTATCAAACATAACAACAGGCAATTTATGCCGACAACATCATCCCCCCCAAAAGAAAAGTTGTCTTGCAGATGACAAGCAAACATCAAGTGATATTCGAAAAGACTAACGACAGATAGTGACTTCGACTGGACACCCCCAACTTGTAGTGTACCTGCCAAATCAAATGGGGATTTGGGGCAACGCCCCCAACGGGGTCAAGGGGTAGCGCTCCCAGCGGGGTCAAGGTGCAGAGCCCCTTGCAGGATCGAGGGGTAGTGCCCCTCACAGGGTCCCGGGGTAGTGCCCCCGCCGCCAACACCAAATTACAACCTTCAAACCCACATGGAACTCCATGGCGTGCATCAATTTTCTGCTTTTTTAAGACGTCAGGAACAAGGCCAATGAAGTCAAAATTCTGATCAAGGTGCATTCTCCCATACGGGTATTGTGTTTTCTGACTTGTTTTCCTTCCATATGGGCTTATCCTCCTTGCATATAGACTTGTTATTTCGTACAAGCTTGTGCTTCTCTCTTGGTTGTACGATTTATAGGTGTGTGGGTTGAGACTCCCTTCATCCAACTCAACACTTCCATCGTACGGTACGATACTTCCATTGTACGGCTCAAGAATTATCTCATATGGTGCAACTCTTCCTTCGTACAGCCTAGCAATCCTTGCGTACGGTTCAACTTTTCTCTCCCACGGTGCAATCTTGAGGGAGTCCTTTATCACATGGTCGGAGGAAGTTTCCTTCCACCAAGTACGACATTCGCTGCCAGTCACGCTCTCAAAGGCTACATTCTCCGCAGTGATTCCCTTTGGATCCTTTTGCACTTTTGGCTTGATTTTGGCCTTCTTGCTGCTGTTGGCTGGATCTGTAGCGGTCATGGTTGCACTGCAACTGCTTTGCCCTGTTTTCCTGTCTTTTTCCCGACCTTGACCGTTATTATAACAGTCTGTAAGTGTGCTCCGCCAATTTGTACAGACCATCGTGCCTGCTGTTGCCGGTAAGGTGTATCGTACGCTTCTTTCCTCTGGCCGTACAACCTCTGCAATTTGTTTACACTTTGCGCCTAACACCGTACTGGCGGCACAGATTTCCAAGCTGATGCCTTGAAGTTTTTTATATTGCTTCCTTGACTGTACGGTATTCCTCCTGTGCTCTATATGGATTTCTCTTGGTTGTCATACGGCCTCCGCCTTTGGTTGCCGTACCTGTAGCGTGGTTTTACAACCTCTCCCTGATTGCTTCCCTGTATACCGTACGATGCCTCCTGTACGATATCTGTACGACTTCCCTGTATGCCTCCTGTGTGATATCCGCTGTACGGTTTCACCGTACAACGTACCCTGTTCTCTATACAATTTATGTCGTACGCTGTACGGGTCGAATGAAAGGACTACGCCATACGGAATGGTGCTATGTCGTACGCCGTACGGACTCCTCGCCATGCTCTGCGCTTGTGTGTCGACCGTACGTGCTGACCGTACACTGTACGGTATTTCTGCTTCTTCACTTGCACCGTACGGATTCGACTTCTCTTGTGGTTGGATGGGAATTTTCCTTCCCTCTCTCGATTTTGTCCTGCTGTCAAGTCTGCTTCCTTGAGTCTCCCTTGACCGTACAGATCTCTAGCACTCGGCTTCTCTAGTTTGTACGGTGTAGCTGGGGCTCTTAGCTTCGTGTGGTAACCTCATCACGTTGACGCAACTTGAACTGTCGGGAGCCAACTTGCTCTTGTCTGCTCTGAACCGTACGACGTACGGTATGGACTTAGTCAATCGTTCGGCAACTTTACTCTTTGCGTACGATGACAATTCTTCAAAAACTTTACTCTTGGCCTACAGTGACAATCCTTCGGCAACTTCACTCTTGGTTCCTGTGGACCGTACGCTCCATGTACTCTCGGCTCTTATGGGTTGTATGGTCAACTTGCTCTCGGCTGATTTGAACCATACGGCTGAATTACTTTCGGCTGATGTGAATCGTTTAGCGTATAGCATTAACTTCTTCGAGGCATTTCCACCAGGCTCTACAGCATCCAATTTAGATCCTCGCCTTGTGAATCTTCTTCGTACACCTTAGATACTTCCCCATTCCCACTCGGCGGCCTTTGTTCATACAGTATAGACTCACTTGGCAAGTGTTCGTATAGCCCAGACACACCAACGTCGGATGTGCACAGATGAATATCGTACGATGGACTTTGTACTTCCTCAATTTGTCCAATTTGTAGCATATTATAGTCGGGGTGGAAGACTTTATAATCCTCCAAGTGCCAGTGAAATAATCCATTAAGAGAACTTGTCTCATCCTCAGAGCAATCTTCTAGTTTGAGCACCCCTTCATCGTTGGGTTTCATGCCTTTCCTTCCTCCGTCCATACCTAACTCTCCACCCTCAGACTCAGAGTCCGAGGGTGTCAGTTCTTCACTCACCGCCCGGTTCCTCAAGTCAATGACGTGCTTCCTCCCATCACTTTCGATCGAGAGTGTGTTTCGCTTCCAATTATGATTCGCCATGGCAGTAACTAACCATCCCCTCTCGAGGAGTGCATCGTACGCCTTCTTCTGTAACCGGATGACTACAAAGTCCAAGAAATTTTTTTGTGTCCCAATCATTACTTTTTGTGCCACCAATGTTCCCAACGGCTGAATGTCGTCCTGGTTGGCACCTACCAAGTGGAAGCTTGGCGGCCAAAGATTCGGCTTCCCCAGACATTTCCATGTGTCTTCTAGTAGTATGTTTACTCCCGAGCCTCCATCGACAATGGTGTTTGTCAACTTCTTCCCCATTATTTCCATTTCGACGACCGCCGGCTTCCTCCCAATGCTCATCGTTAGCAACATTGGATCACTGGACTCATTCCCTTCGGGCGATGGTTTTCTCGTCAGTTCCTCCTTGTGTGGCTTATATTGTTTCTGGGTAACTATTTCGTCACTGACTGTATTGGCAATTGCTATTCTCAGTTGCGACATAGTTTGAAGAAGGTCTGCCACCTTGATGGGTACGGTTGTTTGTAGCATCTACCGGACTATGTTCTTCTTTGACTCCCGCAATGACATACGTGCAGTTCCATTGGAAGTTACTCGTTCCTTTGCCAACACTTGTTCTACTTTATCTTGTTCCTTTTCCGTACCAGAGTTTGAATACATCGCCTTCTTTGTTTGTGCTCTTGTGATTGCTAAAACTGCAGCCTCTTGTTCCTCCATGTCCAGCCTATTAATACCCTTCTGATTCGGGCAGTGTTAGGGTTTCAAGCAGATCCAAAGCAAATATGAACTAACAATTATGCAGATTTAAATACAAAAGATAAAGAAAATAAAACAGGACACAGATAACACAGAGATTTAACGTGGTTCACCCAGAATGGGTTACGTCCACCATACACAGTCGTCCAATCTTTCTTATTATCCAGCAAAAACAGTACATCAACCTACCAATGCCTTAAACATCCCAGCCGCTTATAACATGCGTTTTTAGGGCAACAAACAAAGTCGGCCTTTTTAGGGTTTTATTACATTGTCGGTTTTCATCAACAAAAAATGGCAAAATTTTTTTTCTCGGGGGTTGCCGCCCCCGAACCCCTGCCCGGGGCCCGGCCCGGCCCCAGACCCCGGCGAGGATACGTGCTGAGTGTACAGTACTTTGCTGATCAGTTGCCACATTTCAACAATCTCCCACTTGGAGACTGATCAGGCTCCACACTGAACAATCTCCCACTTGGAGACTAATACTACACGACACCACTGTACATGCAACATCCGCTGGATAAAACACTAGGACTTGACTGGTATAAATTCCACAATTATCAATCAAGAAGACCAACAGAAACTGATGAAGAAATCAGCTTCTCCTGTGGAACTGCCTTTGTGAACATATCGGCAGGATTTTCACTTGTGTGAATCTTCTCAAGCCGTAACTGACCCTCCTCCAAAATAGTCTAGATGAAGTGGTACCTGAGCTGAATGTGCTTTGTCCTTGAATGAAAAGCAGAGTTCTTCGCAAGATGAATGGCACTCTGGCTATTAGTATACAATGGGCTATCCTCTTGTGTTTGACCGAATTCCTTCAGAAAACATTGCAACCAAATCATCTCTTTGCTGGCTTCTGTAGCAGCAACATACTCAGCTTCAGTGGTTGAAAGTGCAACAACCTTTTGCAGCCTAGAAATCCAACTGACTACAGTTCCCCCTATAGTAAAAACATACCCTGTAGTACTCCTCCGTGAATCAATATCACCCTCCAGATCAGAGTCAACAAATCCACTTAGAGCAGCATTAAATCCTTTGAAACATAATGCCTTCGTAGTAGTTCCTTTCAAATACTGAAGAATCCATTTCACAGCATTCCAATGTTCCATACCCGGATTACTCATAAACTTGCTCACAACTCCCACTGCATGTGCAATATCTGGCCTTGTGCATACCATTGCATACATCAGACTACCAACAGCTGATGAATACGGGATGTTAGACATTTTATTAACCTCTTCCTGTGCCTTTGGGCACATCTCCTTAGTCAATTTGAAATGACTAGCCAAAGGTGTACTAACTGCTTTTGCATCCTGCATGTTAAATCTTTTCAACACCTTCTTTATATACTCACTTTGGGACAAATTCAAGGTTCTATTTTTCCTGTCCCGTGTAATCCTCATACCGAGAATTTGCTTAGCTGCACCCAAATCCTTCATAGAAAATGACCTGGCTAATTTCTGTTTAAGATCATTTATATGTTGCATGTTAGACCCAGCAACAAGCATGTCATCAACATAAAGCAACAGGATAATATAACTGCCATTATCAAATCTCTTAAAATATACACAATGATCAGAATGACATCTATGATAACCGTGTTCAGCCATGAAACTATCAAATTTTAAATACCATTGTCGGGGTGCTTGCTTTAGGCCATACAAACTTTTCTTCAACCTGCACACCAAGTTCTCCTTACCTTTGACCTCATATCCCTGTGGTTGCAACATGTAAATTTCCTCCTCCAAATCTCCATGGAGAAAAACTGTTTTGACATCTAATTGTTCAAGATGTAAATCATCTGCAGCCACAAGACTAAGTACAGTTCTAATTGAAGTCATTTTTACAACTGGAGAAAATATTTCATCATAATCTATACCCTTTTTCTGTGCAAAACCTTTTACCACAAGTCTCGCCTTATATCTTTTCTGACCTCCTTCCTCCTCCTTCAGCCGATAAACCCATTTGTTAGGCAAGGCTCTTTTTTCTGCAGGTAAAGGGACTAAGTCCCAAGTCTTATTTTTCATCAAGGAGTCCATCTCCTCTTTCATGCCTAGTTGCCACTGTTGTTTGGCATCCACCTGCATTGCTTCTTCATATTCTTCTGGTTCACCAGAATCTGTTAATAAAATAGAATACAAAGAAGGAGAAAATCTTTCAGGGGGTCTACTTGTCCTCGTAGAACGTCTAACACTTACAGGAATTTGTGGGACAATCTGTTGTTGCTGAGCATCAGGTACCTGTGGCATTTCATTTTCAGGAATCTCATCCAACACCACATATTCTTCTTTGTCCTGTTCATGCTTCTTTTCCTGCATCTGTTCTTTATACATAACCTTCTCATTGAATATAACATCTCTACTTCTAATTATTTTCTTATTTTCAAAATCCCATAACCGATAGCCATATTCATCTATCCCATATCCAATGAAGGTACATTTATGAGATTTAGCATCAAGCTTGGTTCTGTTTTCTTTATCAACATGGACAAAAGCTTCGCAACCAAAAGTTTTTAGAAAAGAATAATTTACCTTTTTACCAGTCCATGCCTCCTCTGGAATACCACCATCCAAAGGGGTTGAAGGTCCTCTATTTATCAAATAGACAGCAGTATGTACAGCATCTGCCCAAAAATGTAAGGGCAATCCAGCATGCAATCTCATGCTCCTCGCACGTTCCATGATGGTCCTATTCATTCTCTCTGACACACCATTTTCCTGTGGAGTTCCTGGAACTGTCTTTTGCTTTCGAATCCCATTTAAGGAACAGTAATCTTCAAATGCTTTGCTGCAATACTCACCTCCATTATCCGATCTGAGACACTTCAACTTTTTTCCTGTCTCATTCTCAACCAAAGCTTTCCATTTCTTAAAAGTTTCAAAAACATCTGATTTTTGTTTTAGGAAATATACCCATGTTTTTCTGGTTGAGTCATCAATAAAAATAACATAATAACAAGAGCCACCAAGAGATGATGCCTGAGCCGGTCCCCATACATCTGAATGTACAAGCTCTAACTTCTCACTCTTCTTCTCTTTCCCAACCTTGAGAAATCTGACTCTTTTCTGTTTACCATAAACACAGTTTTCACAGAACTCTAAATCAATCTTCTTTAGTCCTGGCAATAGATTTTTGGAGTGAAGGATTTTCATCCCTTTCTCACTCATGTGCCCAAGCCTATGGTGCCACATTATTGAATCTGTTCTTGCAACATTTATTGTTGTTGTCCCTACAGTAACTTTATCTGTAGCAGCTAAGGTAGAGTAAGTGTTACCAGTACACAGATATAATGTGCCTACCTTCACACCTTTAGCTACTACTAATGATCCTTTAGTGACCTTCCACATACTGTCTGAGAAAGTAACTATGCAACCTTCACTACCTAGTTGCCGTGCAGAAATTAAATTTCTTCTTAAATTAGGAACATGTCTTACCTCCTGCAGAAACCAGTCATTACCATTCTGCAACTTGATCTTTATCTTTCCTTTTCCAATAATTTGACAAGGCTCATCATCACCCAAATATACCTGTCCAAAATCACCTTGAACATAATCTAGAAAATATTTTCTATGGGGTGTAGCATGAAATGAAGCCCCAGAATCTATTACCCAGGAATCATTAGCATTATCCAAACATACGATTAAAGCATCTTGTAAAGTATTACTTGCAATATTAGCTTCCTTACTGTCATTTTCATTTTTGTCCCCTTCTTTGTTTTTCCGAGACCAACAGTCTTTCTTTAGATGACCAGGCTTTCCGCAGTACCAGCAATCTTTCTTTCCTCTAGATTGAGAGCGTCCTTTCTTTGACTTCCCTCGTGACTTCTCATTCCCAGGGCCTTTTCCTCTTTCCTTTGATCTTCCTCTGTTCTCCACATTCAAAACACTACCCGATGATGTTGGAGTCTCACCTGTGCTTTTCCTTCGCATTTCCTCGCTTAGGATAACACCAACAATATCATCAAATACTAAAGTATTTTTACCAGAGACAGAGTTACTTACAGCCATAACCAAGCTATTCCAGCTTTCTGGCAAAGAACATAAAATCAAGAGAGCCCTAACCTCTTCTGCAAAGGTAATTTTTACCGAAGACAATTGACTGGTAATTGTATTGAATTCATTTAAGTGCTCCGCTACAGATCCTCCCTCACTCATTTTCAAATTAAACAAACGCTTCATAAGAAATACCTTATTCGAAGCCGAGGGTTTCTCATACAGCTTAGCCAATGTTGCCATCAAACCTACAGTCGTTTTTGCTTCTGTTATATTGAATGCTACAGACGCCGCAAGGCACAATCGAATGGATCCCAGTGCCTTTCTATCTAAAATGTCCCACTCTTCATTTGATATTGTGGTCGGTTTCTTTGCCTTTCCTTCTAATGGCCGCCACAAATCTTTTTGATACAGGTAATCCTCCATCTGCATTTTCCATAACTGATAATTCTGGCCGTTAAACTTTTCGACCTTGAATTTGAAATCCTCCATTGCTCCCACTCAAATATGAAAGTCCTGCCAATTTACAAAAAACCTCGCTCTGATACCAATTGTTAGGGTTTCAAGCAGATCCGAAGCAAATATGAACTAACAATTATGCAGATTTAAATACAAAAGATAAAGAAAATAAAACAGGACACAGATAACACAAAGATTTAACGTGGTTCACCCAGAATGGGTTACGTCCACAATACACAGTCGTCCAATCTTTCTTATTATCCAGCAAAAACAGTACATCAACCTACCAATGCCTTAAGCATCCCAGCCGCTTCTAACATGCGTTTTTAGGGCAACAAACAAAGTCGGCCTTTTTAGGGTTTTATTACAATGTCGGTTTTCATCAACAAAAAAATGGCAAAATTTTTTTTCTCGGGGGCCTAGAATGTGGATTTCGCTCCTGACCCTTCCAGGATACGTTCTGAGTGTACAGTACTTTGCTGATCAGTCGCCACATTTCAACAGGCAGTTGGTGTCTTCATGGTCACTTGGTCCACACCATTTGCAGAATAATTGTATGTTGTCTTTCTTGTTATGGTAATCTCTCGCAAAGTGTCCACATTCACTACATTGTCGGCATTGTATGATAGGACGTCCTCTACAGTCGTACTGTATTTGGTTTCGCCTTCGTTGATTTCCATAACCACTTGGCGATACATTCTGTGATTTCGATGGGCTGGACACTCCTTGTGTGAAGAGTATTTGTGTACTTCTCTTCTTCAAATTGTACGGGCACTCCTTGATTGAATGCCCCAGCACTTGGCAAATTTCACAAAACATATTTCTAGGACAATTACCTTTCATGTGCCCCTCCCTTTTGCACTCAATACACCATAGTTCATTACCTTCTTTGCCGGTAACTTTCTCAGCCTTCAATTCTTTCATCATTCTCAACATATCCCGTCGAAGGGCTTGTACGGTTTTGGATTTTTCGTCACTGCTACCTCTGGTGCTCTCATCATCAGCAGTCTTCCTCTTCTCTCGAGAGGAGGTTTTATTTTCAGTCTCTATGTCCATTGCTTGATTGTACGCATCGACGTATGAGGAGGGAGGCACTACTTTCATCTTCTTGCGCAGTGAGGGTATCAATCCCTCCGTGAACCACCTCTTCTTCAATCTATCGGCTGGTTGGTTCTCTATCTTGTTCAACAGTTCTTTGAGCTTACGGTTGTAAGCGCGTACATTCTCGTTTTTCCTTTGCTTAGTATTATAGATTTCGGCCACGATCTCATTATCATCCGTCAAGAGTTTGAATTCCTCCTGGAATGCCCTCTTCAAATCACTCCATCTCGTCTTGTGTTGGGCATCAAGGTCTGTGTACCAGTCAATGACAATCCCCCGAGGGGTGGCGAGAAATGCCTTTAGCCAATAGTCCCTGTCATCTTGGCCATTCGCCTCCCAAATGGTCATGCATGTTTTGCAATGCCGTACTGGGTCCTCCGACCCCTGTCCCATGAAGTACGACAGTTTCTGCTTCTCCTGGGTGTTCAACATTGTTTTCACTCGGAAGGTATGTGTGCATTCGCCTTGTATGCCGGACCTGGGTGAACTGCTTCGATCACTATGTTCCGGTGCTTTCCTTGCACTCTTGGCCACGTAAGCGTCCTCTACACGTCCACCTTCAGCGTCCCCAACACTTCGAGTACTTCCAGGTGTGTCGTACTTGAGTGAACTGTTTCGATTGCTACGTTCCGGTGCTTTCCTTTCACTCTCAGACACGTGTGTGTCCTCTACACGTCCACCTCCAGCGTCCCAACACTCCAAGTACTTCCAGGCTTCGACTTGTCTCTGTGCTCCCTCTGGCCGAGGGTCGGCGAATCACCTAATCGCTTGGTCTTGACCACCTTGTGGCCTCTTCTCACCTTCGATGGGATCTACGGACATGAATCACTCAAGGCTGACCCGATTTCTTTTAAGGCAACGGCGCCAAAATGTTTGCTGGTACAACTGGTAAATTAAATACAAGAAATAATAATATACATGAAAATGCATACCAGACACGACAGAAAATATATCTTTATTCACACATTCAATTATTACAGAGAAGAGACCAAAGATGGTCGGCCAAGGATTACAATTGATCCGACAATACCATGCCCCTTCCTTTGCAGGACACGACATATTTAAAGGACCCAACGGTTGCCGAGAGGTACACAACCGTCAACCAACCGACACATAACTACCTGAGACTGACAACCCACTCAATACAATTAATTAATACATTGTTGGATAACAAATATTATCAAACATAACAACAGGCAATTTATGCCGACAACACTTGGCTTTGTTGCAACATATCCCTCGCTTGAGGGGCTCTACTATCTCCAAAAGTCAAATCAGCAAAGCTAGGTGCCTCATACCCATAGAGGGTTGCGAAAGGGGACATCCTAATCGACATGTGATAGGAAGAGTTGTAGCAATACTCTCCCAAATGAAGCCATCTCACCCAAGCCTTCTACTACCCTGATGCAAAATTTTTGAGATAACCTTCTAACCACTTGTTCACACCTTAGTTTGTCCATTAGTTTGAGGGTGATAACTGGTGCTAGGATTGAGTACTGTGCCACTCAATCTGAAGATCTCTTACCAAAAGATGCTTAGGAACTTGTTGTCCTGGTCACTCACAATTGTTTTTGGCAAATCATGCAATCTAAATACTTATCTGAAGAAGAGATCAACAACCTGAGTGGTGCAGGAGCACCTAATAGCATTCAATGGTTGTTATGCCTCCATGAGGCTTGATGATGTGCTTTTCACGTTTTTGTCATGTTTTTGAGTCAATAAGGTCCTATGGACCATTTGTAATAAGTTAGGAACCCAATGGGGGTCGTTGAATTGGTCTTTGACCCTATTTGGGAAAATGTTGTCATATTGTTGCTCAAAGTTGTAAAAGTCTCACATAAGGTGATTAATGATGTAAAAGGGCTTATTTGGGCCTATTAAAGAGTATTTAAGGTGATATGAAGTCATTAGGGTCATTAGGTCAAGTTTGGATAAAAGTTGTCAAAATCTTGTAAAAATTACTTAACAACTTTACAAGTTTTAATGTAAAAACAAATGCAAATGTGTAACCAATGGTCACCCATTTTGGAAAAGTGATTGGGGACCATTGGAAACTGTCATTCTGATATTTAAATGCCTCCCTTTGGGTCGAGGCAAGGTTGGTTGAAGAGGTTTTGGAGAAAATTTAATACAAGAATTCTGATTTTCTTGCAAATTTACTGTTTCATTCGTGTTGCAGCATTTGATACTTGTCTGTACGGTACCTTCTGGGTTGAGGACTCATATGGTTGGAAAGTAGAGTGAGTCTACTTTCATTTGGCGGTGGTTTGGTCCAATTTCATCAAGTATCGATGAGGGAAATACAAGCATTTTGGTGAAAACAACCTATAAACCCTTGCTTCCTAGGGTTTGGACTTTGGAGACAAAAAATGTGATTTCTTCGACATTCCACCTTGGCAAACTCTCAAACCAGGTGGAATGTTAGAGTTAGATGTCCTCTTTAAGATTTTGTTACTTGCAGGGCAGGAGATCATGGTTGGTGGGAGAAAATTGAGGTTTTAGGCCTCACATTCTTTGTGCTAGGCCTAATTTTGGATTGTGGGCTGCAAATTAGTGGATTTGTGCAAAATTGGAGGATTTGGGTGCCCAAAACCCATTGCAACATTGGTTTGGAGTTTTATGCCAACTTTTGGAAGTGTTGGTTTGAAAGTTGGGTGCACTTTTAGTAGGGTTGTTTTGTAAAAGTGGCCTAATTGAGAGGCCTAAAACTAGTGACAGTCCCATTTTTGACCCATCTGCCACAAAGGAACTGTTGTGACTAGATTCACACATCGTCCCATCATAGATGGGGACCCCCTAGTTTTCGCTATTTTTTAGGGTTTTGTCCTAGCTCTGCAGTTTCATAAGTCCATTTTCTGAGAGAGTTTTGAGTTTGAGTTTCTGAGGTCATCTCGAGCCAAGTTGAGAAATCATGCTTAGAGTCATGTATGAATGTTGTCAAAATGCTTAGAAGGTCTGAAGGACGAAGATCACAATTGCTTTGGTCATTTCTGACAACTTGCTATTTTTAGAAATTTATGCTATTTTTCATTTTTCTGCTTTTTTGAAAGTGGCATCTGGGTTTTGTTCCTCAGGTCATTTCATCTTTGCCCATGTTCTCGAAATTTGAAAATCTTGTCTGTAGGTATAAAAAGAAGGGCTTCAAAATTTTTTCTTTTTTCTGAGATTAGGGTTTTGTTCATTAGATCATGTCAATCCTACCCATGTCTTCAGATTTGAGAAATCTTGCTTCCAAATGTAAAAAACAGGGTTTTCTTTTTTTTTTTTTTCTTTTTTCTGAGATTAGGGTTTTGATCTCCATGCCAAATTAATCCTATCCATGTTCTCAGATTTTGAAAATTTGGTCTTTAAGGGTAAAAAGCAAAATACAAACTCTAATTAGGGTTTTGTTCTAGAAGATCGGCGATATGATTATTGCCCATGTTCCCAGATTTCAAAAATTAGGTCTCCAAGTGCAGAAAGCAAAGTGGAAACCTGTTGATGTGTTTTACATGCACATGCGAACACAGAATAAAATACCTAAAGGTACCTTATCCTCTATTGAACAAAGTTTCCCGACTACTAAAGATCTCGCCAAAGGATTAGTCGGAGTAACTCCAGGGTTCTAATATGTAGGTTCTCTACGAGTGGATAAGCTCTTTGCGGTACGATGTGATTTTGCTGGAATCACAAGGGGACTTACTTTCGACGACCTGAACGTTGATTTGCTTTGGATGTTACTGGAAGGTGGAATTTCACCGGCCCTTGATTTTGAAAAAAGAAAAAAGGATAAGGGTTGGAACGGGATCTGTTTCTAACACTAAGAACGTAAGAGCAATGAATGACCTTTGATGAAATTCTAACTCTTGCTTTGACATCCTAGGATCATCTCCACAAGATTAGTGCGATCTTCTAAGGAAAGCTTTATGATGTTCAGATCACCGCTACAAGCATAGACACCGTCAGGTTGATGTATATCAATGAAGAAGCGATAATTGAAGTTAAGCTTAAGCTGAATGATTCCAGTTGACTACACAAGGCAAGTTTGCAATCAACAAACCGCTAGTAGTATGGATATACAAATTTCATCGTTGATCATACAAATTTCTTCCATTCACCTAATAACATGAAATCAAATTTGAGAAGTATAGAGACCATGCAAATTGTTGAATTGACCCATAGAATTCACCATTTTTTTAATGAAGTTTACAAGTCTTTTGCAACAATATCTTGGCAACAATCTTTGCCTTCTCTTTCTACTCTACTCTAACTATTCACTATTAGCTAACTCCTAACTATTCTCTATTAACCTTTACAAATGAGGAGCCGGGGCTTTATGTAGAGAACCCTTTACAAATAGACGACTCTGATTGACTTAGAATCAATGGCTAGGATTACAAGATAGAAACCCTAATTAGGGTTTGTTACAACAAACTTCCTTAGCCAATTAGAAAATTACATTCTCGGAGCGAGGACCAATAGGAAGCAGGGGTAGGTACACCGAAGTTTGTGTCACCTCCAATGAGTCAGGTACATTGAATCTGGACATGCTGAGGTGGACCAATCCGATCAGAGGAATGATGACTGGGATGCCACCTTACCTAATGCTTGTAACTTGGTTGATCCTCCTCTGTCTTTGATATGATGAATGATGTACTTCCTTTGCTTGACCAGGCTTCCTTATTGTCAAGTCTTCCTTCTCCAGTAGCATATCTCGCCCTGAAGTGTTGGCAAAGCCTTTCTTTGTCATCTCATGGTAGAATGAGGTCTTGAGGCTAACTTGAACTTCTTGAACACCCCTAGTCTTCCAACACTTCAAAGCACCTTGAGTCCTCCCTTTTTTGCATGTGGAACGTCCTTGATGATGATGGACTGGAAGAGGTCATCCTTGCCCTGGCCTGATCTTCTTCCATCTGCAAAACCAACCAAAAGGTGATTAAGGACTCATAATGAATTCATTCTAACATAGCATTTCCTACCTTAAATCATTAGCAAGAAGACATTAAAATGAATTTTTCTCAAGATTCTCCTCAAGGACAGGCCCTATAAGATTTTCACTCTGGACCCTTTGGAAGGGTCAGGAGCGAAATTCAAGATTTAGGCTTGATTCTTCATTCCCTTTGCCTCCATTCACTTCCTAAGGCAAACACATGTTGATTTACTTCCAAATACGCCCAAGGGACTAAGATCTTGGTCCAAACAAGGAAGAAATGGGTGTCTTCTTGGAATTTCGCTCTGGACCCTTTAGAAGGGTTAGGAGCGAAATTTGCATTTTAGGTCAAATTCTATCATGTCTCTCACTTCAACTCACCTCAAAGGTCAAGGAAATGTTGCTCCATTCTTCCCTAAGCCATAAAATCCAAAAGTTTGACTTGATTTGCAAGGGAAATAGGCGATCTTAGGAATTTCGCTCTGGACCCTTTGGAAGGGCCAGGAGCGAAATTCTCCTTCTAGGCCAAAATCCTTCACATTTGGTGATCACTAACAACTCAAAGGCATGCTTAAGGACATCCCCAATCCTAATTCACCCTAACCCACACTTGGCTTGGCACAAAATTGAGAAAAAAGGTAGGTTTTGGGGAATTTCGCTTTGGACCCTCTGGAAGTGTCAGGAGCGAAATCCACATTCTAGGCCTAACTCTTCATCTTTTCAACTCCAATCTTCCTTGCAAGGCAAAAATACACCACTCTACTTGCACCTACGCCATAGGAACCACTGTGTTGACCTCATCCAAGAAGAAAATAGGAGTTTCCAAGAATTTCGCTCTGGACCCTTTGGAAGGGTCAGGAGCGAAATTTCTATTTTAGGCTAAAATCCTTCACATTTTCACTTTTAGTCACTCCCTAAGGCAAAAACATGTCACTCTACCTTCCAACATGCCTTAAAAACTAAGAACTTGGCCAAAACAAGGAAGAAAATGAGGTCTATGGGGATTTTCGCTCGGGACCCTTTGGAAGGGTCAGGAGCGAAATCAACATTCTTGGTTGGTTTTCCACTTCCTTCATCCAATTCTCCTTTAAACTTGATCAAATTCAAGCTCCTTTCTCCACATTTAAGTGAATCCACCATCAAACTAGCTCAAGACAAAGTCGTTTTCATCATTTTAGGCAAGATAGGGGGTCAAACTGAGGATTTCGCTCTAGACCCTTTGGAAGGGTTAGGAGCTAAATTCTCCTTTTGGGTTGATTTCCATCATTTTATTGCCTCAAACCTTCTTTCCAAGGCAAATATGCATCCAAGTCCTCCAAACCATTCCTTAGAAGCTCTAAACTTGGTCAAGCTGAAGAGCAAAGTAGAGGAAATATGAATTTCGCTCTGGACCCTTTGGAAGGCTCAGGAGCGAAATCCATGTCTTAGGTCAAAATCTTCATTCCTCAATGCTTTCAATCACTTCCTGAGGCAAGAACATATGAATCTAGCCCCACCATGTCCAAGGAACAAGGATGTTGGCCCAAACAAGGGAGAAAGTAGTGTCTAGGGAGAATTTCGCTCTGGACCCTTTGGAAGGGTCAGGAGCGAAATTCTAGTTTTGGGTTGATTTCACACTTCTTTTCTCCTTCTCATGCCTTGGACACACTTTGTTAGGCTTCCTTCCATCATGACCATGTGAATTTTCTCTTCAAGTTGACATCTAGCTCAAGATTTTGTGAAAAATAGGGTCTTACAAGAATTTCGCTTTGGACCCTTTGGAAGGGTCAGGAGCGAAATTTACATTTAGGCTCAAATCTTGACTTCATTTCCCACATTTCTTCATCCAAACAAGTGTTTTGCGCTCAATAATGCCTGGGAATGAGTTAGTTCTAAGTTTGGGTCAAAGTAGAATGTTTTATGGAGAATTTCGCTTTGGACCCTTTGGAAGGGTCAGGATGTTTGAGAGTGGTTTCAGACCTCCAGGAGTTATAATGCAAAATCTAGTTTTTGGAGGATTCTTCAATTTTCCAGACTTAGTCAAATTTCAGGATCAGGATGACATTCCAGACTTAGCCAAATTTCAGGACATTTGAAGATCAGAATGACATTCCAGACTTCATCACTCACCAACTTGACCTAACTTAGACCTTCAAAGATGATATTCACTCACCAAGCTTCATTGACCTCCTGAAACTCAAACAAAACACAATTAGCAACAAGAGCAAAACCTTGTCCTAAGGAAGACTTTCAAAGATGACCCTAACCCAGAGCATCCACTGACTCTCCTTTAGCTAAAGCAGAGCTTGTTCTCTTAGTGATCCCTCTGGCAACACTCAGCATGCAAAGGCTAATAGACAAAACCCTAAAAGACCTAGAAACAAACCCCATAAAGCAAAAAAAGTAGGGGTCCCCATTTGCAATGGGGCGATGTGTGAATATGTCACAACCAAACCCTAATTAGGGTTTCGTACTAGATGAATTGTTGATCAAGTATAAAGGTAGTAGTAGGAGATGGCACATTAAAAACTTCGCCTAAGTTGAAGAAATGAAGGTGGTCGATGATCAGTCAAGTTCGCCAAGGATCAACGTCAAACAAGTGGAATGGCAAATGATTAGTTAAGTCCGTCCAAAATATCCAAGCATGATCAAGATTCACCATGGCATAAGGAAGTTGTCCAAACAAAAATGTTTGACGCTCAGTAAACTCCTACCAAAGGTTAATTAACTCTTGGCAAGGGTAAGTGAAACTCCTACATAGGATTAAGAAGGCAAAATCAAGTTAAAAATAAGCTAAGGCATGAAAAGAGGTTGGAAGGAAAGTTGTCCAAGCACTTGTCTAAGCCCTTATCCAAGTTTGCCAAGGTTGGAAAGCATAAGACCTTTCAAAATTCGCCTAAGTTTGAGACCAAACCAAGTTGGCATGTGAGTTGCCAAGTTGGCAATGACATGGCATATTAAAGCAAAGGTAAACGGGGTCCACTAGGAGTTAGAAGTGGAAACATGATGACATGGCATTTCTAGAAGGAAGTCAAATAAAGTATATCAAGAACATTCTCAAAATCGCCCAAGTAAAGGAGTGAATAAGTGAATAAAGCAAATGAATGTTAGAAACTTTCTAAATTTGCAAAGTTTGAACAAAATCTTCCAATTCACCTTCTAGAAGAAATCAATAAAACTCCCCAAAATTTGAAGGAGTTCTTCTAGAAGAAAGCAAAGGGTTCGAATTTCTTGAAGAGCAAGTAAAACTCAAAGCAATAAAGCCTTTAGAGGCCGCTGAAGAAGCTATAAGACAAGGTTTTATTTCATTGACACTTTTTTTTGCTATCAAAGTTCGCATATTCTGAGAGAGCAGAAATTGCAGCATGAACTCCTTACAAAATTGGCCAAGGATGAGCAAAGAAAGCAGCTTCCAAACATAAAAAACTTGATCAGATAATCAGATTCTTGATCAGAAACAGTAAAATCTGCCATGGAAATAAGAAATCAAGCATGTCTTAGGGTTCGCCATGTTCACAGAAGATCAAACTGATATGAATAAATTCGCACAAGTCATGGAGAAACAATCAGATTCATGATCAGACAGTAAAATTCACCTTGGAGATGAGAAATCAAGAAGATCAGCAAATTCGCATGAAACTTGCCACAAACAGCAAGGTTTGAACTTGTCCAAGACTCATCTATATTCATCATGGACAGGGAATTAAAGGATAGCAGATTGGAAGTTTGTTCTTAGCACATTCCAAGCCTTCTAAAGTTTGTCTTGATTAAGGAGAAGGTAATCCAAATCTGCCATAAGGAATACAACTGAAATTTGTCCGAAGATGTGGAAAGTTTGCCCTTCCATATTCAAGAAAGAGAATTATCCAAATTCGCTGAAAAACAAGACATATCCTAGCAATGATAAACTCCAATTTGAGTATAATTAACTCCAATATGCAGCTAGGGTTTAACTTAGCAAGGAAAGAAGAAATAAAGTAAGAAGAAAAATTGTCCAAACTTCTTTCATTTCCATCCTATCAAGCTAAGGTTTTGTCCAAGACCCTTCCAACCCCGCCCTAGACATGGCACACGAAGTGTAAAGTCCACCCTTGGTAAATTGGAAGGAGGTTGGCAAAGTCCTCCTAAGGCACAAGCAAAGATGTCCATGCCTACTACAAGTTGGCCTTGGCTAATGAAGAAAATGTCCAAAGACCTTGAAAGCCCGCCCAAGACTTAAAGCAAGGATGGCGAGATTCCTTCCAACACTGCTCTATCGAGATAAGTTGGCATAAGATTGTCAAAATCCGCCAAGACAAGGGGAAGGATAACCTAGGAGGAAGAATAACACACAAGCAAAGCAGTGTCAACACAAGATTATCAAAATCTGCCATGAATAGCAAGCACATGTACGTGCTCATCAAGACATGAAGACTGAAGTAAATTCCAAGACACAAACCCTAACATATGCTGCTAAGATATAAGACAAGATTGAAAAATTGTCCAAACCTTTGTCTAGACACAAGTTGATTCATCGAGACATAAATGGGATATGTGAAGATGTCTGACCAGAGACCTAAAATTGATCCATTGATCAGACATTAAAGCAATTAATTTGCTATCCCATGAAGAAAGATAATTTTTGATTAAAATCCACATGAAATCAGACCAGCAAGATGGAGAATAAATTTATCACATAAAATAAATTTTTAATTATTTGTTAAAATTAAGCTTATTTTTCAACACTTGGAAATATTTTCAAAATTTTAGGAATCTTGGAAATTAAAAGAAAGTTTTACAAGATTCCTTGATAAAGATGAAATTTGAGAGGAAAATAAACTTTCGATTTTGGAAAGCCTAAAAACAGAAAAACAAAAAAACAAAAAAACAAAAAAACAAAAAAACAAAAAAAATAATAAAATAATTAAAAAACCAAAAAAACCAAAAAACAAAACCTCATGAATGTCCACGTGCTAAGGAGAAGGGGACATTACAGTCCGCCCTCCCTGAAATTGCTTGTCCTCAAGCAATCTCAATGCAAGATGCTGTAGAATCTCCTCGCTTTCCCAAGTAGCATCCTCAACCGGCAAATCCTTCCATTTAATCAAAAATTCCTTGATAGCTCTCTTCCTCAACCGCTTCTCTCTAACATCCAAGATAGCTTCAAGTACTAAAATCAACTTACCCTCATTATCCAAGGGTGGCAAAGTCATGGAAGGAGTTACATGATGCCCTAACGCCTTCTTGAGGCATGAAACATGGAAGACATTATGCACTCTACTATCTGCCGGTAGATCAAGCTCATAAGCCACCTCTCCCACATGCCTGATAAACTGTAAGGTCCATAATATCGTGGCTTAAGTTTCTCGACACCACTTCTCTTGAGAGTAGACTGTCTATACGGTTGTAGGATCAAATATACCATGTTGCCCACTTCAAATGTCCTTTCTACTCTCTTTTGATCTGCGTACTGCTTCTACTGATTCTGTGCCTTCTGAAGATTCTCTCGAAGGGCTCTCATAATATCCTGATTTTCCTGTAGCATATCTCCAGCACTAGGCACTCTACTACACTGAACAACAGATCGATAAAATTAGGTGCCTCATACCCATACAACACCATAAATAGTGTCATTTGAATAGAAAGGTGGTAAGTGGTATTATAACAATACTCACAAAGATATATCCACTTGACCCAACCCTTCTGCTGCCCCGCAATGTAATTCTTCAGATATCCTTCCACCCACTTATTCACTATTTTTGTCTATCCATCTGTCTGCGGGTGGTAGCTGGTGCTCGGAGTGAGCTCAGTCCCACAAAGTCTGAAGAGCTCCTACCAAAAATGGCTCATAAACCTGCTATCTCTGTTACTCACTATACTCCGAGGTAAACCATGCAGCCTGAATATCTCCCTGAAGAATAGCTCTGCTACCTATGTAGCTGAATGTGTAGTGGTGATCGGAAAGAAACGATCATACTTAGTCAAACGGTCAACCACTACATAGATACAATCCTTACTCTACACCTTGGGTAAACCAGTGATGAAGTCCATGGAAATGCATTCCCACTTCCTATCAGGAATTGGAAGTGGCTGAAGCAAACCTGCAGGGTATGTGTGGTCCTGCTTATTCTGCTGGGAAACAGGACACTCTCTGACATATCGAAGAACATCGGATTTCAAACCTTTCCAAGTGAATCTCTCCCACACCTGTTTATATGTCTTGTAGTAACCGGGATGAACTGCCATGGGTATATCATGAAAGGTTCTCATCACTAAGTTCTTCACATCTGATCCTGGGGTCAAAAAGATCCTTTCCTTGTAAATGATTAAGTCATTCGCAATGGTATATCTGTCATCATGAACCGACCCCTCAATGAGACTTGAAGCCCAAGAGTCCTTGGCATATTTTGCCACAATCATGTGCTTCCAATCCTCTGAAATCTATGCCATGGAGCTCAAATGTGGACGGCGAGATAGTGCATCAGTAACTACATTCTGCGAACCTTTGACAAAGGAAATGTCAAAGTCATATGATTGCAGCCTGCTCACCCATTTCTGCTGCCTATCATTAAGATCCCGCTGTCCAAGGAAACGTCCCAAGTTGTTATGGTCTCTTTTCACTGTGAATTTGCTGCCTACCAAATACTGCTTGAATTTGGCCAAAGCATGCATGATGGCCAACATTTCATTGTCGTAAATGCTGTAGCTCTTCTGAGGACCTCTCAACTTTTTGCTCTCAAATGTAATCGGATGTTTGTCCTGCATAAGGACAGCCCCAATCCCCTCACCTGAAACATCACGCTGCAACTCAAAGGGTTTATTGAAGTCTAGCAATGCAAGTACTGAGCAAGTGGTCATGATCCGTTTGAACATCTCAAAGCATTCCTACACTTCAGGTGTCCAAACAAAGGCTCCCTTCATAGTCAAATCAGTGAGCGGAGTTGTATGTCGGGATTACCCATTAAAAAACCTGCAATAGAAACCATATAAGCCCAAAAGCCCTCTAAGCTATGTCAAATTCTCAGATGTAGGCCAATCTACAATCGCCTTGACCTCATCGGGGTCCATGCGCACACCTTCTGCACTGATGATGTGACCTAAATAAAGCAACTCTATCATGCCCAAGTCACTTGGATTCCTTGGCATAAAGAGACTCCTTTCCAAAAATACCCAAAACTATATCTAGATGTGTAATGTTTTCCGCCCAAGTCTTGTTGTACACCAAAATATCATCAAAGAAGATTAGCACAAATTTCCGCAGCTAAGAATGAAATGCCCTATTCATTGTGGATTGGAAAGTGGAAGGTGCATTAGTTAGCCCAAATGGCATAACCACAAACTCATTATGACCACAATGACATCAAAATGGTGTCTTCTCAATGTCTTGCTCCCCGACTCGAATCTGGTGATAGCTCGACCTTAAGTCAATCTTAGAAAAATATTGTGCACCATGAAGCTCATCAATCAACTCATCAATTCAAGGAATTGGATACCTATTCTTGATGGTTTTCTTGTTCAACAATTTGTAGTCAATGCACATATGCAATGTACCATCTTTCTTCTTGACCAAAACTACAGATGAAGCAAAAGGTGACTTACTAGGTCGGATATGCCCCATAGCTAACAACTTTTTGATAGTTTTCTCTGTCTCATCCTTGAGCCGTTTGGGATGTCTGTAGGGAGTGACTATCACTGGCTTAGCCCCTTCCTCCAACTCAATGATGTGCTCAATTCCTCTATCAGGAGGTTGTCATGGTGGAATCTCGCTGAAGACCTTATCATGCTTAATTCTCAGCTCCTGGATGTCTGGTGGATAGATGGGTTTTTGTTGCTCCTCTTGCGTAGATTTCAAAACACATCCTGTTGCCCACTCAACCATGTCATGACGCAAGAGATGTTCCATCCTCTTGAATGAAATACACTTGCAACTGGTGTCCTTGAGTGCCTTCAACACATGTGTCTTCCCATCCATTTCAAACCTCATTTCCATCTCACGGAGGTTGAGGGTGAATATGCCAATATCATGCAGCCATGTCATTCCTAGAACCATATCGGTGTCACTCATGTTTACTATATAGAAGTCTGCCTTGAATTCAAAATTATTCAAGCGCATGGGCAGGTCAGGTATCATCTTGTCACACTTGAGAGTGTAACCATCAGCAACTTTTACTCTGATTCCTTCAACATCTTCAGTGCGTATGCCCCTTCTTTCCACAAGGCTTGCATCAATGAAATTATGAGTCGCACCTGTATCAAGTAAGGTGATGACTTTCTGCCCAACAAGAACACCTCTCATCCTAAAAGAGTCCTCACGATGAATGCTAGTGAGGTGAGCTTCTTTGAGTTTTACCTTAGGTTCAACTTCCCCTTCTTGTTTTGACTTTTCTGACTCGGACTATTCATCATCAAATTGCTGGTCAAAATCTGATCCTTCATAGAGCGCCCACATAGCCCTGTTTGCTTTCCCTTTAGGCTTTAAAGGACAATCATGATTAGCATCATAAGGCCCCTTACAATAGAAGCATAATTTCTTCTTCCTCAAATCATTCAATGTCCCATGATCAAGAGGAAAAGTGGACTTCCCCTTGGCTTTGTCATCCTTCTTCTGAAACTTCTTATTATTTCTATAGGAAGAAGATCCCTTAGAAGAAAACTTGCTGGTGGGTGCTGCAAATTCCATCCCTCTTTCTTTTTTCATTGCTTCCTGTACAGAGGGAGGGTCAAAGGCTTTCAACCAACCTTTGAGAGGTTCCATTAGTCCTTCAGTGAATAGTAATACCAATCTTCTTTCGCTGATACGGGGAACCATGACTGACAACTGCTCGAACTCAGTGATATATGATTCAAGGGAGCCATGTTGCTTAAGTTGTGCTAACTCACGGAAGCTTACCTTAGGGTCCTTCACCTCAAATTTGTCAATTAGCTTCTCGGTGAACTCAACATAGGTGGTGATTAAGTTATGACCAAGGGTAACCAACTTGTGGTACCACGGGCAACTCCTTCCAAATGCAGAGTGGCAAACTTAATTGCATCATCCTCCGACATAGATCTTAAAGATAGATAATTGTCAAGTTTCTGTACTGTTGATGTGTTTTTTATGCACATGCGAACACAGAATAAAATACCTAAAGGTACCTTATCCTCTCTTGAGCAAAGTTTCCCGACTGCTGAAGATCTCGCCGAAGGATAAGTCAAGGCAACTCCAAGGTTCTTGTATGTAGGTTCTCTACTCGTGGATAAGCTCTTTGTGGTATGATGTGATTTTGCTGGAATCACAAGGGGACTTGCACTTGATGACCTGAACGTCTGATTTGCTGGAATCACAAGATTTCACTGGCCTAGATTTTGAAAAAAGGAAAAAAGGATGAGGGCGAGGGAAGGATCTAATTCTGACACTAAGAATGTAGGAGCAATGAATGACCTTTGATGAAATTCTAACTAAGTCTTGTTTTGACATCCCAGGACCATCTCCACAAGGTTAGTGCGATCTTCGAAGGAAAGCTTTATGATGTCCAGATCGTCACTACAGGCATAGACACCATCAGGCTGATGCATGTCAATGAAGAAGCGACAATTGACGTTAAGCTCAAGCTGAATGATTCCAGTTGACTACACAAGGCAAGTCTGCAATCAACAAACTACTAGTAGTATGGATATACAAATTTCACCATCAATCAAACACATTTCTTCCATTCATCTAATAACATGAAATCAAATCTGAGAAGTATAAAGACCATGCAAATTGTTGAATCAACCCATAGATTTCACCATTTCTTCAATGAAGTTTTACAAGTCTTTTGCAACAACATCTTGGCAACAATCTTTGCCTTCTCTTGCTATTCTACTCTAATTGCTGTTCTATCAACTGACTATTCACTATTAGCTAACTATTCACCTACTATCAACTATTGACTAACTATCCTCTATTAGCTAACCATTGACTAACTATTAGCCTTTACAAATGAGGAGCCAGGGCTTATATAGTGCCCTCAATACAATTCGATGGCTCAGATCAACTTGAGATCAATGGCCGAGATTTTACAGTGAAAACCCTAATTAGGGTTTGTTACAACAAACTCAATTCTGGCCAATGAAATAATTGCATTATTTGGACACATGTCTTCTCTGGAATATTCGACGAATGGATAACCGGGGTAGGTAAATTGAAGTTTGTGTCATCTTTGATGAGTCAGGTACATTGAACCTGGACACGTTGAGGTGGATCAACCCAACATGGAGGAGTGATGACTGGGACGCCACCTTGCCTGACACTCGGAACTTCGCTGATGTTCAATTTGATGATGTTGCGAAGCTAGCTTTAATTAACTCTTTTGAAACTATCTGCTTCTTCAACGAACCCTTGCTTTATCTTCCTTTGTCTTTGATGTGCAGGATGGATGATGTACCTTGGACTGGAAGATGTCGTCCTTGATGATGCTAGACCGAAAATGTCGTCCCTGTTGATGCTGGACTGGAGAAGGTCGTCCTTGATGATGTTGGACTGGAGAAGGTCGTCCTTGTTATGGTCTTCTTTCCTCTGCAAAACAAACCCAAAAGATGATTAAGGACACATAATAAATTCATTTCGACATAGCATTTTATACCTTAAATCATCAACAAAAAGACATCAAAATGAAGTTTGCTTAAGATTCTTTGCAAGGATAGGCTTCATAAGAATTTCGCCCTGGACCCTCTGGAAGGGTCAGGAGCGAAATTTGCATTCTTGGCTCATTTAGACCTCTTTTCAACATTACCTCACAACCAACTCTTCGCCTTGATCTTTATCATGAGCAATCTGAGTGAAATTGGGAATTTCGCTCTGGACCCTTTGGAAGGGTCAGGAGCGAAATTCACCTTTTAGGTCACAACTCTTCATTTTCTTCACTTCAATTCATCTTGTAGGGCAAAGTAACATCAATTTAACCTCAACTTTGCCTTAGGACTCCAAGTCTTGACTTGACATCAAGAGGAAATAGGTGGATGAAGAATTTCGCTCTGGACCCTTTGGAAGGGTCAGGCGAAATTCACCTTTTAGCTCAAAATTCACACTTTTGAAGGTCAAACATCTTTCCAAGGCATTCCAAATAGCTTCTCTCACCCTAGTCTAGGCTTGACTTAGCACAAAATTTGGAGGATAAGATGGTTTTTAGGATTTTCGCTCTAGACCCTTCGGAAGGGTCAGGAGCGATTTTCTCCTCTTGTAGCTCATTTTTGATCGTTCCAACTTCAATCCACCTCACAAAGCTAGGAAATATCTTTCTTCTTTCACCCAATCTAAGTTTGATTTCGTTTTGCAAGGCAGAATAAGAGATTTTAGGATTTTCGCCCTGGACCCTTTGGAAGGGTCAGGAGCGAAAATCCTCCTTTGGCCTAAAATCATCACTTTTGGAAACCAACATCAAGTCAAAGGTAGTCTCAAGGGCATTTCTTACCTTAGTCAAACCTTGTCTTAGCATAAATTTGAAAGGAATGGGTAGGTTTTAGGATTTTCGAACCCTTTGGAAGGGTCGGGAGCGAAAATCTTGTTTTAGGGCTATCTTGCCATCCTTTCAACTTCAAATTACTTCCAAGGCATAGAACATCTTGTCTTTCTCCTTCCCATGGTATAAAAACCAAAATCTTGTCTTCAAGGATTTTCAAGGATTTTTGCTTTGGAATGGTCAGGAGCAAAAATCACTTTTTAGGCTTATTTCTCTATCATTTCAAGTTGCATTCACCTCAAAAGGCTAGAAAACACTTCTCCTCTCACGTCCAACCCAAGTTTGACTTAATTTTGCAAGGGAAAATAGGTGTTTGAAGAATTTTTGCCCTAGACCCTTTGGAAGGGTCAGGAGCGATTTTCATCATTTCTAGCATGTTCCCCCATCATTTCATCTTGAATTCACCTCACAAGGCAAAGAAACTTCTCTCTTCTCTCATCCAACCCAAGTTTGACTTGATTTCGCAAGGAGAAAAGGTGATTTTAGGAAATTTCGCTCTGGACCCTTTGGAAGGGTCAGGAGCAAATTTCCTTTTTTGAGCTTGTTTTGGCTACTCCATTACCTCAATCCAATATTCAAAGGCAAGAACACATCAAAGTCCACCTAACCATGCCATAAACTCAAGAATTTGACCATCTCCAAGAAGAAAATATGAGTTTCCAACAATTTCGCTCTGGACCCTTTGGAAGGGTCAGGAGCGAAAATCTGGTTTTGAGCCAAAGTCATCATTCTTTCAACTTGAAACTTCATTGCAAGGTAAAATCGCCCTAGGAACAAGGTTTTAAGCCTGAGAAAGGTCAAAAGGTATACTTATAAGGAATTTCGCCCTGGACCCTTTGGAAGGGTTAGGAGCGAAATTTTCATTTTTGTCCAAAATCCTTCATTTTCAATGCTTTCAAGCCTTTCAAAGGCAATAAGAATGTCTAAGCTTCCTTCCAAGGTACCCTGCAAGTCAAAGATTAGCCAAACTTAAGATGAAATGTGCCTTGGGAAGATTTTCGCTCTAGGCCCTTTGGAAGGGTCAGGAGCGAAAATCTCATTCCTGGCTAAATTACTCATATTTCAAGCTTCAAACCACTTCACAAGGCAAAATTAGATCATCATCCACATTAGAAGCAAGGTTCTTAATCCATTCAAGTCAAGAAGCAAGGTTTATGATGAATTTCGCTCTGGACCCTTAGGAAGGTTCAGGAGCGAAAATCCCCTTTAGGTCAAAATCTTGTCCTTCAAAATCAACCAAACTCCCTCTCAAGGCAAAAACATACCCATTCATCTCCCATCAAGCCAACGCCTAGCCAAAATAAGGAGGAAAACAAGAGTTATAAAGATTTTCGCTCTGGACCCTTTGGAAGGGTCAGGAGCAAAATTCCTGATCTTGGCCAAGATCCTGACTTCATTTTCACATTTCTTCATTCAAACAAGCGTTTTTGCCTTCAATCAAGGCTAGGAATGCATTAGTTCTAGGTTTTGGTCAAAGTAGAATGTCTTATGGAGAATTTCGCTTTGGACCCTTTGGAAGGGTCAGGAGCGAAATTCGCCTTGGACCCTTTGGAAGGGTCAGGAGCGAAATTTGACATTTTAGACTCTCCGTCAGGATCATTTTATGGAATATAACATTTAAGTATATATTCTTATACTTTAAGTTATATTCCATATATACTTTCAGGATGTTTGAGAGTGGTTTCGGACCTCCAGGAGTTATATTGCAAAATCTAGTTTTTGGAGGATTCTTCAGTTTTCCAGACTTAGTCAAATTTCAAGATCAGGACATTCCAGACTTAGCCAAATTTTAGGATCAGGACATTCCAGACTTAGCCAAATTTCAAGGCATTTGAAGATCAGGATGACATTTCAGACTTCATCACTCACCAACTCGACCTAGCTCGGACCTTCAAGAATGATATCCACTCACAAAGCAAGACACAATTAGCAACGAGAGCAAAACCAGGCCCTAAGGAAGACTCCCAAAGAAACCCTAATTCTGGGGCCCTGTGGACTCACCCTGGCTCAAGCAAAGCCTACCATCCTATTGATCCCCTAGCGACACTCAAAATACAAAGGCTAACCGACAAACCTTAAACACCTACAAAGCAAACCCTAGAAAGCAAAAAGCAGGGGTCACCATTTGCAATGGGGCGATGTGTGAATACGTCACAACATGTACCCAAGACCTAGTTGTGCACTTATTGCTGCCATCGAAATAAGGCATAGGTATCTTACCAAGTGTCTGCTGATAATCATTCCTTGGTTGAATGTAGTGATCATTTCTAGCTCCTCCTCTCCTATTCCTTTGATTCATGTATTGATCAAAGGTCCACTGGTCCTTTAAATCAGCAGGTAGTGCATTGTACTCCTGGTAAGCTTGCCTCGCTTCATCTCCAAATGTGGTAGCAACAACTATAGGAGGATCTTCCCTTGGTGTGAAAGTAGGGAAAAGAGGTCTAGAGGCTGATCCTCTAGTAGGAGCCCTGTGGACAGACCTATCTCCTTCAACATTCCTAGTGTTTTCATTGCTCCCATTGTGCTCAGCTTCATTTCTTTGGTGATTGTTATTGTTGTTGGACTGCTGTTCCATTTTGCTCGACAATCGCGACATCATATCCAACATGGTGTCAAACTTCCTTTCTATCCGAGCATCTTTATGTTCTTCTGCCATTCCTTTCCCTCAATGCTGTTCCCTGTTATAGTACCTCACTTCCCTTGCACTCATTCGACAATTTTGATCACATGATGGCAGGATGAAAGCTCTGATACCACTGTAATGTCCCTCCTCAATTCTGATATAAAATTTCGGTCTCAACCCCCATAAGGATTTCGTCAAACACTTGTCTTACAAGTGCTATCTTGCTGATGTAAATTCGCCCAAGTGTAACAATGAAGATACAAGCAATATCCACTGACTATGACCTTCCAATGTGCCAAATCGACCAAGTCAAGTGCTGTTTCTGATGCTGCCAATGGTAGGTCTGAGAACCCAATGAAATCTGCTTACAAGTGTTTCATTGTCTCTCCAAACCAATCGAACTCTCCTCCAATGAAAGCACCTTACTCCACAAGGATGCCACAAAGCCAAAGCATGTATTATCAACTCAAAATCGAGGGTCTAGAGCCCACGAACCTGCTTCTTATCAGATTCACAATACAATCCAAATTGTCACCAAATTGCTATGCAAACTATCAAAATGATATCGCCTTCTTCTCCTATTAATTTTGGTATCATCAAATGTCAAAATCAATGCACAATGCTGGTAGTATGAACAAAATCGTGAGGAATGGAGTTCTGCAACTGATATGATGACAGCAACAATATACTTCGATTTGCCTTCCAAAAAATAACAATTGATTCGCCTCTTGGCCAAAGAGAGATTGCTGACTTCTCACACCCAAGGAATGCATCCACCATCACTCAAAGCAAACTCACAGAAATTTGAAAGTCTGAAGCAACCACCACGATCTGATATGAAAGGTCTCCTTAAGCTCAATGTGAAAAGCTGAATGCTCTCCACTCTCTACGCAACCCTTCAGAGGGTCTTTCACCTCCTCAATCATGCTGATCAAAGGGAGGTATCGTTCCCTAGGATCTATTCTGCAAACAACCTTCAGCTCCACAACTCAAAACAAGAGATAACTGAACAACTGATGCTCAACATGTGTTTCCCCTCTTCTATTTATTCATTTCATAACTCATCGTATTCATCTTCTAGAAGATAAGGTTAGGTACATTCTATATTATTTAATTATACATGTTATTTTTAATGTACCCTTTGATTTATTATTAAATAAAGCACACACGTCTCATGATACGTGTTATCCCCTATAACATCAAAACATCAAATAATAATGAGATGTGAAGCCACCAATCACTGCCACGTCAATCCCCTACACAACTCCTTGGCCTACTAGGGTCAATTATAGGCCAACCTCATGAATGTCCACGTGCTAAGGAGAAGGGGACATTACAGCCAATAAGGACTTCAAATGCCAAAATCAATATAGTCGGTCAAAGTTATTAAATTCCATTATTTCGGAAACCTCATAGGTAGGTAGGGAACCTACTTTGATACCATATTGTAGTTCTTTCATATTGCAATCGTATATTATCCCTTTTATTCAATTGATTATTACCCGCTTAAATGAGATCACATATCTCATAAAATATATATGCAAGAGGTGCCCCTTTTACCAAGGGACACCACTCTTATTAATTAATAGAATTATATTAATATGATATAATTAACATGTATAGCAGAGCAAGAGACAAGAATAGAATAAAATGTTAGCAGACAAGGCTATCTAAAGAAGAGGGTGGGTATGCGGATCAAGGAGGATAAAGAGTGTGTAGGTATAGGAGGCTAGGATAAGCAAAAACAATAAATAAAAAAAAGAATACTAAAAAAGAGACAAAAGAAATAAAAACTAAAAATAAAAATTACAAAATGAAAAAATAGGAATCTAAAATAAAATTAAATGAAATTATTTAAAATAGAAAAATAGAAAAGAAAAGATTAATTAAAAAACGATAAATTCAAATACACAATAAAACTATATATATACATATATATATATATATAGAGAGAGAGAGAGAGAGAGAGAGAGAGAGAGAGAGAGAGAGAGAGAGAGAGAGAGAGAGAGAGAGAGAGAGAGCTATAAATAAAAAGGGAAAGAACAAAACATTAAATGAATATGAATAAAGGACAAAAGCAAAAAAAATAAAATTAAATAATTAGGTTAAAAGATTAATAAGACATAATAAATATAAAATTGTATATATATAGAGCACAATAATAATAATGAAAAAAAGGAACAATGGGTAGGGAAAAAAGAAATGGAAGAAATAAAACAAAGAACTGTAACTAATACAAGGATATTAGAAAGATAGAACAATTAAGAACTAGTAAAACACAAAAAAATAACAAAATAAAAATAATAAAATAATAAATAAATGGTGAAAGGTAAAAGACCAAGCAAAGATGAAGGAATAAAAGAAGGGACCCTCAAGAAAAGAATCAAAAGGCAAGAAAACAAAGGACAAGGGGAAAAGGAAGAAGGGGGGAGGGGTTGAACTTAAGGGGAGGTGTCTAAGGCACATCTAGGAGTAGGATTGGTGGGGAAAGAAGAATTCAGATGGGTTTGAAGGTGGCTTGATAACGGTTCCAAGAAAAACTAAGACACCAGCCTACATCACAATTAAGGTTGGAGGGGTGTTGATTGATTTGGATGGCTTCTTTCAATTTAGTCTTGAAGAAATTATCCTCGGGATTGTTTATGAACAAGTTGAGAGTGTTGCTACAAGCTCCCCTTTGTCCCACGTGGTGGCCAACGTATATATGGAACATTTTGAGGATGTTGCCTTCAATTCATGTCCGCTCAAACCCAAATGGTGAAAGCGATATGTTGATGATAGCAACATTTGTTGGCCACACGGTCTCGAGAAGTTGGAGGAGTTCCATTCACACTTACACAACATTGCCCCTTGAATTTCCTTCATCGAAGAGTTGGAATCATACAACGAACTTTCCTTCCTTGATATCTTGTTAACCAGAAAACCAGATGGTTCCCTAGCTCGTTAGTTTTATCGCAAAGCCACCCACACAGACCTTTACCAGCATGCCTCCTCCCACCATCCCCCTGCCCAAAAATCTAGCATCCTCAAAACTTTAATCACTAGAGCCTATAAAATCTGTAGCAGTGACCACATCGACCTGGAAATTGCCCACCTTACCCAAGTCTTCATACTTAATGGGTACAAAAGGAGGCATATCCATAAGGTCATCAAGCAAGCCAAAACCAATTTGGTCTCTAAGCCCAAGAAACCTTTCCCGTCAGACCATCCTATTGCTTCCCTCCCCTTCATTGAAGGTCTCTCCTATAAAATTTCTAAGATTCTTCGTAGTAGGGGCCTTCATTGCACCTTCAAGCCAATCCGTACCCTTAGAAATTGCATCCCCTCTCCCAAGGATCCTCTTGATCATCTCCACTATGCAGGTGTCTACAAAGTAACTTGCTCTTGTGGCACACCATATATTGGTGAAACAGGGCGGTCTATCAACACAAGGATCAAAGGGCACAATGCTGACATTAGACATGAGTGTAATATCAAGTCGGCCCTCGGGGAACATTCCTCTTCAACCAAGCACCAAATCCCCTTGGAAGATACTAAAATCTTAGCCAAGGAGGATAACTTCTTCAAGAGGAAATTGAAAGAAGCCATCCAAATCAATCAACACCCCTCCAACCTCAATCGTGAGGTAGGTTGGTGTCTTAGTTTTCTTGGAAACCATTATTAAGCCACCTTCAAACCCATTTGAATTTTTCTTTCCCCACCAATCCTACTCCTAGATGTGCCTTAGACATCTCCCCTTAAGTTCAACCCCTCCCCCCTTCTTCCTTTTCCCCTCTTACTTTGTTCTCTTGCCTTTCGATTCTTTTCTTGAGGGTCCCTCCTTTTATTCCTTCGTCTTTGCTTTGTCTTTTACCTTTCACCATTTATTTATTATTTTATTATTTTTAATTTGTTATTTATTTGTGTTTTACTAGTTCTTAATTGTTCTATCTTTCTAATATGTTATTTATTTGTGTTTTACTAGTTCTTAATTGTTCTATCTTTCTAATATTCTTGTATTAGTTAGAGTTCTTTGTTTTGTTTCTTCCCTTTCTTTTTTTCCCTACCCATTGTTCCTTTTTTTCATTATTATTATTGTGCTCTTTATATATATATATACAATTTTATATTTATTATGTCTTATTAATCTTTTTACCTAATTATTTAATATTTTTGTTTTTTTCTTTTGCCCTTTATTCATATTCATTTAATGTTTTGTTCTTTCCCTTTTTATTTCTAGCTCGATATATATATATATATATATATATATATATATAGATAAAGTTTAATTTGTGTATTTGAATTTATCATTTTTTAATTAATCTTTTCTTTTTCTATTTTTCTATTTTTAATAATTTCATTTTATTTTATTTTATATTCCTGTTTTTTCATTTTGTAATTTTTATTTTTTATTTTTTATTTTTTTGTCAAGTCTCTTTTTTAGTATTCCTTTTTTATTTATTGTTTTTGCCTATCCTAGCCTCCTATACCTACCCTGTCTTTATCCTCCTTGATCCGCGTACCCACCCTCTTCTTTATCTAGCCTTGTCTGCAAACCCACCCTCCTATTCTTGTCTCTCTTGTTCTACTTTCTTATTCTTGATGATGGATCATGGAGTTTGATCTGAAATGTCGAGCAAAAAAATTCACACAATAGCTTCTTGAAGCTATACATGTTAACAATATGAACTGTGGAAATCATATATCTACAATATAATATAATGTTAAATATAATATTAATATATTATTATATTATCAATAATTATAAGTATAATTATATTCTCACAATTATAATATAATTATATCATCTCATAATAATAATAATATAATAATTATATTATCAATCACAATATAATCACAACCTTTGTGTTATGAAGGCTTGTGGATTCCGACCACAACTACAATAAAATCAACACTCCCTCTTAGGTAGGAAGGAATCCTACTTGACATCTTCTGGTTCGTCCTCCTGACGCTATCTTCAACAATTCTGCCTTTAAAATATTCAATTTGTTGGCTTTGACATTTCGTCAAACACTTTGCATGTATTGTTTGGCTGTCTAGTTTCTTGTTTGTTGTTTGAGTTTGAGGGTTTATATTTGAGGCCAAACCGCATAATAATTTAGGGAAATGGTAACCAATACTTGCATATGATTTAGACAATAGAAACTTAAGGAAACTGCACCATGAGAAGCACAAATCTGACCTTAGTGTTAACTAAATTATGACTATAACACTTCATTTCAGACTGCAAACTCACACAAGAGAGAGTTCATCATACAATAATACAAGCATAATCATTCCTTTACATACCCGGAACAATATTAGTATTCGACTCACAATCCAATATGTATGAACCCATAGCAATGGTAGCACTCCTTAATTGGACTCTTTACCCTTGTGATAGTTCTGGAAGGCCACGATACACCTCATCAACAACCTCTGTCTATTAGTAAAGTCGGAGTCACATATGTATACTCGGTGATTGTTGCCGTGAGCAAATAAGGAGCCTGTGTTGTATATTGAGAGTTGTCTCCAAGATATCCATGGTGACAGTCTATACAATGACTTCGGATGCCATTAAACAAGCCGCCACCATGGTCGCTGGATGGGAATGTCATGCCCCTGCCATAATCCATATACCATGTCCTTACAAAGAATAAAATAATAGAACCTAGCTATGGAGAAATTGGTCTTATTCATAAGACTTCACCATTTTCTATTAGATTGACCACCACATAATGAATCTCTCTCCTTTTATTAACGAATCTGTAAGGCTCAAATAAACGTCATTCCATTTCCTGGTTTAATGTTGGTCGATATGAAAGACAATTGTGATCACTAGCAATCAATGAATCAAATAACATAAGGCAATCATTCAATGGTCTCATCCAGTTTTTATATATTATGAATATTATGTTTATGCAATCAAAATCGGGATGTGGTATCCTACCCCACTAGGAAGAGACATCATCCCGATGTCCTATCAAAACACACATTAAAGTATATAAAAATTAAGTCATAAAATGAGGAAAAGAATGTTTTATATTCTCAAGATTACTCCATGTGGCACCATCCATAAACATGTAAATCATCCAATGAATATACCAGATGCACTAAGCAATCATATGCAAATATAAGTAACAATTTACTTCATAATTTTTTAATTCCATCGCAATCACATACTACATTATGAACAATCACATCTCCAATGTTACTGGATCAAAACCATATCGTATAGGCAAGTCAATGCACATTTTTTACATATCTTTATGATATTATGCACGAATAAGATAAGAATTGCAATCATAAATATTTAATCTATATGCACACAAACTGGGTTAAAGGCCTCAAAATATTCTGACCATGACATAACTTATTATGCAGCAAGGAAATTGGACAAACTTAGAGCTATGATAGCCTACTCGCATAAGATCAAGCTTAGTACCTAACCTAGTAATAAGAGCTGGTAAAACAAGGAATGAAAGAAGATTACAAACCATACCAATCCGTGCATACTTGCAATAATTTTAAAAGTTAGTGGATCCACCTAGCTATCAATGCCTCTTTGTTTAAAATATGTTTTTTGGGTGTGCATGAGTCAATTTAGTGGTTGGTAGGTACTATAGATGCATTAATGGTGTTTTGTGTCATTTACTTCCCCGTCATTAGAAAAAATGCTTGCAAATTTGCTCCAAAATGGTAAACAATGGTTCTTGGGTGGGAAAGATGTTTTTTGATAGTCATCAACCTTTTACAAGGCATTAAATACATTTCAAGTCATACAGGAGGTTAGGTGGTAATTTGTTTGGAAAATGGTGAGAATATTAAGCTTTGGAGGTTTGGGGGAACTTATGTTTCATGCCTTAGGTTAGGGTGTTAAGGGTCAAGGTGGTGAGGAAGTCATACCATTAAGGCATGGGGAATGGGAAAGTTCAGGGATTCAATTCTATTGAGTAAAATGCGGGGGAAATTGTTGGGGGTAAGGGTTTGGGTCTACATCATGGCAGGTAGCTACGGAGAGGGAAGTCTAATGGGTCGACACACTAAAAGGAGTTGGACTTAGGCGGGGTGGCATGATAGGGTAGGAAAGTTTGACAATCTATTCTAAAGGACTTTGAGTCTATTTTAGGCAAAGAATTGGGATATTGGGGCTAAGGGGAAAGGAAATCTTCAAGGTCCATAACTCAAGCAAACATAAAAAACATTAAAACAACCTAGACTTATAATTTTTATGGATTTATGTGTCTCTTGACACTTAGGGAACCCACTTAGGATTGGTTAGATTGGTTATCAGTAATGGGTCAAATAGGCTTAAATGCACATGGGATCAAAACAAAGGGAAAAGGAAAACACAATAAGGAGCTTGTAATGTCCCCTTTCTAAGTGCTTTTAGCATGGTGGCCATTAACCTATTTAGCGAATTCTTGTAGGCTAATGAGTTAGGGTTAGGGGATTCATGATGACCATTCAATCCAATTTGTTTGGTGAAATTAGGTGTTGGATTAAGGTATTTCAATTCAGATTCGCATTATGATCTTTTTAGGAGTGGATTCGAGCAATTTGTCCATTCTTACTATTTTTAGTAAGTGTTAGGTTGGACACTGACTTGGTTAGCTAGCAGTGTTTCTATTTGGGAATGCCGGTAAATGTATTTGATTTTGATACCTTGGCAATTAATGTGGTCTAGTGCATTTAATTTAAATAACGGTAATATATTGAAGTTAAATTAAAGATTTAACTTCAGCATTATTTAATTCATTGAAATGGCTGCATGGGTGTCCAAGGTGTTATAAGGTGCTATCTTTTAAAATATTAATTAAATTGATCATTTGGGAATGGGCGTCAACATTGAGAGTTATAAGGTGATTTTGTTGGACATTTTGTCATTGATGTCAAATGATTTAGCCAAGTGATATTGGATTGATTTGAGGTGTTATTCAAGTTGCTGATTATTCATTAGATCTTCTTAATCTTTGATTGAGTTGCTTGACGTGCTTGAGCTTCTTGGTGTGCTTGAGTTGCTTGGTTGGTTGCTTCAGCTACTTGGTTACCTACTTGAGCTGGTTACTTGTTTGCTTGAGCTTTGTGTGTGTCAGTTTCAACTAGTTGTGTGCCTACTTGTCAACATGTTAGCTAAGTTCAACGCTAAATTTAATAAGTCTTCATCAACGGTTTTGAACGGAGATGGCTGAATTAAATCAGTAACATTTTAATTTATTATTTTTTATTATATACATAATTTTAATTTATTAATATGATTATTATAATATATATAATCTAATTAATAATGTTTAAAATATTAAATATACATTGTAATAGATTAATAGTTTAATATTTTATATTTTATAATTTAAATTATAATAAATATAAATGTTCAATGATACATGATTATCATACATGTTTATAATAGATTATATTTATAGTATAATAACTAATTATTAATTCAAATTAAAATATATTAATATTATACAATATATAATTTTTAATTTATATTGAGTATTTCTTATTATATTATAAATTTATTAAATTATATAAAATAATTATATTTTTTTAAATTCTTGCTTTATAGGTTGTAAAAATGTATATATTTATTATTTTTATATGTTTTTTATACGATGAACGTACCCAACCTCCAAAAAATTGTGGTACCTGTTACTGAATTTTCATACTGATTAAAATTTAATGGAAAATTCAAGTACTAGGCAAAGATTACAATTACATAAAGAAATTCCAGCAATCTTTCAATTGTTTTCAATTTATAATATTTCATACAATTGGAAAGATTAAGAGAATGTAATCTACTGAATGATGTTTCTCTCACACAAGACTGTGAGAGTGATCTTTATTTTCCTATGCAAATGAGAAATACATAAATTGAATAAAACAAATGTAGAGAAATAGATGAGAAGGGAACCAACCATTGCCTGAGGGTATATGGATGGCATAAGTTTGTTTATGATGTTGTAGGTCTGCATCCCCAGTGTCTTTTGGCCTCCAGTTGTCTCTTGGTCCTAAAAAAAAAAAAAAAAGTGCCATGTGTTAGATCCAAGGGATCCAAGCAATGACTGATTATCTACTAATCATGCCTATGCATTTGTATAATTCAATCATGATCCTTTTTGATAGAAAAATAAACATCAAAGAAAACAGGGAGGAAAGGTCATTCTCATTGCATTGGAGAATAGGTTTTTTTTGACTGTGTTTGTTTAATGTGCAGAAACAGGTTAATTCAAAACTGCAGATTTCAGGGTTACATTTATGAGTGGGATTAAATGAGGCTCCCACAAGGGTTGAGCCCAGCTCATAGAAACTATATGACTGTTTAGAGGTGAGTGTTTTGATATGCTTGGTCCTAAGGGGGTTGGGAAGACCATCTCCATTAATGAGGTGATTGACTTTCAACGCTTACTTCATCAACAGTGGATTTTCAGATGCATACAGGTTGCGGTAAGTTTTAAAAAAGGGGGAAAACGTGCATATTCTGAGGTTTCTTTTTAGGAAAAAACATATGCCAGATTATATTTTAAAAGTAAACTCTCTTACTACAGAGCACAAGGCTACAGTTGTTCATTTCTGCAAATAATCTGGAGATGATGAGGCTATTTTAAGAGATAATCAGCTGAAGCTATAAGTTACTGAAATGAAAAAAAATGTGAAAGAACACAAGCATTTATTTATGAAAAACTTACATACTGCACTAATTATGGTTATGTTCAGCGGTGAATTTAAAGAAATCATTTACCAAGCTACTGCACTTACAACCAGATTTCTTCAGAAGGAAATAATAATTCAGTCTTGCTACTCATAGTTTCTCGCAGGAGAATCAAACGGAAAAAGAACAAAACTTCTTAGTAGAAGAGATATCAGAAGTTTTGGGGTTTTATTTTTTGCAATAAAGGAATCTCTAAACAAAGATTTTTTCTTAGCAGGACTTCAGCGCAGCATTCACAAGCACTTACAAGACAATAACAGTGGTCAAGCGAGCACACAATAAAAGAGGAAAAATGATGTCTTATACAACAGAGTATTTACAGAATACAGTAAGTTCAAATATCAATTTATGCCTGGTTCAGCTACAAAAAATTCTGCTAAGAACAAATTGCAGCAATTCCAAAGAAAACGAAAACCCATCAACATAGTTGCCTGTGCATGAAGAAAATTTCAGAGTTTCGCATAAAGAAAGAAATGAAAGGCGACTGTACAAATTGCAGAGATTTCCAGTATTGAAAACAAAAATAACCCATTAGCGCAGTTCCCCGTTTTTGCAAAACAAAGCAAAAAATGCAGACCAAACCCACAGTTCCAAATTTTCCAGCTCCTAGTCCAAACCCTAGCAGCTCGGCGGAATACCTCTTCAGCGAGAAAAAAAATACAAAATGAATGATCAACATTAGGTTATTGCCTCTATATTCCCTTACTTTGCCTTTTCTCATTTTTATGGGATTTTATTTCATTTTAACAATGCGAAGTAATACATGGTGCTCGAGTTTCTAAACTCCCACTTATGTTATGAGATGTCATTGCCTAGTCGTGGGGAGGCTTTAAAACCCCTAAGTCTTTCAAAAGACATAAAAATCAAAGAAAAAGATGTAAATTAATTTAAATAATTAATTATTATGTTAGTGTTGGAAAAATTAAATTTCCAGCAACATTAATATAATAACTAATTATTTAAATTAATTAATTTTGCATATAAAAAAAAATTCCTATCATCATATCCTTATAAGGAAATTATTTTTTGCATATTTTTAGCCTTTTGAACTCAATACTTTTCACCCATAGACACATTGAAACTTTAAAATGAATATTCTAATTGGATAAATTATAAATCCAATTAGTATTTATTAAAGTTGTATCTTTAATATTTATTCCCAATATGCATATGGAAGAAAAATATTGAACTCAAAAGAGGTAAAGTTATCTCATGAGTTTGGGGTCGGATTTGGGCTTAAGGTGCAGTCATGCATGGGTTTGTGCTAGTTCTCCAGTAGTTGAAGCTTGATTTTGAGTGTTTCATGGGTCAATCTTCAGTTGACCAAGAGTTTGGACCAGATTTCACACATTTATGCAAAGTTTGAAGCTTTTTTGGGGGGATTTCTTTCTCTACTCGGATTTTGAGATCTTTTGAGTTGGAGATCACTCTAGTTTACCTTCAGTTGACTTGGAGTCATCTCATCCTTGCTTTTGGAAGGCCCTTTTGTATAAAGGAAAAAAGCTTTTCATTTGGGAGGGGTTCTGGATTTTTATTCTCAAGCTTGGCAGAGACTTCTTTCTTGTAACTCATTTACAGTTTTGACAAGAAATTCAATAAAATATCAGTTTATGCCTTCACATTTCTAAGCTTATTATTGATTGTGTGATTGAGAGTAATTATCATATTGTGTTATTGATCAAATAACCTTTTGAAGTTTTTGTCTCATGCATGAATCACATGTTATGCATTGTGATTTATCAGTTTAATTGTTTGAGAAAGTTATTTTTTTTCCTTTCAATTTTCTATGTTAAAATCCTTTGCATAAAACATTTTTTGTGATATAAATCAGAGGTGTTTTTTGAGTAAAACAGGTGATTTCAAAAAGTTCTCTGTCATTTTTTCAGATCAATATGGTGTATCGCTATATTTAGGTTATTAGTTTTTCCTTTCCATCTTTATTTTTTCCTTCTCCCTTTTCCCAAAATGCTCTTTTTCCAAGGGTTTTGTTAGAATAGGTGATCCATCAGTATCAGGAACCGGCCTATTCGGAGGTCCAATCATACCAGTAGTTTACCCACAGACTCATGATTGTTCCCATGTTATCCCAAAGTGCTGGGTTTTAAGAACTTAGTTTTCGGGTGCACTTTTGGGCCTTAACAGTACCTCAACTGGCAACTTAGTTTTATTTGCTTATAATATCTCTATACTATGGAAATGCCATTAAATATATAAAAAAAGTAATTTTTGATTGTTTTTTTTCAAATTTTTTACTTTTTTTGTATATCCGATTTTTTCTCGATTTTTTCAAAAAATCTTATTTTTTTGGTTTGCCGATTAATTCCCCAAACGATTAATGCTTCTTTGGTTAGTACCACTAATCAACTTTATATTACATAGCATCAATTTCAGATTAGAGAATATCATTGTCCGTCTCTGCAAATGATGTGTTATGCACTCCCAAAGCTACAAAGACTAACTACTCTCAAAACACACAACACACTTCAATTTTCAGACTCTGATATGCAAGAACAGCAAGCTGGAAAACACAAACCAGCAACACTAAACCACATTAAAATGCTCGCAATTGAATCAATACTCCATGGAATGACTCAAAATTTATTGCAAATGAAAGCTAGGAGGTAGGTGATCATGCTAAGACCCACAAAATGCAAAATACTCACCCAAACATATTTTGCACGCATCCCAAGACAACCCTAACATGGTACGACTAGGGAAGAAAGTATGATTTGCAATATAAAAATAGAGACTTCAAATTAAGTTCTAGAAACTGACATGAAGAATCGCCTAGGCTTAGGGAGAGGATGAACAAATACCCAGAACCAACAGGGATCCACACAAAGACTTATGAATTAAACACACCTACAGCCACACTGAAAACCAGCAACCTACAACTCACACACTGAACACCAAAAATCAAAAAACATCAAACATAATCTCCTCAATGAGCTCCATGTATTCTCTTGAGTTAAGAATAGTCACATAGTCTCAATTAGTCGCTATCTTTCAAGTGAGAAGCTAAGCATTCAACTAGGTGGTAAGCATTCCTTGAAGCATTGAATCGAAATTCCGGCAGCACTTCGCTGCAATATTCATAGATACCCAAAATGAGATCCCAAGGCCTCTATTTATAATCTTCTCCCTAAATCGAACTTCCTTTCCCTCCAATATGGGATTAAACATTGACATTCAAATTTCTTTTAATTTGCCTTTCATTTTGTTTCATTCCATCTCCTTCCCAAATTGCCCAAGTGCATAGATGAGCCACTTTATTAAAAATGCCAATAATATATAAAGTGAGCGCTCAACATAAACTTAGGGAAATGACTTTTAAATATTAATATAAGCAATCCTATTTAGAAAATCATCCAACTTGCCTTAAGTTATAATTTAATTAAAAACACCATTTTCATCAAATACTGAACCTGCCAAAACAAGCTCTAAAGATATGGGGAAACAATCTGAGAGATTTGCCCTACCAGAAATAGCCACTAAACTGAGCTACAAAACCCTTGCCAAAAATAGCACTGCTATAAATAGCATACTGCTAAAATAGTAAGTGTGTCCAAAGACATTTAAACCACATTCCGAGCAGTCGTCGCAACTTACTAAAAATAGTAAGTTTGAAAAAGTCTTTAGGTTCATTTGCATGTTACACCATCGCTAAGCTCTCTGAAAACCCAGAAAAACCTAGAGAAATAAGTTACCCTCGCTTCCACTTACTAAAAATAGTAAGTTTGCCAAACTCCGTTGCTTGCTATGCATATAACATCATTGTGAAGCTTTTTGAAAGACTAGAAGAAATCCAAAACCAAAACTGACAAACTCCAACATGCAAGCCACCAAAAATGTTGAAACATCCTCCTAGAGGTAGGAAACTCTAATTTTTGCTTTCGACTAGCCTACGGGACTCCAGAATAGGCTAATAGTCAACTGAGTTGATTACTGCTAAGAAGGGGACATTATAGTCTGCCCTCCCCAATATTGCTTGTCCTCAACCAACCGCAAGCCTCAATAATGTTGCCTTTGTATTGCTGCTTCGTCCTTGTCTGCGTCTCTCTTCCTTCTGGTATCTGCAAAAGAATAAAATATACAATGCGTTAGAACTTTTTGTTCTAAGCAATGGCTGATCACATTCCTAACACGTATACTAATGCATGCATGTATATATAGTCCCTACATGCATCGGGTGCATATAGTCAGCATCACGAAAGATCTCAGAAAAAGCAAATATCAGATCAGAAGAAATCAAATGCATCTTATTTCTAACTTGTTTGCTTCATGTGTAGGAACAGGAAAGGACAGCTTGCTAGTCGTAAACTTCACAAATGAGTGGGGGTAAATGAGGCTCCCACAAGGGTTAAGCCCAGCTCATATGAAATCAACAAAAGCACCCAGTCATATCCCAGAAAATAATACAGACAAGAATCAAAATCAGTATGGACAGCAATCATTCACATCACATGTCACATGTCTCAGAAGATGTATGCAAGGATGTATACATGTCGGAGTAATCTCCATTATGTAGTGAATAGGGCAGCGTAGTGTAGTAGCAGCACCAGAGTATGGTAGTTAGAAGTAATGCTTTCATCTTTCAGCTACAGCAAATGTAAAGGCAGTTCGTGCGGTCACATATAGCATATACTTCAAAATTCCCCCCAAGCAAAGAGTCATTTTTATCACAGATATATGAGCAAATAAGGGAGTTTTCAGTCATGATACAGTAAGTCTCTGTGACTAGATGCAGTGGTAAAATACAGTCATAAGAATTTTTCAAGAGATAAATCATGAAAGAGACAGTCCCAACAGCGATATGGGCAGCAAAGAGTAGTGAAGGAAAGTTATAGTACTAATTCAAGGGCAGCTTTAATCAAATAGCTCCATTTATGATTGTGCATTACCACTGTGCAACCCAGAACTGAATAGCAAGCTCAGTCATTAAGGCACGAATCAGTGATAAAACAGTGATAAGAGAATTTTTGTGCCTATTACAGTATGATAAAGAATACATCATTAGCATGAATGAAATGAAGGAATATTATAAGTAATTTACTGATCAATGGAAATGCATGTAAAATACAGTCATGGTAGATTCAGAGATGGCAAAATCAGTCATGTCTAGAGCAAAGAATCCATTTCCATAGTCTTAGATAGTAATGGCCATCTTGGAGACCAAAGAGCACGTTCAATTCGAAGTACAGTGGGCAGATTCATAAAGAGCAACAGTTTTAAAGACCATCATAGCACATCGATAAATTTTCAGCGTTTTGGGTCAATGCTAGTGGTTGAACAATGATGAAAATACATCAGGCATAAAGTGTGATGACAGAAGCAACCATCAACGTTGAAAATATGATAGTCAAAGGGTTTTCAACCATTACAATAATAAGCCTTTCAAATACGAACTGAATATATAAAGAATTGCTAATGCCATTGTCATTTTGAGATTAAAATGAGATGAGAGTGAAAAGAGAAGCATCAAATATGAGTTATAATGAACCCTTCTCTGGTTAAAACTTAGAAAATGAAATGCACAGCAAGCTGATTCAAGATAGTAATGTGAAATTTTGTCTAAAATGCAGAGCTGTGATAGCTTCTTCAACCAAGGGAAGGAAAAGCAAGGAGAGAAAAACCTGTGGCGGCAAGTAATGGCAGTTTTATATCAAATAAATGCTTCCCATGAAACCCTCGAACCAGAGAAAACCCTCGGTGGCGCCCAACTGCAAGAGAAACCAACAAAATCATGCCCAATATATATTATCAGACAAGGATGTGCAGAAATAAAACCCACGACCTACAGGAGATATGCAATAACAAGGATGCATCCATGAAAATGCATTTACAGCCTTAAGCACAAGTTTGACACACAAAAGGGAAAGAGGAAAAAGGCAAACAACAACTATTTTTCATTTTTTTCATTTAGCAGTCACTAAACAGAAGAAATCAAGTTGATGTGTTTGAGGAAAGGGCGCACCTGAAGCAGCTGTTAATGGAAGAGATTTGCAGAATATTTTCTAGAAAAATGCCCACTCGAGCTCCCCAAGAATGAGAAATAAAAACATGGTGGCGCCCAACAAAAAAGATCAGAAGAAAATCACGCACAGCACAAGAAAGGACAAAAAATGATAAATTTCACCTGCCGTGAGAGGCCCAAAATTGACAGAATTGCAGGTTCGACCTTCAAGCCCTCCCTCATGGGCATTGCTCCAGCAGAACAAATGAAGACTTATCGAATGAGGAATGAAATAGGTTTTTAGGGTTTCTTTTTCCCTATTTCCTCATCGATGGGTTAAGGCATTTTTGCCTTTGTTTTATTTTCCCCCTCTTTCTCCCCGTGAAATGCCTAAGGGGTCGAGTTTCTCTTTGCTTTCCCCTTGTTCATCTTTATTAAGTGATTTGTTAATATCACTTAATAAGTGTTTTGTAATGACTAATATTTATTAAGTGATATTAACAAATCACTTAATAAATAGGTCTTTTATGAAGTTTTTTAGGCATGGGTCAAATAGATAAAATTTAATATATATTGATTAAAGCATTTTTATAAAAAAATTATTATTTAATTAAATAATTTATTTTATTTCATTTTATAGTTTAAAATCAAAATGCTACTAAATGAAATAATTAAATGTTTGTTAAAGTGATAAATAGGTCACTTTATTAAATTGTTTTATCATTATTTCATTTAGTAACATTTTTGCCTTAAAATATAAACATGAAGCAAAGCAAATATTTAATTAAATAATAAATATCAAAAAATCACTTTATGAGATATATATCCTATTTTTATTTTAATGGGGTCAAAGGGGGATATTTTTGCATTAATGAAGGCTTGCAGGCCTGTCAGAGATATTTTGGAGCCATTTATGATGCATTTAGGAGCTTTTATGGCAGAGCATGGGGTGGCTTGACTTTTTGTTCAAGTCTTTTCAGTTTTACACTTGTTTTTGACCCTAAAAGTGGGCTTTTGGGGTTGAATTCGACCAAGTGGTTAGGGCTTGCTTTATGGGATGTAGCTATTGGAAGCAACATACATACTGCTTTCCTTCTCTTTTTTAAGGGTTCTTACTTGTTCATTTTATTTGACAGACTAGAATTTTTAGAGTTCTTTCTGCAGAAAATGAATGATTTTGTAACACATTTTCAGGAATAGTACAGATTGGTGATACCTTTTGCAGTAACAATTAGTTCACTCGTTCCTAGTTTCTTCTGTTATTGTGGGTCCTTATTGTTTAGTGCAGATTCTTGTGAGTTTTCTTGTCCTTGGAGCTATATCTTTTCATATTGGTGCCTTTATGCAGGGGAATAATCATTTGTAGGTTATAAGCTGTTTGTTAGTAGTTATCAGTTTTGGATTGTGAAAGTTTTTCTTTCTCCTAGGACTGTGGTTATCTAGTCTCCTTATAAATTATTGATGCAAAGGTTATCTTTTTCTGGGTTGTGAAAGAGAGTTTTATTACTGTCATATTGTGTGTCACTCTTTCTTACTTTGTAGTTTTCAACATATCATTTTGGTGCATCACCTTAGGGTTAGATTTTGGTTTCATATGTCCTCCTCCTCACTCTTTTCCCTGAAGAAATCGTTAGTTTAGGTGAAGATTTTGAAAAGAACCAGCTTACTCTAGAGGTCCACTTCAATTTTAGGTTACCCACAACCTCGAAGTGTTCCCATGTTTCAATAGGTAGCCGAAGTTCACAGCTTTAGCAAAGGGTGTAGGCTTCATTGATAACAGTAACTTAAAGGGCTTGGTGAAAGCTGGTATAACCAAAACAGGGCATGAGCTCACAATCTCCTTGAACTTGTCAAACACTACTTGTGCCTTTTTTGACCATACAAAAGCTCCTTTCTTAGTGAGATCCGCGAGGGGGGCAACCATCTGAGAGTAGCCCTTCACAAACCTCCTGTAGAAGCCACATAGACCCAAGAACCCCTTTAGATGTGTCAAGTTCTGTAATGTCCCCACCTTTTTAGCATCTCATTGGAGTTCTTAGCCTTTACATTCTCCGAAGGCTAAGTGGAGAAATAAGGAGAAATTGATTAAATTAATTTCTTATTAAGTCATTAAATAAAATAAAATTAAAAAAGGTGACTTTATATTTAATTAATTTAATTAAAAGTGACTTAAGTGATTTATTTAAATATTTTAATGTTATTATAAAGTTATAAAGTAACTTTATAATAATAAAGTCACTTTAATATTATAATGTGTGAATATGTCTTTAATCCCACATTGGCCAAGAAAGTGTTCGAGCTCTCATAAGAAAGAATAAGAAGGGACTTAAGAGCTCATTTTATATCATCCATCCAGAGAATTGATATTTGTTTGTTATGAACTTGGGAGAAGAAGCCAAGGGTTTCTGATTCAGTCAGCCATTGGAGAGCGACAATTCTTCAGTGTTGCAACCATTTGAGGTGGTGAAATATCCACTAAATTTGGCATTTCAAGAGAGCTTCATTCTGGAGTTCTATTTGGGCTTTAAAAAGAAGGGAAGACATCTAGGGTATGCAGATTTTCGAATATATATTAATTGCAGACCTACAGTTTCATTTGGCAGCCATTAAAAATCAGAATTGAAGCAATCATTTCAAAATACAATTGCTGCTACAGTACCCGCGCTACAGTAAACGCTACAGTAACCGCGCTACAGTACCCGCGCTACAGTAATCCGTGAATAGTGAAACGCTACAGTGGCGTGAATAGTGACGTGCTACAGTACTAAGGAAACAGGCATTTAATTGGCAAATTATTCGTAGCTACAGCAGGAACGTGTTTAATTGGTAGTCCATTGAAGAGTGGAGACCATCATTTGCAGCAAGCATTTTACATATCAGGTTCTCTAATTTTGCTGTCATAAGTATTGAAAATTACATGTTATACCTTTGTAACTATTTGGTGTGAGAATAACTAATAAAAACTTCATTATGCTGCTGCCACATAATTTCTAGTTTGCATGCCAAGTGTTTGATGATTTGTCAAGCAGCTGTAGTTGTTATTTTAGTTACTTATATGCATCAAAATCAATTGGCATATCATTTCTATGACATTGTTAGTCAATCTTTCATGGTTAGAGGCATTCAAAACATTAATTGCAGTGTACAAGACCTAAACAATACAAACAGAAAATTCATAACAGCAAGTACAGACTTTGCAAGACAAGTGTTTGACAAAATTCCCAAGGGTAGAAATCAATGATTTAAGGGCAAAGTTAGTAAGGGTTCTTACAAGTTCTCAGGTGGAGGCCAATCAACTATCGACCTTAACTCCTTCTGCACTGATGATATGCCCAAGGTAAAGCAATTCCTTCATCCCAAATTCACACTTAGACTCTTTGGCAAACAATGACTCAGACTCCAGAATGCTGAGTACTTTGTCCAAGTGCTTCAAATGCTCCTTCCATGACTTATTGAAAATGAGGATGTCATCAAAGAAGATAAGCATGAACTTCCTCAACTGTTTCTGAAAGATCCTGTTCATACAGGATTGGAAGGTAGTAGGAGCATTAGTCAACCCAAAGGGCATGACTAGAAACTCAAAATGCCCAAAGTGGCATCTGAAGGCTGTCTTCTCAATATCAGATTCCCTCTTTCTAATTTGATGATAGTCGGATCTGAGATCAATCTTAGAAAAGAAAACAACACCATGTAGCTCATCAATCCTAGAAATAGGGTACCGATTCTTGATGGTTTTCTGATTGAGAGCTCGGTAATCCATGCACATGCACATGGTCCCATCCTTCTTCACTAGCACCACTGCTGAACCAAAGGGGCTCTTACTCGGCCGGATGCATCCCATATCCAAAAGCTCTTTTATAGCTTTTTCTATCTCATCCTTCTGCTTCTTTGGATACCGGTATGGAGTTGTCATGACCGGCTTTGCTCCTTCTAGTTCGATGATATGCTCAGTCCCTCTCTTACGAGGTCTCCTAGGGGGTGGAGTTTCAAAGACTTTACTCCTATTGGTGATCAATTCTTGAATATCGGGAGGATAGTGTCTCTTTTCTTCTATTGGATTGGATGATAGGATCATGCATTCCGCTGCCCACTCCACTTGATTATGACAGATCAGCCTCTCCATCCTCTTCAATGACACAATTTGAGGGCCTCCATTAGACATCCCTCTTAACACCACTCTCTTCCCTTCGGACATAAACTTCAACTCCATTGTTTGCAGATTGAGAGTGATCTCACCAAGAGATCGCAACCATAGTATGCCAAACACTGCATCATCAATTCCTCCAATGCTAACCACAAAGAAGTCATCCTTGACTTCATAATTTCCCAACTTCAAAGACATATTAGAAACCATCCGGTTGCAAGAGATGGTGGAACCATCTGCCACCATTACTTCGAATCCTTCAACCTCATCAGTTACAAGGTCTCTGTTTGCAACAATCCTTTCATTTATGAAGTTATGAGTTGCTCCAGTTTCAATAAGAGCAATCACTCGGTGCTCTCCAAGCACTCCCTGGACTCTAAATGATTCATTTGTAGGAAGACTGGATAGTTGTGCAACTACACCCCTATCTTCGTGGTGATCCTGAATCTCTTTTGGAACCTCCTCGTACTCGCTTTCCCCTGTTTCAATCTACTGTTCTGAATTTTTCAGAATCTGATCCATCAGCAGAATAGGCTTCCATACAGAGCTCATTGCCCTTTCCATGACACTTGTGACCCGAGGCCCATGGTTCCTTGCAAGAGTAGCACAGATTCTTCCTCCGGAGCTCTCTTCGCAGCTCATCATCCATCCTAGAGAGAAACTTCTTGGACTGATTTGAAAATTTATTCTTGTCCTTTCGATACAGGAAGGGCTTGGACTGAAATTTGGACTTAGGGGCAGCCAACTCCATGGTTCTTGATTTTTTGATAGCTTCATTCAGCATTGGTGGATCAAACGCCTTCACCCAACCCTTCAACGGCTCCTCCAGACCTTCAGTAAAAAGAACCACAAGGATGAAGTAAGAAGCCTATCTTTGTCTTGAAAGCATTCTGTGCTCTCAACTAATCATATGTGATATTCCCATATTGTCAAATAATAGTAATCTATTTTTGAATATGCTTGTTGCATCAATAATTTAATTATGAATTTATAGTTCATTCAAAGTAAAGGTGAATGAACCTTTTAATAATAAACATATTATTATATTACATATTTCTTAAAAAAAACATCTTTTAAATTTCTTATTAATATTTCAAGATTACTAATTAACAACTAAATCCTAGAAAAGAAATTATTATTAATATTCAACATACCTCAATAATGGCAGACAAGATCTGATGCATGTCAGATCTTACCTTTGCATCAATTAAAAAAAGACTATATACATGAATTAAAAAGGCAGCACACATCAATGTCTCAATGATCATATATATAATCAGATTCAATCATGTTGAAGACTATTTTGTATCCACATCATCCGTAGTCATAGAAGAAATACACCGCAAGTCACAATTTTTATCTAAGATTTGTGTTTGATAGGAAGATAGTTGCATTAATTGATGGATTAAGGTTTTGAACTATCATTGACATACAAGTGAAATGTTATGATTTAAACTAACAAGCCTAAATAATTAACGAGCAGCAATGATTAAGGAGGATAAAGGCATTGATTGAGTATTGTTATTGATGAACATACAGCTAGCAACCTGAACGAAAGATCATCATTTCCCACCAATTGTTAGCATTAGGATAAGAAGAATAATTTGATAGATCGCCATAAGAGGATTATCTATCTTTAGACAATTTATCTCATAAGAAGAATAATTTGATAACACAGATAGCTGCATCAAATGTCGAGAAAGAGCCAAGCAACAAGCCACATTTGCCAAAATAGGAAAATCTAAAAGGGAAGAGGACCCCGAGAAGTATGTACTCTATTCAACACTTACAAACCAAGCATCAAACAAAGTTAACTCCTAGGTGATCGACAGTGGCTCATCCAGACACATTACAGGATTTAGAGAAGTGCTAGACTCCATGAAAGAGGAGAATGATGAAGAAGTAAATATTGGAGATGACTCCACACATCCAGTCAAAGGAGTTGGAACTTGCACCATCAAACTAAAGTCAGGTGTATCATTACAACTTAAAGGAGTACTATATGTTCCAGGCATCAAGAGAAACCTAGTCTCAATATCAGCACTGGAGGACAATGGATACAGAGTGACTTTCATGGACAACAGAGTGTTGGCTTGGCCAAAGAATTCATCCATCAAGAAAGCTAAAACTATTGGTCAAAGACAAGGCTACTTGTATGAGCTATGCACAGAGCCCAACTTAACCCTAATCCATGAGACTACAGATGCTAATGAAGTCTGGCATAGAAGACTAGGCCACCTAAATTTTAGAGCTTTATCATCAATGGGCGACCTTGTCACAGGTCTAACTAAGTTAAAGCAACATCAGTCAGGGGCATGCAAAGGATGTGCCCTAGGTAAAAATACTAAGGGTGCCTTTCAAAATAGTACTAGGAAAACAAGTAAAATTATAGAGCTAGTTCATTATGATGTATGTGGACCCATGTCCGTACCTTCTTTGGGGTTTTTTTTTGTATTATGTAATATTTGTTGATGACTACTCTAGGAAAACTTGGATCTAGTTTCTGAAATGTAAAGAATCAAAAGAGATCCTTGTTAGGTTTAAAGAATTCAAATCACTAACAGAGAACTACTCAGGAATTAAAATTAAAACCTTAAGAACTGATAATGGGGGGGAATACACATCGGAATTATTTAAAGAGTTTTGTAAAAATTCAAGGATTAAGAGGGAGTTAACAATACCTTATAATCCTCAACAAAATGGGGTAGCTGAGAGGAAAAATAGGACAATTGTTGAAGCTGCCAAAGCTATGATTCTTGATCAGAATCTAAATGTCAATCTTTGGGCAGAAGCAACTAGCACTGCTGTATATATTCAAAACAGATGTCCTCATTCCCATCTTGAAGATAAGATCCCTGAGGAAGTCTTTACTAAATCAAAACCAGATATTAGCCATCTTGGGATATTTGGATACCCTGTCTATATTCATGTACCTAGGGAGAAAAGATTAAAATTAGAGCCTTCTGGAAAAAGGGGAATCCTTGTAGGATATAGTGAAACCTCCAAAGCCTACAGGATCTATATACTTGGTCAAAAGAATATTGAACTAAGTAGGGATGTGATCTTTGAAGAAGACTTGGTCTTCAAAAGAGCCCAAAGCTCACTAGAGCCTGAAGTCTATATCCCTACCCCTAGCATAGATGAAGATCCTACTCCTGAGCTTCAGAGGGAGAATCTTGAGGAAACTATAGGTGAAACTCAAAATCCACCTAGAGAAAACCTCAAGAAAAGACCACTATGGGCCACCAAGACTGTAGCAGAAGCTCAGAAGTTTGTTGCTCCTTCAGGAATCTTCAGGGAAAGCAAAAGGCCTAATAAATTCACTAACTATGTTGCCCTTATGAATGATCTCTCTAAAACTGAACCAAACAATGTATCAGATGCACTTGAACATCAAGTATGGAAGGATGCCATGTCTGAAGAGTATCAGTCCATTATGAAAAATGATGTTTGGGAGATTGTTCCTAGGCCAACCAAGAAATCTGTTGTTTCATCTAAATGGCTGTTCAAGATCAAACATGCTGCAGATGGCAGTATTGAAATACACAAGGCCAAATTTGTAGCTAGAGGGTTCTCACAAAGGGAAAGAATAGATTATGAAGAAACTTTTGCACCTGTTGCTAGGTATACATCAGTAAGAGCTGTATAAGCCATTGCAACAACAAAGGGGTGGAAGGTACACCAGATGGATGTTAAGACAACATTTCTAAATGGTGAGATCTTAGAAGTCTACCTAGAGCAACCTGAAGGGTTTGAAATTCATGATGCAGAGTCTCATGTATGTAGACTCAAGAAAGCTCTCTATGGACTTAAACAGGCTCCCAGGGCCTGGTATGAAAGAATTGACACTTATCTCTCAGGACTAGGTTTCTCTAAGAATGATGCAGATCCTAATCTCTACTACAAAAGAAATAAAGGTGATATGCTAATATTGATTTTATATGTTGATGACTTATTAATCACAAGAAATGATCACCTTATAGATCAATGCAAGAAAGATCTATCCAAAGAATTTGATATGAAGGACTCGGGACTCCTTCATTACTTCCTAGGGTGGGAAGTATGGCAGAATTCTGACAACATTATACTAAACCAAGGAAAGTATACCTTGGACATTTTGAAGAGATTCAGAATGCTAAACCGTAGGCCCATGACCTCTCCTATGGAAACCAATTTACATAAACTTAAGGAAGCAGTAGCATAGTCACAACCCACTGACCCTACTCAATACAGACAGATGATTGGGTCCCTGATGTACCTGGTAAATACAAGGCCAGATATCTGTTATGCAGTTAATGCTCTAAGTCAGTTTATGTGTGAACCTAAAGAGATACACCTGGTTGTAGTAAAACACATTATGAGATATCTACAAGGTACCCTAAACCTTGGTCTCAAATATGAGAAAGTTGATATAGACCTACATGGATTTACAAATTCAGATTGGGCTGGAAGTGTGACTGACAGAAAAAAACACTTCAGGGTGTTGCTTCAGTCTAGGTTCAGCTATGATATCTTGGATCAGTAGGAAGCAGTCTTCTGTAGCTCAAAGCTCCACCGAGGCCGAATACATTGCAGCTTCTATGGCTGCTCGAGAAGCAGTATGGCTTAGGAAGTTGCTTGTGGGGTATTTTGGAGAGCCTATGAAACCCACTGTTATACGTTGTGACAATCAGAGCTACATAAAACTTTCAGTAAATCAAGTGTTCCATGACAGATCCAAGCATATTGAGATTCCATACCACTATGTGCGGGATATGGTAGATAGGAATGTGATCCATTTAGAATATGTTTGTACAGGAGATCAAAGTGCAGATATTCTAACTAAACCTCTTTCCAGAGTGAAAGTTGATCACTTCAGAAAAGGTTTAGGTATGATAGAAAGGTAATTTGCTTTGTAAATTCGTATTTGCATATCAATAAGATGTTTAATGTGTAAACTTCTTTGTCATGATAGGACATTTTGGACTTTATCCCCTGGGTTCATATCTAAGAGGTGACGATCTCTCAAGATAATGAACACTTGTATGTAGACATTATAAGGTGACGTTCTTATGATGTCCAAACTAGTTATCATGATTGGATCTTTGGTGTGTCATGGATGTGCCATGATTGTGTTGTGGTAAAACATTTGTATAAGGTGTTAGTGCACACACCACAACTTGGATAAGATGAGAATTTAATCTTTCTCATATGATTATCCTTAAGTATTGCGTGTTTAGGCAATACTGATATCACATGCTTAGGTGATATGCTGTCATCACAAGATTGACGTGATGAACATTTGTATCATGTGTTTAGGTGATACTTCATATCATGTGATTAGGTGATATGATTTTCTAGAGAGTTGATTGTGTAAAGAATGCTAACCATCATTTGAATTGTGATGCTTGATATATTGTTTGCATTTATCTTACCTAGCTAAGAGGGAGTGTTAATGCATGATAGCTTTTGTAAGATAAATGATTGAATGAGAGATAAATGAAGTCTCTCATTCAATCATTTATCCTATTGATAATTATAATGAAAAACTTCAAGCTATTAATCCTTCATTTGATAACCATTCATCATTTGTATATGATCAATCTACTTAGTTCGATCAAATGCTTATCTATCGATAATCATCCTATAGCATAGAATCCCGATTTAATATTGGTTACATTATTTGTGTTCACCGATTATTAAATCGGGCTAACCAATGCAATCCGATTTATATCGGTTAACATATTTAATAGTAAACAAATGATTATCGGATCCACCAAACACCAATTAGTTTCGGGTGTCAATGTAATCTTGCACCGATTGATATCGGGTTATGTATGCACCGATTAATATTGGGTGGCAAGGTAAATACGCACCGATTGGTATCGGGCTGTTAAGTTAAGCATACACCGATTGGTATCGGTTGTTAAACATACACCGTTTGTGATTACTGCGATTAGCAAAGGGGCACGATCAAGTAATGTCTTGATCGTACCCAGCTTGCATATATTTATCAAATGGCATTTGTGAGAAAGGACATCGAAATCAGTAAATGCTCCTCTCACCTGCCATACAAAAGAAGATAGTCAGATTTATAATATAAATAGATAATACATAGAACAAGATAATATCAACTAGAATATAACTTGCATATTGAATTGAAAATTGAATAACATTTACAATAAGTATGTTGAAATTGATTAATTATGGCTAAAGAATGCCTAAACCCATGAGGGGACATTACATCATATCACTTATCCGTCTCCTTGTGTGGCTTTGTCATGTTGTTTTTCTTTCTTTGTATAATCCTCCAATCTTGGAAACTGCTTGCAAAATAAGGCCCATGCCTTAATCCATTGATTTGGTAGGCCATGTGTGCAAACAAGACTGACAAGGGAAGGGATGAATTGATGCAAAAATGGGCTCACAAGTGAATTTTGGGTTTTGGAAGGCTGACTGCAAGTAAGAGAACATTACATGTGTAGAAAAACAAGAGCATTAACTTGCAATTGTGGAGAACAAACATGCAACTTCATATGTGTAATGAGCAACTACAAGTTTGCACTTGTAATTGGATCTTTAAGACTCATTTTCAAGTGTTTTTGAGTGCATTTTGGACCAATTTCAGGTTCTAGAAGGCTGACTACAAGTAAGAGAACATTACAACTTGCACTTGTAATTGGGTTTTAAAATCCCGATTGCAAGTAAATAGGAAAAAATTGCAAGAGGGGAAAAACATGCAAATTCACAAATTGCATTCAAAGAACAAAATGATTTGGGAAGATCCAAATAGCTCTATAAATAGACACGTTGAAAACCCTTGGCAACTAAAAACGAGGTTTGTTTCAACCTCCAAGCAAGAAAAACGACATGAAGAGGAAAGAAGGAATAACGCACAAAGGGTTTTTGCTCTCCATGTTGGAAGGAAGGATAAAAAATGCCTACAAACTCGTTGCAAGAGAGACCCAAACCAAACCAGCGAACACGTTGCAATAGAGATCAAAAAATGTGGCAAAACATGTCTATTATGCCCAGCAAATGGAGAAAAATCCTCCCATGTCTCTTACATTCAACGCCCTCCTCCTAGCAAATCGGATTCAAACAAGAAAGCCACAAAAATTGGGATCTTGGAGCTATATGTGCAGGTCAAGTTCTTCATTTGCGACTCCAAGTAAAAATGCCCTTCAAAAAGATGCAATCGGGTTTCTAAATCCCCTTTGCAAGTTAAAAATAACATTACTTTTCCTTCATTTGTGCAAATTCGGGTTTCTAGGAGAAATAAGCACAAAAAGAAACAACAAAACGACTTGTAATAGGGAAATAAAATCCCTATTACAACTAAAACAATAAAACATAAAAACTTGTAATAGGGAAATAAAATCCCTATTACAACTTAAAAACATAAAAACACATAAAGATTTGACATAGGGAAATAAAATCCCTATTACATCTTAAAAGCACAAAGTAGGAACTTTTATGAGAACTTACAAGTTCTCATGAAACTTGTATTTTAAATTCACTTGCAATTTGTCCAAAAAGTTCATACAAACAACTTAAAAGACAAAAAGGGAAATGGAAAACAAAAAGCAAGTTACAAGTTACAAGTCTTTTATAAAGTTCACTTGTAATTGCTAGAAAAAACCCTTACAACTTAAAAAAACCAAAAGAAAACTCCTAACTTGCAAAAGAAGGAAAAATTCCCACTCGTAGTCAAGAGGAAAAAAACCCGAATTTAAAGGAAAGACATAGAAAACGAACTCGGAACACGATTAAATTTGAAACATGGATCAAGGATAAACCAAAGATCAGTCTAGTTCAACAAGAAGCAAAAATTTTGCCTTGAAAAACGTGCCTTAGAGTAAAATCTCCAACTTGCAGTGTCTGCTCTGAAACCCGAAATTGCTCAAAAAGCTAGGAAAATGAAGGCCATAACTTACCAAAACTTGGATAGTGATGGCAAAGACACCCCTTGATGATTTGACACTAACAAATGTGAGTTTTGTACCTCGTAAAATGTGCCTTGGAGACAAAAATGACGCTTTTAAAGCAAAAAATGTAGGGGTTGTCACATTTTTGAAAATGAGGATAACATGTAAAAACACCATCAGCAGTTCCACCACTCACAAAAGGACCCATACAGAACTTGGCTGGACCCAAGGACTGCCTAAACGTAAAAACCAAAAAAAAAATAAAAAAAAATTTAATAAACAAAAAAGTGCCAAATACCTAATTTCATCCTTAAGTTATAAAATTGTGAAATTGACTTTGTTCCCAAACCCCCACGAGGGGTGTTGCCTCTAGACCCATGTGAGGACCCCTCAACCTCATTAGGGTCTCGACTTTTAGACCCCCTCTAGTTGGCATCCTCAAATCTAGGCCTTGGTTTCACCATCCTTGAAATCCATCCCCACAATGCTTCATCCCTTCATCCTAAGACTTTGTGGAATATAGCTTATTTTGCATATAGTTAAACATTTCTATAGGTTGTGAGTTATTCAATTGAGAGGAGTTGGAGCACATACTCCTTTATCCACTTGATGAAGTCTAGCCAATAGGGTCCAAAAGAACTTTAGATTTGGTATTTGTGAACTCCAACTTGCATCTCTTGTTACATAAGAAACTTGATTGCAGTGAGGGTGTTACGAAGAATTGAAATCTAATGGTTGAGTGTGCTGGCTTAGATGATATTGTTGAGCAACTTGCTGAAATCTCTTTAAATGAGGCAGCTTCTACATATGACATGACTAGTGGAAGTGAAATTGTAACTCATTGTGGTTCAAATGAAACTGAACGAATGTTGACTTTGATGCTCAAAGAGCAATATGAAGATAATTGAATATTGATTGTAATGTCCTTTGTGTACTGATGTTTGACAAATCATTGATTTATGAATTTATGAGTGTTTTCCTTTTTTCCAATTATGAGGTATTTAAATATTTTGTTTATTGACAATTATGAGTATCACTGTTCTTATAGTTTTAATATATAAAAAATTATAAATTCAACTTAGGCTATAAGTTCAACATGGATTAGTAATTTACTTTGATATTCAAAATAAATAAACTTGCTAATTATCTTGTGTTACTGTCATTTTCTCCTCATGTATTGTTGCAAATGTCGGTTGTAAATTTGATTAATATTTACTCTTCTACCTTGTCTGCAGAGAAGCCATAGAAAAGGATCCAGAAAGTTCAGAACCCTATATTGCAATGGGTGCAGTTCAATTTAAGAAAAAGTTATGTGATGAAGCTGTCAATCAATATGAGCTTGCTATTTCCAAGGTGAGTAGATGTGACTAAATAGGTTGTTGGGTATGGATGGCCTTAAGTATTGTAGTACCTTGCAATGTCAGATTTTAAAGCTCACTGATGATAGTCATACCATAAATGGAATTGCTGAACTGAATCATAAATATAAACTGGCAATAACCAGTTTTTGTACAGTGATTTAAACCTGTCAAACACAGTTCATTATTTTTGTTTCATAGTTTTTTTACATCCTATAATTCAGCACTATTTGTGTTTTTTTCAGGCTACAAATGATGATGTTTTGGTTGCTGTACATCTATATGCCGGGTTTGTACTACTATCTCAGGTAAAGCCTATAGGACTATGCTTATTTTTCTGTGGGAGTAATACAAATCACCTCACTTTTATTGCAAGTATCAATATATATAAGATTGTTTGCTGCAATAATGTTTCTATATTTTACGATTGTCATTTATATGGTATGTAATCTTTGAGTTTGATTTTACAGTCTTTAAAAATGTTTGCTTTGACTTTTGAAAGCTTGCAGGTTACACATTTAAATCTTAAGGGTTTAGGCAAGTAGCAACACTACTATTAGTAGTTTAGTGGACATAGTACATACTATCTATAGAAGCTATTTTAGTCAAAAAGGAAGGAGTTATCACATTAGTTCTCTATGTTTGTCTGTATTAAAGCTGTCAATCAATTCCCAAATGCCATGTAAGTTAAATTATGGGACATGGTGAAGATGAAATTTGAGGTCATTTTAGCAAATTCTTCTCATAGGTACAGTCCCTTCCAAAGATATTTTAGAGATGATCCTTTGCAGAGAGCTAATGTGGAATCAACTTTAGTCTATATAAGAATGGATTATTAATATTTATCTCAATTAGATTGTATTAAATCTGTCAAACAACTTTCACTGACCATGTAAGTTCTTTATGAGAGATGTTGAAGATGAATGTTTGTGTCATTCTCTAAAAATATTGGAAAGATAAAGATTTGTCAGGAAGTAAATTTGCTTTGGTACCCTTGTTCATTATTTATTTAAAATGTTATTGGATACGCTACCCTCCCTGCCTTGCTACGTGTTGACCTATTTCACACATCGCCCCATTGCGAATGGGGACCCCCTAGTAGTTTGCTTTTTAGGGTTTTGGTCTTAGCTCTGCAATTTCATAAGTCGTTTCATTGGGAGTCTAAGATAAGGGTTTTTTGATAAGTCATCCAGAGACAAGTAGAGAATTTGTTCTTAGAATACTATCAGAACATTGTCAAAGTGCTTAGAAGGTCTGAAGAACGAAGATCGCAATTGCTTTGGGTCATTTCTGACAACTTTCTATTTTTAGAAATTTTTGCTTTTTTGTTTTTTTCTAAATTTACAAAGTTTTGTTTTTGGCATTTTGGGGCCAATCCGGGAAACAACTTTTTTGGCTTGCTTTTTGCTTTTTTCTGCTTTTTTGAAAGTAGAATTAGGGTTATGTTCCTCAGGCCATATGATCAATACCCATGTTGTTAGAATCGAAATTTTTTGCCTCTTAAGTGTAAAAAGAAAGGTGAAAACCCTAATCTAGGGTTTTGTTCCAGATGATCCAGCATCAATATGGCAGATCCAATTTAGACATGGCAAAATCTAACGGATGTTTGGAAGAGAAAAAAAATGGCATAAGGGTCAAGCTCGCCCAAGGCATGAAAGACATGGCCAATGATGTGTCAAGTCCGCCTTGGCATAAAGCTCTTCAACTCCGCCTAAAGCATATATGAAAGCATGGAAAACATAACTTAAAGTCTGCCCACTCTTGGCTTCACTCCCATGAAGTCTGCCCAAGGAAAATTTGAGGTTGGCAAAGTAAATTGCACAAGGCATAGATGGCCAGCCATCTCTAAAGTACGCCTAGCCAAGGGAGAAGGTTGGCAAACAAGTATTAAACTCCTATCTGCAGTTAAGCAAGGATGGCAAAGGTTAAGTAAACTCTTATCCGTAATTAAGTCAACAACATGAAGAATGTCCACACTTGTGCCAAGCCCGCCTAGGCATGAAGAATATGTCCAAAGAAGCCTAAACTCTGCCCTCTCGAGGAAAAACATGTCAAAACACTTGCCGAGTCCTCCTAGACCGAGATGACAAGGAAAAAGCATAATTAAAAAGCATGGTTTAGATTGTCCAAGACAATAAAAAGTCCGCCCATGATGAGATCAGGAAAAACAAAACAAAGAAAAGCATGTCCAAAGACTATCCAAGTCCGCCCAAGAAGAAAGCAAGAAGTTTGGAAATATGGCAAGACTTGCATAAAGTCTGCCTTGGCTTGTTAACTTCCAAGTCTGCCTAGCTGAGAAAGAATAAAAGCAATGTCCAAGAGGATTCAAAGTCCGCCCAGCTTGGAAAATATGGGAAGGATAAAAGCAAAACAAAGAAAGACATAATTTCTTGGCCAAAGATTAGTAAAATCCGCCCTTAAGGCAAAGATTATAGAAAGACAAAGGACAAAGCATGAAGGTTTAAGTTTGTCCACAAACAAGGGATAAAATCAAACAGTTGTCCAAACACCTTGGAAGTATGATCAAGCACATAAAAAGATGGCCACACAAACCTTAAGTCCGCCTTGTCTAAGAAACATTCAAGTCCGCCTTGCTTAGGAGATGGCTGATGAAAGGTAAAGTCCGACCAAGGCACATGTAAAGATGGTTTGCTAAGTCCAAGGTCTGCCAAAGAAGAAAGCAAAGTTTGCCAAGACATGGCAAACAAGCATGAAAAGTCCGACCAAGGTCAAGACAAAGATAAAAACAATGTCCAAAAGCAATGACAAGATCACCAAACACATGAAGAGGGATGTCCAATGAACTACAAAGTCCGCTTGGCTTGATGAAGACTACGACAAATACTATCTAAAGTCCACCAAGGTGAAGTCATGTCTAAACCAAGGGTAAATTGCACAAGGTTTGGAAGTTGGCAAGACATTAGACCTTCAGGTTCGACCTAGGCATAAATGGAATATGTGAAGATAGCTAAACAAGATGAAGCATTCGCCTATGGCTTAAGGATTAAACATGGAGATGACCAACTTGCCATGACAACAAAGAAAGAATAATGACTAGAGGAATAACAATTTTGATAAAGTGGCACATGAAATCAAGGGTCAATTAATTGAATGGGTTGGAAAAATTAAGCTTGACACGGAATATTTTTAAACTTTTCCAATACGTAGGAAAGATTTTCGAAAATTTAACATTGGGAAATTTTAGAATTTGAAATAAAGATCTAGAAGATTCTTTGGCTAAGAAAGAATCCTTGAGAGAAATAAAACTTTCCATTTTGGAAATATTTAAAACAAAAAACAAAAAAATGAAAAAAATAAATAAAAAAAATTAAAGCTCCTAAAATTGAACCTCTCAAACTCTATATTAATTCGACCTATCACTCTCAAATTCACTATCAAGTTGAAGGTTGAAGATTGAAGGATTTTATTCTCTTAAGTTTTTGAAAGACAAGTTTTGGAGGTGAATTTTGAAGATAAAGTGAAATTTTCAAGGTGAATTCTGGAAGACAGAGATAAATTTCTGAGTTGAAGCAAAATTTTCCAAGTGTTGGAGGCAAGAAGTAAAGTGTTTTTTTTGAGTTTAAGACATAATTTAAAGATTTGAAGGTAGATTTTCAGTCACGAGCAATTTCGAAGGTTCAGAATCAAAGTCTGACTGATTGATTACACCCTTTTCTGTCTTACTGATTTTTGTGAAATTCACCAAGTACTTGGCCAAAATTATTCACTATCAGTCTGCTTTTTCACAAGAATTTAACCTTTTGACAAGCTGGAAGTGAAATTTTCAAGTAAAATGTCCAAAATCAGAATTAAAACTTTGAATTTTCTTGAAAAATAATGTTAAATTTTCACGTGTTTCGCAGGTTAATGACTACCAAGGGAGCACCTTCCAGAAAAGAACATATGAAGTTCGCTAGTAAGGGATTGCAACCAGAATCGAAGATCAATTCAAAATGGAAGAATGTCAAAGACGCCAACCTCGGGCACGTAGATGTCAAAGAATTCAAAAAGAGGATGTATGGGGAAGGTGGATTGTTGCCAACACCTATTGCTCGCCAGATGATGAGAAATGGCATCATCCAAGCAGTTGGATTTCCACCGGCCATGGAATGTGCAGAACTAATGGTTGAATGTGCCTTACACTACAATGCCCAAGAGAGAGAAATTATTGCACCAAATGGAAGAGTCTTGGCTCGTCTCAGAGAGTTGGTCATTCAAGAAGCCTTAGGGATTCCGAGCTATAATTGAACTTCATAGAAAACCAAGGAAGAAAAGAAGAAACTCTATGAAAGTCAGCCTGAACTTTGTATGACAAACATTAATAAGTTATGGCTGGAAAAACCAAGACCTAGTTTCAAGGTGCCAAAGAATTTATTTCGCATTGACTTCAAGGAAGACTATGACAATCTCGTCTTACTGTTGAACAAAGTAATGGGCAACCCTCAAGGTGTGCCATTTGAGACATGGATGTATTACTTCATTGATGAGATCACTTTCGGAGTCAGGATATTCAATTGGTCTAGAATAATCAACGACAACTTGGACAAACAATTGAGAAATTTGGAAAGGATAGAGTCCTTTTATATGAGCTCCTACATTGTCTACCTATTGGCAAAAGACTAGATATACAAGAATGATTTGCAGAGGCACTGCTAGCAATGGCGAAAAATGAGTTCAAGTCTTATGACTGCTATCTGTAGCTGCAGCTGAGCGTAAGGGCCCACTTCCTCCTATGACGAGAATGCAACTCTTTCTCCTATAAAATGGTCAGAACCGGAGCATGCAGATTTGACCACCTTGATGCAGCAAGTTGTAAAGTATTCGAAATGGTGGGTCGATCAGCAGGTCCATGGGCTAAGATGAAGGAATATGACCTTGACTTATAACCTGATGGGTGAAGTAGAAACATAGTCTTCAAATGCAGAAGCATCTCAAAATGCCGGACCCGTTGAAAGCACCAACTCTAGAAAGAAGAAGAAAGAAGTTGGAATCTCTTCAAAGATAAAGGACAAGACAAGTATAAATGAAGAACCTATTCAGAAGAAGCAAAGGCTGGAACCATCTTGTTCTACCGCATCTGGGAATAGAAATAATATATAGACTATTGATTAGTCGTTGGTTGAGATACAAATTCCTTCTCCAATCCATGGAGAAAATGTAGAGTCAATCCATCAGGAAGTTGAAGAGCCACCATCTCCTACAGGCACAAAAATATTGGTGTCAGATAATGAAATGGATGTTCTGAGCAATTAATTTCAGGAGGGAATGATTTCTGCTCTTTGAGGAGGCTAGAATATGCCATGTGAAGAAGATGATTAGGAAGTGGAAGGTGTTGAACAACCTACAGTTCCCGACTGGTTGAAAGAAAGAATGAAAATAAAAGCCCTAGTAGAAGTTCAGAAAGAAGAAGATGGCATGGCCGATTTCTTGGCCAGGCTAGGGAAAGTCGTTGCAAAGATGCCCACCAAATTTTTTTCCACAATCCAGAGAGATGAAGCAAGCAATTGTACAGCTCAAATTGTTGTACCAAACGTAGACAAGTCAAAGGGGGATATTACTCCTTCAGAATATAAGATTAACACCATTGACTTGGGACCAACGACAAAAGGTAAAGAGGTGGAAGATTTGTATAATTCAGTTGATTCCATGAGGCGAGGTTAGACAAGGAAATTGGAAAGAAAAGAGAATACAAAAGGGAAATTGAGTGCTTGAGGGAATCAATTCAGCACTTGACTAAACCACTCAATCAAGGCGATGCAACAACTCCTCTATTCTTGAATTCTTCACAAAAAACAATTGGAAATTTAGAAGAAGAAAAGGTGATGACAAGAGAAGCCAAAGAATGGATGGCAAAAGGAAAAGAAGCAGCAGCAACATTTGCAGACAAATTGAGATTGACATATGGGCAGACTTCCTTCCTATTCTCCAGAATTGCAAGCATGGTGAAAGCATGGAGTGACCTCCAGGACATTCAAGACAAGTTTATCCCGTGCCTTAGAGTATTGAAGGGCATCCATAAACAAGAACTGATTAACAAAGAGATAATTGTAGTAGGGGCTGCCTATGATTTTAATGCATGGCATTGGACATTAGTTACACACAGTGAAGTTCTGGAGAAGGTAAAGGCGGATAGTGCTAAGGCCAAGGAGAAGATAAAATAGATTCAGGATAAGATCTTCCTTGTAGCTATAGATGTGCTCAAGAAAGAAACAATCAAAGAAAGTGATATGCAGTTGGAAAGCCTAAACCTCAGAATTCAGGAGATTTTGTTCCCCATCACAAGACCAGTCCTGAAACTGAATTTGGCTAAGGCATCAGCATTCTTGTCCATCCAAGATGCCTTCTAGAAACAAGAGTTGGAGTGGGAGATTGCTTTTGCCACTTGCGCAGATGATTTGGACAGATGGGAATACAAGATCAACATGTTGCCACATGTCACCATGGAAGAGATTGACTCAATTGTGTCCAGATTCATTGAACACATTGCTGCTCGTGAGGATAAGGATGCGCCTTCTTAGGATATGGCTAATTACGCCACTTGTCTAGTATGCATTTGTCTCTAGTTTTATTTTTAGAAACTCTATCTAGGGTTGTGTTGTCTCGATCTCAATTGTTGATCTTAGATTGATCTCGGCCATTCATTCATTATTTAGAACTCTATATAAACTCTCATTCTCTCATTTCGTTGTTGTGGAGAGATTATGAAATTGTTGCTTAGAGCTAATTGAATAATAAAAGTTCATTTGCAAGTGTTTGCCTTAAAATCTTATTGTTATTAAGTGGTTGCATGGTTGCACAACTTTCTTCAACAATAGAATAGTTTTGCTTTCAAAGTTGTTAGATGAATGAAGGATTTGATAGTTTAGATTGGTGAAACTTTGCTCATACTTTCTTTGGATGGATGATTTTCGTTCAGTGTGTAAAGTTAGCCTGAGCTTATGATGTGGATGCGTTAACTTTTGCTTGGAGTAAATATTGTTCGATTGATGGGATTATTCACAAGTATAAAAATCTTAAGCACAACCTTAGAAGATTGCACCCTCTTTGCGTAGTTGTCCATGTGTGGCGAAACAAAGTGTCGTTATTAGTTTCACCTAGTCTTTATCATCTCTTGAGTTCATAGGAATAGCATAGAAGTAGCATAGAACTTCTGAACCCTTATCCTTTTTATCCTTTTTTGAGGAAGTCCAAAATCTATAAATCTAAAAACAAAAAAAAAAGATTATTCATTGCTGTATTTGTCTAAGTCCTAGCTTGTGAATGATATTAGTCGAGCATAAGTCCCCCTTGTATTTCAGCATGCACAACCAAGGAAGCTATCCAACATTAAGTCGCCTGTTCGCACATATAGACCTTGGAGTCACCTTGTGGTCTTTCTCGCAATCTTGGCACAAGTAGTGATTTTGTTCAGGAGAGGATAGAGTATCCTTGGATTTTTTATTCTAATGTTCGGTATATCATAAAACATACACCAGCAGTACACATACTATCGTCCTTGGTATGGGTACATGTGGACATGATGTGAATATCATATTTGCATGTATCCAAAAATACACCTATTTTAAGCTGTGCTTGATTCGTCTAGATTTGGACGTCCAAAAAACTATCATCGAATTTGAACTGAAGTATTGTAAAATTCTAAAATTATGAGCAAAATACTGATATAAAAAAATAAATCTCATAAAAACCTAGCTATAATGATTTTAATGACATTCAATGTTTCCGAAGGGTGCAACCATTTCATTACACCTAGCTATGATCGATCTCTATGCTATCTATTAAGTTTCTAGGACTGCCGCTTCATTTTGTGACTCATTATTTGCCTCATAAAAAATTGAAACATTTTGCCCCCACATTTTTGCAATTCTTAATTTGCCTTTCGAATTTGCCCCTATGTTTTCAAATATTTTGTTGGTTTATATTTTTTAAATAATATTTTATATTTTTATTTTACATTATAAAATATAATTTGGTTAAATATTCTTAATTGTTTTAAAGAGAGAATATTTTTTAAGTTAAACATAAAATTATATTTACTATATTTTTAAACATCAATCAATTTTTTTAATATAAATATTCTAGTTTATTTTAAGATTTATATTTATTTTAAATTATTTAAATATAAATATTTTATTTCTATTTTTACTTATATTTAGAAAACTATTTTCTTTTTAACATGCTCTTGTGTGTTTAAATGTTTTTTAGGTACATATTTTTTATTGATATTTCATATTTGTATAATCTTATTTTTTATTTTAAATTAAAAAATATAATTTGATTTTATATCCTTAATTGTTTTAGAGATAGTATATTTCTTATGGATCAGAAAGAAAGTTACTATATTTCTTAAGTTAAACATATAATTGTATTTCATATATTCTTAAAATGAATCTAAAGTTTCCTCCTGTTAATGGGCTTAGGAAGGTTGATCTTCCTCATAATCCTCGGGAGCGTGTGGTTTGGAAGGTGCCGAAGGAAGGATGGGTTAAAGTTAATTTCGACGGGACATTGATCGGAAATCCTAGGCCAAGTGGGTGAAAGAACCCCAGCCAGGCAATACTGAAATTTTCCTGATTTTGATGCTGCTGTTTGAAGGTTTTAAAATTGTTTTCTAAGGTTTTTTGCTTGGGTTTTGTTGCCAATATTTTGTATAGAGTTTAATCATGAATAAATTCCAATGAACCAATACTTTTGAATTCGAAATACAAAAATATAATGGACTGATAATCAATTTCACAAGTTTGATCTTGGAACAGCAGTCCAATAATTTTTCAGATTCAAGAAAAATAATTCACCAGGACAACAAATTGCATACCATGAGCTCAACACCTAACATGGAGAGGGTTTTATTGATGAATTGAAAAAGAACACAATCTATGAGCTCCCAGCTGCAACAGGTGGCTCCAAATAGCTATATTTGATCCTACAAAAATTAGCAAAAACAAATTCTGGAGATTTACTGACTCCCACGCCTGGCTCCCTTGCTGGCTTATTCAATTTACTGACAAAACACAATCTGAATGAGAAATCTATCCCTTTAGCCTGCTGAAACTACTGAAATACTGCTGTGAAATGTTGATCATACGATTTGCATGAGATTTATGCCCTTAATTGGTTGGTTCGATCATGATTGGCATCTAGGAGACTGCAAAGAGGTACAGCTGCCTAAGAAGGCTGTACGGATGGCTTAGGGAGTGAAATGGCTGCCTTATGGAAATCTCAAACCCTCCAGAATCTGCAATAAATTCTGAAGTTCACCGAAATAAGTGTATTCTGAAGCACCAATAGGAATTCTGTTTGAATCCCTCTCTCCTGTGGATTGTAGTTTCGTCCGATTCACCTACCTCCAAGGAGTTTTCGTTCCAGAAGACCTGCTGAATATGTAATGTCCCCTTAGTATATTATGGAATAGGGACTTTTAATCTTGCAAAGATCAATTGCAAGAGACTCCTTTCCTTCAAATCTCTATAATTACTACGAGTTATGATTAATGATATAAGGTATCTCTTTACATGCTTCAATTATACAGTTGACAAAAATAATAATATCTTACTTCAAGAACAAAATATACAGTATATAATTATAAGCTAAATGTTCTTGTCAATATCACTGCTCTATCTGATTGGATGACTAGATGTAAACTAAGTGAATTGCTGTGTTTATATAGTTGCACTTAGTGCAATGATCAATAGGATCTCTGCTATGTCTGATGTAATCCTTTATCATTATATGCAATGAGATGTAAGATAATATTGCTTGTAGCAATATTGGCTGTTATCTCTAATATGACCTCTTAAACTATACAATGTCTGGTATATATTATCGTCTATAGTGATATGGGTTGTTGTTTCAAATATGGATATATAACCTGGCAACAATAATCTGTTGTTGTGTCTGATATATTATTATATACGATCTTTCTTTGGAATCAATGGTGTTGTCTCTGATTTGGAATTATATGCTTGCAACCGAATAAGCCAAGTTGGCCAATGCTCACAAGAGCAGATCCAATTAAGGATCAAAAGTAAATAAGTTTCCCAGTTTTTTTTTTTTTTTGATGATTGAAGTGATTTTGAATACCTCATTATAGCTTGTAATTGGAATGATAAGTCACGTGGCAAAATACATGACTCATGCCTATTTATCATCACCACCTAATCGCACCATTTCATGGTAAGTATTGTTATTGGTTTAGATTTTCATAATCAGCATCTCTTCTTGAAGATATGCTTGATTATAATTGGCGAGAGAATTAAGAATGTTAATCATTAGTGGATGCTAACTTTTAATGATTGTCTTCTACTTCTTCAAATGGCTATCGCACAGCAATATACAAAGCTCTACTACTGGATTTGAATCCTTCATTTATCAATCCTTAAGATACTGTTATCATCGATGACTAAACCCTTGTCTTTTCCTCAACCGATTAATAATACTAGTTGCTGTCTCTTAATTCATAATGATCTCCATCATTAATTGATATTGCCATCGATCAAGATAACATTATTAATGCTATCTTGGTGACTATAGTTATCTTTTTATTATTCTTCTCATATCTGATCATAATAATATTATCGATTATGATTGTGCTGTTACTAACTAATGGTTGGTTAGAGCGATATTATAGTTGATCATTTTTAAACTACAGGCTGTTAACATCGACGAGTAATTAATTGATAATATAAATTGTAATCAGCGATCTTCTCCATACTGGTGATAGATTCAGTTGCTAATGATGATTATTATCTGTGAAACAATCTTTATAAACTTTTGATATGTTGCATTATTACTGATACTGCTGTATATCATGTTCCTTGCTGTCAGATGCCTTCGACGATTTTCCAAAGGTCATTATAATCGCTATTGATTAGTCTATTTACTTGACATTAATTAATTAATCTTCCTTAGCTGGCCGTAGAGGTAATTATCATGTTGATCATTGAGAACGAGATAATCTATTTGCTTTTGTAGTGATCATTTGACTGATAATCTTGACATGCTTTCTAACTGATATTTCCTGGTTAATATAATCTTTCATTGCAAATTGGTTTGGTAATCGATCCTCTCCTCAGCGATAATAATTGTTGGGTGAACATGTTGCTTGTCTAATCATGTTGCTTGCTACATTCATTATCTCATCTTTGCATGATAAAGATTTGTCTTCATATGATCAAGGGGTAGATGGTATGTTGTGGCATCCATACTTCGTTCATGTTGTCTTGATGATGATTGATAAAGGATGTCATCTTGATATCATATGAGCTCTTTGTCTAGATAATAGAAGGAGCTTTCTTAATATTAACAATACTCGACAGAGTCTTTCTTTGGGACATCACAAAATATCATCTCCAGAGCTCAATTCTCAACCTGCTGATGTAAAAATGAAATTAAAGATGCCAAAAAGAAGACCCCTCTTGTCGCTTTATTACACTCCAACCCTAATCGTACCATTTAGGGTTCTCATGCTTTATTTTCAATGAAATTTATTTAATAAATATTTCCCAAGCAAGCTCACCCAACTTGAGGGTCTTATTCATCATTGACTTTGCCCAACTTTTTAAAACAACATTATGCCTAGGGATGCGTTCCATGGGGGACCTTTTTAAATATTTAACTCAACTTTGCACTTACTTTATAGGCACTTTAATTAATCTTTTTCTATTTTTAGAAAAATTGACTATATTAAAATAACATTATATTATCAAATAATAACACTTCCTAGCACCGAATTACCAAGTATAAAGCCCCACATGCCAGAGATGACATCTCCTATTCACTGAATTTGCCTACGGAGATGGGTAAAAGACAAATCTCTATATCTAAGTGACCTACTAGGAAAGAGGGGACATTACAGTCCTCCCTTCCTGGGTTTGCTTGCCCTCAAGCAATTACAAAGTGTGATGCTGAAGTATCATCTCCCCTTCTCACATAGCATCCTCTATAGGCAACTCCTTCCAGTGCACCAAGTATTCCCTGATCACTTTGCTCCTCAACCTCCTCTCTCTCATATCAAGAATCTCTACAAGAATCAGAATCAGTCGACCCTCCTCTGTAATGTCCCCTACTAGGTCTAGCCTTGTTTTCCCCGTAATTAATCCATCCCAACATACTTATGACTTAAACTAAATAGATTAGGAGACAAATTATCTTAAATATCGCATTTTCCAACTTCTTAGATACCGACACTCATAACAGAGAAACATAATCTTCTTTCTAATATTGAATTAATAATTCAATTTGGTTTATAATCTTATATTTACTTGTTCATTCAAATTGCTATTTGTATTTATTTTCAGATAATATTATAATATACATTTTACTACAAAGCAGTTCTTATAAGGTATTATAATAATTATAATCATTATATTATATTATTTTGTATTATTATATTATTATTAAGTTTTTTCTGATTATACCATTTAATATAGTTATTGGGCTGATCAACCCACATATATATATATAAATTAATATGTAAAATCAAATTATATTCTCTACAATAAAAATTATTAGCATTGCCAATCGCTAAATCTCTAATTATTAGTTATCTAATAGCTGCAACAGCAGACAGATCTGACATGCATCAGATCTGGTCTGCCACTGTGACTGTGACCAACTATGACTGCCTTATGTATTGTAGTGTATAACTTACTTTACTGTTAATTAATATAGAACATTTCCAATGGTTTAATTCAGATTTTATATTCACTCTATTAGTAATTAACCAGTTTATACCTTACGTCTTACTTGTGGACCCGATCATGCTGAAAACTTGACAAACATGGAGCAATCACACAATTATACAATACAAGTGTACATGTACACATACAATGGAGCAAACATATTGAAGACACAATCAATACATAAATATCAACAAATTATGAAATGTATATACAGTTAAGAGAACATACATCAGGTACATGAATACCCTTAAAGCATGAAGCAATACATAGAAGTCATGTAACACAAAACCATAAGTATATATATACGAAGTATGAAATAGCACACATGTAAACATGGAGTAATATACATAAGGCATGGAGCATAGATGCAACATTCTTGTAAAATACAAAGTAATATACCAATATACAGAGACACAAACATGCACAGAAGACAAATAAGACTTGAAGCAATACACAAAAATATGTAGGGTACAAAGCATATATAAGAAAGGCACTCATGGAGTGGACATGTTGAAGACACGTCAATCATGAAACAACACATAGAGACACATGGCATTCTTGCTGAGAACATGAATACAAGTAGTATATATACATACAATTCATGAAGCATTCATTAAGAAGGTGTATGATGTGATTATGTTGAAAACATGACAACATTAAACAATCCCACAAACATTAATACAAAACATAAATATATAACATGGTGCAATCAGGTTGAAGATACATAGTAAACACATAATCATAAATCATTTACATAGGCAACAATTATTGTTTACAAGATCATAAAGGTAATTCATTCTATTATAAGAATTTGAAACCAGAATACAATCAGGTTTGCCCAACCGTCCCATATTGAGCCCAAAAGTGGTCACACGCCCTTCTAGCCACCGATGGCGTGGGTCTTATCCCCTAGCTCATACCTTGTTTCCTTAGTACTAGGTTTGCCCAACCGTCCCATATTGAACCAAAAGCAGTCACATGCGCTCTGGCCCCCTATGGCGTGGGTCTTGATCCCTAGCTCATACTTTATTCCATAGTACTAGGTTTGCCCAACCATCCCATATTGAACCAAAATCACTCACATGCCCTTCTGGCCCCCTATGGCGTGGGTCTTGTCCCCTAGCTCATACTTTATTACATAGTACTAGGTTTGCCCAACCGTTCCATATTGAACCAAAAGCAATCACATGCCCTTCTGGCCCCCTATGGCGTGGGTCTTGTCCCCTAGCTCATACTTTGTCCCATAATTACAGTTTTCTTATGCCAGGGAGTCAGTGGATGGGAGTGGTGGCTGAATTCTGTCAAACCCAAGCCCAAGAGTAGTCACGCGCCCTCCTGGCCTACTGCTTCATTAACATTCAATAGGTGACTCACTTGGGTGGGCAGCGTCTCTCCATTACAGATCCCTTTCACTTCCCCGGGATAATATTAAGTGCATACTAATAAGTTTATATATATGTTATTGGTTATCAACATCAAATATGTATTTTGAAATGTGGTTTCCATATAACCGCAGGTTAGAGCATATACTAGAAATAATACTGGTGGTTGTTTACCTTTCCTTTGGACTCGTGCGTATTCCTTTTCTCCATTATTTTCTTCCTCTTATATGCATTAACTGACTCCTACAGGATGGCAGGAAAGATTCTCAGATACCACTTGTAATGTCCCCTACTAGGTCTAGCCTTGTTTTCCCCATAATTAATCCATCCCAACATACTTATGACTTAAACTAAATAGATTAGGAGACAAATTGTCTTAAATATCGCCATTTTCCAACTTCTTAGATACCGACACTCATAACAGAAAAACATAATCTTCTTTCTAATATTGAATTAATAATTCAATTTGGTTTATAATCTTATATTTACTTGTTCATTCAAATTGCTATTTGTATTTATTTGCAGATAATATTATAATATACATTTTACTACAAAGCAGTTCTTATAAAGTATTCTAATAATTATAATCATTATATTATATTATTTTCTATTATTATATTATTATTAAGTTTTTCCTGATTATACCATTTAATATAGTTATTGGGCTGATCAACCTATATATATATAAATTAATATGTAAAATCAAATTATATTCTCTACAATAAAAATTATTAGCACTGCCAATTGCTAAATCTCTAATTATTAATTATCTAATAGCTGCAACAACAGACAAATCTGACATGCATCAGATCTGATCTGCCACTGTGAATGTGACCAAGTATGACTGCCTTATGTATTGTAGTGTATAACTTACTTTACTGTTAATTAATATAGAACATTTCCAATGGTTTAATTCAGATTTTATATTCACTCTATTAGTAATTAACCAGTTTATACCTTACGTCTTACTTGTGGATTATTTGTTATTATTATAACAATGTCATAATATTGCTCTAATATGACACTGTCGGTTTTGGATTGTGGTTCATATCACAGTTAATTTACATATGTGCTGATGTATTGAAGTAATGCTGAATATTATAATGCAGATTATTCACTGACACAGTAACAAATAATTAATACGTAATTTGTGATGAATGGTAGTTTAGTTGTTTGCTGAGTCCCCCATTACTTAGTCACCACGATAGCCAATAATCACTATATATATTGGCGCACCTTAGAATCCCCACACCAAAATTATCATACAAACTATATCGTCGATGCCCTTCAATGTTTTATTAGTACTTGTCGTTAGGCAATACTATTGTAATGAGTTTTTTGTTTTTCTAGCTAACTAGTTATTAAAAAAGTTAATGTGAACCAATCATGAACAAGTTTTAACTTTTAATTTTTTCAATCTTTTTATTTAGGAGAGCCTAGTTGTACAAATTTTAACATTATAAATCCCGAAAATTATTTTTTTGTACACTTATTGGCTAAATACAATTTAGCTGTTATAGAGCGGATTTCTAGGAAATCCAAAATAAATGGATTTAGTGGCAACTATATAGCCAAAATTATAGGTAAATTTAGGGAAAGTTTGATGTCCAGAGGCAGCAGATAGATTATGATAGAAAATGTCTCATGCTCCCTAAAAAGTCTCACGTGTTTGGGCCAAATTTAATGGACATTCTTTATTCACTTTAAGAAACGACATTTCATGTAGCGTCTTCACTAAAATTTAATCGATATTATTACTTGATTCTTTTTCCTTAATTTTTAAATTTAATTTAACTTTATTTAGTCCTTTTCAAATTTAGTGGTGATTTCCAATTTTTTTTAATTATATATTTTGGTGTTTGTTTGTTTTTTTAATTAAAGTTTGTGTTAACATGATGAGGAGGGGTCACTAAATAGAGTACTACCAACGAACAATTAAAGTGTGTATATATTTTATCATTAATTTTATTTAGCTATTTGTCACTTACAAAAAAATATATTATAAACGAACATATTTTTGAATTTATCTTCAACATGTATATTATTTATACATGTTGAAAAGAAAAAATTCTTTAGTACTTATATTTTCATGATAATATAATAATACAAATTAAAGTAACAATATACTAACTATAATTTAATAATATAAAAATGATAATATACTAATAATAATTTAATAACAATATAAAATAGTATATTAATAACAATGCATTTTTAATTATTATAATAGAAAATTGTTTATTATATTATTTTTATGATATACTATTTTATATTATTTTTATTGTAAATTCATGTTCTTGTTTTTCTAATTATAATAATTAAAAATGTTTAATTAAAAATATTAGGGTTAGAGTTAATAATAGGGTTCAATTAGGATTGGAGTTGGTGTTCCTGAGATTTAAAATGGGATTATAGGGTTAGGGTTTAATTAGTATTAAGGTTACAATTAATATTATGATTAGAGTTAATGCGGCTAAGATGTAATTACATATTTTCTTGATCAGCAAAACCTTCACATACCATAATTAAAATATAGTTATTAATGTGTTATTTACAAAATATTTTATAATTTTACATTTAAGACAACACAATTGTAGAAAGATAAATAATATAAAATAAATTAAATTAAACAATATACTAGTTACAACTAATAAATTACTATTTCAACTACAAATTAACAAGAAAGATAAATAATATAAAATAAAGTAAATTAAATTAAACAATATATTAATTACAATTAATAAATTACTATTTCAACTACAAATTAACAAGGCAAGTACTCACCACTATGTGGCACTTGTTTGCTATTAACAATACTCATTAAGCGTATTGTCCAATGATAAACATCTGACTTGTAATTGGTCTAAGAATATGGATGGCCCATGTTAATTCTTTTTCAGAGTCTTCCAAATAAATATTTTTGTGTAGCCAAAGACTATCTAGTTCAATATACTTCTCTCACGATAGTTCCTGTAACAAACATTATAATTCTCTATATGAATAAGACGATTTTCTCTCTGAGGTCTTCGTCCTTTAGTCTTATTGATATAATATGCAAATTATGTTTATAGTTTATAATATATAAATCATATTTATAATATAATATTAATTATTTTGATTTGAATATTTCAAGAATATTATTAGTAATAAATATTAATTAAATATTAATATTTAAGAAATCAATAAATTTCAAATAGTCGCTCGGTGGTAATTATTATATTAATTAATAATAATAATAATTGATATATATATATAAGGATCAAGGAGGGGACATGACATCCTCATCTAGAGGTGGCAAATCTGGCAATGAGATCACATGCTGTCCCAAAGCTTTCTTCAAGCAAGATACATGAAAGACATTATGTATCTTACTCTTTGTAGGTAACTCAAGCTCAAATGCTACCTCTTCGATCCTCCTCAATATCCTGTAAGGACCATAAAATTGAGGCTTGAGTTTCTCTGCCCCACTTTTCTTAAGAGTACTCTGCCTGTAGGGTTGTAGATGCAAGAATACCATATCACCAACTTCAAAAGTTCTCTCAATCCGATGTCGGTCTACATACATCTTCTATCAATTATGTGCATGTAGTATCATAGTTTTAAAACTCTTTGACTCGCCTCGGACTCGCCACGGACTCGCGAGTCCTTTGGCGAGCCGAGTCGACTCGCCTAGGACTCGCGTGGCGAGTCCAGGCGAGTCCCTGCGAAAGACTCGCGAGTCTTTCGCAAAGACTCGCGCGAGTCTTTCGCTCGGACTCGCGAGTCTATCACAGGGACTCGCGGGCCCAGAAAAAACGCGCCCGTGGGGCTTAAAACCAATTTTTTTTTCATTTTTTGACTTCAATTTGGGTTTTTTTTGGCTGGAGCAGGTTAGAAGGGTTTGGAGGAGTAGAGGGAAGAAGGAAAAATCAGCAAGAGAGATCTAGGTAAGGATTTTTCTCCTTTTTTTTTTTCATTTGAATCATTTCATTGTTTTGAAACTGAAAAAAATCTTGAAAAACAAGGGGATATGCTGCCAAATTTTTTTCTATTTTCTTTCCTAAGTTATTTCCTCTTTTTTTTTCTTGTTTTTGAATGCTATTTTTCCCAAATGATTCATTGTCATTTTTTTTGTTGATTTTCCATAAAACCCTGCTGATTTTTTTTTTTTCATGTTAAATCAGCAATGGCAAGTTCAACTCCAAGGGCAACCCCAAGGTCAGGAAGACAAAGAGATAAAGCTTGGAAATATGGGATTGCAGGAAGCAAAAAGGGGGAGGTCACTTGCACCGAATGCACAAGATGGATGACTGGTGGAATCAATAGATTAAAATACCACCTTGCACAAATACCTGGATATGGTGTGGAGGCATGCCCCAAATCAACTCCTGAAATTATTAGAGAGATGAAGGCCATTCTTGCTGAGAATGATATGCATAAGGAAGAAAGGCAAAAAACAAGAGAAGCCATAGCAGCTGCAATGAATCCCACATTGTCCACTTCGGGTCCCATTGGTCATAGTCGGGGTCATCAGTCACTTTCATCTTTTGGTGACAATGAGGGTGAGGCTAGTGGCACTCCTGTTACATCAGACCCTAATTTTTTTGTACCACGCAATGTTCCAGGTGCACAACCTTCACTTGAAGGTACAGGATGGAATAAAGAGAAGCATGAACAAGCACGGATAGCAGCTTCAAACTTTTGGTTTTACAATAATCTATCTTTCAATGCAGCAAACAATGTGTATTGGGAAAGTTTTGTTAATGCATGTACAGTGGCGGGTAAGGGGTTTAAGGCCCCAACAGGTCATGACTTCAGTGGGCCATTGCTAGAGAAAGCTGTGAAAAATACAGAAGGTGTGGTTGATGATCAGAAAAGGTATTGGAAGAGAAAAGGATGCAGCATTTTATCTGATGGATGGACAGATGGACGGAATAGGACTCTTCTCAACTTCTTGGTGGCTTCAAATGGTGCAATGGTATTCATAAAGTCTGTTGATGCCTCAAATGAAATAAAAAATGCAGAGACTTTGTGTAATCTGTTGGATGGTGTGGTTCGGGAAGTTGGAGTTGAGAATGTTGTCCAAATTATCACGGACAACGCAGCTGCATATGTATCTGCAGGTAGAATGCTTATGCAGAGGCATCCTTCGATTACATGGAGTCCTTGTGCTGCACATTGCTTGGACTTGGTGCTAGAGGACATTGGGAAGATTGGATGGGTGAAGAAGGTGGTTGAAGATGCAAAAGTGTCACCAAATTCATCTACAACCATACTTGGGTGCTTGCTTTGATGAGAAAATACACAAATGGCAAGGACCTTGTGCGACCTGGAGTGACACGATTTGCTAGCCACTTTATCACTTTGCAGAGCATTCTTAGTGCCATTCCTCATCTTAAGCAGATGTTTGTGTCAGATGCTTGGTTGGGGTCTGCATACTCCAAAAGACCTGAAGCAGAGAAGATTGTGACCATTGTTTTTGATGATGGGTTCAATAAAAGTGGAGAGGAGTTGACTGCGGTAAGTAACAAACACAAAAGTAAAGTTTATACAATCTTGTCTATTTGCTGATTTTATTTTTTAGGGGTTGATTTTGTATTAATTTAAAATTTGTTTTAATTTTTTTAGGTGACAGAACCTTTGGTGAGGGTTCTTCGTATGGTGGATGGAGAGGGCATGCCAATGGGTTTCATTTATGAGGCCATGGATAGGGCCAAAGAGGCCATTTCACATTACTATCGTGGAAATGCAAGAAAATGTGAAATCTTTTGGTGCATCATTGATCGTAGGTGGACAAACCAACTCCACCAACCGATACATGCCTTCGCCTACTTTTTGAACCCGAAATTCTACTTCTCTGATTCATTTAGGGCTGATGAGGAGGTCATGGCAGGTGTTATTACATGCATTGGTAAGATGACACCTGATCCTGAGTTGAGAGACAAGGTTCTTGATGAGTTGGAGGTGAGATTTGACATTTGCAATTGCTCTATCTTTATTTATGAATTCGGAAATGTTCATTATTGAATTTGAGTTTGACACTTTGACTATCTAGTATCTATTTCTGAATTTGGAAATGTTCATTCCATTGTTCAAGATCTACAAAAGTGCAGAGGGGAGACTCTTCTCATCACAACTAGCAATTGATAGGAGAGGAAAACAACAACCAGGTAAAACATTTAGTAACTTAGTTCAATAGTGCAAGAAAAAACCTACAAACTTGATTGTTACATTTTTTTCTCAATTCTAATATTTCTAAATGTTTTTTGTAGATTTATGGTGGGAGAATTATGGTGCCGGCACGCCTAATCTTCAAAAGATAGCTATCCGTGTTTTGTCTCAGCCATGTAGTGCTTCTGGGTGTGAACGAAATTGGAGTGTCTTTGAAAGCATTCACACAAAGAAGAGAAATAGATTGTCACAAAAGCGGCTCAATGATCTAGTATTTGTTCGGTACAACCTTCGCCTTCGAGTTAGACAAGTGGAGGGTGTTTCACATGAGGCCATTGACTTGGATGAAATTGATCCATATGGTGATTGGACCATGAATGAACAAAATGATGGTGATGATGTCCTCCTTACCGAAGAAGAAATTGCAGAAATAGAGAGAGGAGCAGCACAAGATGCAGAAGGAGCAAGATTGGATGAAGATGAGGACGAAGATGAGGATGATGATGAGGACTATGACTTTGAAGAAGACTCATCTCACCATTTAGATACCACAACACCCACTGCTACTACTTCTAGCTCAAGGCCTGAAAAATTGAGCTATATTAGGAAAAATACAAAGAGGAAGATGTAGTCTTCTCTTTGGTTTGTTCATTCACATTGCTGTTTTTCACATTTGCAGTTGGACTTGGACATATCATTATATGTAATTTTGTGAACATTTATATACTTATGCTGCCATTATAGTATTATACATTTTAGAGTTGAAACTTGAAACTTGAATATGCTGCCATGAATGATGAAATTTCAAATATTGCGTGTTTGTACTTTGTAGATCATATGACATGTGTAATGTTTCAATTATGGCACTTATGTTCTCTAAATGCATTAATTTCTTTATGCTTTTTTGTAAAACTACGGTTTTTTTTTTTTGCCGAGTCTTTGCCGAGTCTTTCGCGAGTCTTTCACGAGTCCGAGTCCGAGTCCAAAATTTTGGTTTGCCGAGTCCGAGGCGAGTCCGAGATTTTCAACTATGTGTAGTATATTATCCTTAAGTGCTTTAAGGATATCTTGGCTGTCTTGAAGCCAATCTCGAGCTCTAGGCGCTCTGTTATCACCCAATGCCAAATCAATAAATGATAGAGCATCATATCCATACAATTCTCGGAAGAGAGTCATACCAATAGATATGTGTTGCATAGTATTATAGCAATACTCACTCAGATACAACCAACACACCCATGCTCTCTACTGACCTAAAACATAGTTATACAAATATCCCTCAACCCACTTGCTGACTATCTTTGTCTGACCATTCCCCTGAGGGTGGTAATTGGTGGTAGGAGTCAACTCTGTACTTGCAAGTCGGAATAGCTCCTGCCAAAATATACTCGTGAATCTGCTATCTCGATCACTATCAATGGACCTAGGAAGTCCATGGAGTCGGAACACCTCACGGAAAAATACCTATGAAGCTGTGAAGTTGGCTGCAATAGCAAAGAAGTGTGCAAATTTTGTCAATCTATCCATGACCACATAAATGCAATCCTTCCCCTAGACCCTCAGAAGACCAGTGATAAAATTGATAGATGCACTCTCCCACTTCTACTCTGGAATAGGTAATGGTTGCAGAAGACCCGCTGGGAAAGTATGCCCTGACTTGTTATGTTGACAAGTCAGACACTCACGAACATAGTGCAAGACATCATCCTTGAAACCCTTCCAAGAGAATCTCTCTCGTACCCGTTTGTATGTCTTAAAGAAACCAAGATGTCCTGCTAATGGCGTGTCTTGGATGTCATGTAGAATCTTATCCTTCAATTTCAATCCAAGATGAAAGATCCCCAGCCAATTTATACTGAATTTTTTCTAATTTTTGTGCTGCTGGTTGCTTACTGATTGGTGGTTTAAGATAGTTTTCTAAGGTTTTTGCTTGGGTTTTGATACCAATGGTTGTATGAAGTTTTGACCATGAAAGAATACCAATTTAACAATACTTTTCAACTTAAAATACTGAAATATAATTGACTGATAATAAAACTCAGAATTCTGATTTTAGGAACAGCAATATAATAATTTCAGTATTAAGAAATGTACTTCATCACTTCAACTTATTTCCATACTAGGAGTCCGGCACTCAACCAAGAGGGGGTTTTATTGACGAATCTTGAATAGAACACAATAGATGAGCGTCCAAGGATGTCCAGTGACTCCAATGGAGTTTATTTGCATCAACTATAATTAACAAAACCAAATATTCTGAAACTGCTAAGATTTGTGCCTGTCCTGCAAGCAAGATTATTGAATTTACTAAGTTTTCCTCAATGAATGACTAATCTAATCCCCATTTGCCATTTGTAGCTTGAAGAATTCATTAGATCTCTGCTGAAAAGTGATGACAATGAAGAACACTCCAATTTTAAACCCTCTACTGTGATGTATGGCCCAATTTGTGTATCCTGAGGCCTACAAGTGCTACGGCCAGCAAGAAAAGGGTATGGCTGGCCCAAGGAATAGTAGGGCTTCCTTTGGGGGTTTCCAAACCCTCGTCAATCTGCAAGGTAGAGTCTGAATTTTCTGATATAGATCTAAATCCGCTGATAGTACTCTCAATTGAACCACAAATAGGAATCCTGTTTTAATTCCCCACACTTATGAATTGGGTTTGCGTCCAATTCACTGATCTCCAAGGAGTTTTCATTCCCTAAAGGCTGATCTGTTGCTGAAAACCATTTGCAGAGCTCAATTCCAAAATAGCTGACGTAGAAATGATCAAATGAATCCCCAAAGAAACCCCAACATGTCACTTTAATAGCCTCTAACCCTAGCTGTACTAAATATGCTTGATTCTTATCTTCAAAAGCAATCAAAAAGTAAACAACAGAAAATTCTTCATTTTGAAAAAAACATACCTGCAAACAAACAACACTTCAAAAAAAAATCATGGTTGGGTATTACATCTTCTCAGTTCTTATCTCATCTTCTTTTCATGCTTTTTTTTTCTCTTTGGTCACAATCTTTGACCATGGGAGTTTTCTCTCTCTTTCTACAAATCTTCATTACCTTTTCCCACAAGGTTTATGATGTTTGTTGATCCCTAAGAAGGCTCGCGCCTTAAATAAGGGCAGTCTAGAAATTTCACAAATGTGGGATGTAGATTTACTTGCGGTTTGCGAAACAACCTCCGAGATTTTAGAAGATGGCTCTTCGTTCAATGAGGTAAAAGGAAAGGAGGAGGAAAAAGAAAGGAAAGCTAACTAGGAGTTGGATAGTGATGAGAGCAACATGCCCAGTGAGAGGGAATTGCTCCAAACTCATGATTGTTGTAACAGACTCGATTGCTTGAACGCTTTGCTCCTTGAATGTAGATATATGCTTATTTGATTTGAATTATTTGCTTAAAATGTGGATTGCTCATTTGAATATGCTAGACTTGAAATGGGAAAGGGAGTTGTATTTATATGCAACTTATACCTTTTTGAAATAAGAATAGATTTTAAAGAGCAAGGGCAATTCACACAAATTGTAAGGCCAACTTTTGTCCCTCAAAATTTCAGCCCATTTTGTCTGGATAGGGGCTCTTGGTGTCCTAGTCCTAGGAAAATGTGCTAGCGAAAGGGTCGGGAATAGGGGATTAAAGCAAGTTTGCCAAAATGGTTACGATATTAGGCACATTCACAGGTAAGTTAGGTACACATGCCAAAGTGGGTTCTAAACGTTGTATGAAATTTAGGACACTACACCTAGCCCCCACTTTAGTGGGGGTAAGAGCTTACGTTCATACCTGCAGTAAAGTATGAAGAAGCGAAAGATCCTTTCATCAAAACATTGAAGAGATAGGATGACTTCAAACTCAAAAAATTGGTAGCTTCCAAGACTTAGGGTCTTATCTAAACACAATGCCAAGATAAAAGGTCAAAGATGCAAAACACAAAGTAAACATATATTCAAAGTGTACTTAAAGCATACACAACACATGCATGAAGTGTACTTAACAAACAAGGCATGGCATCTTGGATAGGTAAGATCTGCATAATCTTTTTAGGAGCCATATCCAAAAACACAAGGCATGACATCTAGGACTAGTAAGATCCTCAAATGTTCACTAGGAGTCATGTACACAAACACGCAAAGCATGGCCTCTAGGACTAGCAAGATCTATCGATTCTAGAAGCCATGTTGAAAAGGGTTGATAAGTCGCAAGGATAGCAAGTTTTGTTATGCTAGGTGGCTCACGAACAAGTGAAGACCTCATGAATTAATAAAAATTCTAAGATATACTAGGTGAGCTTCACGCCAACAGTATCAGAGATTACTAGCCAAGCAAAACACACTGTTGGCTAGGTAATTTTGATAAATCATTGCCAAGGATAAACAAGAGGGTATTCCAATAGTACAAACAACATTGTGTTGTGTGAACAAAGTGAACAACCAATCTCATGGTGTGTGCACAAAGAGAAAGACAAAGGAATGTATGCCCCCACCTTAAAGTAATCACATACACCAATTGAGAGCAACTGCCTTTAAGGTAGTATACCTTCAACTGCCACCTCAACCTCGACCTACTCCACTCATTACCAACTCTTATCCAACTTTTTGAAGGCAATAATAATTTTAAGATGGATACTACTTGTAACATATCTCTTGTTCTTGGGATCACCCTGCAGTGCGGCGGTAGCCATGAGCCCTGTTATACGGGCGGCCTTGAGTTCGAGCCTTGCTATCGACTGCCAACCTGGCCTGTGGTGACTGCAGGGACTCCTTTCCCGTGTTCGATGGTCCCCCCTGCTGACAATGATGGTGTTCGTCGCCTGAAGGCTCCAACCCATGTTCATCCGCCAGCGATTGCTGACATACTAAGGGTAGTGTGAACCATGAGGATGGCTCAGCATGGGTGTAGAGTGAGGTAACCAAGGTATATGGTGTCGGTGCTCATTGTCAATTTCTCACTCGACAGTTTGTTCTCTGTTCGTTGGCTAGGGAATTGATGGTTGGTGCTCTCAAGCTGTATAGGTGCTTCATTGAGGATGTCGTGGCTCTCGATACAGGAGATGAGGTCCTCCCTTGTGATCTCACTGGTTCATAGCTCCAGTCAAAATCGCTTACCCAAAAAAAAAACACATCTCTTGTTCTTTCTTCCCACTCCAAAACTACTATGACATTGGCTTTTCTATTTTTCAAAAAAGGTTGGATAAAAAGGAAAAACCCCTTTTCCTCATGAAGATGGTATAAGTATCGCAGTTGTGGATGCAAGAATGCATACTTTTAAGTCCAAATATTGGCATTTCTTATTGGACTTGATTACTTTCAGATTAGTTGGTGAGGCTTGATTTGGCATACCTATTTGGTTGGTTCATGAAGGAGCTGTCCATAGATAGTTAGTTGTTCTTATGCTCTTAGAACATACATATAGAAATGCATAATCTATTATATTTTCACATCACATTGTGCAGCTATGTAATGAAGTGAAAAGTATCCACTTATTCTAGTGGCTAAGCATTTGCATCTACAACTAAATACTCTTTTCATTATCAGTTCATACTCTACCAACCAATTGGCCTTGGGAAATTTGAAATTTCCTAAAAATTTCAGTGTATTATCATGCTAGTATGAGTGAGGTAGTTTATCTAAATCAATATACCCAATACACGCTCTTGAATTTTGTCCAGATATATCATTCTCCTATCATTATCAGACAAATTTTTACATTAACTTACTTGAAACATATATCAGATAGAATGTGTCTATTGACAAGAAGCACACTAAAGGTACATTTGTTTGAATTATGATTTATCATTTACATGACAATAAATTGGTTCCATTTCACAATTTTTTAATGAGGTACATGATGGATGAATTTGTTGAATTAACAACTTGATTATACAGGAAAAGAGGGTGGAAGCAATAGCACATTTAAGAAAAATCACAGCATTTGAAGAGCCAGTGGACCTTAAGTCTAAATCTCTTTATTATCAAGGATTGTTCCTTTTAGCCAGGTGTGGAATCAATGTTCTTATATACACTATCAAAACATTATTATGTTTGCATCATATTAAGGCACATGAATATGATCTTATGTAGCTCTAAACTGTTTTCTTTCCTGCTATCTTAGCACTTTATTTAATGATGGCAAAAAAGATGAAGCTGCTCAGTATTTACGAATAGCTGCAAAGTATGATCCTTCGATGAACATTTATTTGCAAGAATGTGAAGAAACTAAGGACATTGAACCAGGCAAGTTTTGTTGTACTAGCCTTAATAGAAGAGAAACTCGAATTTATAGTCATTTGACAGTTTAATTAATGAAAATTTACAGAATAACTCTCAGATTATATCTTGTGCAGGTCGATAACTGCCCTTTGATGGTACTACATTTGTACAGGAATCAACTCACTTACCTTTTGGATCTGGTCATGGATTCTTTGATATTCAATGATATTAGGAGTGTTTACCTAACAGAATATATGATATTTTCCACCTCCAATTTCACTCATCATAAAATCTATGATGTTTGAGGTCCATGACCATCTTTGAATATGTCATATCCCAGTCTTAGTACATAATCGCTGCATTAAATAATTAACACATAGGCAATTAATTATGCCAGGCCGACCCAGTATTGATAATAAGCATTGACAAAAATTATTTATAGTGGGGCCGACCTCAATAGTAATTAAAATAGGCTATTTTAAAGAGGGCCGATCCAAACTAATTTAAGAGCAATTTTTATTGATAATAATCTATTTAAAAAAGGCCGACTCAGATGGTGCTCAAGAGGTGTCACTCTTGCCAAATAAGAGTTATAAAAAGAAGGATCTAGCCATCCAAAAAGGAGGCAAAAAATGGGAAAAAGGATATGATCTGAATATATATTAAAAATCAGCAAATCAGAAGAAAAATGCAAAAATCGAATAGGGTAAGCATTGGTTTGAAATCAGGTATCAAGCCCAAAAAGGAGCAGGTTCTGATTTTCATATATAGACAACCAAATATTAGTGAGTCTCTGTGTGGAGATCAAGGGCATCGAATCAGAATAACGTGTATATCTACCGAAGCTGAAAATCAGTAATTAAGAAGGGATTGTCAAAAGTATCAGAAATATAAGACAGTCTGATCTGAAAAAAGGGATCAAGAAATTGGAGAAGCAGCAAGATCCAATCAGACAATAGCAACCTTACATGTAATCTACACACGTCTTAAAACAGTTAGATCAAATCATGCACAATCCTATACAGTGATCTGGTATCCTAATTACCTTTCTGGTATGCAACATGATAATGTTTCTATACATAATTATTACATATCAATATATGCAATAATAAGTATGCAACATGATAATATATTTACATAACCTTTCATATATTAGATATAGGCAATAATATATAATATCTAGTCTATTGCTGCAATCAATCATGACAAGGTTGGTAAGGGAGTGTAAGGAGGGAGAGCAGATACGGAACCTCCTTCTAAATAGGCCACTCCATGCTGGATGCCCAATGTGCTTGCCACTTGGGGCCAAGGGGTGAAAAGTCACGCTCTTGGGCTTAGATGAGATGTTTTGGGTGCCCTATTGCAGCTTCCTCTCCAACCTATGCGTTGATTGATGGAGGACACACTTATATGTGGGTTAATGAAGTAGCACGGATTGGGAAGGCAAAAACAGGCTCACTTACTACTTAGACCATCCCATGTTGTAGGTCCAATGTGCCTACCACTTGTGGCCAAGGAGTGCAAACCTTGGGCTGAGATGAGGGATGTTTTGGGCGTCATATTGTGTTTCCTTATTCAACCATCCAATATGATTGATTACTATATTTGTATGTTGCCTATTCATTAAGTTCAATATATTCTACTGTTATCACAAATGACCACTAATGCAATTGATTGTATACGCAATTATTTGTTATTTAACAAACCCTAACCCTAATAAAATAAATAGGTCACAATTATATTTCATAATTTCTTTGGATCAATACCAACCTCCCCTCACCTCTTGTTCTCCTATTTTTCCTCTATTCCTCTTTCTCAATTTCTTTTGTGGAGTAGATAGCCATACATCTCTCTCTAGGTGATTAGATTACAATTTTATGATATGACTATATATATTATGCAGTCTCACCTTGAATTGAATTTCTCTTGCATTTCATTTTCTTTGAGGCAAATTCTAATTTCCATTTTCTATATTGGTAGTTTGTTATTATTTGCATATTATGAGTATGGGTAGTTTTCTATGGTTGCTTTGCAAAATCAATTACAAGAATAAAGAATAAAAATACATATGAATACCAATCTCTCTTATGGAAAAATGTATTCTTGATATTTCATAATTCTGTATGTGTTACTATACTTTAGTAGGCTTATTTCTCCTCGAGTATCATAAATTAGCTAAGTGGGGGGAAATGTAAGAACAAAAATTGTACATCGTGCAATTCATTTTTAACAGCATAAAGGAGCATAAGATATCAAAGTGCATTATGTTGCCTTGTGAAGAAGCCTTGCACATATTTTGACAACAATTCAAATTCCACAAGAATGAAGTCATACATATTTATTTGCAAGACATAATTATTGCCATTGAAATTCCATTGGTGGAACTAATGCATCCAATCTACAGATAACATAGAAACAAATACATAACTACTAGTCCAAACTAAAGTAGAAACTCCATAAATTGAGACATCTTCCTCTGTCCCAGTACTTAAACAAATCTCTCTTAGTCATGAACAATTGATAAACAAATATAGCTTTAACTCTCCTTTGAATTTAGGTACATCTACTCTTCTCTTCATTCCTTTTCTAGTCTTAACATCAATCAACTTCTCCATAGGATTTTAAAATAGAATGAAAAATCCTTGCATTTCAAGTTCATCCTCATAATCTTTAGGTTGCAATATAGCCTCTAAAGATTTTTTTATTCATAACAATTTTTCACCAAGTGCCCTCTAGTTTATAACATTTCTTCTCCTCCTACTCCATTGCATTTTGATACCTCTTTATTTCATCCATCTAACCTACACTTGAGATACTTTGATATCAATCTAATATAAACATGGGGGAAAATGTATACACAAAACTTATAATTTAGGGTCTTTTAGTTTAAGTTCTAGCATTCTACAAAAGAAAGAAGAACAAAGATAGGAACATCCATGTCATCAATGTTGGGAATGGAGATAAAGAAGTGTGTTTGTAAGAAATGTAAATATTTAGGAGAATTTGAAAGACCAACACTACAATTTAAATAGTGGATAATAAAAAATGGAACTAGGAGAGAAGTCCACAAGAGTAATTAAGGAAGAATATAGTAATTTGGAATACAAAGGTGTTGAGGATTATGTTTAAGGTGTGAACTTCTTCATGAAATGATATTTTCTAACAAATGGAAATGCATTAAAATGATGCATATTCGATTGGATGTAACTATAATATGAGAGATCAAAGGATGCAGACACACCTAGCTTGTATCACATCTACATTTTATTCACCCAATGCTATAACAAAAAATAATTGTTAGTTAATAAAAGATCAAGAGATACATAGGGATGCCCTGTGTCTAAGCATACATTAATTTCCTTTATCCTGTGTGTACATTCTTTTTAATATATAATATTTAACATGTACTATTTAACGCATTTATGTAACATGCATTATTTTTAGGACTCAACACATCCATCGGAGTAGGATTCTCACTCAAAGGTCACTCCACACATAGCCAACATGATGGCTCCACCACTTAGAGGCATTTGTGTCCACCTTTCTAGACATTTGTAGACATTTCCATATGTTTGATGATATGTACATTTATTTGTGTTTAATGATATATTTCTAGTACTTGATTACATGTTTGACATGATACGTTTATATGTCATCCGTATACATTTCTAGCTAGACCTGTGTTTGCACATTGTTAGATGATCTACATGTCTATGGACATTTATGTTTGAGATCATATATTTCTCAACTTGAGCTTACATGTTTAATGACATGTTTATTCGAGACGTGCATGTGTACATGTATACATTTGTACATCAAGATATGTTTGCATATTTGACACATGATTTGCATTTATGGACATTTATACATTTGATATATATATCATACAAATTTGTGTATGTAAGTGATTACATGTTTGCACTTATGTTAGGATCACTTCGTGTATATGTGGATGTGTATTTATAAATTAGATGTAAACATTTAATGTATAGATTATATATACTCAAACATGCATGTTTATAGATTAGATTAAGTGGACACATTTGTAAATATACAATAGATTGTGGATACATATATATGAGTTTTAAATAAATCTTGAACTTGTTGCATACATTCAAATACATCCTTAAAAATAAGTTTAATTTGTGAATTCATTAGATTATAAAGCACAAACTCTTCACTAATTTCTTTCCTTCTAAAGTGGATAAAATCTCTAACATAGAACCTTAGATCTACTCCCAATTTAATGAAAATGAAAACATCATTAAATAGTAGAAGTCATCCTTAAAAGTCACATTAAATATAAAAGTACTCCAAATTAAGCTCAAATAACAACTTACATTTCATGGTAACAAAAGTATATGCTCCTTTCGATATAATCTTAAGAAATTTATAGTTAAAGATGCTTCACAAACATTCTTAAGTTGTTAAATATCTACCTCATTGCATACCTCTTGAATAACTATGGTGGGGATGAACCCACAAAATAGGTATACTTTGTTAGAAGTATTACAATGAGGAATGCACATGCATTCAGGCACACTTCCTAGAGCTCACTGCTCAAAAATAAAAAGGGCTACAACCCAGGGAAGGCTCACTGCCTTACAAACAATCACAGATCACTTCCAAAAAACATGAATTGAGAAATAGCATCCTTAATGTCTAGTTACAGTTTCAGTTAAGCACATAACAATTTTTATTTTCTTCTCCACACTTCTTCTCTGCTTTCGAAATATCAATACATTATTCGCTCACATACACACACTCTTCATGCCTCACACAAGATTATTACATTTATTTATACATGACATCAACCTTAGAAAGATCAACAAGGTCAACTCAACACACATAAATAATTACAATGATATACTTGTTGATCAGATACAAATTATCACATGTGGACCAAAACAATGTCGACTAAGACATAGCATGGACCTAAATCATCACCTTGGACATGAAAAACCTCCAAGAATTACGCTTCAAACATTCGCAACATTCTACAAGCATCCGATTGGTCAAGACCATGAAGAACACCAATATATCGAAGAAAATCATCAATTACGAGCCCAATGATCAATGCAGACCACCAACACAAAAGTCACACTATCTAGAAACATCAACAAGTATCATGAATTATCATAGCAACATCCGCACCAATACAAATTACTAGAATCACCAACATCTTCATAGCAAACCTTAGGAACATTAATTGCAATGACTGTTAATCTTGAAAATTCACTTACGAACTTCTAAACCACGAACCACTTGAATTGATGATACACACCAACATCCCAAACATACCACCGAATCTGCAGAACAAGATATTACAATCCAGAGCAATGCAAATCAAAATTTTGAACACTGTTATAAATGAACAACTGAAAAACTACCCACAACACAGATACCCATAACTCAATCAAATCTTCAAGCGGATCTCTGAAAATTGAATTGAATCATCTACAAACATCCCTCTAAAAGCCCTTTAATAATGTGCAAACTTTGATCTTTACCATATTGAACAAACTAATTCACTAAACTTCACATCACTGTCACAGATAGAGAAATATGTTGACATCAATGACAACACCTCTTAAATATCTCTCAAGCACATATTTGCAACATTATTCCAACAATTTCACAAAACTTCCAACAATCTTCCCTTTTGGCATTGATGGCAACATATGATATGAAAAATAATCAATGGCAAAGAAAAAGAATCAACAACTCTCGTGACTTTCTCACCCCCAAAACTCTTCATAGTTTTTCACATGACTCTCTCCCCCTTTGACATCAATGACAAAGGCACGTATTTGCAATCAAATCACAAGGCCAACTCACAAAGCTTAACCTAAACATCTGACTCACAAAACTAACTACTCCCTTTGAGTAGCAACCACCAACCATCAATCTGGATCACAAGATATAACTGTGAAATGCACTTGACTGATACAAATAAATGCATCTTAATTCTGATCAAAAGTGGCAATTACCCCTAACTTGCCTCTGAGATACTCAAAAGTATCCTTAGGCAAAGGCTTTGTGAAGATGTCTGCAATCTGTTCCTTAGCAGACATATACTCCAATTTGACTTCATTTTCACTTACCTTCTCTCTCAAAAAGTGAAACTTGATGGATATATGTTTAGTCTTTGAATACAACACCGGATTCTTAGAAAGATTAATTGCACTTGAATTGTCACAATAAATGGCAATAAGCTTATCATACACAACTCTAATATCTTTTAACATTTGTTTCATCCACATTATCTATGTACAATTCTTTGCAGGAGTAATATATTCTTCTTCAGCACTAGATAGAAAAATAGAATTATGTTTTTTTCTCAACCATGAAACCAATCTTTTTCCAAAGAAAAATGCACCACCACTAGTACTCTTTCGGTCATCCACATCTCTTGCCCAATCAACATCAGTAAAAGTGCTCAAAGTAAAATCATCATCTGTAGGATACCATAGACCAAAATCAACTGTTCCTTTCAAATATATGAAAATTCTTTTAACAACTACAACATAAGATTCCTTAGGATCGTCTTGAAATCTAGCAACAAGACAAATGATATTCATGATATTAGGTTTGGTCTGAGTCAAATAGAGCAATTCACCAATCATAGATCTGTGTCTAGTCTTATTTGCCTTAGGAGAATCATCATCTTTCGTCAACTTACATCTAGTCACCATAGGAGTACCAATTGGCTTTGAATCTTCCAATCCAAACTTCTTCAACAACTTTTTTACATACTTCAACTGAGATATAAAGATCCTTTTATCTAACTGAGTAATTTGCAAACCCAAAAAGAATTTCATCTCTCCAATCATAGACATTTCAAACTCATTTGCATCTCATCAACCAACTTTTTACACATCATCAACAAAAGCTTCAACAATCAGAATGTTATCATGATCAATTTTAAAGTATAGATTGCTCTCAAGGCTTGCTTGAGTCCATACAAAGCTTTCTTCAACCGGAAAACCAAATCTCCTTGATCAGTCAACTGAAATCTATCCAGTTGCTCAATGTACACCTCTTCTAATTCACTATTCAGGAATGTTAACTTGACATCCATCTGATAGACTTTGAAATCCTTGTAAACAACATAAGCAAAAAACAATCTTACAACTTTAATTCTTGCCACGAGCAAAAGTTTCTTCAAAATCAATTCCTTCCATTTGTGAATATCCTCTGCAAACAAGTCTTGTCTTGTTTCTAACAACTTCACCTTGCTCATTCAATTTGTTCTAAAAGACCTATTTGGTTCCAATTACTTTTTTATCTTTAGGTCTAGGAACAAGATCCCTTGTATTCTTCTTTCAATCTGCATGAATTCTTTTTCCATTGCTTTTACCCAATGTTCATCTTTGCATGCTTCATTCACGTCCTTAGGTTCAATCTTTGAAATTGAACAATACTGAACTTGATCTTCAACAACTCTTCTTCTTGTTTGAAAACCTTTATTTTTATCTCCTATGATTTGATTTTCAGAATGGTTCAACCTTACATATCTAGGAGTTTTAGAATTCTCTTGAACTTCAACTCCTTGTGTTCTTTCTTCAACAATTGCACTTGTTCCTTCTTCCAGAATGATCTACACTTGGTTCTGAGTTTGAGCTTGCTTCCCTTTATCTATGCTATCATTATGATCATCTAAATCAGAGGATTTGGGTTGTCTTTCCTTGCCTTCATCAACCTTAACATTTGTACTCGCAACTATCTTTCTCAATCTCTTATTATAGCACCAATAGGCCTTGTTTTTGGTAGAATAACTAAGAAATATTCTTTCATCACATCTAACATCAAACTTCCCTAGATCATCATCTCTCTTGATATAACATTTACTACCAAAAATTCTGAAATATTTAATAGTAGGAGCATAACCAAACCATAGTTCATAAGGAGTCTGACCGATATCACTTCTGATATGGACCTGGTTAAGAGTGTAAACAACAGTACTCACAACTTCTCTCCAGTAGACATGTGAAACATTTCCTTCCAACATCATAGTTCTAGAAGCTTCTTAAATGGTTATGTTCTTCCTCTACACAACTCCATTTTATTGAGGAGTTCTAGGAGCAAACAACTATCTCTTTACCCCATGCTCTTCACAAAATGCATTGAACTCGTCGGAAGTTAATTCACTACCTCTGCCAAATCTCAGACACTTCAACTTCAAACCTGTTTCTGTTTCAACCATAGTTTTGAAAATATTGAACTTATCTAGAGCTTCAGACTTCTCCCTTAAGAAAGTAACCCACACCATCTTAGAATAGTCATCAATCAGCAACATGAAATATCTCTCCTTGCAAGCTTTTGACTCTAGAAGGACCACATAAATCAGTATGTCCAAGATCCAACAATCCAAATGAACATTGCTTCTTACTCTTGAAAGTAATTCTAGTTTGTTTTTCTGACTAACATTCCTTGCACATAGGGCTAGCAAGTTTCATCAACCTAGGAAGATCTCTCACAGCCTGAGTAGAACTTGTCTTGACAATGTTATCAAAATTCACATGACACATTCTTTTATGCCACAACCAACTTTCATCAATCTAAGCAGTCAAACATCTTTTATCGGCACTATTTAAATGAAAGATATTACGTTTAGTCTTTGTACCTGATGCAATCTCAATTCTGGAACTACCCAAGATTCTACATTTGTCATTATTGAATTCAAGATCATATCCCTTGTCAACCATCTATCCAACGCTCAAAATATTATGCTTTAGACCTTCCACATACAAGACATCATCGATATTGTGTTTACCGTCAAGAGAAATGGAACCTCTGCCACGAATTATACTAGCTTTATCATCACCAAACCTTACAACTCCACCTTCATACTTTTCCACACTCACAAACTTATTCTTATCACTTGTTATATGGTGAGAGCATCCACTGTTAATCACCTATTCATCTTTCTCTTCAACTTGTGCAGCCAAAACACTTTCCACATTCATGCAACTAGCAGAGTTAGTAGGTTTTGGATCATCTTCCTTGATAGCAATAAACACCCATTCATTATCACTTGAACCGCCTTTATCAGATTCATCCTTTGTCACACCTTCATCAACAACATAATAACATATCTTTTGAAATCTAGGTTTGTTAGGTCTTGACTTAGGAGTTCTTTTCGGACACCTTGAGGCAAAATGACCTATCTTATTGCAAGAAAAATATTTAAGAGACAATTTTCCTTCATACTTACTGGCTCCTTTGGGTAATCTCTTAGCAATAAGGGCTTTAAGCTCTCGCTCTTCTTCTTCAATTTCCTTCATATCCTGCTCATATCTAGATATCCTCCTTGAATAACTTTCTCCTGAATCATATCTTTGCTTACCCTTTTCAAAAACACTAGCCTTGAATGCAAATTCTGTCTTAGGAAGAGAGTCACCAAACTCACTCAATTCAAAGGCTGAAAACTTACCAATCAACATATCCCTAGTCACATTAGTCACAGTTTGGATCTCCTCAATAGCAACAACTTTGTGTTTGTATGATGCAGGTAAGGATCTGAACACTTTATTAACAATCTCTGATTCTTCCAATGTTACACTAGTACATATGATATTACACACAAGTTCATTCACTTTCAGCATGAAGGAAGTGATATTCTCATCTTTTCTCATCTTCAACATCTCATATTTACCCTTAAGGATCTACAACTTGGCAATCTTCATATAACTATCACCTTCATACAAAGTTTCCAACTTCTTCCAGATCTCATGAGCAGTCTTTGGTTTCATAACATTTGTCATCTCAGAATCAGTCAGAGCACTCAACAATGCTTCCTTAGCCCTAATATTGTATTCAACTTCCTTTATCTCATCCGAAATTGAAGGACCATTTTGAGGAATGGTATACTTGTTTTTGGTAATTGTCCAATAAGATTCACCAATGCATCTGAGTGACACTTCTTTCCAAAGAGAGTAGTTAGTGCCATCAAATCTCGAACTATCCTTCTTGTAGGTTGTCATCCCAGATCACCTCAAGCAGTCAAGCTTCTTCGAAGGAACTCACTCTGATACCAATTGATGAAATAGCTCTAAAATAGGGTAGAAAACTGAGGGGGGGGACCAAAAACCTACACAACTTTAACTTGTTCTTGGATCTAATAAATAAACATGAAAGCATAAATTAGCAATACATCATAAACACACATAACACCAATATTTTTGATGTGGAAACCTTGTTAGGGGAAAAAACATGGTGGGGATGAACCCACAATAGGTATACTCTGTTAGAAGTATTACAATGGAGAATGCACATGCATTCAGGCACACTACCTAGAGATCACTACTCAAAACTAAAAAAGACTACAACCCAAGGAAGGCTCACTTCCTTACAAACAATCACAGATTACTTCCGGAAATCATGACCTAAGAAATAGCATCCTTAATGCCTAGTTACAGTTCCAGTTAAGCACACAACAACTTTCATTTTCTTCTCCACACTTTTTCTCTAGTTCCGAAAGATCAATACATTTTTTGCTCACATACACACACTCTTCATGCCTCACACAAGATTATTACATTTATTTATACATGACATCAAGCTTGGAAAGATCAACAAGGTCGGTTCAACACGCATAAAACAATTACAATGATATAGTTGTTGATTAGATACAAATTATCACATGTGGATCAAAACAACGTCAACTAAGACATAGCATGGACCCAAATCACCACCTCAAACCCGAAACAACTCCAAGAATTACGCCTCGAACATCCACAACATGCGACAAGAATCCAATCAACCAAGAACATGAAGAACACCAATATACCAAAGAAAATCATCAATTACAAACAAAACGATCAATGCGGACCACCAACACAGAAGGTACACAATCTAGAAACATCCACAAGCATCTTGAATTATCATAGCAACATCTGCACCAACACAAATTACTATAATCGCCAACATCTTCATACTGAACCTCAAGAACACTAACTGCGATGACTTTCAACCTTGAAAAATCACTTACGGACCTTTAAACCACGAACCACTTGAATTGATGATACACACCAACATCCCAAACATACCACCAAATCCGCAAAACAAGATGTTACAATGCAGAGCAATGCATATCAAAATAATGAACACTATCATCATTGAACAAATGAAAAACCAGCCACATCATAGATACCCATAACTAAATCAAATCTTTATGTAGACCTCTGAAAAACTAAATTGAATCATCTACAGACATCCCTCTAAAAACCCTTTAATCCACAAAATTTGATCTTCACTATACTAAAGAAATTAACTCACTGAGATTCACTACATCATTGTCAAAGACAGATAAATATGTTGACATCAATGACAACACATCTCTCAAATATCTCTCAAGCACATATTTGCAACATTATTCCAACAATCTCACAAAACTTCGAAAAATCATTTGATTAAGAAACTCTTCAATGAGTTACCTTGGCAACCACTTTAGGGCCTCAGTCCCCATTGAGAGCCACTCTCCCTAATTGCATCTAGATACACATACCTAGAGTTGAATTCATACAATCATAAAGCATCAAGGACATTGGCATCTCATATAGAACATTCGTGAATCTATAATCCAAAACTGAAACACATAGGCCTATCTAAGTATTCACATTAAGGATTCATCCAAGAAACCACTCTCAAATATAGAATCAATTAGATTTTTCCACAAAACATATGAAAGGAACATGAATAGCAAATCAACCCCTTCTGAAAACTCAACCAAACCAGTCTCAACACCCATACACAAAGAATAAGACAACAAAACCCTCAAACAACCCCCAATTTGCACAATGAAATCATATGCTTTTCAAAACAAAAACTATCAATTTCAAACCAAAAATGGAAGCAATTTTTAGATTTATACAAATGATCATAAACACACTACATTGCCAGTTTAAAGAAAAAAATTCAAATAAAATACAAGAGGGAAGCCAAAACCCTCTCCAAACAACAAAAAATTTAATCAATCCAAGCAAATAGCTCTCACAATCCAAGCCTCAATCGAATCCAAGCAATTACGAGCCAAAATAGTCACAAAGACCAAGCCCAAAATTGCAAGAGTTTCACTCAAATTTCACACCAAAACCACCCTCCAAAATTTCCAACAAAAGGTTGCAAACCAAAATCCCTCAAAGTCTCCACAAAAATTGTAGTAAAAGAAACCTCAAAATCTCTCCAAAAGTTGCATCCAAAAGCCCTCAAAATCTCCACCAAAATTGCAGCCAAAGAAACCTCAAAATCTCTCCAAAAGCTACAACCAAAAACCCTCAAAGTCCCCACCAAAATTGTTGTCAAAGAACCCTCAAATGTATTGGAGCAAATATCATTAGAAACTCCAATCAAATCCAAGTAATTAAATCACTAAATCAAGCCAAAATAGTTCCTAGGCATTCCCTTCAAAGATCTCCACAATTTTCCATTCCAAAGTTGCAAGAAGGAAGCCCAAAATCGCCAAAATCAAAACAATAAAACTCCTTCCCAAAACATGTATAGGAATGTAACCATACAAACCAACCAACAACCAAAGCATTCACAAATCATATATTTTTTAATAAATAATTTAATTACTTCACCAAAATACAACTAACTCCCACCAAATACATTTTATTTATTTAATAATCATTTACCCCCACCGAACATAATTACTTTTGTAAATGGTTATTTATTTACTTACTCCAACACAACTAAATACACTTTCACATAATATACTGCTTGTTGGAATCAAGGAACAGTGAGAGGGGGGGTGAATTAGTGTTCTACAATTTTTAACATTATTAATTTATCCTTTAAACCACTTGATGCAAATGAATGAATGTAAAGTGCAGAAACAAAAAGCAAACAACAATAACACCATAACACTAGGATTTTTACATGGAAACCCGGTTAAGAGAAAAACCACAGTGGGGTTTTTCAAACCCACAATATTAGTATACTTTGTTAGAAGTATAAAAATATTACATAAGGGGAATGCACATGCATTCAAACACACTGCCTAGAGGTCATTGCTCAATTACAAGTAAGGGCTACAACCACGGAAGGCTCACTCCCTTAAAAATGATTACATATAATAATTGAAATGTATGAACTGATAAATAACATCTACATAGGCTAAAACTGTTTCGGTTAAGCATAAAATATTGTATCTTACTGAACTCTATAATTATGCTCTGTTCTGATATTCTGTTGTAATCTGAAGCACAAATCCTTCAATTGTGCACTTGAAATTGCACACAATCGCTCATACACACTTTCCACATAACCACAAACTGAAAATGATCAAATAAATTAGTCTAATATATCTGCATCAACAATTTAGGTCTATTTCACGTCGACCAAAAATGCATAACACACAAATGAAACGTGTTACCCAAGTTAGCTCAATGCAATCAAAAACATAATGCAGACCAAAACAAATTGTCCACACACTTCCCAAATGTCATCTCAACAACCTCGAACATGCAAACAACTAGCAAAATCAATCCGCAAGATCTGCATAATGAATCTTCACGCGCTAATGCCACAAAGCACTATTCTACCATAAAACTGTCTACCAGATCTTCCAACTTACTTAATTTACAAAACGGGAGGCCACAAACTTGGAATAAGGTAATTTACACATCCATAATGCATCTTCGAGATCCACAACCGCAAATACTTCAACACAAGTGAATCGCCAACCACAATACTGTACACTCTGTCGGATGACCTATTCATCTCACCGAACCTCAATCAATCTTCCGGTATGAATGAATCATGAACTACATATTGGATATCTAACTCAAGTTGTCATTAATGACAACATTTAATCATCAATGCAGTGTCTCTTGCCAACTATCTCCCCTTTTGGCATTGATGGAAATAGTTAGTGAAAAATGACTAAGTGTCAAACCAAAACCAAGATATATACACTGCAACAAGAATCTAACTATCGAGCTCCAAAGAATCAAAGATCTCCCCCTAAGATCAACATTTTTCACTCATATTCTCCCCTTTTGACATCAATGACAAAGGTAGGGTTCCAAAAACTGAAAATTGAAGCAAAAAATGATATTTGCATATGTACCCATAGTCCTTCTATACTCACAAAAATTTGAAGATATCAGCATAATAATTCTTCAATGAGTCCAAGTGGTTGTCCCAACCTTTCTGTAGATTCTCCAGCACAGTTATGAATCCACTGAATAGATAAGCTTGAACTTTTGTTCTCTTTAGGTATGTCAGATCACTATTTTCTAGAGCATCTTGAGTATCTTTGAGAGCACTCAACATAATGTCTAGCTTAGGAGTAATGAGAATCCTAACTTCTCCAACTCTACCAATCATTCTCTCCTGGTCATGGTTTAGGCTTTTGATTTTCTCAAGTAGTGATATTACCTGATTCTCATGACTTCTCTATGATACTGATAGGCAATCAACTGACTGAGATATATGTTCAAGCTCATCCTTATGCACCTTATACTTCTTCTCAATGTCTGTAGTGAAATTGGTTAGAGATAAGTATGATTTATGTAAGTTCCCACCTTCAGACAATGCATATTTCATGCTCTTCTCACAAGCATCAAAAGTGACTCTATCTTTGGCAATCATCCTTTTCAAATTACGGAGCCTCTTTGCATTGAATTCATTTTGGACTTTCTCCTCAGCAGACTTTTCAAAAGATTCAAAATGTTTATTTATAGAATTGATCAAACTTTTTAATTGCCAGGATGGAGTATCCGAAGTATCCTTTTGAAATAAAGGCATCAACTTCTCCAAAACACTGGTTGCCAAGGTTAGCAACATACTATCTTCTGTATGAGATTTCAAAAGATCCTCACTGGCTTTTGCTTGGGAAAATGATGCATGTTGAACCTTTTGAATTGGAGACAGAGAAGCGAGGTTAATCAAACCTTGAATAAATTCCAAATCATGAATGACTTTCTTTCCCTTTACTGTCTCTGCAGTGTCTTTTTCCTTAGTCTCGACTTTAACCTTGACCTCCAACTTTTCCTTTTTTGTATTCTTCTTAGGAACCAGAGGGTCAACTGCAACAACCAAAGGATTCTCAACCTTGTCCTTTCCATCATCTACTTTTCCTACACCTGCATTATCCTTGTCAACATAATCTTCACCTTTGACTTCTTTTTGCACATTAACCTTTGCATTCTCAATTGTTTAGACTTTTGGGATAGAAGTATCATCTATTGTCTTCTCGACTTGAGTTGGCATGTTTTTCTCTTCTGGATGAGATTCTTCTTCCCCTTTAGCCTGATTTACCTCATAATTATTATCTAACAAAAGTTTTGTCAAAATCTTTTTAGTCTCCTTTGCAACTTCATCTATCTTCCCTAGCATGATTTTATTTACCTTGTTCTTACTCCTAAATTCATTCTTTACTAGTTTAAGGTTATTTTAGGTCATGGTCACATTCCCCCAGTTGCTTCTCCTTTTCGTGCTCTGGTGGATCATAGTCATTCAGACCGCCATGCAAGTTCTTTTCAAATTGCACTGAGGAATTTGCACTTGGCTTCTTGTTTATAGGCTAATCACCATGTTTCTCCCAATCATAATAGTGAAGAATTTCAAGAGTACCAGGATGAAAATGACATAGAGGTGCAAGTGATGGAGGAGTAGCAGCCACGGTTGACAATTTTTTTGTTATTTTTCTTAGGACAATAATTTCATCATCTTTTGTCTTACTTATGCATACATTTTGTGTACAAGTATGCACCATTTCTTTTTGTACTTAACACAACTATTTTGTATTGATCAAACATGATGGAAATGGGTCAAATGTAAATAGTGTAGGTATAGTTATATGATAGGATAGTCAGATTTGACAATTTTGTTGGATAAGAAATATTATTTATAAATATGATGTAAATGAGCCACAACAAGAGGTTTTCTTGTTGGTTCTTTCCTATCGGTATGCTCGTTGAACCAAATTTTATAAACTTAATTTATTTTTAATATATTGTGGATTACCACTTTTGCCAAAAAAAATAAAATCTATCTATCTCCTCTATAGTAATAACTAAACATAAGTTGACCAATACATATTCCTTCAGTCTTTCATCTTCCTTATTAGTTGTTTGTCTTTTAGCATCCAAAATGTCATACAAGCTCTTGGGTATGACTTTCATTAGTTCAATAAGAGCTTTACTATATACATTTAAGTATTCTACAACATCTTCTTCTAAAGTTCTTTTGCCAGATTCATCAAAATTTTCATACCATTTTGCTAATAGCTTCAGGTTGTCATTCTTAACAACTTCATTAACAATCTGATCTAATGTTACAGGAGGAACAATAGTAATTTTTTCTTGTTTTAGTGCCTCATCAAACACAGATGACTTGGACTTCTTACCAGGCTTGACTCCACCGAATGGTTTTTCTTTTGCAACTTTGGTAGATTTAGCAGCTTTAGCCTTCACCTCTTTCACCGCCTCATTAGATTTAGTCTCTTCATCATCAACAAGAATAAATACTCTAGCTTGTCATCTCTTCCCCTTCTCTTCACCAGATGGCTTGATTGAATATTTAGGCTTTCTTGCTAGCTTTGTAGGACTGGAGGAGGGAGTAGTACCTCTGGATTTCCTTGGCTTAGGCTTACGTACTTCTGGTTTTGATTCCTTTTTCATAGTCTTCTCCTCAGAGATAATGTTCTCCTCTCTAGATTTCCAGACAACTTCCTTTAATATTCTCATGCTCTTTGCAAGAGCCTTAACCTCTTTCTGAACCTTCTTTTGAATCACCAATTTCTTGAACGGTTGATGAAGTTTTAAGATCTTCTCCTTATATGTTCTAAACCTTTCCTCATTGGGATACACTGGTTTACTCAATATATGTTGTGCATACTATACGATTGAAAGAGTGACACCTGGAAGAGTGACACCTGGAACACAAACACACCAATGGGACATTATGTTAGAGATCAAAATCATAAAATAAGTAAATGAAACAAAACTCTAAGCATGTCTCATTGTCCTCTATCTCCAAGGATCCTTTAGATTCAAGGTGGCTCTTAGCTTGGAAGATAACTTGATCTCTAGGATGACAACCTAAAGAATGAGAGATATGTGAATCTAAGATCTAAATGCAACTATGATCTTAGTGATATGCTTATGGACATAAAACTAGATATGTTACCATAATGAGAAGATTAGTGTGAGATTAAGCTAGCATGAGGATGATATGAAGATGATATGGAACTATCATGAAATTGAAACTTAGCATGGTCTACTAAACATGATGAAATCTATGCTATAATGCAACTAAAATGATCTAAAATGCTTGAAGATGACAATTAGGTTCCTTGATAACCCGCACAAGATAATTTAGCTATAACTTGGATGCAAATAATTAAGATGGATGCTTGATATGAGAAAATGAGCTCTATTTATAGAAGAATCGGTGAAATAGATAGCCAATATTGAATTGGTTTAAGAAGGGTCAAGATTGAAAGTTATCAATCCATGTGAGATTTTCAACCCAATCTCATGTTGACAAGTGTCACCATGAGATTTCTCGAGAGGAGAGGAAGGAAACATTAAATGCTTGGGAAGAATTAATGGTTAACCCCATGTGTGCAAGCTTGTTGGATAAAGCTTTTATCCAATGATGCATGCTATTATCCATTTGTTCAACTCTTGTGCAAAGTTGAAAGATGTTCAAAGAGACAAGACATGATGGTTTGATGGGTTGAAGGGAGGATGTCTTGTAAGAGCCTTAAAATCTCTTTGAAGAATTTGGGGGTTTAGCTTGTGTGAAGGGAGAAACCTTCAAGGATTTTGTAATAGCCTTTAATGGTTTGGAAGACTTTGGAGGTTAATTTGTAAGAGCCTTACAAATTTGGGGAACTCAACAAGTTAACTTGTTGAAAAGGATAAAGGCTTAAATGTATTTAGAATAATTTCTTCCAAATTTGGAGAAGTGACTTCCCCAAATTTAGGGATGTGACATGATTAAAAGAATTAAGATCATTAAGTGGGATTTGAGGAATTATAGAAGAATGATTAGGAGGTTAATGGTGTTGGAAATATGAAGGAATTGATTGTGTTGCATTGATTTTTTGTCAATGATGTCAACACTAGCTATTATTATTGGTTACCGAAAGACAGGTTTTGGTTACCAATAGAAGAACTAGTGTTACCAGTAGAATAGACTATTAGTTGGATACTATCAACATGTTTGGATGAATGAAATATGTTTGGTTTGATGTTTCTAGAGTATGTTTTGGTCAGTTGGTATTGACTTGATGATCAGATGCTACCATACACTCTAGTAAGCTTGTGCCAATAAGGGTTTAAGGTTTTACCAGCAGAGCTTTTACTAAGAATCTTTGATAGGATGCATAAGTGGTGTTGGTGTGGCTTCTAGATGGAATTCAAGATGCAGAAGGTGATCCTTGATCGTGCCTCGACTGATTGGAGACATCGCTTTGGCGTGGTCAACCCAAATTAGGTCTGGTACCTATCTAGGTTATGGATCGATATCAAGTTACGTGTTCTCTACACGTTACCAGGATGATTTATGGATTGGTTAATGTTGTTTTGGTCTAAATCCGATGTGGCATATCATTGTAATATGGATGTATGTAATGATATTATTGTAATATCTTTTAGGTGGCCGACCTAATTGGTTTAGGCCTTAGGGTTTGTATAAATTGATGTAAGATCTCATTGTAGATCATGGTCATGGTCAAGGAATGAAATATCATATGCAAAGGAGATTTGGTCGATCATAGGTGATCGAATTGGGTTTATGTAAGAGGTCAATGGCCTTCAAAATTGAGCTTCACCGGGACTATAATCAGGCATGGTAGATGCTATCATTGGAAATTTATTCTTCTGGATTGTTGTCCAATTATATTGAGGTTGTTATAACCTCTCTGTAGTTAGTGAGACTCCTTTGTAATGAGTAGTACTCTCTAGGCAGTGTGCTTTCTTGCATGTGCAGACCCCTTATTGTATCACATACTTTCTATAGAAGTATTATCCAACTGTGGGTAGGCTTCCCACCATGGTTTTTCCCTTTATCGGGTTTTCCACGTACAAATCATGGTGTTATGTGGTAAGGTTGCATTGTGGTAATTCTCTGTTTCAATCTTAAGTTTTATTGCTTACCGATATCTATTTCTGCTATTCCGATATTCAATGTTTATGTGCTCCGGTTAAAGGTTATAAAGTGGTTTGATTAATATAATCTATTGACAATTGATTCAGCCCCCCCCCTCAGTTGTCTACGAGTTATTCTAAAAATTGGTATCAGAGCTTTGGTCCTCTTTTGCAGAAGAATAACCGCTTGAGGTAGATCCTATGGCAACTAATACTTCAAATGCATCGGCAACTATTTTCAGAAGAGAAATCCCTTAGCTTGATGGAACAAACTATGGGATATGGAAAATACGAATGGAGACTCCTCTTAGATGTCTTGTCAAGGATATTTGGGAGATCATTGAGAAAGGATATACACCTTATGATCCAGCATCTGGCAATCCTTCTCTTGCAGACTTGGACAAAAATATTGAAAATGATTGCAAAGCTAGAGAAGCCCTCCTGTGTGCACTCACTGATCAGAAAATCATGGGATTGACTAATAAATCATCTGCAAAGGTTATGTGGGATAAATTGCAAACTCTGAATGAAGGTGACCCTACTATCAAAATTGCTAAACTTGATGGTTACTGGGTAAGATATGAGAACTTGAAGATGGAAGATAATGAAAGAATTGCTAAATTTATGGAAAGAGTAAATGAGATTGTCATGAGAATTGAATGTTGTGGAGGATCTCTGAGTGAAGATGAAATATTTTCTAAAGTTTTGAGAGCCCTACGACCAGCTTACAAGATGAAGGCCACTACAATTAATGAATTGAGAACAATGACAAACACTCCAGTTAACAAAGACATTCTGATTGGGAAATTATATGCTTTTGAGCTTGAAGAATTTGGACCCTCTGGAGTTGCAAAGTTTGAACCTGCTTTTCATGCATCATCATCTACCAACAAAAGTGATTGGAAAGCCCTATATGAAAAAGAATTAGAAGATATGAGGAAATAGGATGAAGAATTTGAGCAACTTGAAGCCTTATTTTCTAGAAGAGTACCTAAAGGACCGACATGAAGTAAGTATGAAGGAAAAACACCTTTTAAATGTTTTGCATGTAATAAGATTGGTCATTTTGCATCTATATGTCCTGAAAGGAATGCAAGATTTGAAGAAAGAGTTAAGAAACAATTTAAGCCTAATCAGAACAAATATAGATTCAAGAAAAACAAACTATGCTACATAGCGGATGAGGAAGGAGTAAGTGATGACTCAGAGGATGAACCAGCAGGAGACTTCGCTAGTGGATCCGGCAATGGAAAGGAATGGGTGTTCTATGCTTTAAAGGAAGATGAATCGGAACTAGCTATCAAGAATGAAGAAAAGACCCTAGCAGAAAAAGTTGAAGACAAGGATGAATGGGTAATTGATAGTGGATGCTCACATCATATGACCGGAGATAAAAGAAAGTTTATGTCCCAATAAGAATACAATGGCGGTCAAGTCAGATTTGGGGATGACAAAGCATGTGTGATCAAAGGTAGAGGTATTATTTCTCTAGATGGCAAGCATAATACTGATAATGTCTATTATGTAGAAGGTTTAAAGCATAATATTTTAAGTGATGGTCAATTGGTGGATAAGGGATTCCAACTTCAGTTCAAAGATAGAAAATGCAAAATCATTAACAAAACTAGTTTGGATATTGCAACCGATACTCAGACTGGAGGTAATATCTTTCACTTGAATACTGGTAATAAGACATGTTTGATTGCTCATATTGATGAGAGTTGATTATGGCATAAGAGGTTGTGTCATGTTAATTTTGATTGTATTGTTAAGATCAGTTCAAAAAAGGCAGTTAGAGATATACCTAAGATTATAAAGCCTCATAATCTAGTCTATAAGGAATGCCAATTGACAAAGCAAGTTAGAACTTATTTTAAGAGAATACATGATAAATCTAATGATGTGATTGATTTGATTCATACTGACTTATGTGGTCCAACAAGGACTAGAAGCTTTCAAGGTGATAGGTACTTCATGCTAATAATTGATGATTATTCTAGAATGATGTGGGTGACTTTTCTAAGGGAGAAGTCTGAAGCTTTTGAGAAATTGAAGTTCTTCAAAGAAAAGGTGGAAACAAAAACTGGATTAAAAATCAAATGTCTGAGATCAGATCAAGGCAGTGAGTTCACATCTCATGAATTTAACAATTTTTGTGAGATAAATGGAATTAGGAGACAGTTATATGCACCCCGGACTCCTCAGCAGAATGAAGTAGTCGAAAGGAAGAATATAACCATTTTGGATGCAACAAGAAGCATGATGATGGAAGTCAAATTGCCTCACTTCTACTGGAGAGAAGCAGTGAGTACAACAGTCTACACATTCAATAGAGTTCATATCAAAGGTGAAACCAATAAGACTCCTTATCAATTATGGTTTGGACATACACCTACTGTTAAGTATTTCAAAATTTCTGGAAGTAAATGTTATATCAAAAGGGATGATTCAATTGGGAAGTTTGATCCTAGATGTGATGAAGAGATATTTCTTGGATATTCAATTCAGAGAAAAGCATATAGATGTTATAACAAAAGATTGCAGAAAATTATGGAGAGCGTAAATGTGAAAGTGGATGAGAAATACAAAGATCAATCTATATCATATGACAGAGAACCCATAGTGAAAATGATCATACCTGAACCGACAATGCCTCAACCAATACAAGACACTGAGACAGTTACACTAGTACAATCAAAAAATTCAACTGTGACTGATGATCAGAACAGTGACCTGAAGTTCAGAAGACACCAAGGTATGTAAGATTAAATCATTCTGAAGATCAAATCATTGGAGATATGAATAAGGGAATTATGACAAGAAGAAGACTGTCAAATGAAGAGGTATGTCTTATTTCTCAAATTGAACTGACATATGTTATTGAAGCTTGTAAAGATAAACAGTGGTTAAAGTCTATGGAAAATGAATTAGATCAGATAGAGAAGAATAAGACTTGGACTTTAGTTCCCCAGCCTAAAAATAAGAATGTTATTGGAACTAAATGGGTTTTTAGAAATAAACTAAATGAGGATGATCAAGTTGTAAGAAACAAGGCTAGACTGGTTTGTAAAGGATATTCTCAAATGGAAGGAATTGCTTATGATGAGACATCTGCACCAGTAGCTAGAATTGAAGCTGTTAGACTATTTCTTGCCTATGCAGCATACAAGAACTATAAGGTCTATCAAATGGATGTTAAATATGCATTTTTGAATTGTGAACTTGAGGAAGAAGTATACATTGAGCATCCTAATGGATTTTCACTGATAGATGACAAAGATATGGTTTGCAGGTTAAGGAAAACATTATATGGATTGAAACAAGCTCCTAGAGCTTGGTATGCAAGGTTGGATAAATATCTTTTGAAGCTTGGTTTTACTAAAGGCAGCGATGACAATAAGTTATATTACAAGATCACTGATGATGTTATTTTGATTATTGAAGTATTTGTTTATGATATCATTTTTGGAGGTGAAGATAAATTGTGCATGGAATTCTCTAATAATATGAAGAATGAATTTGAAATGTCTATGATTGGTGAGATGATATTTTTCTTAGGTTTGTAGATTCCTCAAATTGACAAAGACATTTTTATTTATCAAACTAAGTATCTAAGGGAATTGTTGAAGAAATTTGGTATGGATAATTCCAAACCGGTAAGTACTCCTATGGTGATAAGTGATAAATTATCTATCAAAGACACATCTGCACCGGTAAATTCGACAAGGTATAAGTCTATGATTGGTGGCTTGTTATATATAACTCAGACTAGACCGGATATTATGAATGCAGTAAGTATTTTTTCAAGATATCAAATTAATCCTAAAGAAAATCATGAATGTACAGTAAAGAGGATATTCTTGTATTTGCAAGGAACAACAGAATATGGCTTATGGTATTCTAGAGATGATAACTTCACTTTATGTGCATATACAGATTCGGATTGGGTAGGAGATACTGATGACAGGAAGAGAACTTTTGGTGGAGCTTTCTTTCTTGGAAATAAATTGGTTTCATGGATCAGTAAAAAATAGGCATGCATTTCTTTATCTACTGCAAACGTTGAAGCAAATGTTGAAGGATATCAAGGTAAATTGCAGTGAACCGGTAGTTATCTATTGTGACAACTCTGTAGCTATTGACATATCTAAGAATCTGGTATTTCACTCTAAGACTAAGCATATTTCAATAAAATATAACTTTCTGAAGGAAAAGGTGGAAGAAAAGGAAGTCAAATTAATTTATGTGAACACTAAAGAGCAGATTACAGATATATTCACTAAACCATTGTCTAAGGAATCATTTGAATATTTGAGAGACAGGTTAGGGGTATCTACCCCTCCGATAGAAAATTAACTGATGGAGCAAAGCATCAGTCCAATATGCAACATCAGCTTTATCCTTTGCTCTGGATTGATGTAGTGGTGCTACTACTAAGAGGGAGTAGTTAGCCTTGAGATTCACAATATTTTTATATATATGTCATATCTTTGGCATTGATGTGAAAGGGGGAGAGTTATATGTGAAAAATAATGTCATAATATGTCATATGGGAGAGAGATTTAGATCTATTTCAGATTGGACTGCACTCCTCAGGGGGAGTTGCTGAGATTTTTTCAGTTTTCATTATTATATCTGCTATGAGAAATGTTTGACATTTCTTGGCACTTAGATGTTTTCCTTTTCACATCTAGTGTTGCCATCAATTCCAAAGGGGGAGATTGTTGGAAATATTAAAGAATTTATTATGTGTTGCATTGATCTTTTGTCATTGATGTCAACACTAGCTGTTATGATTGGTTACTGGCAGACAGGTTTTGGTTACTGGTAGAAGAGCTAGTGTTACCGACAGAAGGGACTATCAGTTGGATACTATCGACATGTTTGGATCAATGGAATATGTTTGGTTTGATGTTTATGGAGTATTTTTAGTCGGATGCTATCATACACTCTAGTAAGCCTATACCGGTAAGGGTTTAAGGTTTTACCGACAAAGCTTTTACTGAGAATCTTTGACAAGATGCATAAGTGGTGTTGGCGCGACTTCCAGATGGAATTCAGGATGCAGAAGGTGATCCTTGATCGTGTCTCGACTGATTGGAGACATTGATTTGGTGTGGTGGACCCAAATTAGGTTCGTTACCTATCTAGGTTATGGATCGGTATCATGTTATGTGTTCTCTACATGTTACTAGGATGATTTATGGATTGGTTAATGTTGTTTTGGTCTAAAGACGACATGGCATATCATTGTAATATGGATGTATGTAATGATCTTATTGTAATATCTCTTAGGTGGCCGACCTAATTGGTTTAGGCCTTAGGGTTTGTATAAATTGATGTAAGATCTCATTGTAGATCATGGTCGTGGTCAAGGAATGAAATATCATATACGAAGGAGATTTGGTCGATCATAGGTGATTGAATTGGATTTATGTAAGAGGTCAAAGGCATCCGGTATTGAGCTTAACCAGGATTGTAATCAGGCATGGTAGATGCTATCATTGGTAGTTCATTCTTTTGGATTGTTGTCCAATTATATTGAGGTGGTTATAACCTCTCTGTAGTTAGTGAGACTCCCTTGTAATGAGCAGTATGCTCTAGGCAATGTGCCTTCCTGCATGTGCATGTCCCTTATTGTATCACATATTTTCTACAGAATTATTATCTGATTGTGTGTAGGCTTCTCACCGTGGTTTTTCCCTCTACTAGGTTTTCCATGTACAAATCATGGTGTTATGTGGTAAGGTTGCATCATGTTAATTCTTTGTTTCATTCTTAAGTTTTATTGCTTACCGGTATCTATTTTTGCTATTCGAGTATTCAATATTTATGTGCTCCGGTTAAAGGTTATAAAGTGGTTTGATTAATATAATCTGTTGACAACTGATTCACCCCCCTCTCTCAGTTATCCATTGGTTATGCTAACAAATGGAAAATGTAGGAGAATGCAAGTGGGAGAAATAGGGATTTTAATTAAAATAAAAAAGATTTATTTTAACTAAAATAAAAGCAACTTACATTTGTAGAAAAATGCAAGTGAGGGAGGTTTTATAAATAAATTTGATTTATTTATATGAAAGAAATGGTTTTAATTAAATATAATTTAATTAAATGATGGAGAGGGAATTTAATCAAATAAATATAATTTAATCAATTAATGGAAGAAAGGAGAATTAATCAAATATTGAATTTAATTAATGGTTGGATAGAAGAAAAGGGATATTAATCAAACCTTAGTTTAATTAATAGGTGGATAAATAATAATTAAATAAATAAAAATTCATTTAATTAACAATGTAGATTTAGGTGTCTACATTTGGCCCCTCTTTGAAGTGACGTGTGAGCACATGTTGATTCAAAGAAAAATCGCTCGATTTGTCGCGCAAGATTTTTGATTTTGATGTTGCCAATTTTATTTTTTTGATATGGTGCCCCAGATATAAATACTGATACTAAGATGAACTCAATATGATAAAGATTCCCCATCAGGAGAGAAATTGATAAAAAAATGATGCTAGAGCTGATTGATTGATTTTTTACTTTTCTATTTTTGATTTTTTTTTGAGTTAAAAGTTAGTTAAAAATGGTGAAATTATGGTGTGACCATAGCACGTGCATTCCCCACACGTTCATCTATGCAACATTCCCAAGGTGACATCATCATTTGCTCTATAAGCCGCCAAGGGTCGCATTCCAGCTCATTTGTGCACTTGGCATCTGGAGATTGGAGCTTGGAGAGAAGAAGAGAAGAAGAGAAGAAGATAAAAATGGTGCCCCCTATCACAACTACAAATTTGAGTGAGTTTGTCAATTCGACCGACCAACAAAGTATGGCCCACCAGTAAGTGGATTTGCCGACCTCTTTATGTGATTTTTGAGCATTTTAAGTTAGATTTTTGAAGTTTTTTAGCCATTTTTAGAGTGAATTTTGTGTGCCTTATTTTTTATTTCTTTTAGCGCATTTGTCCAATCTCGAAGTGCATATGACTATTATCATGGCGCATATGAGCTTTCATTTAGTGCATTTGGTCTTTAAATTAGCGCATATGATCAATGTAGAAGTGCATTTGATATCTGAAATTGTGCATATGAGTTAGCACATATAACCACTATTGTAGCGCATATGAGATAGTTTGTATCTTTTTATATGTTTCAAGATTTTTGACATGTGAAAAATTGATAGTAATGACTACGATGATGTCCAATATTAGGTCCGATGATTGATAGGTCTTGATGTAGTCCAATTTACTGATAATGCGGATTGTTGACAATAATAGGACTTGGTGAGATGTTAAACTGATGTTTTGATTGATAGAGTGTAGGATCAAAACTCTAGTGTGACTGGCATCACGAATATGATACTTTATTTTGATATGAGACAATTGATTGCACTATGGATCACTGGATTCGATATGGGTCATGTGATTCGATATGGATTCATTTGACTTTGATATGAGTTCATTGATGTTGATATGGGTCACTTGAGTCGATATGAGTTAACTAATTCGATAGGAGAGAACTTTGTTTTTGATATGGGATAACTTTGATTTGATATGGGATAACTTTGATTTGATATAGGATAACTTTGATTTTGATATGGGATAACTTTGATTTCGATATGAGATAATTTTGATTTGATAGGGTGACTTTGTCACTGATATAGGTCAACTGATGTGATATGATAGGCTAAGATGAACCCACTTGCATGATAAGAGTTTATGATCAAAACTCCCAAATGATAGCATGATTGATGTCACTGGTAGGGGCTCAATGAGATTGATTAAGATCTCACATTGAGCGAATAGAAGATTGTTTAATTGACTCATGTTGATTGATCCATTTGATAGATAGAACTGATATGGTGTTGATATTGTGATGTAGACTCCACTTGGTGTGTTGATGCTTTGGTAGCGATACCCAAACGCTTTGAATATGTGGGGATCACTGACTGATGGGGATAGAGTGGTTATTGCTGCATGTGGTTTGTCACACATCTTGTTCATGCCTTCCTACCGAAAGAAAAGGGCCTTATTGACTGTGTTAGCGGAGAGATGGCATAGAGAGATTAACACCTTCCATCTATGGACTGGAGAGATCAAAATGACACCAAAGGATGTGTATAGGATACTGTGGATCTCAATCACCAAAGAGTTGGTACAATATGATGTGGAGGAGAAGGGTGGAATTGATGCATTGTGAGAGGTGTTTGTTGATCCACATCTCAATGTTTATTCAGTTGCGTGGTAGGATATGGTGGATGAGTATACCCCACTTCTGTCTATATTGGCAGGTTTGATTGGTGTCTTCCTTTGTCTAGATAGGAGATTGCATAGGTTCTCAATTGGATGGGGGTGGATACTCTGACAAATGGTGAGACAATGGACGTGATATGCATGGGGGATCTATGTGTTGGCCCACTTGTACCATGAGATACACTAGGTTGTATATGATGAGGGTGCCAGCTTAATAGCAAGGGTCACACTATTGCAGATTTGGGCCTAGGAGCACATAGCAGTGTCTCACCCAGTAGTATAGAGATCACTACTAGCCGAGCTGCCCTATTTATTCATGTATCGACAGACAACTTCCCAGCCCATGCTTAGGAAGTTGGAGTACTGGAAATGGGTCTTAGATGATATAGACAGTGGTTTGGTGCCCTTACAAAGATTGCGAGGCCTGGGTAGAGGATGCGACAAAGATCCCTATCATATTTCAGAGCCTATATTTGATAGGGAGGACCCCCTATATTGTTGACAGATTCATCTTACCTCTTGTACTCCTGTAGTTTGGTCTTTCTTAGGTGATGCCACAGGGGATGGCCATCTATGCCTGAGTGCACAAGGATAGGGAAAATTAGGGTCCCCCTTTGGACTTTGATACAACAAGGACTAAGTTCCAAGCTCTTCCTTATGTATGGTGGGATATGTGAGTCAACGTGACAGATCCAAGTATGACAACTTAGTATGCTCAGTATTTTGTAGAGCATTCATTTCCACGATTGACACGACAAGGGGAGCCACTACTATTTTTGGAGGAGGGTGATGATGATGATGATGAGGAAGGACCCGAAAGATGGAGGGGTGAGAGGATTGGTTAGGGTAGAGGCTGAGGCTGAGAGGTGGAGGGGTAGGCAGAGCGAGAGGAAAAATTGGCCAAGGAGGAGATGGAGGAGGTGGGGATGGTGGAGGTGGAGGAGATGCAGGAAGAGGGGTAAGAGGGAGAGAGGGTGGTTGGAGATAGGATCTAGGCCAAATAGGAGGAGCAGGAGGTGGGGGCAATGAGGGTTCAGAGTTTGAGGAGACTGATGAGGAGGAGGGATCTTCTGAGGAGACCGAGTTGGAGGAGAAGGACAACGAGGTTATGGGCGAGAGGTGAGGGGTTGGATATAATTATGAGGAGGATCCACAACCCTTGGTCAAGAAGATGAGGATAGAGAGGCTACCCCCAACTACTCCTGTACAGCTCAGTGCAACATAGGTGCCACTAGTGCAAGATGCCCAACCATTTTGGTTGCCAGTGATACAAATTATAGTACCTCCTCACTAGAAACATGCATAGATAAATGACCTTTAGTCTATGGTGTAGGGCTTATAGGTATAGTTGGTGCAGGCCCATGATTAGATAGCCCAATTGTGGGGACAGGTTACCATGCTCACTAGAGAGTGAGATATAGAGAGAGCGATGCGGGTACACCTTGTGCAGATAATCCAACAGATGGCTTCCCAGGGTTTGACTAGTGATACCATTAGAGATCTCATGCGGCAGTCGAGATGGGATGAGTATTATAGAGGTCTCTACTATTGGGTTGTGTCGTTGGATAGATGAGTGCCATCATTCACCGAGAGTTATCATCGGGGAGGATCTCAGAGACATGAGGGTAGTGAGGGGGTGATGGGTTCTAGGAGAGATCTCGGAGGTTGTGGGACAACTGTAGGTCCTGTAGGTGGAGGTGGTTACAGTGCCCAACCGACAGATTCAGGAAACAACCACTCTTAGATTACCCTCTCATGATGTATTTTCGCTCACGTGGATGAGATGATGTATACTTTGATATTATTTTGATCATTTGATATGATGCACTCATTGATGTATGTTTGATCCTTTGTGAGATGAGGTATATGATTGATCTTGGATAGTGATGATCTCTAGCTCTTCTTGATGTACATTTATTGTTTGATATGATATTTAGGGACATTTGGACATTATTATGTCTTTTGATTCATTTTGACATGTATCGGTGATTTTTCATTGGATTGACATGGGTAATATATGCATGATGATATGATGCTAGACATGTTTATACATGTAATGTATGTATTTATTTTGATGATCTAGATGCTTTGATGTGCATGTCTATATGTTTCTGCAGATGATGTCTATGTGTATGTGTGATGATGTGACTTATGATGAGATAATCTATATGTTTTGAAGGTGATATATGCCTATATGAAGATTGTTTACTTAAATGCAGATGTTTATGATATGCAAATGAGTTGATGATATGGATTATATATGTGATGAATGTATATAATGCACATGTGATTTTGATATGAAAATGCCCCTAATATTCTCCTTAAAGATTTTTGATGATGAGATGATAAATGCTTGTGTTAAATGTACTAATGGTAATTGTTGGCAATATAGCATTATAACAGACAATGAAAGATTGTTGACATTTCAATAAGGATATTGAGAAGGTTGTTGATGATTATGGATATAACTAATTAAGGATGTTTACTATCTTGATATTATTATTTTGTCATTGATGTCAAGAAATTGATTTTCTAATTTAGTATGATGTTGCCATATCTTGAGAAGTCTGATTTGAAGAATATAAAGATGTCAGTAAAAGACACAAGAAAGATTATGATGAATAAGAGGATGAATAAGGTATTCAATGGGCAACTATTACTGAGTCGGACAATGATGAGATCATGATGTTTAGATTGTTTTAACATCATACATATGTTGTAAATTGTAAGGTTAATACTATACTATGTTACCAAGCAAAGAACCTAGTCAGTAAACCCTAAGGTTATCGCTATCGGTTAATGAAGGCAGAATGTCTATCGAGTGAATTTTAGTATTTACTGAGTTGTAACCGAGCTATAACAGAATGCATTAAAATGGTTACATTCATTATTTAATGAAGGAAGCTGATGAGCTAGAACTGATAAAATGATTGGTATGTTGTAAATAAAGTTTGTTAATGAATCTATGGCAAAGAAAAGTCGGCATGAAGATCTACAGCACAGATTGAACCGCAATACCCTAGCACAAGTTCCAAGAAATATATGCAAGTTCCTAGGTGGGGTAAAATGTTTTCAGATCGAAAGATGCATTGAACCTGGACAAGATTGAAGATCTGATGGCTATGATTGATCATGGGAAATGTGATCAAGGAGATTAAGTGGTTAGCTAATTGTTTATAAATAGGGAACTGTTGATAAACAATGCATGCGCGCAAAGTGTATGCACAACGATGCTACATAGTGATTACCGAGCACAAAAGCTTGAAGACCTATTTGAATAATAGAATATAGAAGCCTAGCAGATGGACACGATTAGTTCTATGTCTAGATTGTATTGAACAAATAAGAATTTGCTTGATCATTTTAGATGTGAAGTTGCAGATAGATTTTTATTACTGTTATTTTGTGAAAGTGACAGAAAATCTCTTAACCAAGTGGACTTAACAGTCTTATTTGTAAAACCCTCTAGCAAGGTGACATTCTGATTGAGTGTTTGAAATCCTTTAACAAGGTCACTTCTAACAAGGTGAAGATCCTAACAGATCTGAGGGAAATCCCTTAACTGGGTCACATCTAGCAATGTGTTTGTAATCTTTAATAGGATTTGCTTTTAACCGAGCATACTCTAGAAGAGTATATTTCTTAGTGGGTCTGAAATCCCACAGTGGTTTTTCCCTATTTGGGTTTCTACGTTAAATCTGGTGTTATGAAGTTTATGATGTTTATATGCTTTTGAGTTTGCATGTTTAACAATTTTGGTAATATTACTGAAGTATATGTTACCGAGGTTGAATCTGATGTTTTTATAGAAGATTAAGTTTGTATGATTCACCCCCCCTCCAACCTCTCATCTTGTTGGCTATTGGATCTATACTTACATTTAGTATCAGAACTATCAATTGGTATCAGAGCATTGGACTCCGGAATAAAAGTTTAAAGGCACTTGAGTTAAAGATCCAAAGATGTATAAGAGGGATGCACCAAAGTTGAACAAGTCAAGTTTCTCTACATGGCAGAAAAGGATGAAGTTGCATCTATCAGGAGTTGGAGAATATGTTGTATACTATCTGGAGAATGATTTTGTTACACCAAGCACCTATCCATTGACTATGGAAGAGATAAAGGCAAAGCAAGAACATATCCAAGCAATGATTGAAATAACATCTGCATTGACCGATTTAGAGTTTAATGATCTAGAAGGCTGGAATGATGCAAAGGCAATGTGGGATAAGCTCATATCAGTATATGGAGGAGATGAACATGTTCAAAGAGAAAAAGTAGATAGTCTAAGAGGACAACTTTAATCTATGAGGATGAATGAAGGTGAGAACATAACTCAATACATTACAAGACTAAAGGAGATTGTCAATCAAATCAAAGGAGCAGGTAGAACTATTGAAGAAAAGGATATAACAAGTAAGTTGTTAAGAACCCTTCTACCGGTTTATGCAATCCGATTCTCTGCAATCAATGAATTGAGGTCTGTACCTAATATGCTAGTTTCTTTAGATGCTACTATTGACAAGCTACATGCATTTGAGTTAAGTAACTTTGATAATAGTGGATCTTTGGTAAATAAAGTTGAATATGCATTTAGTTCTTTTCATCTTGATGAATCTAATGATTTCAATGAAAGAAAGTATAAGTACTCTGAAGGAGATCACAATGGAGCAAGTGAAAGATTTTGTAAGAACATGGAAGAAGTACACAAACTGTATGAGGAAATCAGAAAGCAAGAAGAGTTTGAAGCACTATTAGCCAAAAAGTTACCGAGAGGCAAAGGTAAGTACAAAGGAAAACTACCTTTGAAATGTTTCAATTGTGATAAAATAGGACATATGGCTTGTAACTATCCTGACAAATATTCTATTGAAAAGATAGATTACCGAGATGATAGACAAAAAGATAATCATTACAGAGGACACCGAGACTTCAGAAGAAGAGATAGAAAGACATGCTTAATAGCCGATGAGGAATCCAATGATGATAAATCAGATGAAACTGATACAGAGGAAGTAGTTTATGTGGCTATCAAAGAGGGATCAGATGAAGAAAGGTATGAAGAAAAAGCCCTAATATCTCACATAAACACTAATGATTCTTGGATCATAGATAGTGGATGCTCACATCATATGACAGGAGATAAACACAAGTTTGTTATATTAAAAGATTGTGATGGAGGCTATGTTAGATTTGGTAATGATGCACCATGTCCGGTGAAAGGTAAAGGATCTATAACACTCCTTGAAAATGCAAGATGCAATGATGTTTATTGGGTTGAAGGTTTGAAATACAATTTGTTGAGTGTAGCATAGCTAAACAACATAGGTTACCAAATAGAATTTCAGAAAGGAATTGTCAAAGTTCATGACAAGAATGGAAAGTTAGCTGCTACCAGGACACAAACAAAAGGTAACACATTTCACCTTGACTCAACTCGTAAGAAGTGTTTGTATGGAAAGATAGATGATAACTGGTTATGGCATAAAAGGTTTTGTCATGTAATTTTTGATAATCTGATCAAAATAAGAAAGAAGCACTGAGTAAGAGGTCTACTGAGTCTTGAAAAACCTGAGAATGCTATGTGCCGAGGATGCCAGATGGGTAAGATGACAAGATCAAGCTTTAAAAGTAATTATTACACTTCTAAGGGAATTTTAGATCTAGTGCACATTGATCTTTCTGGTCCTATGAAAGTTCAAAGTTATTATGGTGATAAATATTTCATATTATTTGTGGATGACTATTCAAGGATGATGTCAATAATGTTTTTAAAAGAAAAATCAGAAGCTTTTCAAATGTTTAAATGGTACAAGGCAAGAGTTGAAAATGAAACAAGAAGACAACTAAAATGTCTTAGATCAGATAGAGGAGGAGAGTTCACATCTGATGAATTCAACTTATTCTGCAATGATCATGGTATTAGAAGGCAAGTCTCTGCATCGAGAACTCCACAGTAGAATGGAATAGCTGAGAGAAGAAATAGATCTATTGTGGATTGTGCTAGAGCACTGATGATTGAAAAGAAAGTGCCACAAACATTTTGGAGAGAAGCAATAATCATAGCAGTTTACACCCTGAACCGATTACAATTGAAGAAAGGTACTTTGAAGACACCATATGAAATTTGGTATGATAAGAAACCCAATGTAAGCTATTTTAAAATATTTGGAAGTAGATGCTATGTTCACAAAGATGATAGAAATGGCAAGTTTGATTAGAAAAGTGAAGAAGGAACATTTCTAGGTTATTCTTCTAGAAGCAAAGCATTTAAATGTTTGATCAAATCATCTAACAAAATAGTAGAAAGTGCAAATGTGAAAATAGATAAATTTGTAGAAAGAAATGATGAAGGAAATTCCAAGGAACCAGAAGACTATGATGAATTTGTCTATGTTCAACTGAGAAGTCTTACCAAGAAGACTGTTGAAGAAAATGAAGAGAATATCCAGTTACCAAGTGATGAAGAAGAGCATACAGAGCCTACCGAGCCTGTATTAGCCAAGTATGTCAAAAGACATCATGCACCAAGTCAGATTATAGGAGATAAGAATGATCCAGTGATGACAAGGAACAAACTGAGACAGAACACATGTCTGATATCTGAATTTGAACTAAGAATAGTGAAAGAGGCATTTAACAGTGAAGATTGGATAAATGCTATGACAGAAGAGATTGATCAAATCAATAAGAATGACACATGGACACTAATCCCAAGACCGAAGGACAAAAATGTAATTGGTACAAAGTGGATTTTCAGAAACAAGCTAAATGAAAAAGGAGAGGTCATTCGAAACAAAGGAAGACTAGTTTGTAAAGGTTATGCTCAAGAAGAAGGAATTGATTATGGTAAAACTTTTGCACCTGTTGCTAGACTTGAAAGAGTAAGAACATTTTTGGCATATGCTGCTTTCAAAAACTTCAAGGTATATCAAATGGATGTCAAATCTGCATTTCTGAATGGAATAGTAGAAGAAGTTTTTATTGAACAACCTGAAGGATTTGTTGAAGACAATAATAACGATCAGGTATGTAAATTGAACAAAGCTTTATATGGTCTGAAATAAGCACCTAGAGCATGGTATAAAAGATTGCACTCTTATTTGATTCAGATTGGTTTTACAAGGACAAGTGAGAACAACAATATGTACATGAAGAATGATGAAAATGGAATACTGATCTTAGCCATATTTGTTGATGATATTATATTTTGTGGAAATGACTCTTTATGCAAGAACTTTTGAAATGAAATGAGCAAAGAATTTGAGATGTAATTAATCAGTGAGATAAAGTATTTTATAGGTTTACAGATACTGCAAATGAAAAATGAGATTTTTATTACTCAATCCAAGTACATAAAGGAAGTCTTGAAGAAATTTGGAATGGAGGATTCAAAACCAGTAAGTACTCCTATGACTACCAACTGTAAATTATCAAAGAATGATGAATCTACATCTGTTGATGAGACACTTTACCGATTCATGATTGGAAAGCTACAATATGTTGTTCACAGCAGACCAGACATAGCACATGCAGTAGGTATAGTTGCAAGATTCTCTGCAGAACCTAAGGAAACACATATGACAACAATCAAAAGAATTTTTAGATACTTGAAAGGCACAAAGGATTATGGCTTAGTATATCAGAAAGGAAATGATTTTGATTTAAAAGTTTAGATTGATGCTGATTGGGCAGGCAACATTGATGATAGGAAAAGCACAAGTGGAGGAGCTTTCTTTTTAGGAGAAAGACTAGTGAGTTGGCTTAGCAAGAAACAAGGATGTGTTTCACAGTCAACAACAGAAGCTGAATATGTTGCTGCAACATTGAATTGTACCAACATTGCATGGATCAAACAATTGTTGGAAGGTATAAATGAGAAAGTTACTAAGTCAGTAACTATATTATGTGACAATACTACTGCCATTAACATTTCAAAGAATCCTGTTATGCACTCTAAGACAAAGCACATCGCTATCAAATATCATTATCTTAGAGAAGAAGCTCAAGAGAAGAAAGTGGTGTTGGAGTATGTTAGCTCAAAGGAACAAATAGCAGATATCATCACCAAGCCACTACAATAGGACACTTTTGAATATCTCAGAAGTAAGTTAGGGGTCCTACCCCTATCTTCTACTCACTGACCGAGTTCGGTGAAAGCATCAATCCGATGACTCTATTGAATATCTTTTAGGAGTTGATGTTGATTTACACACTTTAGGATGTTTTCTAAAGGTGTACAGAAAATATTATAGGAACCAATACAGGGAACAAGAATTGAAGAGAAAATGCTCTGACCGAGACTGAATTGACACATTACAGTAGGAATTCACTTCATACAGGATGAAATTATGTTTTAGTTCTTTACTTTTTGGCATTGTTGTCAAAGGGGGAGAAGACTAATAAAAAGGGGAAGAAGGCTGAAGTTTAGAAAGAAGACTGAGAAAGGACGAGAAGTCTAATGTATGGGGGAGAGTATTTCAACATTTTAGAATCACAGCAATTCGAATCTTTTAAGGTCAAATCAATTGGTTTTTCCATCAATTCAAAAGGGGGAGATTGTTGGAAATATAGCATTATAACAAACAATGAAGGATTGTTGACATTTCAATAAGGATATTGAGAAGGTTGTTGATGATTATGGATATAACTGATTAAGGATGTTTACTGTCTTGATATTATTATTTTGTCATTGATGTCAAGAAATTGATTTTCTAATTCAGTATGATGTTGCCATATCTTGAGAAGTATGATTTGAAGAATATAAAGATGTCAGTAAAAGACACAGGAAAGATTATGATGAATAAGAGGATGAATAAGGTATTCAATGGGCAACTATTACCGTGTCAGACAATGATGAGATCATGATGTTTAGATTGTTTTAACATCATACATATGTTGTAAATTGTAAGGTTAATACTATACTATGTTACCAAGCAAAGAAACTAGTCGGTAAACCCTAAGAAACCTAGTCGCTAAACCCTAAGGTTATCGCTATCAGTTAACAAAGGCGAAATGTCTACCGAGTGAATTTTAGTATTTACCGAGTTGTAACCAAGCTATAATAGAATGCATTAAATGGTTACATGAGTTATTTAATGAAGGAAGCTGATGAGCTAGAACTGATTAAATGATTGGTATGCCATAAATAAAGTTTGTTAATGAATCTATGGCAAAGAAAAGTCGGCATGAAGATCTACAGCATAGATTGAACCGCAATACCCTAGCACAAGTTCCAAGAAATATATGCAAGTTCCTAGGCGGGGTAAAATGTTTTCAGATTGAAAGATGCATTGAACCTGGACAAGAATGAAGATTTGATGGCTATGATTGATCATGGGAAATGTGATCAAGGAGATTAAGCGGTTAGCTAATTGTTTATAAATAGGGAACTCTTGATAAACAATGCATGCGGGCAAGTGTATGCACAGGGATGCTACATAGTGATTACCGAGCACAGAAGCTTGAAGACCTGTTTGAGTAACAGAGTATAGAAGCCCAGTAGATGGACAAGATTAGTTCTATGTCTAGATTGTATTGAACAAATAAGAATTTGCTTTAGCATTTTAGATGTGAAGTTACAGATAGATTTTTATTATTGTTATTTTGTGAAAGTGACAGAAAATCTCTTAATTGAGTGGAATTAACAGTCTTATTTGTAAAACCCTCTAGAAAGGTGACATTCTGATTGAGTGTTTGAAATCCTTTAACAAAATCACTTCTAACAAGGTGAAGATCCTAATAGATCTGAGGGAAATCCCTTAACCGGGTCACATCTAGCAATGTGTTTGTAATCTTTAACAGGATTTGCTTTTAACTGAGCATACTCTAGAAGAGTATATTTCTTAGTGGGTCCGAAATCCCACAGTGGTTTTTCCCTATTTGGGTTTCCACATTAAATCTAGTGTTATGAGGTTTATGATGTTTATATACTTTTGAGTTTGCATGTTTAATAGTTTTGGTTATATTACTGAAGTATATGTTACCGAGGTTGAATCTAATGTTTTTATAGAAGATTAAGTTTGTATGATTCACCCCCCCCTCTCATCTTGTTGGCTATTGGATCTGTACTTACATTTAGTATTAGAACTATCAGTAATGATATGATGTGATCAATGATTTTAAATGATATGTAGTTAAATTCTTAATGATATGAAATGTAACGATATGATACAAAATGACACTAAAATGATAATATATGATATGTAAATGACACTAAATGCAATAATATGGAAGGACAAATTTTTAATGAAATGATATTAAATGGAATAATATTTAAATGACAAGAAATTATTAATGATACTAAATGAAATGATTAATGGTATTAATGAAATGATAATACCTTTATCTGATAATTAAATGCACTTGTTGAATGAATGAAATGATGATGCAACTAAATGCATTTGTAAATGATATGAATTGATAATGCAACTAAATGCACTTTTTAAATGATAATGATAATGAAACTAAGTGCACTTTGATAATGATATGATATGTAATGAAATGTACCGTGGAATGATATGATAATGAGATGTATCTTGAAAATGAGATGTAAAATTAACAAGATAATGCAATGAGATGAAAAATGATACTAATGCAACTTTTAACCAACCAATGATATGCAGCTAAGTGGATATGACTAATTAATGCAACTAAATGAAGGTGAATATGATATGAAATGATCCCTCATTTCTGATATAGTCATCCTTGCGATCAAATTTTATAGTGCTTCCTTTTTATCATCATTGAGCCTTTGATATGTTGAAAGTTGATACAAGCATCATGAAATAATTGAACCATAATGGCCTGAGTATAACTTACATGGATTTTGATATTGCAAGATGACACAAGAGTTGAGGTATAATTGAACTAAGACATCCTGAGTGTTTCTTATGTAAAACAAACAAGAGTTAACCTATGTCCTATGCAAATCTGAAATATCCTTAGTGATGTGTTACTTGATGACATCCTGAGACAAACTTGCACAGTAATATGGCTTCACTTACTGATGCAGAGTCCTACACACACACCCAAGGACAAGTCCAATAGGGTTAGGGTTTTACTCTTCAAATGACCACAAGGTCCCTACAAGGAAGGACTCCACACCTTTGGGTAGAACTACTCACAAATCCAATAGGCTAACACCTCCTCAAGATGAGTAAAAGGCCTCAACACCTTCAATACACCATTCTGTGATTCTTTCTCTTAGAGGATTTGGAATTGGTCCATTCATTACTACTAAGGACTATTCCAAGCATTAGTTATAAGGTTTTGTCTTCAAATCCTTATACCTCTTTGGAAACCTACTTCCTAGGCTAGTAGACCTATTTAGTGAGAGAATTGACCTTAACTCCAAACTCTTCCAAACACTCTAACAAAATACTCACCATTCTAGATACTATTTTTGGAGTTACACACATCCCCAAAATGGGTTGGCAAGATATGTAATTTCAAGGTTTGAACCCCTTAGAGGCCTAGAGACCTAATTAGGGCGATTAGGCCTATTTTACAAAGAAACTACCATTTCTTGAATCCAAAATGAAAAATAAACTTCATGAGTATGTGGGGGGTGGTGAATAACCTCTAATTCCAGGGTTGCATGCTTGGAATCCACCATTACAAATTTTTATGATGACTGTCCTAATTTTACTTAAGGTAATCACATGGAGATGCCTACCTAGATTTACCTTTTTCTCCTCACAACCAAGTCCCCCCTAAAAAAACCCATGAAAAAAATAGAATAAATAGGCCAATCCTTCACTCCACCAAAGGAAGAATCTTCTAGATGGAAAGAATGAAAGATATGGCCATTTTTGGCTAAAACCCTAACCAAACCCTTGCTTTCCGGGTTACAGTTAGAAAAATGAAGGGTTCTCCCAACTCATAAATGATCAAAGCCTCATACCACCACAAAAAGAAATTTGTTTCAACCCTCCAACTACTACATGAATGGTTTTGTTCAATTCAATCCATACAAGGATGTACAATCTCTGCAAACTCAAAATTTCTAGGAAAACTCAGTTTTGTTTGTGTCTTATTGCATCAAAAATTCAAATTACAACCTCTCCCCCTTGGGAATCATGTCCAAAAGGCTTATATCCCTCTCTAATGGTTACCAACCAAATTTGGAGGAGGTTGGAGCCATTGAAAAGCTTACATCACCCGCATTTTGAAAAGTTGCACTTTTGCTCTCAAAAGTTGCATTTTTGCATAAAAGTTGTCAAACACTACAAGTTTGGGATCCACACAACTTGGATTAACCAAACATCACTAAGACATCCTAAAAACCTATCAAACACAAAAGCAAACATCCTACTAACCCTATTGACCACATTGTCCCAATTGGCTTATCAAGTTGCTTAATCAGTGACATTGGTTTATATGGTGGGGTCTATTGAATACATGAAACTTGCATAAACACAAGACACTAAGATAAACACTATGATTCTAGTCTTCATCCTTAGATCCATGATTTTATTGTTGAAGAGGTTCCCCTGCAGCATACTCCTAGAGAGAAGAGATCTCAAGCCCACTTGAGATCAAAGTTTGGAGGTCTGCACCATGGTTGGAAATTTGTTTATCTGCCATCCAAACTACCTCAGAGTCTAGTTTGTTCTACCAAGCCACTAAATACTCAATCTAATCCTTGTTCCTTGTCCTCTTTGTGATTCTAGTGTCTAGAATTTTGCTCAACTTAGGTGATTCATGCCTTGGAATATCATTGTCTGCTGCAACCTGCATTGGTTCCTCCACTTCATTGCCATCACCTTTGAAAAGTGTAAGTTCACACACATTGAGAATGGGTGACAATCCAAGATCAGGAGGAAGTTGGATTTCATAGGCATTCTGTCCATATTTCTTCAAAACTTGACATGGTCCAATCTTCCTCTACATGAGCTTGTTGTGCTTACCCTTTGGGAGTCTCTCCTTCTTCAAATGTACCCATACCAAGTCCCCAACACTAAACTGCACATCCCTCTTTTTCTTATCAGCATAAGCCTTGTACTTCACTACAGATTGTTGGAGATGAGACTTCACTTGGTCATGGACCTCCTTGATGGCTGATGCAAAAGCTTCAGCATCTGTACTAATGGGATCTTCCTTGGGAAAATCCCTCAACTCCAATACACCCCTTGGGTGGATGCCATACACAATTTGGAAAGGAGACCTCCTTGTGCTCCTATTTATGGTGTCATTGTATGAGAACTTTGCTTGTGACAATATGTTGTCCCATTTTTCTCCATGTTGTCTAGTCAAGCATCTTAATAAGTTCCCCAAGGACCTATTGGCAACTTCAGTTTGCCCATCTGTTTGAGGATGGTAGGCTAATGAGAAAGCTAGGTTAGTTCCCAACTTCTTCCAAAGGGTCCTCCAAAAATTACCTGTGAACTTCACATCCCTATCGGAAACTATGTTTAGAGGCAACCCATGTATCCAGACTAGTTCTTTGAAGAACAAGTCTGCAACATATGAGGAATCAAAAGAGGTTTTACATAGCAACAAATGAGCCATTTTGCTAAATCTATCCATCACTACAAAAACACTGTCAAATCCCCTCCTTGTCGTAGGCAAACCCAACACAAAATCCATGCTTATGCTTTCCCATAGAATAGAAGGAATGGGTAAGGGTTGGTACAAGCCTACATTGGTGGATTTTCCTTTGGCTTTTTGACAGATTACACATGTCTCCACAAACTTCCTTACATCTTCCTACAACTTAGGCCAGTAGTAATGTCTTTTCACATGGTCAAGGGTCTTGTCAAGACCTAAATGACCTGCCATTGCTCCATAATGATTCTCCCTAATGATATCCAGTCTCATTGAACACTTAGGAATGCATAATTTTCCACCTTTGAATAGCAATCCATCTTGTATCAGAAATTCAGAAAATTCAACATGATACCTCTCACCAAAAGTTTCACATACCTTGCAAATCTCTCCAAAGTCTTCATCAGCATCATAAATGTTCTTCAAGGAGTCAATGCCAACACTTTCTATCTTGATTTGATTGATATTTAAGACCCTCCTGCTCAAGGCATCTACAACTTTGTTCTTGACCCCCTTCTTGTGCTTGAGGGTGAAGTTGAAGGCTTGTAGGGTTTCTACCCACTTCATGTGTTAGTGGTTTAACTTCTCTTGAATTTTTATGAAAGTAAGTGTTTGATTATCAATGAATACTATAAACTCTTTAGGCAATAAATAGTGCCTCCACTTCTTCAATGACTGAACCAAAGAATACATCTCCAAGTCATATGATGAGTATCTCCTCTTGGCATCATTTAGCTTTTCACTAAAAAAGGCAATTGGCCTTCCTTCCTAACTGAGAACTACCCCAATAGCCATGTGGCTTGCAACACATTCCACCTGAAATATCTTGTTGAAGTCTGGTAAGGCAAGGACTGGTTGTTATGAAACTTTCTTTTTCAAGGTTTCAAATGAGTCATCTACCTCCTTGATCCAACTAAACCTGTACTTTTGTCCTCCTTTTATGGTGTCAAGAATTGGTGCACAAACATGAATAAATCCCCTTATAAAATTCCTATAAAAGTTCCTAAACCATGGAAACTCTGGACATTATTCATGGTTTTAGGTGTTGACCAAGATAGTATAGCACTTACCTTCTCTTGGTCCATTTTCAACTCACCTTCTGAGATTACAAAGCCCAAGTAGATGATCTCCTCTTCCATGAACAAACACTTATCCAAACTTACCATTAGATGCTCTTCATGTAACCTTTTGAGGACCATGTCTATATGTTTGAGGTTCTCTTTGCTTGAGTGGCTAAAGATCAAGATATCATAAAAGTATACTATCAGAAACTTGCCTATGAAATCCACCAAGACCTCATTCATCAACCTCATAAAGGTACTAGGGGTGTTGGACAACCTAAATGACATGACTTTCCATTCATACAACCACTCATTGGTTTTAAAAGTTATTTTCCATTCATCCCCTGGCCTTATTCTAATCTGATGGTATCCACTCTTTAGATCTATTTTGGTGAAATATTTTGCACTCCCCAAGAAATCAAGTAAATCCTCTATCCTAGGGATTGGTAACCTATACCTTATAGTTATCTTGTTAATGGCCCTTGAGTTTGTACATAGCCTCTAAGTGCCTTCTTTCTTGGGTGCAAGGATAGAAGGCACATGGGCTTAAGCTTTTGCCAATTAGCCCTGATTCTAGAAACTCCTCAATTTGTCTTGCCATCTCTACATTATGATTTGGAGTAAGTTTATATGCTTCTTTGTTTGGTAAGGTAGATCCAGGGATCGGATCTATGCAATGGCTTATGTCTTGTACTGATGGCAGGGATCTTGGCATTCCATCTGAGATGATGCCTTTGTATTTTTCAAGCAACTGTCTGACCATAGGATCTATGTGCCTTTGTCCTTCTTCCTTTCCTTTCTGCAAACTACTCCTTCTTTTTCACCTTGGGACTAGGCTTGAGGGCATAGCAAACTGTACCTTTCTCTGCAATCTCCTTCATGATCTTCTTTCCTTATACCATCAACACTTTGGCATCTTTCCCCTTTGGTTCCATCTCTTCCTCTATCAGAGGTAATATTTCTATTATCTTACCATCCTTGATGATTGAATAGGTGTTTCTAACCCCATCATGATGAGCCTTCAATTCAAATTGCCATGGTCTGCCAAACAAGAGATGACATGCATCCATCTTGGCTATGTCAAATAGCAATCTATCTTTATATGATCCAATCTGAAACTCTACCCAAGCCTACTCTTCTACCACTACTTTTTGACCTTGGGTGAGCCATGAGACCTTGTAGGGGTAAGGATGAGGTAACCTTCTTAGTTTAAGCTTCTCTATCATTTCATGTGATACAAAATTTTCAGTAGACCCATAGTCTATCAAGACCTTGCATACCTTTCCTCTTGCCTTGCAAGTAGTCTTGAAAAGAGATTTTCTTTGTGTAGGATCCTTGTCAGTTACCTTCATGGTGGTTACTTCTCTCCTCATCATTAGAGCCTCCCCTCTTTTAGGGTAGCCATAGCTATCGGGAGCATTAACACTTTGATAGGTGTTTGCACTTGCCACACTTTGGCAATCAAATTCCTACACCAAATTGCTCCTCCTTTCTCCCATGGATCTTGTAGCCTTCTTCGGACATCTATTGGCCATGTGCTCTTCTTGGTTGCAGTTGTAGCATCTAGGAGGTCCTCTACCTTGGGATATTCCTCTAGAGAATGGTCTTCTGGCCCTAAAGTTCCCTCTTTGATTGTAGCCTCCTCCTTGGTTGTAACTGCTCTCTCCTCTGGTGCCTTCTATATTAGACTCACCTTGGTATCCAAAACCACTTCCTTTGCCTCTAAAAGGACTTCTTGCCCCTCTTTGTTGTCTTCCTTTGCCTTTGCTATTTTTTTATTGCCTTCTCTTTAGCTTCTCCTCCACCTTGAGTGCCAACTGAAAGCATTTTTGGATGGTCTCTAGGGTGTGGAGGTTCAAATATTCTTGGGTGGAAAATATCAAGCCATTGAAATATCTTTCCACCTTCTCATCTTCACTCTCCTTTACCTTAGTCTTCACACACAACTTCATGAACTCCTTTGTATAGGAACTCACGTCCATCTCCTTCTGCTTCAAATTATGTCTTCTCTTATGAAATTGGACATTATAGTCCACTAGAACATAGGCTTCCTTCACCAAAGCCATCATCTTCTTCCAAGTAGCCACTTTTCTCTTTCCCTCTTTCACCCTCTCATCTTGGATGGAATTCCACCAAGTTAGTGCAACCCCTTTCATTTTTGATTGGGCCATCTTCCCCCTTTAGTGCTCTGGTATGTCTTCACTCTCAAAGAAATTATCTAAAGAGTCTATCTGCTCCATCACTGTATCAGGCTCCATCTTTCCTGCAAACACTGGTAGATCCAACTTCACATCCATTGTTCTTCTTTCCATGGACTTGAGGACACTCATCAGGGGTCTCTGGTCTGCAGGAACCTCTAGTTCTTCCCGCCTAGGGATCTCCTCTTCATCCCCTTCTTAATCTCCTCCAGAGTCTCTCTCTCCCCTCTCCACTTTGCCCTTCAATTGGTCCATTTCATTCCTCAAGGCCTGATTATTAGCCCCAACTACTCTTCTCTTTTCCATCTGCTTCTTAACAAAGACAACCAACTTAGCATTGGTCATCCTTGATGGGATATCTTGGGATCCCTCTTCCTTTGACATCTTGTCTTCTTCTCTGGTTCAAGGTACACTCCTAAGCTCTGATACCACTTGATGTAGAGTCCTACACACACACCTAAGGACAAGTCCAATAGGGTTAGGCTTTGACCCTTCAAATGACCACAAGAGCCCTAAAAGGAAGGACTTCACACCTTTGGGTAGAACTACTCACAAATCAACTAGGCTGACACCTCCGCAAGATGAGTAAAAGGCCTCAACGCCTTCAATACACCATTCCATGATTCTTTCTCTTAGGGGCTTTGGAATTGGTCCATTCATGACTGCTAAGGAATGATCCACGCATTGGTTAAGGTTTTGTCTTCAAATCCTTATACCTCCTTTGGAAACCTAGTCCCTAGGCTAGTAGCCCTATTTAGCGAGAGAATTGACCTTAACTCCAAAATATTCCACACACTCTGACAAAATAATCACCATTCTAGATACCCTTTTGGGAGTTACACTCATCCCCAAAATGGGTTGGCAAGATCTGCACTTTCATGGTTTGAACCCCTTAGAGGCCTAGAGACCTAATTGGGGTGATTAGGCCTATTTTACAAAGAAACTACCATTTATTGAATCCAAAATTCAAAATAAACTTCATGAGTATGTGGGGGATGGTGAATAACCTCTAATTCCAAGGGTGCACACCTGGAATCCACCGTTACAAATTTTTCTGATGATTGTCCTAATTTTTCTTAAGGTAGTCACATGGAGATGCCTACCTAGATTTACCTCTTTATCCTCAAAACCAAGTCTCCTCTTAAAAAACCCATGAAAAACCTAGAATAAATAGGCCAATCCTACACTCCACCAAAGGAAGAAGCTTCTAGATGGAAAGAATGCAAGATATGGCCATTTTTGGTTAAAACCCTAGCTAAACCCTTGCTTTCCAGGTTACAGTAAGAAAAATGAATGGTTCTCCCAACTCAGATATGATAAAAGCCTCAGACCACCACCAAAATAAATTTGTTTCAACCCTCCAACTACTCCATGAATTTTTTTGTTCAATTCAATCCGTACAAGGATGTACAATCTCTGCAAACTCAGAATTTCTGGGAAAATTCAGTTTTGTTTGTCTTATTGCATAAAAACTTCAAACCACAACCTCTCCACCCTTGGGAATAATTATCACAAGGATTATAGCCCTCTCCAATTGTTGCCAACTTAGTTTGGAGGAGGTTTGAGTCGTTGAAAATCTTACATCACCCGTATTTTTAAAAGTTACACTTTTGCTCTCAAAAGTTGCATTTTTGCATAAAAGTTGTCAAACACTGCATGTTTGGGATCCACACAACTTGGATCAACCAAACACCACTAAGAAATCCTAAAAAACTATCAAACACAAAAAAAAACATCCTACTACCCTTATTGACCACATTGTCCCAATTGGCTTATCAAGTTTCCTAAGCAGTGACATTGGCTTGCATGGTGGGGTATTTATTGAATACATGAAACTTGCATAAACATAAGACACTAAGAAAAACACTATGATTCTAGTCTTCATCCTTAGATCCATGATTTTCTTGTTGAAGAGGTGCCCCTAGACCACTCACAAACAATGGACAAAGAAAAATCAGACTGCCCCCTTGTGTCTCTAGTTTCAAGACATCCTTGAGTCGCTTAGGAGATATGATATCAAAAAACAACCATAGGTGAACATGAATGCTACCCTATATATTGTGTCAGATAAAACATCTTGCAAGTAGATCTTTAATTTTGATCAATTCTTGGTTTTGATGTCTACCCATGATTGTTATGATCATTGTTTTCGTTCAAGCGCCTATGTTTGTGTTGTTTTGTTTGTTTAAATCCAAAAGGCGACATTCCCCTAGTTAAGATCAGCATTCTATCCCCAACTATGGAAACTTTTTTGATATGGATATATACATTGATAACCAAGCTATGGTCAGATATGATGCGGATAACTATTTAGATAACCAAGGACAGTGACTACGCTAAGTGTGTCCAAGATTGTGCTACGTTTAGAGGTTTTGTGATGGTCATTGGCTTATCTAAGATGGATACAAAAAATATAATATATGTACCTATAGATGGAAGAGTCGATCTATCACAAATAACACTTGTTGCCAAGTTTTTACTACTTGTTTTTATTGCACTTTTTAATTTTAATAATTTTTTGTATTTTTCTTTATTTTTTTAAGTTTTCCCTTATCCGTGCATTGGATAACTCATATATAGAATTTTTTGAGATGCATGTTGTTGATGGGCTTGTCAAACGAGTCCCCTTCTGATGTAGATAACTGATATGCCCCCAATCCATAAGTGGATATGATGACAAAAGAACCTAGCCAATTTGCTTCAAACTTGCCCTTCTTTTCTCGATCTTGTTGATTGCGGGGATTTTTCTTTAGTACCAAATCACCGATTTGAAATGCTCTTGAATTTACTTTGTGGTTGTATCTCTGACACATGCATTGCTGATATGCTTTGAGGTGATCAAAAGCATGTTGTCGGTACTGTTGCAGTCTGTTTACCTGATATTCCTCATTTGGAATGAGTCCCTTTAGTGACACTCTAAGTGATGGAATCTCAACCTCAATAGGTAGAATAACCCTTGATCCATACACAAGCAAGTATGGTGTTTCTCCTATAGGTGTGCAAATTCTAGCTCTATAGGCCCACAATGTTGTGTTGAGATGGACAAGCCAATCACGACCAACTTCGTTCACTATTTTCTTGAGGATTTTTAGGATGATTTTGTTTGAGGCCTCTGCTTGGCCATTCCCTTGTGGATTGTAAGGTGTAGAGAAATGATGTTGGATATTGAATCATTCACATAGTTCCCTTACATCTTGATTCTTGAATTATATTCCATTATCAGTGATAATAGAACTAGGAATTCTATATCGACGAATGAGATAATCTAGGATAAAAGAGGATATTTGTTTACTAGTAACAGTAGTCAATGAGACTACCTCTATCCACTTTTTAAAATACTTAATGGTTGTGATGATAAACTTATGTCCGTTTGATGAGGAATTATGAATCTTACCCACTAGGTCGAGTCCCCATTGACAAAATGGCCACGATGTAGTGAACAGTTGCATCTCCTGTGCTGGTGCATGTATAAGATAGCCATGAATTTGGTATTTTAGACATTTTTTGGAAAAATGGTACGATTCCTTTTCCATGGTCGGCCAATAGTATCCCATCCTTAGAATTTTCTTGGTGAGAGTAGGACCACTTGAATGTGTGCCACAAATACCTTCATGAAGTTCTTGCAAGGTGGTTTCAGATTCGTTATGATCAAGATACCGAAGAAGAGTACCATCGAGACTTCATCGGTAATGTTTGTTAGTGGTGAGGGTGTAATGGGCTGCTTGATGAATAAAGTTGTGCTTCCGATTTTGGGATAGATCTAGTGGAAGGATATTGTCTTTTAGGTAGGATTAGATCTTTCCATAAAGGGGCGAGTCAGAACCGACTATGTGGCATATGATTTAGGATTTAGAATTGTCATAGGTAGGAGAAAACAACTGTTCCACTAGGAACTCATAACAACTCTGTTTGTCTGGTATTTGAAGGAGTGAGGAAATGGTTGTCATGGCATCAACAACTTTGTTGTTCAACTTTAGAATTTTCTCAAATTTGTTATCCACAAAGTACTTCTTGAAGTCATCCACCATTCTCTTGTATGGAATTAATTTATCATCTTTTGTTTGATAATAATTATTAACCTGATTAATGACTAATTGGGAGTCTCCAAAGACTTTCAACTCTGTGATCTTCCACTCTATGGCCATTTTGATGCCTATTACTAGAGCTTCATACTCAGCTATGTTATTTGTGCAAGGAAACATTAATCTGTAAGATTTTGGAATAGTGTTTCCTTTTGGAGTGATGAAAAGGATGCTGACACTTGATCCATGTTGTGTGTATGATCCATCAAAGTTTAAGACCCATGCCTTTGTTGATACCATGATAATATCTATGTCTGGAAATTCAACATGGATTGGATGACTGTCTTGTAATGGTGCTTCTGCTATCTGATCTACGATAGCTTGACCTTTGATAGCCTTTCTGTCTGTGTACTAGATGTGAAACTCACTTAGAATCATCACCCATTTAGCTAACCTTCCTATGAGAGGGAATTTGCTAAGAAGATACTTTAATGGGTCATTTTTTGCTATTAGCTTGATTGTGTTAGCTAGCATATAGTGTTGAAACTTTTGAGAAGCAAACACCACAACTAAACAAGATTTTTCAATGAATGTGTAGTTGATCTCATATCCATTCAATATCCTGCTAATGTAGAATATTTCTCTTTCCTTGCCCGCTAAATCCTCTTGTGATAATAATGCTCCTAGTGATACTTTTGTAGCTGATATGTAGAGAATGAGAGGTTTGCCACCTATTGGTGTTACCAAGATAGGTGGATTCATAAAATATTTTTTGAGTTGGTGGAATGATTATGCACATTGATCTTCCCATCTAAAAGGGACATTCTTGTGGAGTAGATGAGTGGATGGAATGCACTTGTCAGCTAGTTGAGCAATGAATCTTCTTATGGATTGTAGTCGTCCATGTATGGATTTTAATTGATTGAAATTTGTAGGAGGTGGCATCTCCATGATGGGTTCGATTCCCTTTTTTGATACTATGTATCCTAAGAGTTTGCTAGAGGTTACATCAAAGACACATTTTAGGATTCAGTCATACATTGAATTATTCTAGCCTCTGAAAGATTTTGTCTAGAATCTCAAGATGTCCTTATCGTGTAAATGATTTGGCCAATATTTCATCTACATAATCTTCCATGAATGTGTGCATCATGTCATTAAATATCATGGTCATTTTCCATTGATAAGTCACTCCTACATTCTTTAAGCCAAAAGGCATGACATTCCAATAGTAAGTCCCCAATGGACATGTAAATGTTATTTTATCTTGGTCTTTTGGTGTTATTTTGATTTGATTGTAGCTTGATAAACCATCCATGAGTGATAACATAGCATGTCCTACTGTTAGATCTACAATTGTGTCGATGCTAGGTAAAGGAAAGTCATCCTTAGGGAAAGATTTGTTTAGATCCCCGAAGTCAGTACATATGCTTATACTTTTGTCTGGTTTGGAAATAGGAACTGTGTTACAAATCCACTCCGCATAATCTATGGGTCAGATGAATACTACATCAAGTAGCTTCTTTAGTTCTACTTTAACCAAGAGTGTGACATGCAAGTTCATTTTTCTTAGTTCCTGCTTGACTATATTAGCTCTTGGAGCTATAGATAAATGGTGCATGATCAAATCTGGATCTATCCCTAGCATATCTACATAGGACCAAGAAAAAATTGATTTTCTTTTCTTTGAATAATTTTGTGAAGTTAGGTCATTCTTTCTTTGTTAATGTCTCTTCTAGGTGTGTGGTCTTTGCTATTGCTTTAGTGTTGATATTGATCGATTGAGTTGGTTCAATCAAAATTAGTGATCCCTCCTGATAATGTTTAGGAAGAGTGTCAAGTCTCTCATCCTTTGGTGCCTCAATGAGGTTTTCACCATTGGATACGTCCTTTGTTTTTACTTTTTTATGATCTAATATTACCATTAAATGATTTTCACCATCGATTTTTTATTTTATTCATTTTGTGACTAAGAGACTTGACACTCTCCTAATTGAGAATTTTCTTATGAGATTCTCTGGTGGAACATGTTTCCAGGTTTACTAAACAAAGGTAATGAACAATGGCTTCATCATCTTGAAAGATAGGGATATTGTGTGGCTACATTTGTTCCCAATCAATGAGTCCAGGATATATTAATGGTAAGGGATCGTTTGGCGGGTTAAGGCCTATAACAGTGAGGTTCATGATGGATACGTTGTCAAAGTTGGCAGTAGTGAAGTCAAGGTATATGATGGTACCCTTTTCATAATCTATTTCTCTCTGTACCTGGTCATCCTCACTACAGTCATCGATATGTTGTGATCCAAATTCAAATGGTCTAGCTCCTAAACCTTGTCCCTCATAGGTTATTGGCATATATCTTTAGATGATAAGGATCTCTTTTTCAACATAAGATATTTTATCGAAGGAATCCCATTCCCACTCATGTGAGTCGATCTCAGAACTAGCTTGTATCTTGTGGATCTATTCGTATAAATTTTGAGTGACCTCCTCCCTTTTGATAGCAAGCTCTTCTTGTTGGTGTTCATATTCTTGTTGTTGCTGTTTGCGGATTGCTTCTTCTGCTGCTTGTTGTTGTATCAATTCTTGTGATTATTATTGTTGCCATACTAATTTTTTTTTTAGTTGATGATGTTGTTGTTAATCCCATATTTGATTGTGTAGTCCATAGCCTAGGCTGGACTTGTCCTTGGCTTTCTGTGAATGAGGTTGAATCGGTTCTGTGATACCTTCTTGACTCTTCCCAATAGGACCTTTTCCTTTGTATCCCATCTGTTGCATGATTTTGAATTCATTGCCATATTGTTTTTGTTGGGATTATGATATCAATAGCTACTGCTCTAATTTATTATTCATCTTGGTATAATTAATTAAGGACATCCTTGTCTTCTTTTTCATCTGATAGTGTGCTTGCTTGGATGAATGCACCATCAAATATTTTGATAGGTTGTGAATATTTTTTCTTTGATGTTGATGGTTACCCATGAGACCCTGGTGATATGGGTAACTATGATAGACATAAGGATTCAAAAGAGTATTCCTCCATGCCTTTGTATTTTAGTTGTATCTTCTTTCTAACATCCATGGATAAAGACTTGAGTTGATCCAGATGGATTGATGATGTGGAAGAAAGAGCTTCCCTGTTATGTGGTACTAAGACATTCTGAGCCGCTTTCAAATTGTTGCAATACTGAAAAGGATTTGTGTCTCCTTATACTGATATTTCTTGCCTATTGTAGGGAAACTTAAGATATTAGTGATATGTTGATGGTACTGCTTGCATCTCATGAATCCAAGGATGACCCAAGAGTATGCTATAAGTCTATATCCAAGACTTGATAGATGGTATCCTTCTCAATTGGTCCCACTTGAATGGGCAACAACAAAAATCATTTTTTTGCTCTTTCTTCTTCATCATATGCTTTTATAATTATCTTCTTTTTAGGATCAATAGCTATTTTTGAGAAGCCCGATGCACAGATAATTTTTAGAGTACATATATTTAGACTGGATCCTCCATCTATTATCAAATGTTTTATTCTATGTTTATGGACTAAAACTTTGATATGGAGTCAGGCATTGTGTAGATGATTTAGAGAGACATCATCATGCTTTGAGAATGATAGGTTATGAGGTGTGGTCAAATGTCCCATCATGACTTGGAATCGATTAATTTCTAGGTTGTTTGGAACTGTAGTGTTGACAAGAGCTCTTTCTAAGATATCCTTGTGTACTGGTGAAATTTTGAGCAGCTCGAGTATCGATACGTGGGCCAGTGTTTTCTGCAATTGATCTGTCAAACTGTATTGATTTCTAGGAGGTGTTGTTGTTTTGGAAGTGCCCCCTTTCAATATATATTTGGATTGGGCTCGTGTAGCCACATTCACCTGGACATGTTATTTTATGTCTTTGATTGCGATGACATTCAGTTGATTATCATATACTTATATGTGATTCATAGTATTTTCATAAAGATGGTTTATGCAAACCTCCCCCTTGTTGTTTGATGCTCCTCCCTTGTCATAATTGGGGAGGGGATTCTTGAATGCTTCATGATAATTGTTGGTTTTATGGCCATCTACTGTTATGTCACCCTTATCTAGTAAATCTTGGACCAAGTGTTTCAACCTTAGGCAATCATTTGTGTGATGCCCCTTGTTTCTATGATACTCGCAGTGGTGCATGTCATTCCACCATGAAGGTTTGACTTGTGGTAAAAAATCCATCGTGTTTGGAAATGTAATGAGTTTGTTTGCCAATAACTCTTGAAATTCTAAATCAAGAGATTGTCCCAAAGGTGTGAACTTCCTTCAATATGGTGTAAGTTTTGTGTTACTGTTGTTCCCTTGATTGTTGTTCCTTGGATAGTTGTTTCCTTGATTGTTGGTTCCTTGATTATTGGTTCCTTGATTGGTGTTTGTTCCTTGATGGGTGTTTCCTTGATAGTTATTTGTTGGATTAGTACCTGATAAGTTTAGCACTGGTTGTTTTGATTTAGCATTGTTAGTGTTAACTACACCATCATTGATGATATTCTTATTTCTTGTCCAAAATTTGGATTTGTTTGAGTAATTGTTGTTGTAGTAGTTGTTATAGTTGTTGTTTGATGTACTAGCACCTTCCTTAGAAAATTTCAAAGTTCCATTTTTTATGAGGGCCTCTTCTATCTGGATGCCATTGTCGATCAACTTTTGAAAACTAGGTAGACATTGTAGTTTAAGTTGACAACCCATCTCGTCATTTAGATTGTCTACAAAGATTTCCATTTTCTCCTTTTCAGGTATGGTCTGAGGATATCTAGATATTAATTGTCTCCCTATTTGCAAGAACATAATGAATGGTTCATTGATCTTTTGTTTTGTGTTGCAAAGGTCAATCATGGTGATCTCATGTTGAATGTTATAAGAATATTGTGAAACAAACTTGTTCACCAACTCTTCAAATGATCTAATGGGAGGTGTGAGTTTTGAAAGCCATTCCATTGTTTGTCCTCCTAGACTTCTTGGGAATAACCTCATCATGTAAGTGTCATTGTGGGAAAACTCCAATCTCATTGTGGAAAATTCCCTTATATGATCGCGGGGATCACTCTTACCATTGTATTTGTCATACTTTGGTATTTTGGATTTTGGTGGGAATGGTACCATGTTTAAACTTATATCAAAGGGATAAGGACATATATCCTCTAAAGAATATCATTTTGTGGCCCCTTGTTGGATTTCTTACATTTGTTGAAGTGTTTGTAGTTGTTGCATAAGTGTAGTAAGAGGATTGTTTTCATTGTTGATATCTAGATTGTTGGTGTTATCTTGATCATTGGTGTTTTCTTGATCGTGCGTGTTATTATGATCAGTGGTGTAGGTGTATGTTCTTGATTTTTTCCTTTTTATATGCTTAGTTTTCTTTGGTTGATCCGTGTCAAAATCCTCAGGATTTTAAAACCTTTGCTAGATAGAAGGAGGAAGTATTTATGTTTATATGTTTCTATGAGTCTTTCCAGGAGTTTTTGTAGGATAGGGCTTTGTTGTGCCTCCTTGATAACTTCATTTGTTATATCTTCCTCATCTATATTTAGGTACTTTTTATAGGTATTAGTTTCTCTCTGTCACATGCTTGATTCGGGCTCTTTGTCCCACTCGTTGTTTTTATGGGATCTTGTAAAAACTGGCATGTTATTAGTTTGATTCAATAAGTGATTGGATCTTTAGTAAATTAAGATAAGTTGATTTTTCCTCCTTAGTTAAGACATTGAGAGAATGCCAACTTTTGTTAGAAGGCACGTGCTTGCAAGGTTTCCTCTTCAAACTCAGTTCCTGTACTGTGTAAATAGATGTGAAAGCAGTGCAATAAAGTGTGATGTTTTAGGAAGAGTTTACGGTTTATGTAGAGAATCTTCCTTCTTTTTAAGATTTTCTCTTGGCTAGGTTTCTTTCTCTTCAAATCAATTTTTTGATGAAGATTCTTCATCTTTAAATGTTGAGGAGTGGTCATAGAAGTTATCAAAGTTGATGTTTCTTGATAGGTTGATTTTATAACAAATACCTTGTTTGGATACTCAAGTTCACTAAGTTGAATAGAGGGTTTGATATGCCCCCTATTGATGTGACTACGTGTATCAAATGATATGATAAAGTTCCCCAATTTTGGAAACTAGATTGATTTGACTAACTTGGATACCTAGCTAGGTATTTGATGTTGAAATGGGTTGAATCGTGAAACTTGTGATCACTAGTTGGGTACTCTAATTTATTGAAAGAAACCTGATTTCTGCAATTTGTAAAGTGATTCTTTGACTTTGTTGATATTTTTCCAAGATGTATATCTAACAAGAACACAACAAACACACATGAAAGAAATCGTAGTTTTGGTCTTAATCTGACATGAAGTGTATGTTCTGTTGAGGATGTGTTCAAATCCCTAATGTTTTCACTGGTGGGATATAAGAAAAATACAATAAGTAGACTCTTTAATCAAGGGTCATTAATAATACCATAGCCCATATCTGGATACTCCTTTAGCTCAAACAGTCATGTCACCCTCTAGAGGGCGCCTATTTTTTTGCCTTTGTTTGGAAATTAACTCAATGAGGATTTCTCCTCAATTGAATCATTATCTTGGGATATGTATGGTGAGTATCTTGGGGGAGGATTCTTCCCCACCCTTGCACTATCATATTATCAATGTTTGCATACTGATTCAATGAAAAGATTCTACTCTTAAGGCTCTTTAGTAAAGGTTCCGTTCGGCACGATGAAAGATAAAATCCCTTAAGAGGCTTCCCAACCTTTAAAACAAAGGCTTTTCGTATCACAAGGATACTGGGGGAAGGCTATCAATGCAAATTGTTGTTGGAGGGGATTTTCATCAGCCTCCACATTTGATTATAGTGGGTTGGTAAACTGGGCTAAAAGTCATTCCCCACTTAGGTCGTTCCCCTCTCATCAGCCTTATGGGCTTCTCGAGAGGACAGGCCTGCTAAAGGTTGTATCCTACTTGCATGAATTGAAATAAAGCTTGAAATAGTGAGTTTGGTTTTTTGATCACCCAATTAAGAGGAGAGCATATACCTATCACTTTAAGACAAGCAATCGATGTTTGTTTTAATCCTTCATAGCAATTTGTTTTCTAACTTCTATTTAGAGATTTTTCTCCAACAAGCATGACGTTCAATTTTAATCTCACAAAGAAATTTGTTTTGAACTTTGAAAAATCAAATCCCAATCAACAAAATTAAATTGCGTGGTCAACAAAAAGTAAATCGCTTTGCAAAAACCAAAGGTGGCTTGTTCTTTTTACTTGGAACAAAAATGTTGATTGTTCTTTTTAGCCTTTTGCAAGAAATGAAAATTTATTTGGTTCTTTTTAAATACCAAAAGGAAAGTGTGAGGCCCTAACTTACAAAAAAATGTGAAAAACTTTGTTGTTCTTTTTAAACCCTTGCAAGAAAATGAGGTTCTTTTTATAGCCCAAAGGATGACGATGTTCTTTTTATGCACCAACTAAAGTAAGAGGATCTTTTTAAATTTGTAAAAGAAAGAAAAGGTGAATTATTTTTAAACCAACTTCAAAATAAAGTAAGTAAAAGAAAGAATTAAATTAACTCCTCTAAAACCTGCAAATCACTGTTAAAAAGCTACACCAAAAACTAGTCAGCAACTTGCAAAAATCTAGGTGGGCTAGACAAGCCTAAATTTCTCCAACCCTGTCACAAAATTTCTTCTTTGTTTTATATGAACTAATATAGAGAGAAAATGCATTAAGATGTGTTACATATGTGCTATAACAACTTACAAATGTGCTACATAACCATGCATATGTTCCACGTAAATAGGTATATGCGCTAAAATTAATCACATGTGTGCCAGAAGATATGTCATATGCGCCAAAACAAGTGTTAAATGCGCCAAAAGACAAGTTGTATGCGGTAAAAGACAGATTAAATGCATTGTAATAGAGGTTGAATGTGCCAGAAAATAGGTTATATGTGCTAAAGGATGAGTTAAATGTGCTAAAATAGGGGTTATATGTGCCAAACAACATGTTCAAAATCTTTTGTTAGAAATTTGTGGGATGTCCCACGGTGGGCGCTAGAAATGTATGCTCAAAAGAGTGACACTTGCAAGAGAGAGAAAAAAAACTCAAACATACCAATGGGACATTATGTTAGAGATCAAAATCATAAAACAAGTAAATGAAACAAAACTCTAAGAACGTCTCATTGTCCTCTATCTCCAAGGATCCTTCAGATTCAAGGTAGCTCTCAGCTTGGAAGAGCACTTGATCTCTAGGATGACAACCTCAAGAATGAGAGATATGTGAATCTAAGATCTGAATGTAACCATGATATTAGTGATATGCTTATGGATATGAAACTAGATATGTTACCAAAATGAGAAGATTAGTATGAGATTAAGATAGCATGAGGATGATATGAAGATGATATGGAACTAGCATGAAATTGAAACTTAGCATGATCTACTAAACATGATGAAATCTATTATATAATATAACTAAAATGATCTAAAATGCTTGAAGATTGCAATTAAGTTTCTTGATAACCTTCACAAGATAATTTAGCTATAACTTGGATGCAAATAACTAAGATGGATGCTTGATATCAGAAAATGAGCTCTATTTATAAAAGAATTGATGAAATAGATGGCCAAGATTGAATTGGTTTAAGAAGGGTCAAGATCAAAAGTTATCAATCCATGTGAGATTTTCAACCCAATCTTATGTTGACAAGTGTCAACATGGGATTGCTTGAGAGGAGAGGAAGCAAATATTAAATTCTTGGGAAGACTTAATGGTTAACCCCATGTGGGAAAGCTTGTTGGGTAAAGCTTTTATCCAAGGATGTAGGCTATTATCCATTGGTTCAACTCTTGTGCAAAGTTGACAGATGTTCAAAGGTACAAGCCATGATGGGTTGATGTGTTGAATGGATGATGTCTTGTAAGAGGCTTAAATGCTCTTTGAAGACGTTGAGGGTTTAGCTTGTATGAAGAGAGAAACCTTCAAGGCTTTTGTAATTTGTAAAAGCCTTACAAATTTGGTGAACTCAACAAGTTAACTTGTTGAAAAGGATAAAGTCTTAAATGCATTTAGAAGACTTTCTTCCAAATTTAGAGAAGTGACTTCACCAAATTTAGGGATGTGACATGATTAGAAGAATTAAACTCATTAAGTAGGATTTGAGAACTTGTAGAAGAATGATTAGTAGGTTAATGGAAAATGAAGGAGAATGCAAGTGGGAGAAATAGGGATTTTAATTAAAATAAAAACATTAATTTTAACTAAAATAAATGCAACTTGCATTTGTAGGAAAATGCAAGTGAGGGATGTTTTATAAATAAATTTGATTTATTTATATGAAAGAAATGATTTTAATTAAATATAATTTAATTAAATGGTGGAGAGGGAATTTAATCAAATAAATAAAATTTATTTGATTAATGGAAGAAAGGGGAATCAATCAAATATTGAACTTAATTAATGGATGCAAATAAGAAAAAGTGATATTAATCAAACCTTAGTTTAATTAATAGGTGGATAAATAATAATTAAAAAAATCAAAATATTTAATTAAGTTTGCAGATTTAGGTGTCTACACATACAATTCTAAAATGTGTTCATCTACTTCATAGCCCATTGGCATAATCCATACTGTCCGGGGCTCTATAGCTTCCATCAAACATTGATTGGTGTCAACCATAAAACGGATGGTATATTGGTATTTCTCTACAAAGGACTTAGGGATTCTTTCCCTTTCATGTATTTCCTTCTGGAAGTTCTTGAAGTATCCCCATAGATTCTTATTTTGAACCTTGGAGTCACCGAAATTGTATAAGTATTCTCAGATCTAAACTCCTACAGGTCTATCAAATGCCCACTGCACTAGACCAACACCCATAACGTCTTTCATAAAGTAGAAAACAAACATAGAAGCAATGTTTCAAATTTGAAAGCATGTTTCTTGTTCTCTTTGATCTTGTTTATGTTCTTAATAATCTCACTTTGGAGAAACTCATAGAGATCATACTTCTTATTCTCTCTCATCATTTCATATGCAACATATATAGAAGTACCAGAGACAAAGTTGATTCGACTGGAATAATAAATTTTGTAACCAATCACCATGGATGCAAACTAGATGTCATCCTCAAGGATATCATCAATAGTCATTGGTTTCTTATCAAATTTTGACCCGATTGCGTTGGTCATAATATTATTTTCATAACTTTCAGTGAGGGCAACTCTCTGATTGCACACAATCCAGTCTTGGCCTGAATCACACCTTTTGTGATTTTGTGCAGCTTATCTAACCACATAAATTCATCATGTACTCAACTTAAGATGAACTAGATCCATTCCTATTCATATTACATCAGAAACCTGCCAAACTGTGCAAAACCCTTGTCTTCCAATATTTGGAATTCTAGTTTTAACACCGAACTCATATCTTCTATCTGATTGTTATACAAATTCAACATTTGAGAGCTTCCTAATTCTTCAATGGGACAATGTGTGTATACTCTAATGTCTTCAATATTAAGTACTTCGTAGGGCACCGATGAAAATGCACTTTTAGGGTCATTCTCAATGGAAATGAAGGGATGGTTCTTAAAATTAGGTTGTTCATGCTTAGTGATGTTGACAACAAGAGGGTTAGCAGTACCAGATGTAGGCATTCTTGCAAATTCATAAATTTCAAGCTAAGAAAGATCTGCTGATAAATACCTCCCACCAGATTAGGGTTTTTCTCCAAATCTCTTTAGAAATCTGTAGCACTTGATCTCTCTAGATAGCCTTCTTTGTGGAGCTCTTCAAACTTCTTATCTTCAATCACAACGTGAGAAATGAAGAGGTAAAATAACTTTTTATTCACCACAAACCTAATTTTTCATTGTAATAAATGCACTTTTCCCTAATCTTTCAGATTCTCTTCATTTCACAAATATCTTATGCAGACCCTCAAATCTGCCTAAACTCTTCCAGAAATACATCATAAATATTTGTAATCATCATATATACCTTTGTAACCTACTAGAATCTGGCACAAATCTCAAATAGATGGTTTGAAAGTGTAGTCACATAAATCTGTCCAATTTAATTAAATGAATATTTACTATTTATTTGATTAAAAAACCTTCAATAATCAATTAATTAAATTAATATTTAATTAATTCATCCTCAAACCATTCTCCTATTAATTTAATAAATTAATTCATTAAACCAAATTCACAATCAATTAAATGAATAAATCCTATTTTATTTTATTTAATCCCCTTTCCTCTTTTAAATAAATAATTAAAAGATTTATTTAAATCATTAAACTCCCCCCCACTTACATTCTCCTACAAATGCAAGTTGCAACCATAATTGAAATAAATTAATTTTATTTTAATTTAAATCCTATTTTCCCTCACCCACCAAACCCACTTGCAATCCTAAATCCCTTTCTAGACTCTTCTAAACCATTCCTAATTATCCTAATCCATCCCCTAATTATTGTCACATTCCTAAGCAACTTGGAGTCACTTCTCAAAGCCCTCAAAGTCTTAGAAAAACATTTAATGTTTTATGTGTTCAACAAGCTAACCCCCTAAAGTCTTCCAAACCACTAATGGCTCTTACATGACCATTAATGACTCTTTCATAACCATTTATGGTTAAATTCACTTGCCCCCATGGTTAGAGACTTTACGTATAACTCAACCCTCATTTGACCCATTGGTCTCTTCAAGCATTTATTTCATTGACCATGGTTATCCTCACTAACTCTTGCACAAGAGTTTATCCATTGGATAAAGATATTATTTATTGGATAATGGCTTTATTATTTCAACTCAACATTAACCTTACCTCCCAAGTTAACCCTCAAGTCATGTCAAGCATTTAATTCTTATTCCCTCCCCTCTCAACCCATCTCTTGTTGACATTTGTCATCTTAGGATTGGATTGAAAACCCTCACATGGATCTTAAAACTTTCAATCCTGACCCTTGTTAAGATTACTCAATCTCAACCCTCCATTGCTCCATTTTTTCTATAAATAGAGCTCATTTCTTCATAATCCAGATCCTGAAAACTTGTATGCATCTAACTTATAGTGAATTTTAGAGAGCATTTAGCATAATCACTCACATTGTCATTTTGGGCTAAAATTAATCTTAGTTAATCATATAATATCTCATATTTAGTTTGTTTTACACTTTGCATTTCATAGTTTAAAGCATTTACAATCTTTAACCTCCACAAGACATCCAAAATAGTGCAAAAAGCTACTAAGAGCTACACTCATTTGGGAACTTGGAGAGGAGAGGAAAAAGGGAGGAGAAGCTACAAGCATGGTGGAAGACATTTGGAGATGTCTTAGAGCATTTGTTTTCTTTGTTAATCTCTCTATTTTTCTTTTAGTGTCTCTCTTGATATAATTGCTTAGGATAGTGTTTAATTTCTGATTTTATAACACTAACAATTGGTTTTGTTGCTTGTTTGTTTGTGTTTGTCATCCTAACCATCCTTTTTGCAGAGCATCATTTGGTTAATCATATAATATCTCATATTTAGTTTGTTTTACACTTTGCATTGCATAGTTTAAAGCATTTACAATCTTGAACCTCCATAAGACATCCAGAATAGTGCAAAAAGCTACTGAGAGCTACACTCACTTGGGAACTTGGAAAGGAGAGGAACAAGGGAGGAGAAGCTACAAGCATGGTGGAAGGCATTTGGAGATGTCTTAGAGCATTTGTTTTCTTTGTTAAGATCTCTATTTTTCTTTTAGTGTCTCTCTTGATATGCTTTCTTAGGATAGTGTTTAATTTTTGATTTTCTAACACTGACAATTGGTTTTGTTGCTTGTTTGTTTGTGTTTGTCATCCTAACCATCCTTTTTGCAGAGCATCATATGGTGAAGCTGACGTGAATCGAACATGCAACCTTCTGATATCTTTTTTTTGAAATCTACTAACTTTTGCATGTTTTAATTGACACACAGGTCACGCTTTAGCGCTATTGTTCACACTCTAATGCCTTTGAAAGTTGGTAGTTTAGTGCTATTGTTCCCAATAATAGCGCTATTGTCTCCCAACTGGTGCTATTGCCCTTCTATTAGTGTTATTGACCATTAAATAGCTCTATCATATCTATTTTTAGTGCTTTTAGCTCGCTGTTTGACAAAATTAATTATGTTTGATAGAGTTCTTTTAGCACTTTTGTCTCTTTTTTAGCACATTTGCACTTCTTTTAGTGCTTTTATTTGTTATTTAGTGCTTTCGTGTTAAATAGCACTTCTGTTTTTACACAGAGTAGCACTATTGTAACAAAGAGTTGTAAAAAAGGCTTTTTGTAACCGGAAAATCAAAATTTAGGCTTGTAGAAGCCCACCAAAACTCCATTTTATCATTTTTACTAACTTTTTATCTCTTTGTGCAGGTTTTTAAATTTGATTAGGAAGTAAATTTACTCTTTTTAACTAACTTTTTCAATGTTGGCCTAAAAATGAATTCACTGCTTATTTTAGTTTAAATAAATTTCACATTTCTTTTTGGGCTTTTAAAAAGAGTCACACATTTTGTTTGGGCTTGTAAAAAGAATCTCATTTGTCAAGGTAAAAAGAACCACAATTTCAAAACCCAACAAAATTTCTTTTTGCAAGATAGGAGCAATCTTTATTTTGGTGCTTAAAATCAACAAAACAAATGTTATTTCTTACATAAACTTAAAGAAATCACAATCCACACTTCGTTTTGGGCAAAGTTTAAAAACAAAAACCCATTTTTCCTTCAAGTTCAAAGCAATTTTACTTCAAGAAAGATGTGTTCTCAATTCAGTTGACCAGGATTTCAAGTTCCTAGACTACAAAACATTTTGCCTTGAAGTTAAAAAGAACTCCATTTTTGTTGGAGCAACATTGCCAAATAGCTAGATCACATTGCTATATTTTGGCTAAAAAGAACAAGTGTTTTTGGTGATTGACACACTTGCACAAAATTTGTCGAGTGGTCCTACTTCTAACACACACTATCCTCTCCCTTAGCTTTCATGGTCCTAGGTGCAAGAGAAAAGTGTTAGTAACACTCAAAATTTTATCTTTTTAAGAGAGGCCTGCCAAGAGACACATCACTCTTGGGAATGACCTCATGCAGTAAATCCTTCAAAATACTATAGAAATCAAGTGTGAACAAAAGTTGTAGCTGTTGTTCACCAGAAGTGATTAACCCAAGTGCACCTGCAATCCTTCTATGAAATGGCCGATTACAGTCTATGAAACACATCAGGGCTTGGACAACATATCATAGGACCCTAATTGATCCTCTTGCACTTCAGGTTCTGCTAGACCTAGGGGGGGACACCCTTTTGATGCATGAAATTAACTCATTTACTCACCATGACAGCATCAACAAAGCAGACAAACCATTTCACAAGCTCACCCAATTTAGAAACACACTACAGATTGTCTAAATTTGTATAAATCATAAATGAAAACAGAGCTTGGAATGAAAAGAACACAAACCCCTAAATATAAAGGGAAATAGATTTGTCTTTAATTTGAATTAATTTGAAACTATCCCCAAATCTGCAAGACCAGTGCCTTGTTCATTGGGCAATAGAGTCACACACAGAACTGTAAATTGGCATCCTAGTCACAAATTGGTTCTCCTTAAATGATATTCCTGCATTAATACCTTATAATAATGCATTACTCAATCCATTCACAAGATCATTAGATCTGGGACACATTCCATTATTCATGACTGATCATAGAGTTTACAACCTTCATTGAAGGATACCCACAAGCAATCACACAACCTCCTTGAAATTGACAAATTTCATCCTCCTTGAGGATTGAATTCATAATAATGAAATACATATATAGAGATAATATTGTGAGAAGTTACTCATGCCTGACACAAGTAAGACCTGCAACTAAGAAATCACATCTACAACACTGCACTGCAACCTCTATACCTTGAAAAGATCCATATAATTTTACACATTTGGGTCAAGTAATTCAGAAATGGAAGCCATTAAAGCTAGAGCACTTCCTCCAAAATTCTGGAACCCTTACGATTGAGAAGAAATTGGAATAAGAAGGAGAGGTAAAAAGATCAGATTTCATCAGAACAAGCCAAGTGTCTCTTTTTCCAACTGAATTTCAATTCCTTCATCTTTCCCATGGAAGATTCTCTCAAAATATCTTATCTTTTTTGAAACAAACTTCATAACTGCATTCCTCATCTCGAGAGCTTTCCGGTGATATATAATACCTTGTATTTTGGCCAAAAATAGATGTCTAGGGGAATTAATTCTGAATATGGCTTTGTCATTTAAATTTTTTAATTTTTTATATAGTTTACACTATATAATTAACTTTGATTTTTCACCCATTTTACATGTTGATGTCCTGCCATGTGGTGACCTGCGATTCGTCGATGAGATCCACTGGGTGCCATCTGGGATGACACCTCATCCATCTGCCATGTGTTGGCCACCTGTCCACCACATCATTGCCACCTATGCGCCACTGGACGGGACCCACGAGCTGGACCTCCACCTGTGCTTGCCACTTGATTGCCAACTGTAAGCCATGTCACCACCACCTCAGTGGGATCCGGACTGCCTTCTATCTTTCGCCATTTTGCGATGGTTAACCAACGTGCACCTTTCCTTCATGAAATCATGCCGACTGTCGGATCTCGCTGAACCTGTAGGGTCTTTAACACTTTGCTGAGCTTTTTGCCATTTCATGATAGCTTACCTTTGAGCATCTTTGGCTTGTGAAATCACACCAACCATCAATTTTATTGGGACTTGCTCACTGGTTAATCTTCCCTTTGTATGCAAAATTTCACCTGCCTCGAGATTCGTGCCTACATGGGTTCCATCTTGTCATTGCTCAGTCAATCTCCTTGGTCACCTCGGGAAGCACGACCATGCGTGTGGGGTCCGCCTGGGCACCCATCAGCACCATCCGTCAAAAGCCTCAAGCTTTCGACACTATGAATGAGTGTGGCCTTAGTTATAAATATCAAAAAATGCCCCCACCCAGCCAATGTGGGATAAATGGCTTTTCCTGGGAATGCACTTCTGAGCTTTTTTTTCTGAGTTTTAATGGCTTTGCATTTGCTTAAGATTCTCTAAGCTTCCTTCTTCACCATGCCACGCAAAGGGAGGGGGTTTTACACTTACCAAATGCATTTGTTTTGACTTATTCATGCCCATTTACCATGCCATGTTACCTGGCAATTTGTGTTTGCATAAATCTGAAAACCCCCAAATATCTACCAAAACCATGCTCCACGTGAAAGAGGGGTTTATGGCTTTACCAACCCGTTGCATTTAGGAAAAGATCTCAACGCTGCCCCCTACCACCAATGTCACACAAAGCTTAGACCAATTACCATTTGTTATGTGAGATTAGAGGGCTGCTGTTGAATTTGATTTGGAGGAGATCTATAGCCATGTGAGGGAGGAGGGAAGATGTTTGCTTGGTTTGAAAGTTTTACATTGCCTTACATGCTACGCTGCCACTCCAATACTTTGGCTGGGGTTTTACATGTTGCATGGGAGATTTGGCATCAAATCTACAATATTGCATTTGCTTGATGGTTTCAATTTCAGTCTATTCCATGTGGGAGGGGGAATGCTAATAAAGTTGTGAAGTTTGGGAGCTTTTTCTGCCCTTTCCACCAACCATCACGTGCCATAGCATTTGCTCCATGTTTCTGCAGCTGCCAAACATCAACGCCCAACGTGGGGGAGGGGAACTCAGGTTGTATTTGTTTAGAGTTTAATGCTCTCCTTTAATGCCTCTCTCTAGCAGGAAGACTGGCAAAGGGGACATGAGACTTGGCTTTGAAATTTCTGCATTTGATTAACATTTTCTCCTTTGATCTGGAGTTACTGCATTTGCTCCATGTTTCATGTTATTTTCCCAAATTTTCTCTCTACATAGCAAGGAAGACTAAGGAAAGGAGATCCACACCACACTTGTAGTCAAAGAGCACACATGAAGACCCATGTACCACACTTCAGTTGCCATAATGCCATTGCATAGAGATTTTGGTGTTTCAAACATCTACTCCAAGACAATCGCCTTCCATTGCATAAGTCTTTTTTAAAAAGATTGGAATCTCTAATATGCCATTGTAGAACATTCAACCTTGAGTAAGCCAATAGAATTAATCACTTTCTCGATTATGTCTAGTGGTTGAAATGCCATGAAATAAAAACATTCCGTCACAAAATTAATGCACAGGCATGAGCCAAGTCGGGCCCCAAAGTGGGTCTGACTAAATTTTTTTTTCATTTTCATGCAACTGACCTCTGAAATACCTCAGGAAACTTAAAAATACCTCTGGAATCAATCATCACCATTTTCGGATCATTAAATTGAAATTTGCAACTTTTAGGCACCTGCGCCACATATTCACATTTAATCGCGAAGACGTAATTTTCAAACCGGTCAAAACACCTTTTTGGACCACACCATCTGATAGGCATGTACTCTAATATACAAGAATGAACTCTACCAAATAGTTTCTCAAGATGAATCCCGAGTGAAGAGATATTAATTGCCGAAAATGACCAACTGGCTTTGTCGACACTGCGGACCTGATGAAGTCAATGTTCAGGCAACTCATGATGCCTTTCTTAAAAATATCAAATGACCTCTGTAGACCCTCAAATTTGAGGTATGGGTACCTTGAAGTACATATTAAAACTTAGAATACTCAGTTTGACCAAAATTCTGACTGGGTGCAAATGGCGCGCTCATGAAAATAGCAACTTTAACTGATACGACAATGTAAGTACGGATCCCTGAAATAGATGGCTCAATAAACCCTTTTGAAAACCAATCAAACGGATTGGCAGAGGCTTGAAATTTGAAACATGACTCATCATTTATACCAACAATAGCCTGGAAGAAACATTCTGGCATAACACTCACTGAGGCAACTTTTACACTTATGCGAAACAGGGCCTCGACTAGATGCTAAAACAGGGACTTGTCAAAACATTCAAACTACAAACAATTCGAGCTTGGTAAACTGAGCAAGTGGATTCATGAAGACTTGAAATTTTGCATGCTGACTCACATTTATGCATAGAATCCAATCCATTTTGAAATTCTTCATGACGATCATCAGGGCAAAAGATATAAGCACTCAAAGTAGGCTACTTAGTAAAATCTGCATTTGCACCTAAAATGCACTTTCAGCTCACCCCTTGAAATGGGTACCTGATAAACATATCCAAACTGAAATATGAAAGTTGCACATCACTGCATAGGTCAAATGAAAGGTGTACACCATGTTTCCAAAGCCTTACCCTTTGAAAATCAACTGGCTCCATTCTACCCCCTTTCTAACTAGGCCACCTGAATGAGATTAGGTGCCTTTCTAAAAATGCAATATCAAAATTTTGAAAATGGGGCTCAAAACTTGACTCAGTTTTAATGAGACCCAATAGTAGCCTTGGGTATAGCTGTTCCTACAGTGTAACTTGACGAAAGGACATATGGACCCCACCACAAGTTACAAGGTTCTTAAGTCAGTCACTACAGAATGAACTTATGTCCAAAAACATCAAACATTACTAGACACGTTTTTATATAGAAAACCACCCATTCTATTGATTGAGGATATTTGTCATAAATTCAGTGCAAGAGCATAGATGGTTTTTCTCCCAAGATACTCACCATACATATTTCCTTGAGTAGAAACAGGGCTTTTTGAAGGGCTACTTGTAGCTTGATAAAAGTGCTGACTCCCCCATCATAGGGATCATCTATCTGTTATGCTCGTGCAAGACTTATTATATCACATCCTTACCTGCCACGATAGGATTCATAAGGTATGTAGTACCAAAGTTGAAGAAATAGCAAGATGTGGGATGAAATTATCGCAACTGGCCATTTGACCTTAGGGATAAAGTGTGTTTGAAGTGTCTTCGTTTTGTGTCAGACCAATGATAAATTGAGCCAACTTCAGGCTTTTGGAAAAACATACACAAAATCATTTGAAAAGGGGTCAAAAAGTTCAAAGGTTGGGTTGATTTAGACCCACACTTATTTGTGCCTTTTGAGGAAACATTATTGTGTTTGTGTGCTTGCTCTGTTTTCTTGTCAAATAAAATCATAACCAATTCAAAAACAAGTATTCATCCAACACAAAAAAAAATTTCAACACCAACATTTGGCAAAAAAATCAAAACAAAGTGCAAAACCAGATATTAGATTATATGACCATCCTTCACATTTTGAGAAAGAGGAATCTTCATCAGCATATCAATTTGAAGAAAAGACCATTGAGCTCAAAGGCTTTCATCAAAAGAAGGAATTTTCTCAATAGATAAATTTTTGTCTCATATAGAGCCTTCTTGCATCATATGCGTCTATATCTTCAAGGAAAATCCAACGAGTTTGATCAAGAGTCTTTGAACAACAAAGCTTTTACTCAATATAGAGCTTTGAGTTATCATAAAAACAAAGGAGGCAAAATCAATCCTGTCTTCTTTCCAGACATCTGCATTACATATAACATAGCTTAGGAAGAACCACCAACCCCAGAGAGAGAAGAGGAAGAATTTTTCCCATATATAACACAAAGTTTTTATTGAAGTTAACTTTCCATCTACTCTCACATTCATACATCATCAATCCATCTCAACTCTCGAAACATAAAAAGGTCTTGTCCTAAGTTGTTTTTAGATATTGCTTGAATCAAAACAACATGTCACTTTTTAGAGTGTCTCTACATCTAGGATAAACTCATCTTAAGAGGCATTTCTACACAGGTTAAAACTATTCTATGAGTGCATCCTCTGATTACTAGATAGCTTGGTTTGTAACACATCTCAGACCTTACTATACCTTATCATATCAAACATTGTTAACAAACACAACAAGCAATTCATAAAAGGACTTTGGTAGCATAAAACCATTAGTGTTAGAGCTTCATATGATAAACACTTCACCAAACATTTATCTCTCATTCCATCACCAACTCATAATCATTTTCACCAAACTTCAACAAACAACTTTAAAAAAAAATGGCTCAAACTAGATCAAGGACTAGACAACTAGAGATCGAGGAGGAAGAGGATGAAAATCTCAATGAATTCCAAGAAGCCCTTGGAGGAAATGTAAATGATTAAAATCCCAATACTCCCACTCCTGAAGCAATAGAAAGGGAACAACACAACCCCCTCTTCAATCGACTTTTCAATGAAATCGTCAAAAAGAACGTTGATGCTCATTTTTTGAGACTTTCTCAAAGGGGAGCCAAACTACCTTCTGATTTTGATACCGCACAATTACGACAAGCATCATAACACCATAGTTGTAATGAGGGTGGAAGAGGTCGAGATAACTTTAGATATGACCTTCATCAAGGAAATCCTCCACCTCTTCCTCCTCCTAATGACATTGATATGTTGCGGCAACAAGTCGAGAATCTAGCCCAACAACTCCAGAGTGGTGTGAAAACTAATCTGTTTTCACTCAATGATATTTGTCCCTATCCGTTTGATAGAAATATACATATGCCACCTTTTCCATGAGGGTTTGAAACACCTAAGTTCAAAAAGTATCGGGGAAAAGGAGACCTTAGAGATCATGTCAAGGAATTTCACTTAGCTTTTCTAGAAGTGGAATATGAAGACACATATCTAATGCGCCTCTTTCCTCAAAGTTTGGGAGGGACATCCACACAATGGTTTTCCTGACTAACAAGCGACATTAGGACATTCGAGGAACTTATCCAAAAGTTCATCACACATTATTCACACAACATAGAATGCGACACTACCATGGTGGATGTATGTAATACCAAACAAGAACCAGGGGAGCTATTTTTAGCTTTCCTACAATGATGGAGACAAATGTCTAGTAGATGTTCTCTTCAGCTACCTAAACGAGCCACATGTCATATTTGTGTGCTCATACATCCATATGGCCTTGCCTATATAAGCAGGCCTATATTCATTATATTGTAGAATCCAGTTGATCATTTTGCATATTGATGAGAATACAGTTTTGTTCTTGTCATTCTATTGTCTCTCTTATTTGTGCTTTCCATTGCCTCTTGATCTTGGCAAAATCCTACATGGTATCAGAGCAATTAGAGTGCCATTGGTTTGCCAATTGAGAGAATTTTGGGGTTTGCATTTTAGAGCTTTCTATTGCAGGTTATTATTGGAGCTTTTTGGGCCAGATCTAAGGTCATCATTGGATTGAGGAGGTTCGAGAAAGTAAGAATCACCTTTTATTTCGTCCAAATCCGACATCCGAGGCCAAATCTAGAGTCGTTTGAAGGTGGAGGGTGGTGACTTGTCCCGATAGCGATCTGCAATTTTGGAGCATTTTTTTGTCAAATCTGTCATCGCCATTGCGCTTAGAAAGCCCAAAAACCCCAAGATCGACTGTCAATTCGTCAAAATCGGCCTCCGTCACCCCGAGTTGAAAAAATCTCCCCTCCCAGCCCGCCGTACGGACTTGCAGGTATAGGTCTGAAAATATTTTTTTAATTTTTCCGTTTTTTTAAATTATTTTCAAAAATTTGAAAATTAAAAAATAAAAAAAAATTAAATAATTGGGGGGGGGGGTGCGTTTTTTTTGTGTTTTCATTTCAAAAAAAAAGGAAAAAATTGGGGGGAGGGGGGGGTTCTTTATTGGCCCGCAGGCCACCTGCGGCTTGCAGGTGTACCTGCAGGTACCGCAGGCAACCTGCGGCCTGTAGGTGTACCTGCAATGACTGCAAGCCACCTGTAGCCCCGCAGGCCCTGCAATATCGCAGGGTACCTACAGGTCCCGCAGACAACCTACGGCCCACAGGTGGTCCCTGCGTGTACCGCAGGCTACCTGCGGGTAGGGTTTCTTTTTTTCGTTTTTTAAAATTTTTTTTTAATTTGTTTTAAAATGTTTTTTTAATAATTAAAAAAAAAAAAACCTTTTTCTTATTTTTTTAAAAATAAGTTATAAAGTTTTTATAAAGTTTTTTTTTCTTTAATAAATTTTTATTAAAGTTTTTTTAATATCATTTTTTAAATAAAAAAATGGCTATCGCTTTTTTCTTTATTTTTTAGTAAAGTTTTTTTTGCATGGGCATAATAAGTTGTTTTTTTTAGATTTTTAAAGTCTTTTAAAAAACACAAACATCATTTAATAAGTCAAATTGGGAACACTTTTTTTCTTGTCACTTCACACCTGTCTTGCAGTGCTTCCAACCGGCAATCAAGGTGGGGGGGTTGATTTGCTCCTTTATATCTCTGGGCCACATCCCAATTGGAGGCGTCTTTTTCTGCAATATACTATAGGGCTTCTTGGTGGTATCATCTTCATGTTTCCATATTTTCACTATCATGTTGTATGCTCTTGCATGAGCAATGTTGTACTTGCACTATCATAAAGTGCCACACCTCTTTGTATCTTGTCATTGTTGACATATTTGATGTAATCCTCTTGTATACATAGATTAGGAATATCTTGTGAGACTTGGTGCATGGCTCCAGTTGAGACTTAGATTGTACACATTTGTGCATGGCTCCTGTGAGACTTGGATTGTACCAATATTTCTGCTATTTCTGAGTATCCAGATGATGCTCATATCAGGTTGTCTCCATGCCTGATCTTCTTTTTGTTGCAGCGAGTGATTCATCGTCATCGACTTGGTACCTGGTTTTGTCACACTTTGACATTATTGGTGCAGCATTGGCTCTCTTTCTTCCTTATGGGGAGGTATTTTGGTCATCATCATTGGACCATCTTTGCAGGAGATTCGACATTGAGGGGGGGGGCTTCATGGTCTCTTCTTCTCTCTTATGGGGGGGACATAGTTTGTTCTTCTCATTCATCATTGAGAGCATTGTGTGCTTTCATCATCTCTCTTTTGGGGGAGGGTTTTTTCTCATTGGGTTTTTCTCTCTTTCCCCGCTTTATGGGAGATTGCATTTGCATTTGTACATGGGTACCTAACATGGCCTCGTAGCCGGGACCCATCTTGCATTGCTTAGTTGCATTGTTGACTTGAGTCTTCATTCCCCTAAGTTGCACTTAAGGGGGGGTGTTGGTGTAAATAAATATTCATTTTGGATATTATTACACTTTACTTAAGTTAACTTAGGATAATTCATCTCTTTGTAGTCTGGATTTGAGACACTTAGGGAAGTGTGCACATAGGGATAGAGCTTGGAGGAGAAATTCCACCTTTTGTGGTCTTATTTTGCTGTTACACTCCACATTCGGTGGATCATCCACCTCTTATGGACTATTATATTATTTCTCCTACCTACCCCTAGTATTTCTTACCTACCCTTGTTTCTCATTGAGCCACATGTCATATTTGTGTGCTCATACATCCATATGGCCTTGCCTATATAAGCAGGCCTATATTCATTGTATTGTAGAATTCAGTTGATCATTTTGCATATTGATGAGAATACAGTTTTGTTCTTGTCATTCTATTGTCTCTCTTATTTGTGCTTTCCATTGCCTCTTGATCTTGGCAAAATCCTACAAAAGGCATAGAGTCCTTTAATGACATGATCACCCAGGGATTAAAATGTGAACATGCCCTCATAAAAAGGGGGCTTATCAAGCTATACAATGAACCAAAAGATGGCCCTCACCCGCGTTTTAATAGTGATAAACCCAACTTCTAGAATAAAAACAAAAACATCGTCAATGATGGGGTCATGGATGCAAGGACCATCAAGAGTGCACAACTCGTGGTCCGATTTGTGGGGAAAAATCCCCCTCCTAAAAACAACACAGTTGCTCCTCCACAAAATCAAGGACGTAATGTACCACAAGAGGAACCAAGATAACGATAGCAAAATTATAAACCAAAATGTACATACACACCCTTAGGGGAACCTATTGAAACAATGTTACATCAATTGGTCTCTTCAAATTTGGTGACCTTATCAAAGACATCTAGTTATGAAGCTCAGGTCAAACCTCCATGGTGGAGAGATAACGAACATTGTGAATTCCATCAAGGGAAAGGGCAGAAAACAAGTAACTGTGATAGATTGAAAGATCTTGTTCAGAATCTTATTGATCGAGGAGAGATTGAAATTGAAGGACACAACCCAAAAACCTCAAATAATGATCATCTCATGTTTAAGAATCTGCTTCCATCACAAGATCAAAGGGGTCCTTCCACTTCAGGGCGAAACACAGATACAATTGATTATATGTGAGCCACCTATAATTACATTGTGAATCACCTATATGATGCCAATGAATAAATTACAACCCTACCTACAAATGTTGTTACGCATCATAGTAAGATCACCATTAAAGTAGCTCCACAAGGCACAACCTCCATCCCAAAGAAGTATAACCTTGTGGAACAGTTAGATAAGACACACACACTTATATCCATCTTAAAGATTTTGTGCCTCTTCCTGTATCATAAAACAATCTTGGATCAAGCTCTCCAAGAGGCGTTAGTCCCTGCCAATCTAAATACAGATCAATTTCAAGCTATGGTTGGTAATCTGAGGTTATCACCATGTCTCACTTTCTCTGAAAGCGACAATACATCCTTCCAAAAACCTCATAATGCCTCACTCCATATTGAAGGATTTATCAACCAACACAGGATCAAGCGAGTCTTGATTGATAATGGAGTAGGCCTAAATATATGTACATTATAATTGGTCATAGCATTGGGATATGTAGTTGAATCAGTGGACCCCCACAAAAAGATAACCATAAAAGCCTATGATGATGCAAAGTGTTCTTCAAAAGGAGTAGTTGTGTTACCAATCCAAGTGGGCCTAGTGGTGAAGCACATCATATGTGAGGTTCTGGGCCTTCCTCTGCCATATAATTTGTTGTTAGGAAGACCTTGGATACATGCCATGCAAGCCATTCCATCCACCTATCGCTAGTGCATCAAGTTCCCTCATAATGGTGAGAAATTACAATCCTCGATGATGGAAATCTATTTGTATATTGTAACAATATCAACCATCAGCTAGAGGTTACCGTTCCCAAAAACAAAGAAGCTATCCCATCCATATCATATGTTAGTCCAGCCTCTCTTTCTAGTTCAAATACCACTATACCAAAGCAAGAGAAGCTAAAAATGAAAATGGTAGAGGATGGTCCTGGGGAGTACAATCTAAGCCAACTCTTTTGTGTTGGGAAACTACCCACTTCCCCTAGAACTCATGGTAATCCTCAAAGGTCACTTCAAGCACCACTGGTCAAGCCAACATGCACTTTAGCACCTTTTATCCTTGGAAAGAGTCAAGAAGAGGAGACCAAAGATGAGGACCTAGCAGAATGGATCTATAAAGACCCTATCACCACGGAAATCTTACAAGATAAACTTCCCACAAATCAATATGGCAAAGGCCTTACCATTATCCAAAGAATGGGCTATGATGGTTAGAGTGATTTGGGACCTTACAAGCAAGGATGACATGAGCCATTACAGCTTGAATTAAAGCCTAAAGATAACACTGGATAAGGCTTTCAAAAGGAGACTCTTCCTAAGCTCAGATTCAAAGGAAAACCCAACAAACCTCTATATTTGCCTAATACTCTAAAAAGGCCACCCTTGATTATATCAACAACACCAAGAACCACACCAACTACCCCAATAAGGCTAAGAATCCCAACAATACCATTTACAACACCAATCATACCACTAATGAAACCAAAAACCCCATCAGCAGCAGCGACTGCATCAACAACACCATTAGTAGTATCAGAACCCCCAACAATATCGACAACACTAATAGTTCCATCAGAAACAACAGATTCAACAACACCGATACTCCTAGTATCAGATTCACTAATCCCAATAATCCTCCCCACAACACCAACCATTCCATCACCAAAAGTACATCAATCGATTACACCTGCAGTGTTCAACTCAAAAGATATCCCATTTTGGTATAGTAATCAGATACTGGAAAGTGACTCAGAGACCGAGTGACATCAATGGGAATTTGATTCCGTACATCTCAATACTTCAGATGGGGAAGACACATCTCCACCTCCCCCTCGCAAAGAAATCCCTGTTTACAGAGAAGCACAGATTAAAACCTCTTGGGTTCCTGAACTAGAAACACCTTCCACAGACCCTACGTCACATCCTGCACCTAATTCTAATAGGGATAGTACCATCAACCACCTTCACCACAATGTCTTAACCCTCACTGACACAACTTTATGAACTTAATCTAATTGATGAAGTAATGCCCATTATCCATCCTGAACTCATCGAATGGAACCAACCAAATCCCCCATGCCTTGACCAATTTCAAAATGATGAGGTGATCATTGACTTTTTGGAACTACGAGATAACATACCAAGCGAGGATCACAAAGCTGGATTCACCATTTAACTTAATAGTGCAACATACTTTGGGGCGGATGCCAAACCTTTCAGCTGCAAAAATATCACAATAAAATATGGATCTTCTAGTGAAAACCACATTGTGGCACTGTTTGATCCCAAAAAAGTAAAAAGAAAGAGTGTATCCAATAGTGAAAACCTCTCTGAGGAACCTATGGATGAAAGGGTTGACATCCTCCCCTCCAGTGCAAATTAGGAACAATCAATGATCCTCATTGAGGAAACAAAAGAATTCAATGTGGGGACCCCTGAGACTCCTCACCAAATACATCTGGCATCTCTTTTAACTCTAGAGGAACAACCTAAGTTTGTAGAATTCTTTCGGAAGTGTCAGATCAACTTTGCATGGTCATGTGTTGACATGCCTGGTCTCGATCTTGATTTGGTCATCCATCACCTCACCATGGTAGAAGGAGCTAAACCAGTAAAATAGAAGCTTCGCAAGATGCACCCCTAGATTGCGGTACTAGTAAAAGAAGAACTTAAGACACTCTTGGATGTTGGTTTTATTAGACCAATTGATTATGCAGATTGGATATCCAACATTGTACCTGACAGAAAACCAAATAGGGGCATCCGTATCTGTAATAATTTCAGAGACCTAAACAAGGCATGTCCTAAAGATGACTTCCCCCTACCAAACATTGACATGATCATGGACCTAACAGCAGGACATGCCATGCTTTCTCTCATGGATGGCTTTTCAGGGTACAACCAGATAAAGATCTCTCTAGAGGATCAACATAGGACGACCTTCACATGCCCATGGGGAACATACTATTGGGACATAATGCCTTTTGGTCTAAAGAATGTAGGGGCGACCTATCAAAGAGATATGCCCACCATATTTCATGATATGATGCATACTATAATGGAGTATTATGTCGATGACTTATTGGCAAAATCATTAACAAGAGAAGGTCATCTGGAAATATTAGAGAAAATATTTGACAGACTAGAACAATATCTTGTGCGACTCAATCCAAAGAAATGTGTCTTTGGAGTAACCTCAGGGAAGCTTCTAGGATACATTGTCTCAAGCAAAGGCATTGAGGTCGACCGAGCAAAGGTCAAAGAAATCATGGACATGCCACCTCCAAGGAACATTGGTCAGCTAAGGACATTACAAGGGTGGCTAGAATCCATCTGAAGATTCATTGCACAACTAGCAGATAAGTGTCATCCCTTTACACACTTGTTACACACAAACATCCACTTTCAATGGGATGCCAGATGCTATCACGCATTCTAGATGCTTAAGGACTATCTCATGAATAGACCATTGTTGATCCCAACAAATCCAAGTAGACCTCTATTGCTCTATATTTCAGCTACCAATACATCATTAGGATTACTGCTGGATCAACACAATTCAGAAGGGAAAGAGTGTGTTGTATACTACATCTCTCACACACTAGTCAGCTATCAACTCAATTACACACCTATTGAGTGAGCTTGCCTAACTGTAATCTTGGAAGCCACTAAACTGAGGCACTACCTGTTAACACATAAAGTACAACTCATTGCAAAGATCGATCCACTAAAGTACTTACTCAACAAAGAAGCATTGACATGCCGCTTGGCGAAATGGGTGATGATTCTGAGTGAATTTGACATAGAGTATGTGGACCATAAGGTTATCAAGGGCCAAGTTATTGGAGATCAATTGGCCGATGCACCCCTCATAGGTGATCATCCTCTTGTTTCAAAATTTCTAGATGAAGAGATCTTCATGATCATAATAGCACAACCATGGAAGCTCTACTTTGACGGTTATATACTAGACATGGCTTGTGGGTAGGCATTCTGTTTATCACACCTCAAGGTGATAGCATCCCGAAGTCTTATAGGCTAACTTTTCCATGTACAAACAACATAGCAAAATATGAGGCCCTAACCACAAGAGTCGGACTAGCCATTCAATAGTTATTGAAAGAGTTATAGATATATGGATACTCCCAACTGGTCATCCGACAAGTCACGGACAAATATCAGACCAAGGATGATAAACTCATGTTGTACAAGCATATGGTGGACAATTTAAAAGCATCATTTATGACCGTTGCCTTTGAGCAGATACCCTAAAATCAGAATTGAGCTACTGACGCTATGGCTACCATTGCATCTCTCTTAGATCTTCCGCAAAATTCAACATGCTATGAGTTCTTGGTAGAACAAATTTGGATTCCCGCTTATGATATCCCCAAATACGAGATGATATGTCGCCTTGTCGGTTCTGAATCCCTATGGCATGGTGAGTTCTACACCTGCCTCCACAATCACACACTTCCTCCTAACCAATCGAATAACCAATGCAAAACCTTCATTCGCCAAATTGCTTGATACATCATCATTGTTGGAACCCTATACCGATGCAGTCTTGATGGTACTCTCCTTCGATGTTTGGAATAGGATGAGACAACAAAGGCCTTGGAAGAGGTACATGAAAGAATTTATGGGACTCACTCAAGCGGTCCTTCCTTAGCTAAGAAGATCATGCGTGCTAGATACTATTGGCCATCCATGGAAATAGACTCCTACTATTTTGTCAGAAAATGCAAGAAATACCAAGTTCATGGAGACCTGATACATGCACCAGCATAGGAATTGCAACCAATCACAACACCATGGCCCTTTTGTCAATGGGGACTTGAACTTGTGGGTAAAATTCATCCATCTTCATCCAAACAGCCACAAATTCATTATTACCGCCATCGAATACTTCACATAGTGGATCGATGTTGTTCCACTTACCCAAGTTACCAACAAGTAGATTGCCTCATTCATCCTTAATTACATCCTCTATTGGTATGGTGTACCCATGTCCATCATCACAGATAATGGACTTCCTTTCAAAAATCAGGATGTATGTGAGCTCTATGAGAAGTTTCACATCCAACATTGCTTTTCCACTCCCTATTACCCACAAGGAAATGGTTAGGCTGAAGCATCGAACAATAACATATTGAGAATCCTCATGAAGACAATCAGTGATGCCGACCATGATTGGCATGCTCAATTGAATCCAACACTATGGAAATATCGAACTAGCATTCGAACCCCTATAGGCGCAACTCCCTACTCACTGGTCTATGGTGCATGATCCATCCTTCCTATTGAGGTCGAGATACCATCTCTATGGGTTTCCTTACATAATCTGATAGATGATGAAGCATACCGAATCTCCCATCTTCAAGACTTGGAACTACTTGACGAAAGGTGACAAGCTACATACAACCACCTCAAGGCCTATCAATAGGGAATGAGCAGAAGCTATAATCATCGAGTTCAACCTCTTACATTTGAGGTAGGTGATCTTGTTCTTAGAGAGAATCCTTGTAATCAACCAAACAAAGAACATCAAGGCAAGTTTGAATCAAACTAGTTGGGTCCATATGTTATCACTGTTGTATTTGGGTCTGGGGCATATCAGTTTGCTACTTCAGAAGGAGAACCACTAGCAGATCCGATCAACAAAATGCACCTCAAATGGTTTCATACATAAGCTATATAGAGCATTAGACTCCAAAACATATCAGAAAGAACACAAAAATACATTTAGATAAATGTCCTGAAGAAAATACAAAAAAAATAAAAAATAGTAAAAAAAAAACATGCATCCAAACGGTGAACAACCACTCTAGTGGCACCTTGGGTAAGTACGATGGTGAAAACCTGGCAAAAAGGTGCTACTCATAAAGGCTATGGATCCATTATCTTTTAGACTTTTTGCGATCACATTCATTGCATCCACTCACCCATTAGTCAAACCATGGCTTGTTATTGATCTGCAATCAAGGATAGTACTTAATGCATCTTGCATCCTGATTTTTCATAGTCATGTATAAACTAGGGGCGATACCCTTAACCTATTGATGGAAGTGTATTCTACATTACTTGTGATTCATTGAGTTATTCATTCAAAATTGTCTCACAAAATCCAAAAACATTCAAAAACACTCACAAAATCCAAAAACATAATAAAACATAAAAAATAAACCAAAAACATGGCAATGCATAAAATCCTTTGTACATACCCATCGACACAAACATAAAACAAACATTTTGAGATACTCCAACAATGATCACTTTTCAAATCAACCAAACAATCAACATCGACACACAACTGTCTTAACAAGGATGCATCCTTCCTTACCAATACAAAGACAAAGATAACATTTTCTTTGACAAGAAATTTTTGTTTAAGCTATCAAGTACTTGGTCAGTTTGTTAGTTATTTATTCATTTATATTAGGTTCCTACGCTACTCCAGAATATCCACAAGTGATTAGAGTAGCCGAGATTCTTCCTAAGTATCATTTTGTTTTATTGTTTGCGATTTGTTCCAATGAAGTTTTGGGGCATGTACTAATGGTGTCTACGTGGGAAGTTCACTAAGCTACGTGATCATATGCAAAAATCTAGTCATGGATCACAATGGCTTACTGACTACAACATATACCTCAACCATATGAGCATGAACCATTATGGAGGGTCCATATTCTTTATCTATGCTGCTTGCTTACAAGTACAATGCTCCAAACTTGGTTCCTACTACCTCATCCAAGATTGATACTACCATTGCTGAATGATGAAAAATAAAGCACTATGGATCATCATTTCATCTCATCTGTTTATATTGCATTCTGTTGCATCTCGCCCATCCATTTATCATTCAATATTCATATTTTGTATGCAAGTGTGAACAAGTTTAAATATGATAAATTATTTAAATATGAATTGGTCTTGGATACAATCATGACGGAGTTCTCTGATACATCATCAATGCATCATACAATTTATCACCAACTTGCATTCATCTATCATGAACGCATGGCATTATCATTTCCATTACATTTAGTTGCATTTAAATGCATCTAGTTCATTATCATTTACTTGCATGTAGGTTCATTACATCCATTTTAGATATTCATTTAAGTGCATCTAATATCATTTAATCACATTCATTATCATTTACTTACATTATCACCCTTACATTATTATTTCATCATTGCAAAATAAAGGCATTTAGATTCATTTGTATAAATTTCCAATCATTTCATTTACTTCCATTATTAGCCATTAACATACATTCATTTAGTTGCATTCATTTGCATTTATTTATCTATTAGTAAAAAACATTCATCTATCCATCTAGTATATTCTTATACTCATTCATTTCATCCTCATCTTAAAAAGTTTCATCTAGATTCATTAAGATACAATCATTATATTTTTAATTGCATTAAGGTGCAGTTATTCATTATCCCTTAGTTGCATTTATTTTCATTATCATTTCACTTAGTCATGTCTTAAGTCATTTAGAATCATAACATAGATATTTGTCTCCACATTTGTTTATTCTTTTTTTTCCAAAAAGCATTCATTTAAGATCATCACATAAACATTTGAATCACCATTTGTTTATCCATTTTGCATTCATTTTTAACCATCTATGAACATTTAAATAACCCATTCAATTAATTACATTTCATCATATCAAACACAAAATGCATATATCATTTCATCAACATAAACAGAAGTACTATCTAGCTCATAGTCAGCATCATTCATTCATCATTATGTATACATCGTCATCATGGCTTTACATACATCACATCATTACAACAACCCATCATACATATATTAACCTGCATCCACATGTTAGCACCACATCCATAATATGCATATAGACATCATACAAACATCATCATACATATAGAAATCATTTCATCAACATATACATCTAGCAAGTAAAAACATCCATCTAAGCATACATCATAAATCATCATCCTACATAAATCCATACATATCATCAACATGCATATCATCACAAAATATGGGATCTCCTCATATATCACATCATATATCATCTCGCAAAAACATACATGTATCAGAGTACAGTGATGTCAAAAATATCAGCTACCAAGAGCCATCCAAGTCACAGTCCAAAATGGCAATGTAATAAAATACATAAATCTCTCTCAAATGGCACTCTGGCTAGATGCTACACCGCAACCATTACCTGTACCACCACTACCCCTTGCACCACCCGCACTATCTTGTCATGGAGGACCCATAACACCACCACTACTCTGCATCCTCTGAGACCACTCTAATCTCATCCGACACATTTGTGAATAACTCAGTGCTCGCTGACTGGATGGCACCGTCTTCTCATATAAACTTTGCCAATAATCTATCTCCGCCTAAGCCCACCGCATCTCCCTCATCCCCTACCTAGTAGGACCCTATTCTCCTGCCGCAACTTGTCCTCTATCCTATAGCTCCCTCAATCTCTCCACTACATCATCTCTCTCTCACAGCACTACAGTCAACTGTGACTCTCGTGCAAAAAGCTGCAAATCTCGAGTTGCAACCTCTGCCTCCATCTCCTCCATCTATGCCTCAGTTGTTGTCAGTCGAGTTTGCATGTATACTAGCATATGCTCCCGCACATCTCCTCCTCCCATCCCCATAGGATCCTCTCCTCCACCTGTAGCTCCCTCCCCTCCACAAGTAGCTCCCTCTCCCATATCCATAGGTGCCTCTCCCACCCCAATATCCCTGCCACCTATTCGAACTCCTCCCTGAATCAAAGGACCCTATGAAAGTTGTAACGGCTGCCCACCTCTCCCTCTCTTCTGTAACCATCCTCCTCCACCACCTCCACCTCCAAATCCACCACCACCACCCCCTCCACCTCCTCCTCCACCATCTCCCCCACCATCTCCTCCTCCGTCACATCTACCTCATCCACCTACTACAAGTCCTCGACCTCCTCTCTTCCTCTGTCTTTGTCTCCTATCATCCTCAAAATCTAGAATCGACTATGCCAAATCCGATATACGTGGAATAGGATGTGCAGTAATATACTGGGTATACTCATCTGTAACCCCTGCATCTACAATCTCCATCCTCATATGCCATGGTCTTGCCTGTAGGGTCCGGAACTTGGCTAAGGCCTGATCATACGGTAACACTGGCCCCCACTGAAACTGCTCCTGCACTACCCATGCATACTCCCCTGATCCCCACAGAAAATCCTACCTCCGCCCAAACTGGTCTCATCAGTTGACCTGGCACCTGTCTCTCAACATTGTAGGTTGTCCTACCAATCAAAAATCATGTCATGAACACATACGACAAGGCCTCTACATCATCATCCCAAGGATCACACTCAATATAGGGTATCCATATCACTATATGTAGATCATCTAATGCCCGCCGCCACCATTATAACTTCCCCAGGTGGTGCTAACTCATCATACCTTCGTACATATACACATAGGGCTGATCTACTGCCCTAAATCTCAAACTCATAGGTCATGTCACGGGTAGGTGCTCCCATGCCCAGATATGCAAAAGAGCGATCCCAACTCCTAGAGAACTCATCTCTCGGTACACCTCCTCATGGAGATCTCGATATAAATATGCCAGAACACACGGTCCCCATGCAAAGTGGGTCCCCTCAGTCACCATCTTCTCTATAACCTGGCCCCAACCCACAGCCAGTCCATGCAATTGTTGATTAGGGCATAAAAGGCCCCCAATAATCCCTGATAACATAGCTGGAAGTGGCTCATATAATGCAGCTATCTCCTCCCACGCTACTGAGCCATCATCAATAAAAACATCCTCTAAAAATATCCGCTACACAGCTGCTGTCCCCCATGATCGGTCATATGTCACCAGCTCCCCTCAGATAGGAATGTGCAAAATCCGCCACACATCCTCCAGTGTCACGATCATCTCACCCATAGCTAGATGGAACGTGCAAGTCTCACTGTGTCACCGCTATGTTAATACCATCATCAATCCGTGATTCATCTGAATCACGGGCATGTACATCATATTGTAAAGACCTATCATCGTAATGCAATCAATCTTGGCCTCCGTCAGCTGATCTCGCAACTATTGGGTGGCTAGATGTCGCTCTCGCATCTACAGAATGGGAAGATCCTCCTACACAAACACACATCTGCATCATCATCAGTTGTTTTGTTTAAAGATTTCTTAAGTTTAAACCTAGACTATCAACAAATACTTTGATCAAGTATCTTCGGGTCTCAATAGGTAAGCAATCATGGCAAACCTAGACTACAACAGGCATTTATCATAATGACCTAGTCTCAATGGGGCTGATATGATTCAAAACAACTTATCCATCCATCCACTCAACATCGGCATCAAGAGATTATTTTTCTAACACTGGGGCATCTATTTTTCAAAAAATAGCACTATTCTGCTAACAATCATGCTAAAACAACTACACACTAGCGCTAAAAAACCAATAGCACTAAAACAACTACACAACAACACCGTTCCATGACAAGAGTGCTACAAGATTGACTTGATCGTGCTAAAACTACACTAGCGCTAAAACAACTATACCACTATGTTAAACCTTTCGATAGCACTAAAACCACTATGCAATAGTGCTATAGTGGCACAAAAGTACTATTTTAGGTGACAACAATGCTAAAACATAGTTTTAGCGCTATTGTCTTGACTAAACTTGGAAGCTTGAAAAAAGACATCAAAAATGCACAAAACTTAAAAATTGAAATTTGCGTACCACTGGTCCATAGTCATTTGGCTGCTAGAATTGACGGATCCGCTCTCTTCGATGATCTGCTATGGGTACTGACATCCTGAATGCTACTTTCTCTTTCAAAAAAGTCACTGTCAAAGCTCTAAATCGTTGTGGAGATAGATACAAATGACCTTGTTTTTACCCCTTCACCCCCATATATACCCTCAACCCTAACCCTAATTTTACCCCGCTCACCTCCATGGTCCTCGTGAACTTCCAACTCCTCCCATTTCTCCATTTTAATTCCAATTTCTTCTATTCTTTCACCGTTATTGATATTTTCTTCTCTTCTACTTCCTCACTAATTTTTGTTTTTTTCGAGAGATCGCCCGATAATTTTTTGACCCATCTCTCGAGGGGGCATACCACCCACTAAATTAACATTTATGGGGCATATTTCTTCACACCTATTTTTCTTTCTTTGCAACGACACGATAAACCCCACCGTCTCAAAGAAGGGAAAATGTAGTCACATAAATATATCCAATTTAATTAAATGAATATTTACTATTTATTTGATTAATAAACTTCAAAAATCAATTAATTAAATTAGTATTTAATTAATTCATCCTCAAACCATTTTCCTGTTAATTAAATAAATTATTCAATTTATTTAAATTAATTCATTAAACCAAATTCACAATCAATTAAATGAATAAATCCTATTTTATTTAATTTAATCCCCTTTCCTCTTTTAAATAAATAATTAAAAGATTTTTTTAAATCATTAAACTCCCCCCCACTTGCATTCTCCTACAAATGCAAGTTGCAACCATAATTGAAATAAATTAATTTTATTTTAATTTAAATCCTATTTTCCCTCACCCACCAAACCCACTTGCAATCCTAAATCCCTTTCTAGACTCTTCTAAACCATTCCTAATTAGCCTAATCCATCCCCTAAATATTGTCACATTCCTAAGCAACTTGGAGTCACTTCTCAAAGCCCTCAAAGTGTTTGAAAAGCATTTAATTCTTTATGTGTTCAACAAGCTAACCCCCTAAAGTCTTCCAAACCACTAATGGCTCTTACATGACCATTAATGGTTCTTACATAGCCATTTATGGTTAAATCTACTTGCCCCCATGGTAAGAGACTTTACCTTAAACTCAACCCTCATTTGACCCATGGGTCTCTTCAAGCATTTATTTCTTTGACCATGGTTACCTCACTAACTCTTGCACAAGAGTTTATCCATTGGATAAAGATATTATTTATTGGATAATGGCTTTATTCTTTCAACTCAACATTAACCTTACCTCCCAAGTTAACCCTCGAGTCATGTCAAGAATTTAATGCTTATTCACTCCTCTCTCAACTCATCTCTTGTTGACATTTGTCATCTTGGGATTGGATTAAAAACCCTCACATGGATCTTAAAACTTTCAATCCTGACCCTTGTTAAGATTACTCAATCTCAACCCTCCATTGCTCCATTTTTTCTATAAATAGAGCTCATTTCTTCATAATCCAAATCCTGAAAACTTGTATACATCTAACTTATAGTGAATTTTAGAGAGCATTTAGCATAATCACTCACATTGTCATTTTGGGCTAAAATTAATCTTAGTTAATCATATAATATCTCATATTTAGTTTGTTTTACACTTTGCATTGCAGTTTAAAGCATTTACAATTTTGAACCTCCATAAGACATCCAGAATAGTGCAAAAAGCTATTGAGAGCTACACTCATTTGGGAACTTGGAGAGGAGAGGAATAGGGGAGGAGAAGCTACAAGCATGGTGGAAGGCATTTGGAGATGTATTAGAGCATTTGTTTTCTTTGTTAAGCTCCTTATTTTTCTTTTAGTGTCTCTCTTGATATGCTTGCTTAGGATATTGTTTAACTTCTGATTTTCTAACACTAACAATTGGTTTTGTTGCTTGTTTGTTTGTGTTTTTCATCCTAACCATCCTTTTTGCAGAGCATCAAAAATATTTTCATGATAGTTTCTCCCTATTGGTATTTTGGTTATGTTGATATGGTTTTGTCATTGATGTCAACACCTATTAACACTTATCAACTCTAACACTTTGAAGAATCGACAATGTTCACTGGCAAGCAAGTGACTTATGCACAGTCACCGATATCTAGTACACCGATAGGATATAATGTTCACTGACACTTGGAATGATATGGAAAACATGTGGTTATGTCGAAGACATCATTTGGACACTTTGTCTTGGGGATTTGTTCACTGGTATATTCGTGTTTGCATATTTGTTGTTACTGGCAAATAGGTCTAGGATAAACACCGACAGGCTTATCTATTCCAGATTAGCATGACATGCTTTGGAGATGATTTATTATTGTTGTAAATGCATCAAGCCGACATGTTGAATCGGTTATTGCATCAATTATTTGATTTAATTGTAAAATATTTTATTGTAATATCTATTAGAGCCAACCTACTAAAATTGGTCTTAGGTTATGATATAAATGTAAGATCTTATTTGTAAGATCAAGTGTGGAATACGAAGAAAGAAATAATTCGGTATATGTGAGAATAAGCAGAGCTTTACACACAGATATCATTTGAAGGTTAAAGGAGGATTTTGCGAAGACAATCAGAACTACACTAGTACTAAATACAGCATAGAAAGATGCTATTTTGAGCAGTACATCTTTATTGGATTTAATCATCCAATTGTAGTCAGTGTGACTCCTATTTGTGTTTGAGTAGTGAGCTCTAGGCACTTGGTCTTTCTGTATGTGCAGACCCCATTTGTATACACATACTATCTGCAGTAGTATCATCTAATTGTGGGTAAGGTTTTCCATCGTGTTTTTTCCCCTTACAGGGTTTCCATGTACAAATATTGGTGTTATATGTTGTGGATATTATTGTCTTTCTATTTCATGCATTAATCTTTACTGGTACTGCAATTAACTGATAAATTGTTTACTAGCATAAAGTTTGGTTTACCGGTATTAAGCATTAAGGTTGGTTAAGTTGTTTTTGGTTTGAATTTATTTGACAAATGATTCACCCCCCCCTCTCAGTTGTCTCCGAGACCTAACAATTAGTATCAGAGCTTAGTCCTCTTTTGCAGAAGTTTAACAACTTGAGGAGATCCAATGTCTTCTAACTATTTCTGGAAGGACAGTCCTAAACTTGATGGAACTAACTATGGAATATGAAAAATCAGGATGGAGACACATCTAAATTGCATTGGAAAGGACATCTGGGATGTTACAAAGAATGACTATACTGATCCTACTCAGAATTAGCCTATCCACCAAACTTGGCTAAAGATGAGGAAAATGATTGCAAAGCAAGAGAAACACTTTTGAGAGAATTATCAGATCAGCAAATCATGGGATTATTAGATAGGTCTACTACTAAAGCTATTTGGGGTCATTTGGAAACATTGAATGAAGGAGATTCCATAGTCAAAATTGCAAAACTTGAAAGCTTCCGGGTCAGGTATGAAAATCTAAAAATGGAAGAAGATGAAAGGATTTCTTCTTTTATGGAAAGAGTTAATGAAATTATTTTGGGTATTAAATGTTGTGGAGGAACCTTAAGTGAAGATGATATTGTTTCAAAAGTTTTAAGAGGAATGCCACCGGCATATAAAATAAAATTTAGTACTATAAATGAGTTGAGAACAATGCCTAATACATCAGTAACTAGGGATACATTGATTAGAAAACTTTCAGCTTTTGAAATTGAGGAATTTGATCCTGTTGCTACTATAAAGACAAATTTAGCTTTTAAGGCATCAACATCATCTACACCATCATTTGACAAGTTTGATTGGAAAGCCTTTTATGCAAGAGAACTTGAGGAAAGCAGGAGAGAAAATGAAGAACTTGAAACATTATTTGCAAGAAAAATGCCTAAAGGTCCAGTTGGAAGTAAGTATGAAGGTAAAGTACCCTTTAAATGTTTTAACTATAATAAGATTGGTCATATGGCTTCTAGATTCCCTGATAAACATGCTAGACTAAGAGAAGAAGCTAGAAGAACATACAAGCCTAACCCTGAATATCAGAGATACAGATTTAAGAAGAATAAAGATAAATCTTGTTATCTTGCTGATGAAGGAGTCACTGATGATTCTGATGAGGATGTGGCAGAAAATGGATGGGTTTTTGTTGCTATAACAGAAGATGAACCAACACCTACTGTTCAACTGGTAGAATAGGCCCTGGCAACTAAAATTGAAGTTAAGGATGAATGGATCATTGATTCAGGATGTTCACATCACATGACTGGTGATAAAGGTAAATTCTTGAACTTTCAAAAATATAATGGAGGCCTAGTAAGATTTGGAGATGGCAAAGCCAGTTTAATCAAAGGAAAAGGTACAATATATCTTGATGGTAAGCATAATACTGACAATGTTTACTATGTAGAAGGTTTAAAGCATAATCTTTTGAGTGTTGGTCAATTAGTTGAAAAAGGATTTCAGTTTCAATTCAAGAATGGTAAATGCAAAATTATGAATAGAAATGGTTTGGAAATTACAACCGGTAATCAAACTAGAGGCAACATCTTTCATTTGAATAACAATGAAAAGACATGCTTGATTGCACACATTGATGAAAGTTGGCTATGGCATAAGAGACTCTGTCATGTAAACTTTGATTGCATGGTAAAAATTAGTACTACTAAAGCAGTTAGAGATTTACCTAAGATTGTCAAACCTCACAATCCGGTATGTAAGGAATGTCAATTTGGAAAACAAGTTAGAGCATCTTTTAAAAGTATTCTAGAAAAATCAAATAATGCTCTTGACTTAATTCATACTGATTTATGTGGTCCAACTAGAACTAAAAGTTTACAAGGTGATAGATATTTCATGCTAATCATTGATGACTATTCTAGAATGTGTTGGGTCACTTTTCTCAGAGAAAATCAGAAGCACTTGGGAAGTTCAAACTATTAAAAGCAATGGTAGAAAATGAAACCGGTAAGAAAATCAAATGTCTGAGATCAGATCAAGGAGGTGAATTTACATCCAAGGAATTTAATGCATTCTTTGAAGTGAATGGAATCAAAAGACAGTTATCAGCACCCCAAACACTACAATAGAATGGAGTTGTAGAAATAAAAACATAACTATCTTGGATGCAGCTAGAAGTATGTTATCAGAAGAAAATCTTCCACATGTATATTGGAGAGAGGCAGTAAGCAAAGCGGTCTATACATTCAACAAGGTTCACATCAAAGGTGAAACCGGTAAGACCCCTCATGAACTATGGTTTGGCATTACTCCTACTCTTAAATATTTGAGAATATTTGGTAGTAAATGCTATATTAGAAGAGATGAGTATATTGGCAAATTTGATCCTAGAAGTGATGAAGGAATATTTTTTGGTTATTCATCTAAGAGCAAGGCATACAAATTTTTTAACAAGAGATTGTAGAAAAGTGTTGAGAGTACAAATGTGAAGATTGATGAACAATTTAGAGGAACTTCAAGGTATATAGACTCTAAAACGACAACAAAAATACTAGCAAATGAACCTACATTGAACCCACCAATATAGAATGAAGATCCAATTACACCGGTATCATCTGAAAATTCCACTGTAACTGAGGAACAACAACAAACAAAGACACCCAGTATGTAAGACTGAATCACTCTGAAGATCAAATAATTGGAAACAAGTATAAAGGAGTTATGACAAGAGGAAGACTATCAAATGAAGAGGTATGTCTTATTTCTCAAATTGAATCAGCATCAATTATTGAGGCATGTGAAGATAAACACTACATTAAAGCTATGGAAGAAGAATTAAAACAAATTGAGAAGAATAACACATGGACACTAGTTCCCCGGCCTAAAGACAAAAATGTGATTGGAACCAAATGGGTATTCAGAAAAAAACTTATTGAAGATGGTAAGGTAACCAGAAATAAAGCAAGACTAGTGTGTAAGGGATATTGTCAGAAGAAGGAATTGATTATAATGAAACCTTTGCACCGGTAGCTAGAATTGAGGTAGTCAGATTATTCTTGGCTTTTGTAGCACACAAGAACTACAAAGTATATCAAATGGATATTAAATGTGCATTTATGAATGGAGATCTTGAAGAAGAAGTTTACATTAAGTAACCTGATGGATTTTCTTTGACAGATAACAAAGATATGGTTAGCAGTTTAAGAAAAGATTTGTATGGGTTGAAGAAAGATCCAAGAGCTTGGTATGCAATATTGGATAAGTATCTTTTGAAGATTAGATTTTCTAAAGGTAATGCTAACAATAACTTATACTATAAAGTGACTAATGATGCCATCTTGGTTATAGAAGTTTTTGTTGATGATATAATCTTTGGAGGAGAAGATGGATTATGTAAAGACTTTTCTATTGAAATGAAACTAGAATTTGAAATGTCTATGAATGGAGAAAAAAAATTCTTTTTAGGATTGCAGATTTTATAGACTGATAAAGGTATATTCTTGAGTCAATCCAAGTACTTGAAGGAGTTACTAAAGAAAATTGGGATGGAGAACTCTAAACCAGTAAGCACACCTATGACTACAAATGACAAATTATCACTAAGGGATGAATCTACACCTGTTAATCCGACTAAGTACAAATCTATGATAGGAGGTTTACTGTATATGAAACAAACTAGACCTGATATTATGAATGCAGTATGTATTGTTTCAAGATTTTAGAGTAATCCTAGAGAAAATCATGAATCAACAGTAAAAAGGATTTTCCAGTACTTACAAGGCACTACAAATCTTGGTTATGGTATCCTAGAGATGAAAAATTTGAATTATGTGTATACACAGATGCAAATTGGGCAGGAGATGTGGATGATAGAAAAAGCACCACCGACGGAGCATTTTTTCTTGTAAGCAGATTCATTTCTTGGTCGAGTAAAAAACAAAGTTGCACATCTTTATCAACAATAGAATCAGAATATGTTGCAATAGCAACTAATTGTACACAGGTATTATGGCTTAAGCAAATGTTGAAGGACATAAAGGTAGAATGCAAGGAACCTATAACTATCTATTGTGATAACACTACAGCAATTGATATATCTAAGAATCTGGTATTACATTATAAAACCAAACATTTTTCTATCAAACTAAATTTTCTGAAAAAGATTATTGAAGCAAAAGAAGTAAAACTGGTTTATGTGAATACTAAAGAGTAGATTGCAGATATTTTCACTAAACCTCTGCCTAAGGAGACCTTTGAATATCTCAAAGATATGCTTGGGGTCATACCCCCACCAGTAGAAACTTAGATAGTTGATGTTTGTCATCAACCGATAGAATTAACAGAGAAATCTTTTACTTCGGCTTTGATGAGGAAGCTACTTCTCAGGGGGAGTAGTTGGTATACTGAATTGGTTGGTATTTTGTATTTGAATCTATTTTGTATTAGCTTTGGCATTTGATGTCAAAGGGGGAGAGATATCTATGGAAAAACACATTATCTTTTAGGGAGAGATTATTCATTTGGGGAGAGATTGTTACTTTGTGATTGATTACTCTTTGTATCTGAATTTTGATTTCTAGCTATGATCTCTTTTGGGAGATTGTTGGTTTTTGGTATTTGGCATTTCTGTTTTGGCACTTTGATGGTTTTTCCATCTTGTGTTGCCATCAATGCCAAAGGGGGAGATTGTTGGTATTTTGGTTATGTTGATATGGTTTTGCCATTGATGACAACACTTATTAACACTTATCAACTCTGACACTTTGAAGAATCGGCAATGTTCACCGACAAGCAAGTGACTTATGCACAGTCACCAGTATCTGGTACATCGGAAGGATATAATGTTTACCGACACTTGGAATGATATGGAAAACACCTAGTTATGTTGAAGACATCATTTGGACAATTTGTCTTGGAGATTTATTCATTGGTATATTCATGTTTGCATATTTGTTGTTACCGACAAATAGGTCCAGGATAAACATCGATAGGCTTATCTATTCTAGATCAGCACGACATGCTTTGGAGATGATTTATTATTGTTGTAAATGCATCAAGATGACATTTTGAATCGGTTATTGATTTACTTGTAAAATGTTTTATTGTATTATCTATTAGAGCCGACATACTAAAATTGGTCTTAGGTTATGATATAAATGTAAGATCTTATTTGTAAGATCAAGTGTGGAATGCGAAGGAAGAAATAATTCGGTATATGTGAGAATAAGTAGAGCTTTACATGCAGATATCAGTTGAAGGTTAAAGGAGGATTTTGTGAAGACAATCAAAACTACATCGGTACTGAATCGAGCATAGAAAGATGCTATTTTGAGCAGTACATCTTTATTGGATTTAATCATCCAATTGTAGTCAGTGTGACTCCTATTTGTGTTTGAGTAGTGAGTTCTAGGCGCTTGGCCTTTCTACATGTGCAGACCCCATTTGTCTACACATACTATCTGCAGTAGTATCATCTAATTGTGGGTAAGGTTTCCTACCATGGTTTTTCCCCTTACAGGGTTTCCACGTATAAATATTGGTGTTATGTGTTGTAGATGTTATTGTCGTTCTATTTCATGCATTAATATTTACCAGTACTACAATTAACTAATAAACTATCTATCAGCATAAAGATTGGTTTATCGGTATTAAGCATTAAGGTTGGTTAAGTTGTTTTTGGTTTGAATTTATTTGACGACTGATTCACCCCCCCCTCTCAGTTGTCTCCGGGACCTAACACCCCCAAGGCTAGATTCCTTAGCTTAGTTATCGAATGAGGTTCTAACATCGGAATCAGGTGCAGACCCACTTCCTTCCTTTGAATCACTCTTCTTGACCCAAGTCTTCTTCATCTCATCTATGTTCTCCTCAGATTTTGCTTTACCCTTCTCATCAGCCTTCACATTCTTGTTCTTGTCTTCTAGACCTCTCCTATTCATATTTATGCTTCTGCAATACTTAGCAATGTGAATGGATTTGTTGCAAGCATAGCAAACAATATTTCCTTGACTAGGTCTGAAGTTCATCTGATTTCCTCTTTATCTAAATTGATTAGCAACATGTCCAAACATACTATATGCATAACATCTAATATTTCTCCTATTTTGGAAGTTATTCATCATATTTCTATATATATTTGCCTTATCTCCATAGTTGTTGCATTTAAAACATTGATCAGTAAAAGATGGACCATTATTGATCATCCTATTTCTGTATTGACTAGCCATATGACCAAATTTATTGCAAAAAAAATAGTTACCATTGAATTTATGAGCATTAGGTTGTCTTACCTGAGGCTTTTTTGAGTTGTTCTTCTGTTGTGCTGACTTGGAGCTTTCACCTTTCTCAAATCCAAGACCTTGAGTGTCATTAGGATTCTTCTGACTAGTAAGCATCTCATCAAGCTTGGTTGAGTTGACTTAGAACTTCTCCTTGTACTCATTTGCAACATCAAGATTATATCTAATAAGAATGATCTACCTTTCAATATCTTCCTTGTGTTGTCTAGAATCTTGTAGGTCAAGCTTTAGTTGTCCATTATCACTCTCAAGTCTGCAACATTCTTTAGATTTGTCTTTCACGGACTGAGAAAGCTTCTCCTCATTCTTCTTCCTTTCCTCAATCTCTTTTATCAATCTCATCACAATGACTTCCATCTCTTTCTTTTGGACTGTATTAGCTCTAGCAAGTCTGTCACATTCTTCAGTCTTTTCCTTCAATATTTCTCATCAATGCTTTGACTTTCTTTCTGCTTAAGATGATCAACATGCTCCCTTCTCTTCTCCCTTGATTTGTTCAACTGATCCTTCAATGCTGCAATGTATTCCGCAGAATCTTTAAAATTTTCTTTCACTTGTCGATTCTCATCATGTGCATGATCAAGATCTTCAAGAGAAACAACTAGTTGCTTTCTAAGACTACAAGAATCCATTGATTCACCTTCCTGGATCCACCTCAAGTTGTTAGGCTTCTTTCGATGAACTAGGCTTTGATACCAATTGTTGGAATAAAGGAACATTGAGAGGGAGGGTGAATCAATGTTTTGCAATTTTTGACATTCTTAATCTGTCCTTTAAACCACTTGATGCAAATGAATGAAAGTAAAGTGTAAAAACACAAAGAAAACAACAATAACACCATAACACCAGCATTTTTATCTAGAAACCTGGTTAAGGGAAAAACCATGAGGTGGGATTCAAACCCACAATATTAGTATACTCTGTTAGAACTATAAAAATATTACATAAGGGGAATGCGCATGCATACATGCACACTACCTAGAGCTCACTGCTCAATTACAAATAAGAGCTACAACCTCAGAAGGCTCAATGCCTTAAAAATGATTAAATAGAATAATTGGAATATATAAACTAGTAAACAACATCTACATATGCCAAAATAATTCTAGTTAAGCATAAAATATTGCATCTTACTCAACTTTTCTCTGTTCTGATATTTTGTTGTAATCTGGAGCACAAATCCTTCAACTGCACAATTCAAATTGCGCACAATTGCTCAAACATACTTTCCACATAACCACATATACCAAAAATGATCAAATCAACTAGTCTAATATATCCGCATCAACAATTTAGGTCTATTTCATGTCGGTCAAAAATGCATAATACGCAAATGAAACTTGTTACTCAAGTTGGCTCAATCTGAACAAAAACCATCATGTGGACCAAAAAAATTTATCCAGATGCTTCTCAAATGTTGTCTTAACAGCCTCAAACATGCAAACAATTGCCAAAATCATTCTGCAAGATCTAAACAATGAATCTTCACATGCTACTACCACAAAGCATTATTCTACCAGAAAAATGTCTATCAGATCTTCCAACTTACTCAATTTATAACATTGGAGGCGATAAACCTAGAATAAGGTATTTTACACATCCAAATCACATGTCCAAGATCTGCAACTACAAATACTTCAACACAATTTATTGGAGTTGAGGAAACATCAAATCTATAGCTCCCAAAGAGCACCTACATTCACAGAAGGAGAGAAGCAAAAAAGCTATGGAGGCTAGAATTCAGAGATCCAGAAAAGATGAGTCATATTGATTGTGCAACAAGAATGCAATTCAATAATTACAGTTGTTATGAAAATGCAAAGAGACAATCCTTATAAAATGACATTTGAAACCCTAAAGGAGAAAACCCTAAAGAATTATAAGATTCCTAAGTTTAGCTTAAGCATAGAGTATAATAGACTAATAATTAAATAAATAATTATTAGCTAATAAAAGATTACTATAACACCCCCCTTAAGATGAACTTAGGGATTAGTGCCAAAATAACTAAGGACAAAAAAAAAGCATGTAAAAAAATGCAGGAAAACAACAATGGGTCACGATAACTAAACCTGATGAGGTACCCAAGTACAATAAAATCTCTATAAAGTGGAGAAAAAGGAGAAAACCCCGTGGGAACAAAACTCCTCTCCAAGAAGAGATGAAAGCTCAAGTGAAGGACTAAGAAGCCTCCAAACAAGAGTGTTCTAGAAGATGGGAACAAAAAGAAGAGAATGAAGAACACCATTGAAGCATGAAATAGCTGCAAACACTATCAAAGAGAAAATGCTAATCTAAAGAACGTCCACTGAAATAGAACATGACCAAGTAGAGAAGACTATAATCTGCATGAGTGCCCTCAAATGACACCACTCAAATCCGCTGGAAAACAAGGACAAACAAATGAAATCGAAGATACAGATGGCATAAAATACCAAAGCATAAAGAGCTAATCAATCAAACTAAGGAAGCATTAGAACAATAGGACAAACATCCCCATAATGCTGAAAAGGGAGAGGGACAGGTACACTAAAAAGAACGACCAACAAGAACTGCATGACGAAGAACTAGGAACACCAAAGGTGCAGAGAAAGTACATAGTATCATGGAAGGAACACTCACTTGACACACATCATGAGGCTAATGTCATGGAAGAAACACTCACTTGACAAAGGTAGACGGAAAACAAAAGACAAACATCAACCCCCCATGTACAATAAGGCACAAGATGTGCAAGATCCCAAGTATACAATGCATGGTGACACTTTATCTCAGTACGTTTGCATAAATAAAATGCTACAATGGTAAGAAGAGATATAAGACTGGAAACAAAAAGAACAACCAAAGACGAGACATCCTACTCAAAGAAAGAGATCCCAGGGCTTGAAACATCCAAGATATTCACCAGAGTGCTGAAAAGCAAAAAACTGAATAAAATATACCTAGAGTAGAATCTGAAAAAGAAAACTCATATGAATGGAAATAACACAAAACAAGCTTTCCAATGATATAAAATTTTTGAAAAATGAAGTTTGGATGCTCAAGTTATATCTCTCGAAGTGCAAAAAGGAACCTCTTACTTTGACAACAAAAAAACCCATCAAAAAAGCAAAATCAAAAGTTCCAACCTCTAGATCTAGATAGAAATCGGAAAGAGCTTTCTGATGATATAAGGTTTTTGAAAAAGCACCTCCGTATGACCAAGTTATAGCCAAAATAAAAAAAACCCTCTTGTAGGGCATAAATAGGGTTAATTTTTATTTTTTTTTTGACAAAAATTTTCTGATGCATTTGCAGGTACAACCGTACGGATTTCTATGCCTCGAAAACGTTCTAATAAAAAATCATGCCCTAGATGCCCCTATCACCAAAAATAGGCAAATTATATATCAAAATTCATGGAATCGGCCTTCTAAATCCAACTGTGAGGTCCTTTTGGGACCAAAATGTACCAAAAAATCAGCTACCCCCCCAAAATAGAAAAACATAATTGCACAAACCCCCGAATACACAGATTTGAAAAACAAGGCCCAAAATCTCTCATGAAGAGAATGGGGGCATGCAGATCTAGAGCTCTGATACCATATTGGAGTTGGGGAAAAATCAACTCTACAAGTCCCAAAGATCACCTGCATGCAAACCTGTCATAGAAGGAGAGAAGCAAAAAAGCTAAGGAGGCCAAAATTCAGAGATCTAGAAAAGAGAAGTCATATTGATTGTGCAACAAGAATGCAATTCAATAATTACAGTTGTCATGAAAATACAAAGAGAGAATCCTTATAATAGGATACTCAAAACCCTAAAGGAGAAAACCCTAAAGAATTAGAAGATTCCTAAGTTTAGCTTAAGCATAGAGTATAATAGACTAATAATTAAATAAATAATTATTAGCTAATAAAATATTACTCTAACACAATTGAATCGCCAACCACAACATTGTACACTCTATCAGATGACCTAATCTTCTCACTAGACCTCAACCAATCTTCCAGTATTAATGAATCATGAACTACGAATTGGATATTTAACTCAAGTTGCCATCAATGACAACATCCAATCATCAATGCAGTGTCTCTTGCCAACAATGCTCACATAGATATAAATAATTAAATATATGAGGTAGAATATTAGGATAAAAACATAATTAAATAAATGATAATCATAAACATAATGTTAATAATAATTATATCAATAAAGATAGAGGTGAGGATTAAATAGTAAAATAAATAACATAAAATGTCACTTAATAAAATGTCATAAATGATGATAAATATAACCATATAAGTTAATCGATATTAACACCATGATAAATCTACCAAAAACCACACAAACAAATATTAATAACATCAGTAATCAAACATTACCTTCATAGAAACCAAAGCAGGTAGAGTCAATACCAAGGTAATTGCCCTGATTTGAGGCAGTGGCTAGGTTTAGGTCAGATGAGCCTTGATGCTATCTCCATATAAACCACCATCAGGGATTGTATAAGCATGCTCAGACCTATGAAGCTTGTTGGGGTTGATGCATTGTACCTACATCAACCAAAACACAAAACATCTACACAACATATACATATACATATACATATACATATACATATACATATACATATACATATACATATACATATACATATACATATACATATACATATACATATACACCTAATCATGGTATATTTATTTAAGAATATCAGATTTTGTAATCAATTCCCCAATAGGATCACTTGAAAACATTTTAGTGCATCATAATAATACATCCTCATCATATCAAAACCATAGGAAATCATAACTATAACTATAAACCTTAATACCACCAATAAGTCTTTATATGTATAAATCATCATAACATTATCATGTCCTAAAATTTAGAGCCATTAAGCATAAACAACCTTCAATAGATCAACTGGGTATGTACACTTCTAATAGATAACATGCAACTAAAGTCAACATAAGTCCAAAAGAAACATAATCAGGAAATGAATATGGAGGGTGTTACTAGAGATCATTATTCATTCCCCCAAAAGAGATCACATAGAATGCATGGTTAGAAAACCCACTTGTCAACTACACATTATCTCATTATCAGAGTATCATTGAATTACCACCTCTTAACTAACACAATCATGATATTTTCACATTATATCTAGGCATCCTCATATACATACAAACAACTAAATATTAAATTCATGGGAAAGGGGATTTTAATATAACATGCCTTCCCATCTATTTACCTTATTGTGTTAGGGTTGGAGAGGTATTACATTTGTGAGGCCCTACCCTGAGCCCGTCATAGCACTTCTTTGATTTTCATGTTAGACTTATTATTTGATATACTATCTTGATGCATTATGGATTTAAATACTATTTGACAAGTGATTTTATATCATGGTATATGATATATTTGTTAGTCCCAATCAGTGCTGAGAGGGGAGGAGTGAATCAACACTTAATCAAATTTTCACAATTTAACTTTTAACTTAAATCTGCATTCATCTAAAAATTAACAATATACTTAATCACTGAAGTAAAATATACAAGCATGAAAAGTTGACAGTGACACCAAGAAGTTATCTCGTGGAAACCCAAATGGGAGAAAACCATGGTGTGAGTAGGAACTCACAAAATTTGTACTCTTCTGAAGTATGCCCAGTCAAGAGCCATCCTTGTTAGGACATTACAAAGACATTTTTAGGTGCCACCCCGTTAAGGGATTTTTGTTCAAGGCTAGTTGGTGCCTTTACCCTATTAAGAGTAGACTAGTTAAAGGAATTAGAACATCAATTAAGATGTCACCTAATTAAGGGATTTTACAATAGGGCCTCTTAAAGTCCACTCGGTTAAGGGATTTATGTTGTAGTGGTTAGAAAGAAACATATGGATGATTTGTTGAATTAGCTACTAATAGCTTGATCAAGTCTCAATATGCATCACACTCAATACACATTGGTTGTGTCTTCTTTGCACAACACCAGTTTTCTTCTTACACCTTCGGCTCTTCACTCAGTCAGTCACCTATCTCTTGGCATTGCACTCTACTGGTCCTCTAACCTTCGGCTCTGCACTCTATCAGTCCTCTGTCCTTTAGCTCTGCACTCAGCTAGTTCTATGTCTTTCAGCTCTGTACTTAGCCGATCTACCTCAAACACACTCTACTATGCTAACACCTCTTAGCACTTACTCTCTCTCTTCTCTTCACCTTGGATCACCTTCAACAAGATTTCCTTGTTTCAAATTTCATGATCAAAAAACTTTTGAATGAACTCAAGAACACTATACAATTACTGTTGACACTTTCAGGCATTCCCTCAATCAAAGCAATCATGGATTTCGGAAGATTTCAAATTCAAAATTTTCCTCTCTTTCTTTGCACACCTTACAACAATTTTGCCAAGTGTTCAACAACTTCTGCCATCACATCTCCCAAAGATCAAAAATTCTAAGTCGTGTTCAGTCAAATAATTGTGAACCAGAAAATCTGCATGCAATCATGCTTGACTACATGATAATTGCAAATTGACCTTATGAACATGTGATTTAGAATAGACACAAGCTCACCAACTCATCCTTTGCCACCGCAACTGAATAATTGATCACCTCTCCAAGACTTATGGTGATTACTTGTCTTCCTTCTATCATACCGGTGTACCGGTATGCCACTGCACTTCTATATTATTGGTTCATCCTATAATTGTCGGTTTGTTGTGCTAGCACCAAGTCTCTTCCCTTGTTTGCCAATGAGTTACCGGTTTGCATACAACTTCAAGTTTTCTTGTCTGAGTTACCTTTTGTGGCTTCATCATCATCAAAGTGACTGATCTTCTTGAATGATAGACTAGTTGGCTTAGTCTATCTTTCCTTGAGCTGATTGAATCGTTGATCATTCAATACTAATGTTGTTTCCATGTATTATAAGTCATCACTTTTGATTATTGAAACAACAATACCACTCTACCTATACCACTTCACCAGTTAGTGTCTTCACCGGTAAGTGTTGGACATCAATGACAAATCTTAGCACATACACTGGTTCTCTATATTGACTGGTTTTGATAATGCCAACAATCCAATAATCTCCCCCTTTGGCATTGATGACAAACACTTCAAAATCTGGCTAATTAGTTGGATGTTCCTTCATCTCTGTACCAGTCCAGTCATCACTTCTGCCCTGAGTAATGAATATATTTCCCTATCACTATTCATACTATGATACAACAACTTTAACTCAATCACTACCTACCAATCCTCAAGCACTCTAATCATATCTCCCCCTTTGACAACAATTCCAAAGAGTTCTTTCTAAACACAAGATTGCTCCCCCTAACCGAAGTAGTCCACACTCATCAATCTAGTTGTTTCTAAAAGAAAACTTGAAATCATACTAGATTGATGTAGAACCCATTTTGCTTACTTTACTAAATGGAGGGGCATAACCCCCAACTTACCTCTGAGATAGTCAATGGTGTCCTTCTGTGGTGGCTTGGTGAAGATATCAACCACCTGCTCTTTTGTTAGTATGTACTCCAACATCACTTCCTTTTTTTGAACTTGTTCCCTTAGATAGTGATATTTGATGGCTATATGCTTCATTTTGGAATGCATCACTGGGTTCTTGGATATGCCAATGGAACTGGTGTTGTCACAATGAATCACTCTCGGTCCAACCATGTTTTCTTTTATTCCTTCCAGCAATTGCTTGATCCAAACTATCTGTGTGTAGTTGATTGCAGCAGCTACATACTCAACGTTAGTTGTGGATTGAGATATGCAGTTATGTTTCTTACTTGTCCAAGATACAATCCTATCTCCGAGAAAGAATCCACCTCCACTAGTTCTCTTCCTGTCATCGATGTTTCTAGCCCAATCTGAATTAGTGAAGACACTTAAACTGAAGTCTCCCTTGTGTGGATACCAGAGACCATATTCATCAGTCCCCTTTAGGTATCTAAATATTCTTTTGATTGCCATCATGTGAGTCTCTTTCGAATTTGCAGAAAATCTAGCAACCAAGCCAACAACTTGTTCTATGTCCGGTCTGCTATGTACTACATACTGTAACTTATTGATCATGGACCAGTAAAGTGTCTCATTCACTTCTTTAGCCTCATCATATTTAGATAGCTTGCAACCAGTAACCATTGGAGTTCCAACAGGTTTGCAATCTTCCATTCCAAAAGTTTTCAAAATTTCCCTTATTTACTTAGTCTGACTGATGAAGATTCCATTCTTTAATTAAGAGACTTGCAGGCCAACAAAAAACTTTATCTCACCAATCATGGACATCTCAAATTCTTGCTACATTTTTTTCTGCAAAGCTTCTGCTCATCTCATCAACTCCCTCAAAGATGATGTCATCTACAAAGATCTCAACAATTAGGTGTTTTCCTTCAGCTCCACTCTTCATATACAGGTTACTGTTATCACTGGTTCTTTTGAACCCTATTCTTAACAGATATGAGTGTAACCTCTCATACCAAGCTCTTAGTGCTTGTTTCAGCCCATACAGAGCCTTCTGCAACCTGCATGCCATATTCCTCCCATCTTTAGATGCAAACCCTTTCGGTTGCTCTATGTATACTTCTTCCTCTAACACCCCATTTAAGAATGCCGATTTGACATCCATTTGGTATACTTTAAACCTTTTATAATCAGCATAGGCCAACAAAATTGTGACCCCTTCCAGCCTAGCCACCAGTGCGAAGGTTTCTCCATAGTCCAAACCTTGTTCTTGAGCATGTCCCTTACAAAGCAATCTAGCTTTGTTTCTAACCACTTTACCGGTTTCATCCATTTTATTTCTAAACACCCACTTGGTTCCTATTACATTTTTGTTTTCCGATCTGGGCACTAGAGTCCATGTATCATTTTTCTCAATTTGCTCCAGTTCTTCTTCCATGGCTTTGACCCAGTCATCATGTTTTAGAGCCTCCTTTTTTGTTTTGGGCTAAAAAATGGAGAGCATACACCCATTCTCTCTTGCTCTTCTTTAGGTTAGAACTCCTACATCCTTGTCATCAATGATATTTTCTATAGAGTGATTATTTCTGACATATTTGGCCAATACTAGTTCACTCCTCATAGCTTCTTCTACCGGTTATGCAGGTTCTACTTCACAAGCTTCTTCATTAGCCACTTCAACAATATCTTCTTCAATAGGTTCCACCGGTACATTGTACTCGAACCCTTTATAGTCTTCCAGTTCACTCTTATTGTCTTGTTCATTTTTCTTAGAGTACTCATCTACTGTGACATTTGCACTTTCCCCAATCTTGTTGGTCCATTTGTTTAAACACCGGTATGCCTTTCTCTTTGTTGAGTAACCTAAGAAGGTTTCTTCATCACTCTTGGGATCAAATCTTCCAGTGTACTCATCCCTCTTGATATAGCACCTGCTTCCAAATACTTTGAAATAACAAACATTAGGTGAGTATCCAGTCCATAATTCATAGGGAGTTTTATTTGTCCCTTTCTTTACTTGTATCCAGTTCAAAGTATATACAACAATGCTTATTGCTTCTCTCTAGAAGATATGTGGGATGTCCTTCTGTATCATCAGAGTTCTTGCATAATCAATAAGAGTTTTGTTTCTTCTTTCAACAACTCCATTCTGGTGAGGTATTCTAGGTGCAGACATTTGTGTCATAATCCCCTGTTCCTCATAGTAATTCATGAACTCTTGAGAGGTGAACTCTCCTCTATCTAATCTCAGACACTTCAGATTCTTACCGGTTCCTCTTTCTACTCGAGCCTTAAACACCTTAAACATGTGAAAGGATTCAGATTTTTCCTTCAAGAATACAACCCACATCATGCTTGAGAAGTCATCCATCAACAACATAAAATACTGATCTCCATAGAAACTCTTGGTTCTCATGGGACCACACAGGTCTGTGTGAACTAAGTCCAGCAAATTTTCAGATGAGAAATTTTTACTACTGAAACTAGACCTGGTCAACTTTCCTAGTTGACACTCTTTGCACATAGCATTTTCAGGTTTTACTATGTCAGGCATACCTCTGACAGATTTTACCTTACTGACTTTTTCTATACTATCAAAGTTAACATGACACAATATTTTGTGCCACATCTAGCTATCTTCAACCTTAGCCACTAGACAATTACCTATGGTGGTGTCTAGATGAAATAAATTGCCTCTTGACTATTTACCAGTGGCAATCGGACTTCCCGATTTGTCATTTATTTTACATATTCCTTCATTGAACTCTAACTGGTAACCCTTGTTGTTAAGTTGTGCAACAATTAACAAACTATATTTTAATCCTTCTACCCAATAGACATCATCACAATTTGTCTTATCATTCAAGGCTATAGACCCCTTACTTTTTACTCCATAAGGGGCATCATTTTTTAATCTCACAGTTCCTCCATTGCAGTCCTCCATGCTAAGGAATTTGTTCCTATCACCAGTTATGTGGTGAGTGCAACCATTGTTGATCACCCATTCTCCACACTGGTTTGTGCTAGAAATCAATGTCATATCTCCTTCCTCTATGCTATCCTCCTTGACAACCACAAATTCAATGCCATCTCCATCAGATCCCTCTGATTCTTCATCAGCGACTCCTTCTTCTGCAAGATAAAATTTCTTCTTTCTCTTGTCCCTGTAACTTCTAAAATTATCCTTCATGTCTCTATCATTGTCAGGACATCTTGAAGCAATATGACCTATCTTATTATAGGAGAAGCACTTTAAGGGTAGTTTACCTTTGTATTTTCCTTTACCTCTTGGCAATCTTCTTTCCAATAGAGCTTCAATTTCATCTTTCTCTTGTTCCTCAGATAGCAGATTGTCACTTCATGGGAATGACTAGTTCTTGTAGTAAAACTACTACTGGTTTCTTTCCTTCTCCTTGTTGGTTCATGCATCATGGATGCTTTGAAAGAAACATCAATCTTTGGTACACTGCTTTCATAATTGCTCAACTAAAATGTAGTCAACTTACTGACTAGTGAGTCAAGAGTTACATTGACTATTCCCAAGGATTTGAGTTCCTGGATAGCAGAGACCCTTATTGCATATTGTGGTAGCAAGGGTCTTAGGATTTTTCTAACCACATCCTCCTCCTAAATTCCTCCAACACTTTTAATGGAGTTTACTACATCCTTTATCCTCTTGCTATACTTCTCTATGTTTTCTCCTTCCTGCATCCTCATCTCGTCATATTTTCCTCTCAGGCTGTCTACTTTGGCCTTTTGAACATGAGGATCTCCCCCATAGACTGTCTTTAGCTTATTCCACATCTAAAAATCTATTTTCAAATCTTGTACCTTAGCAAATTCATTATTTGAAAGTGTGCTAACAATCAGATCCATAGCAACAGTATTAGCTTGCCTTTCCTTGATCTGGTTCGAAGTATTATTCCTTGTAGGTTCATTGTACTCTGTGATCACATTATTCCAGTAGTGTTCACCTAGGGATCTTAAATAGAGTTTCATTCTTCCACACCATAAGGTGTAATTCTCCTTAGAGAACTTAGGACCCTCCTTATGCATCATCTTGGATCTCTCCCTAAGTCGATTAGGCTTCTTCTAATTCTAGGGACCCAAAGCTTTGATACCAATTATTATTCCCAATCGGTGCTGAGAGGGGAGGGGTGAATCAACACTAAATCAAATTTTCACAATTTTCCTTTTAACTTAAATCTGCATTCATCTAGAATCCAACAATATACTTAATCATTGAAGTAAAATATGTAAGCATGAAAAGTTGATAGTGACACCAAGCAGTTATCTCATGGAAACCCAAATGAGAGAAAACCATTGTATGAGTAGGAACTCATAAAATTTTTACTCTTCTGAAGTACGTCTGGTTAAGAGCCATCCCTTTTAGGAGATTAAAAAGACACTATTAGGTGCCACCCGATTAAGGGTTTTTTGTTCCAAGTTAGTTAGTGCCTTTACCCTGTTAAGAGTATCTTGATTAAAGGACTTAGAACATCAATTAAGATGTCACCCAGTTAAGGGATTTTACAATAGGAACCTATTAAAGTCCACTCGGTTAAGGGATTTATGTTGCAGTGGTTAGAAAGAAAGAAATAGATGATCTACTGAATTAGCTACTGGTAGCTTGATCAGATCTCAATATGCATCACACTCAATACACACCGGTTGTGTCTTCTCTGCACAACCCAGATTTTCTTTTTACACTTTCAGCTCTTCAATTAGTTGGTCATGTATCTCTCAGCAGTGCACTCTTTCGGTCCTTTGACCTTCGAATCTGCACTCTATCGGTCCTCTATCCTTCGACTCTGCACTTAGCCAGTTCTCTATCCTTTGGCTCTGTACTTAGCTGAGCTACCTCAAACACACTTTACTTTGCTAACACCTCTTAGCACTTCCTCTCTCTTTTCTCTTCACCTTGGATGGCCTTCAACAAGATTTTCTTGTTTCAAATTTCATGATGAATTTTTTTTTGAATGAACTCAAGAATGCTTTATACATATCTACCGACACTTTCAGGCATTCCCTCAATCAAAGAAATCATGGATTTTGGAAGATTTCAAATTCAAAATTTCCCTCTCTTTCTCTGTGCACCTTACAACAATTCTGTCAAGTGTTCAACAACTTTTTCCACCGCATCTCCCAAAGATAGAAACTTCTAAGTCATGTTCAATCATATAAGCATGAACCAGAAAATCCACATGCAATCATGCTTGACTGCATGATAACTGCAAGTTGACCTTACCAACATGTGATTTGGAGTAGACACAAGCTCACCAACTCATCCTTTGCCACCGCAACTAAATAACCGATCACCGCTCTAAGATTTATGGTGATTACCTAGCCTCCTTCTATCATATCGGTGTACCAGTATGCCACTGCACTTCTATATTACTGGTTCATCCTTTAATTTCCAATTTGTTGTGTTAGGATCAAGTCTCTTCCCTTGTTTTCCAATGAGTTACTAGTTTGGATACAACTTGAATTTTTCTTGCCTGAGTCACCTTTTGTGACTTCATCATCATCAAAGTGACCGATCTTCCCGAATGATAGACTAGTTTGCTTTCTATCTTTCCTTGAGTTGATTGAATCTTTGATCATTCAATACCAATATTGTTTCCATGTATTGTAAGTCATCAATTTTTCTTACTGAAACAACAACACCACTCTACCTATACCACTTCACCAGTTAGTGTCTTCACCAATAAGTGTTGGACATCAATGAAAAATCTTAGCACATACATCGGTTCTCTGGATTGACCAGTTTTGACAATGGCAACAATCCAACAATATTCCATCTTGCATTGATTTCAGTACTTATTATGATGATGATATGATAAATTTATACATTGTTGGGATCCAAGAACACTGAGAGGTGGGGGGGGGGGGGGGTGAATCAGTGTTCTATTAGAATGAACAGTTTTTAACTTTCTAGATCATGCATATATATAACGGTAAACAAATAAACATATCAAAAGAAGGAAATAAACCATCCACATAAATGAACACCATAACACACAGAGTTTATACGTGGAAAACCTCAATGAGGAAAAACCACAGTGGGATTTGTGACCCACAATATTAGTTCACTGGCCATATGAAAAGATATTACATATAATAGGGGCCTGCACTTGAAGGAAGGCACACTTCCTAGAGCATACTTCTCATCACTAAAGATCCTCACTGACTACAAGCTTTCTACCAAAGTAAATTACTGAAAATGAACTCAAGAATGCATCTACTATGCCAAATAGAGTTCTGGTTCTAGTTCTTCTCTGTATCAATTCATAAACTCTAAACTACTACTAGTATCTCTTCTCCTCCAAGAATGCTTTCCAAGATATCTATACATCATTTCATGATATACTACTCGCATACAAAATGATCTTCATACATATATTTTACATCATATAGTTCTACTATATTCTCCTATATCCACACATTTCATCTATCTTGATTCCTTACAAAAATAACCTAGCAGACTGACCTATATACCTATTACAAATGATATGCTTATGTCGGCTTACAATACATTTACAAAAATGTCGGCCTTGACAATAATAATTACAAAATGATTTAAGTAAATCCTCCTTGATGTTGGCTTCCAAATAAGTATTGATGTCGATGTCGGTGTAGCCCTGAATGCTCCAAACTGGTATCTACCGGTATATGCCTCCTAGTGTCATTTTATGACTTCCATCATATCTTGTTGCTATCAATGAAAACAAAATGAATCTAATGAGTGTCAATTTCCAATAATCTCCCCCTTTGGCATTGATGGCAACACTCATGTGAAAAATGGATTCCCTGCCGATATGCTCCCCCTAAGCAATATACTCCATATGAAATGTGTTTCCCTAATATTTTTCACATATGAACATACTCCCCCTTTAACATTAATGCCAAAGATGAGTGAAAGAATTGAAAGAATAAAATAATACTATTGGTTTCACTGGACCTTAGTCATCTTCAGGATTTCTGGGTATGTCTTTGAAATAACTGAATATATGTATCCCAACCAGATTTGAAAGTATCAGAATAGATGCAAGTCCACTTAGTAAGTGGGCAAGTGTTTCTTTCTCTTGGATATCTTCCAATGTGGGTTTAGCTATCATATCCATGCACTCTTTCTTGTGAACACCCAATGAATCTAGTCTAGGACTTACCAATCCTCTTAGATTTCTTGCTCTTCTCATGATTTTATCTATCTCCTTCTCAAAAGAAAAAAATTAGTTCTCCAAGGATTAAATTTGTCCATCAATAGATGTGGTTAGTGTAGTCAATCCATCAAAAGAGTTAGCAATTTTAGCCATCTTATCATATAACTCCTTCAATCTGCTATCTACATTTGCTGTAAGAATTTTTATGTTACAAAACACTTTGTAAATATTTGTACATTGTTTTAAACAAACCTCAATAGAGATAAGTTTGTCAATTTTCTTCTTCCTTGTTTCTATAAGCTGATCAAAAGTTGTTCTTTTTGCTGCTGTGAAATTGTCCAAAGCCTGTCGGTCTGCAATTTTCCTCAGAGATTGAAAATTGTTGGATATGTGCTTTGTTAGAGTCTTGATCTTATCGGAAGGGCTTGCTCCATCTTCAATCTGATAGTCAAGTAATAATCTATGCAACACAGAGACTGATTGATCAATTAATCTTTTATCTACAGTACCTTCCTTGAATAATTTCTGAGTAGCCATAATCATTAATTCAGTTGGACTCAACTCAGAGACTGATTTCTTCTCAACCTGAGAAGTGTCAATTGCCAAAACCTTTGCCAGGGAATTAGTTTTACTTTCTGGTATGGACTTAGTGGCTTTTACCTTATCCATCTCAACCTCTATTGTACTGGTGGAGTATTATCCACAAAATTTCCAGTGTCATGTACATTGCCTTGCTAAAAAATGTTATGTGCTAGTACAGACTGTACATTCTCCTTAGTTTCCAGTTGTGTTTGAGTATCTATAGTTACTGCCGGTTGTGTCAAAATTGGAGTTGAACTGCCCAAAATACCTTTCCCTTTTGATTTGTCAGGAATAGTGGAAGTGGTTTCCCTTGCAAATTCTTCTTGAGATGTGAGAAAGTCTGGGTTTTTCTGAAAGAATTTGGTCCATCCTTCACTTGTCTCATTTACCACCTCATTTACTCTCCCCATCATAAGGCTTATTTGTCGGTATTTACTACTAAAGATTGTCCTATTGGCAGTGTCTATACATCTTTTCATTTCCTCATTATTTACAGTACCACACAATTCCAAACGTGCTACTTCTTTGATCTCCCTATCTCTCTTGACAACGCCAAGTCTCCTAGCCTCAAGTTTATTATACAAGGATAAAGGTATCTCCTTCAAAATTTCAATTAAGGTTTTCTTATAAATGTCTATATACAACAAAATAGCCTCTTCTAATTTACTTTTCTCATTCTCTTCTAAATCTTCATAATACTCTGATATATTTTTCAATATTCCATCTTTTGTAATTTCATCAATAAGCTCAGCACAACATTGTGGTCTTACCGGTTCCAGTATCATTGATAAGTTGAGACTTTGTCATGTTTTTATCATCATAACTCTTAAGTTTTTGACATCTTTTGGTTTGCATAGTAGTAGTGATGTATTGTAAATTGACTATATGTATTCCATGTGTTAAACCTGAACTTATGAAATCATGTTTGAACTTTGTCGGTCTATTCCTGCAGCCATGTGATTTGTTCCTATTGCCATGCAGATTATTTAGGGTAATATCATATGTGAATTAAAAGATGTGTTAATTAAATAAAATGTGTAATATGTCCTTGTATGTTGTTTTTGTTGCAGTGCAGGTAATAAATGATGTCGCGGTGGATATTCTCCTTTCGCGCTTGATGAAGGAAAGATTACGTAAGAGATAACTGAAGATCAAACTGAAGAGGAGTTGAGCAAGCGCAAGGTACAACATAGGCGGAGTAGTCAAGCGACACTACCAAAGTTTAACTTTAGTGGGCATTGAATTTACAAACACCACCATGGCATGCAAAGACTGTGGTTCAGTTTAGATCCACGTTTCCTACAGCCAAACTCTAGTTATCTTATTTATCAATCAATCATCCGCCTCTTCTTCTGGGCATGATTTGTGTTGTCTATTGTAGTTGTATACACATAAAAATGGATATGAGCAATTAAATAAATATTTTATATCTATTTAATAATTATTCTTCTATTAAATAGTTTATTTGAAAAGATTAATTTATTTAATTCATTTTCGTGTCTTTCTATTAATTAATTTAATTAATTATTTATTAATTAATTCATCTATCTTATTCTTCTAATTAATTAAATATCTAATATTTAATTATCTTCTCCAAACAATTAAATATCTAATATTTAATAGTTATTCTCCTATCCTATAGTCTCAAATATTAAATAATTTCTTAAATTATTTAATCTTTCTTTTCTAACTCACCCTCCTTCTCCACTTCATCTTCCCTTTGCCAACTCATCAAACATGTGGCTAAGGAAATTAATATTTCTTAAATATTAATTTATCATTTATCTTCAACTTCCAAATTAATGAATATTATGTACGTACACATATTTCATAACCATTTCCTATATTCTCTCCAACACCCCTACATCTTAGGAAGGACTTGAGTCCACTTGTCCTCTCATGCCTAAATCTTCTCCAACCATCCCTAGATTCCCTTAGTCAGCAACCCAGTCAAGGTGAGATGAGTGACACTTATCTTCTCCTTCCCCCTTTCTCTCAACCTTCACCTTTGCTCATAGCCATTCAAATCTGCAGATCTAATCAAGACCATTGATCTGAGCCACATCATCTAATCCTCTCAAGGTCTATAAAATCAAGAGTTTCAGTTGAGAGAGAGTTAATCTTCAAATCAATCATATGCATTCGTGAGTTTTTGAAGCAAATAGCAAATAGTAATAGCAATAGCAATTATCATATAGCATCATAGCATAATCATTTTTAGCATAATCATGTAGTATTGCATATCATAATATCACCTAACTACAAGTTATCAGTCCATTCTTCATATGCCATCTTGGAAGCTAGTAGTGCATTATTTGAGAGCACATCATCTGCAACTAGGAATAGTGGAGTTAGGACATAGTAAGACATAAATCATGAAGGTAATGTTGATGTTTTTATTTCATATATATTTCATGTGGTTTCATTGGTTGAATTTGGATTTTCTGTAGTATTTTCATTTGTATTTTGTGAAAATAACTTATTGCAGGTAACATTTCTGAGGATGAAATTCAAGTTGACACATTTTGGTGCCCAGCCTGGGGCTCATAGACCTCGAATATACCTTTAAAAATCTTGCAAATAGTAAAATTAATGCATTTGTAATGCAGATTCATGCATGTGTGAATTCTGACAACACTTTTGTTCTGCAGGTTAGCACATTTGCATCTTAGGTTAGCGCATTTGCCTTCTAGGTTAGCACATGAGAATTTTAGGTTAGCGCTTTTGTCTTAAAGTTTGCACATTTGCATTATAGGTTCATGCATTTGTGTCCTAGGTTAGTGCATTTGTCAAAGAAATCACGCTTTTGTATCCACGGAGCAACGCTTTTGCAGCGTATGTTAGCACTTTTGACCTAAAGGTTAGCGCTTTTGAGCAAAAAGATAGCGCATGTGTTAAACTAGTGCTTCTGTTTATAAACTAACAAAATTCCTTGTAGGTCTGAATGTCCAAGAAATCAGATTTTTCAGACTACTAACATGCATGTGCAGGATGGTGTTTAAGGCAAATTTTATGCATTTCCTCATCTAGTTAATTAAAAGTCTTATTTTGGGAAGTAATATATCATATTTTGTTCATTTAATCTAACTAAGAGGGCAAATTGATAGCATGCAACTTGCATTTTTAATATTTTCTCTAAAATAGTTGCACATAGACTTTTAAGAGGGCTAAAATAAACACCATGCTTATTAGAGTAACATCTCCAAATAGGACTTAGCCAACAATTACTTTGAAAAGGTTAAAAATAACACTTGTATTCTGTGTCTTGAAAGTGGTAGGTATATGCTCTCCCCTTAATTGGGTGACCAAAAAGCCAAACCCACTCTTTTACCCTTTCTTTACTTTCAAGCAATTAAAATCTTTTAGAGGGCCTGCCTTCCCAAGCTGCCTTGAGGGGGCCAGTGAGAGGGGAATGACCTAAAGTGGAAATGGACTAATACCAAGTCCTTCCAATCCACTATAAATAAATCATGTTTGTGATGAAAGTCCCAAAAAACATGTGCTGATAAGTTCATACCGACACTATGCTTCCCCATAAACCCTATGGAGTGTAACCTCTATAGGTTGGGAACCTTCTATATTTACAGAGCTAAAAGTGTCGCATATATGGCCACATGACCAGAAACCTTTACTAAAAACCACTTGTACTAGTTGTCAAAATCCTTCTAGTTGTTGGTGTAGGAGGTCGGACCTCTGAAGTGGCTCACATACATACGGTTCCTAGTAGAGATATAAAGTTTTCCATGGGGAGTTTTCATGGAAACTGGTGCTTGGTTGCCCCAAAAAAGTGAGTGCTGAGGGTAGAGCCAGTCGGGTCGAGCATCTAAATATCCAATTTGAATAACGTAGCCTCGGGGGAAACCCCACGTGAGATTCAACAACTATTGTCTTAGCCTGCCATAGGGATTGTACTTGATTGTGCATTTTGTTTATTAAACATTGTGTCTTTTATGTCTATAACATGTTCCAAATGGTCAAAAATTGAAGAAAATTATCATCTACAAGAGAGCAAAAATCCAACAAATTACTGAAAAAGTGTGATCAAAAGGGTAATACAAAAAGCTTTCCAACACTTGAAATACCAGATCAAAAGCAAAGTGTTAAAAAAATCAATATCAAAATAATTCTTGAAGTAGGTTTGTCTCTAAACCATCACGTATTTTCAAACTAGCTCAAACAACTAGGTCACTAATCCAACAGGTTATTCCCAAAAGGTTCTATAAACATCAACATTCAACAAGCTATTGATTCAAACATCTTAAGTGCAAAAAAATCAACATCCTTGTCAAGTTTCTCATTAGGATAATCAAATCCTCTATCACGAAGCTTGATCAATCTATACTAGGTTCCTAATCTTGGACATATGTTTCCTATTTTGAACCTAGGTTATATCAAAACCAGAATCACACCAACATTGGAATCAAACAAACTTGTGAATTGCCAAATGCTTATATGACTTTTAAGTATCACCCTAAGAAAAGAAAACCCAGTTATAAAGCTACTTAGAAAAGGATAAGATTCTTGTAGATCAATCGCAAGATCTTATTAAAATATAGGACATTCCTACACCGTTTACATCACTACTTACGTGGTTGTGGTACAAAATTTGACGGTGAAATTTTGCAAAGACGTGCTTTTCAACAAAGAGATGCTTTATCACAATGAACAAACAATAGCAATAAAATCAACAAAGCATATATTCCTAAACCAATAATCACTTATTGATTTTGTCCATTGGAAATTTCAACAACTTGGAAATAAGCACATGCCAGTTTGGACTTGATCCCAACACGAACAACTTAGAAAACAACAACAAATGGAGGAAGAAGATACTCATGTATTCCAAACTTTTGGATTTACTTTTGTTGACAAAGAAACAGTCAATAGCACCATTCGAGACCTTGAGCAAGATTTCAAATTTGATAGGCTAATGGAAAAATTGTTGGCAAAACAATAAGAAAAATATCTCTTGATGCTGGCAAAATCTGGAGCTAAAATACCACAAGAATTTAACATAGAAAGCTTGAAACAAGGTGTGGAGGAAAGTAACACCCAAAACATAGATGGGCTAAATAAAAAAGATGTGAACAAAGAAAGCAATGAAGAAAAAAGGAAAGAAAGGGATGACAAAAGAAAAGAGTGTAGTGATAAGAGAACTCATGAGGAAACAAGGAAAACTATGTGGATAATCCATTGTCAAACCTTACTCAACAAATACAAACTCTACAACAACAGATACAAGACATGCAAAATGGGACAAGCTCCAAGAAGTATTCATTAGAAGATATATGCCCATATCCTTTTGATAAAAATCTAAATATGATACCATTTCCACAACATTGCGAGATTCCTAAATATGACAAATACGATGGAAGATCTGATCCTCAAGATCACATTAAGGAGTTTTGTACTATGAGCATAGAATTTGCTCATGATGAAACTTACCTTATGCATCTTTTTCCTAGGAGTTTAAATGGACAATCAATGGAGTGGTTTTCAAGATTACCATCCGGAATCAAATCCTTTGAAGAACTTGTGAATAGGTTTATTTCACAATATTCCTACAATATAAGGAATGAAATAACAATGTTGGATCTTTGCAATGTTAAACAAAAGAATGGTGAATCCTTTATGATTTTCTTACAATGATGGAAACACATGTTTAATAGGTATCCCCAAGATGTACCTGATCAAGAAAAAATGGACATATTAATTGATAATCTTATCAGTGAAATGAGTTACCGACCAAGGATACAATGTCCTCCCTCTTTTGCCAAAATGATCAAGAATGGTCTGAAAATAGAGAACGCAATGGTAAAGAAAGGAGAACTAAAAATTTACAATAATTCATACAACAAAAATGACAAACCCAAGTTTTGGTCAAAGAATAGGAATGTCAGTAATGAAGGGAATGACGATAATAACACTACAAAACAACAACAACCAATTTTTAATCTATCAAGTCAAAACCCAAGCAATAACAATCCAAAAAACAATAAAGCCAAGTCCTTTTTCTCCAATCCTCAGAGGAAATTCACAAACATTGGAGAATCTTTGGAATCAGCTCTAAAAACTCTGCTTGCCAACAAATTAATTATTTTACCAGAAGCAAGAAGTTATGAACCACCAGTCAAGACAAATTGGTGGAATGACGATCATTTTTGCAATTACCATCAGAATAAAGGACACCTAACAAATGATTGTTAGAGATTAAAACACCTTATCCAAGATCTAATTGATAAAGGAACCATCACAATGGATAGACATAAGAAAAACAAATCACACTTAGCATTCAAAACTCCACTTCCGAACTATGACAAAGGTGAATCGTCCCAATTAAAAGATGCCAAAGGAAAAGACAAGGTGAATTACACTTATACATATGATGATATGGTAAATGTGATCATTGTTAACAAAAATTCATCTTCAAAACCAATCAATGTTATCATGAGAAGAAAAGCAAAGGTTAACTTTCCAGGTATAGCAAAAGACCCAACACCCAATCCACAACAATACAATTTAGTAGAGCAATTACAAAGAATACCTGCTCAAATATCAATTCTGGAACTTCTCAAGGTTTCACCTATACATAAGGAAATTTTGGAGAAATCTTTAGTGGAAACAATAGTTTCAAAAGATTTGGATGTAGATCAGTTCCAAAACATGGTAGGACACCTTATAGCTCCTCATTGCTTATCATTTTCTAAAAATGATGATGCATCCTTACAACATCCTCACAACGCTCCCTTACATGTTGAAGTCTCCCTTAATAAAACTCATGTTAAATGTGTACTCATAGATGGAGGAGCTGGCTTAAACATTTGTGCATTAAGTTTGATAAAAGCTTTGGGATATTTAGAGAATGCAGTAGACCCCAAAAATAAAATAACCATCAAGGCTTATGATGAAGCAGAACGTTCTTCTAAAGGAACTGTTGTACTACCAATAAGAATAGGACCCATGGAAAAGGATATGTTGTGTCAGGTTTTAGATTTGAACCTGTCTTACAACATTTTTCTAGGAAGATCATGGATTTACAAAGATGCAAGTAGTTCCTTCTACATATCATCAATGTGTGAAATTTCCTCATGAAGGAAAAGAGATCACTATAATTGCAGATTCTAGTCAATATTGCAATTATTTGAAGCCCACACAAGATACAAGAGTTCCACATAACAAGGAATCATTATATCCTACCAAAGAAATTCAAGCAAAGTTATGGGAAACTTTTGAAGAAAAGCTGATGAAGGAATGGGAAAGTATTCTTTGATTAATTTTCCACTTTCCCCTAAATCATATGGTAAGCCTACAGATATTCAATCAAAGCCATCAGAAAGATCAAAACATATGTTTAAAGGAACATTTGTTAGTGCTGGAACTCTTGAAGACAAAGACATTCTAGGGTTGGTTGTACAAGGATGAAGATAAAACTATAGCAACCGCAAAAAAAGTCAATATTCCCATAAAACAATATGGCAAAGGATACAAAATCATGCAAAAGATGGGATATGGAGGGAAAGGACCAATTGGTAAGCAACATCAAGGTATTTCAAAACCTATTTGTCTGCACTCACAATCCACAGAAGATAAATCCGGGCTGGGATATCTAAAGTCTAATCAAAAGCAACATAATCATCCACAACAAAAGTGGAAAAAGAAATCAGTTTCTAAATAAGAAAATTGGCAAGATAAGCTACATCAAGTGGCTGAAATAGTAACCAATAAACAAAAGAAGCAAGAAAAACATGAAAAGAAAGAGGAGGAGATTACCATCCAAGGTGAAGAAAAATCTTGTCAACAAGTTGTGAAAATACAAACAAATGCAAAATCTGAACAAGATATTCCAGAGGTAGTAAAAATAGAGATGGCAGAAATCAGAGAACTTTTTGTACCATACAACATTCCAACATAGTATAGTGGAGTAATCTTAGATCAGGATTCAGAGACATATTCCAATGAGTATTAATAGGGTCCAGATGTCTTATCTACTACATCAAGTAAAGAACACAATGAAGACCAAACAACTATCACGAAAGAAGATTTGTCTATTGCAAAACAAAAGATGAAGTTAGAAAGAAGACAAGAGAAACTCAGAATTCAGAGAAAAGAGGCGTATGCAAAAATAAAAGGGAATGATAAAGACAAAGAAGTAATGCCACAAGAAGCACAAACAAAGATCAGATATGGCTGAACCACAAAAGAATTAAGAGATAGTGAAGTTGGATTGACTATTAGTCCAGAAGAAGTTGAGTTTGAAAGGAGACAAAATCTATTAAAAGAATCCTCTTTATCATGTGCACAAGTATGTCAACTTCTAAATGCAAATGAGGTCAATCAAGAAGGAATTTGAAGTATTAAAGATGTGTGTATTGATATAATCCATTCATTTAAGGGACAAACATTAGTTGAAGAACCACTTGAGTGTGAACTACACAATGCTAATATTGATTTTATTAAGACTAATTTGGAAATGCTTGAGACAGACCATTCTCAAAAACATTTAATCTATGACAATACCTATTCTATGCCAAGCTATGATCATTATGTCATGAATGTTGAAACACCTAATGATGATAGTGATTATGATTTAACCCTTCTTCATCCCGAACTAATTGATTGGGATAATTTAGACAACCCCAAACTGAATGTCTTTTCTAATGATAATGACTTAGCCATGTACCTTAACGTTATTGAACCCATCCATCCTAAGATATCTTCCATTGCAGAATCAAGTGATGTTTCTCATAGTTAGGAAAATGCCAAACTTTCCATTCGCAAAAGCAAAATAAAACAAGGAAAGAGACCTATTGTTGAAAACCATTTCATGGCAACATTAGATCAATCAAAAGAGAAAATAAAGGATGTATCTGATGGTGAAAACCTCTTTGAGGTGCCAGAAGATAGAAATTTTGACATTCTTCCTGCATATTTTCAAGAGAGATCTGCTATCCTGATAGAACCAACAGAAGTAGTAAACATTGGTACATCAAAGGATACTAAAATACTTCATTTTTCTACCTCATTGTTAGAAAAAGAGAGGAAAGAATACATGGAATTCTTTAAGAAAAGGCAAATGAATTTTGCTTGGTCTTATGCAGATATGCTAGGAATTAATCCAAATCTTATCATGCATCATCTTAATGTGGATTTAAAAGTAAAACCCGTCAAGCAAAAGCTAAGAAAGATGCATCCGCACATTACTCTTCTTGTAAAAACCAAGCTAAAGAAACTATTAGAAGTGGGTTTTATAAGACTAGTTGCTTATCCAGAATGGGTTTCAAGTATTGTACCAGTATCAAAACCAGATAAAAGTATAAGGGTCTATTCATATTTTAGAGATCTAAATAAAGCATGTCCAAAAGATGATTTCCCTCGACCAAACATTGATATCATAGTGGACTTATCAACAGGACATGAGATGTTTTCATTAATGGATGGCTTCTTAGGATATAATCAAATAAGAATTGCACCTGAAGATCAAGAGAAGACAACTTTTACATGTGCATGGGGAACATATTACTGGAATGTTATGCCATTTGGGCTTAAGAATGCATGAGTGACTTATCAAAGGGCTATGATGACAATTTTCCATGATATGATGCATACATTTTTGGAAGATTATGTCGATGACATACTTGCAAAATATCACACAAGAAAAGAAGATTTGAACATTTTAAGCAAGATTTTTGACAGGCTGGAAAGATATCAATTGAGATTAAATCCAAATAAATGTGCATTTGGGGTAACCTCTGGAAAGCTCCTTGGGTACATTATATTAGCTCGTGGCATTGAAGTAGATCCTGTGAAAGTCAAAGCTATCATGGAGATGGAGTCACCTAAGAACATAAGTCAATTGTGATCTTTACAAGGAAGATTGCAATCAATTAGGAGATTTGTTCTCAGTTGGCCGATAGATGTCTTCCATTTACCCATCTTCTACATAAAAATGTTCCATTCAAATGGGATCTAAAATGTGAAGAAGCTTTCTTGCAAATAAAAGAATATCTTATGAGTCCTCCAGTACTGATATCACTAACCAAAGGGAAACCATTGTTACTTTATGTCTCTGCAACAAGTGTATCATTAGGCGCTCTCCTAGCTCAACAGGATGATGAAGGAAAAGAAAGAGAACTTTATTATATCAGCAGAACACTTGTTGGCTATGAATTACATTATTCCTCAATCGAAAAGATATGTCTAACAGTTGTATTTGCAACTCAGAAGCTACGACATTATATGTTGATTCATTCCGTAAAACTTATAGCAAAGATAGATCCTCTAAAATATCTATTGAGCAAGTCAATATTGACAGGGATACTAGCCAAATGGGTCATGATAATGAGTGAATTTTCCATAGAATATGTTGACTAGAAATCTATCAAGGGACAAGTCATTGCTGATCAATTGGCTGATGCACCTTTACAAAATGATATGCCTTTGCACATTGAATTTCCTGATGCAGACATCTTGATAGTAAGTACAAAATTTTGGGAATTGTACTTTGATGGTTCTTATACCCAATATGGATCAGGCACAGGAATCTTTTTCATCACACCTCAAGGACACACAATTTTGAAATCATATAGACTGTGGTTTCCAAGCACCAATAATACTGTAGAGTATGAAGCATTGGCTATAGGGCTTAAAATGGCCATTGAGTGGAATGTCAAAGAACTCCATGTCTATGGTGATTCACAACTTATCATTAATCAAATAAATGATGAATATCAAACAAAGGATGATAAGCTTATACCATACAAACAACTAGTGGAGGAGTTTAAAGGACACTTTAAAGAAATCACATTCACCCAGATTCCCAGAAATGAGAATAAAGAAGCAGATGCAATGGCTACAATAATAGCTCTCTTGCAAAATAAGGAGAATCAACAACATTACAAATTTCTTGTGGAAGATATCTTAATCCCTACCATTCAATCCCAACATACCTATCAAATTTGCCATATATCAGGAACCAGTCAATCCTTATACGGTCAAACCTAAAAATATTTGAAAGATCATATCCTTCCTCTCGAATTATCTCGTAATCAGAGACAAAATTTTATTCGTCAGTCCTCTCACTATACTATTATTGCTGATATCCTATATAGGCATGGTCTAGATGGTACTTTGTTGAGATGTCTTGAAAAAGATGAATCTGAGAGAGTTCTTAATGACATTCATGCAGGTATTTGTGGGACACACTCAAGTGGTTTAACATTGGCTAAGAAACTTCTTCGTATGGGTTACTTTTGGCCTACTATGGAAAGAGATTCATTCACGTATGTTATAAAATGTAAACAATGTTAGATCCATGGAAATCTCATTCATGTGCTAGCACAAGAGTTATATCCTATGACAGGATCATGGCCATTTTCACAATGGGGCCTTGATTTGGTAGGAAAGATCAATCCCTCATCTTCTAATGGACATAAGTTTATTTTGATTTCTACTGAATATTTTACTAAGTGGATTGAAGCACTACCTTTAACAATAGTGATGGGAAAAAAATATCATCATTCATTTTGAATTACATAATCTGTCGCTATGGAGTTCCTATGACCATTATCACTGATAATGGAAGACCATTCAAAAATCAAGATGTGAAAGAGCTACCTGAACAGTTTCATATCCAAAATAGGTTCTCTACTCCATATTATCCATAAGGTAATGGTCAAGCTGAGGCATCAAACAAAACTATCTTGAAAATCTTGATGAAAACAGTCAATGAAGCTAGAAAGGACTGACACATTTAGCTTAATCCTGCTCTTTGGGCATACCAAACTAGCGTCTGCACTCCAATAGGGGAAACTCCATATTGTTTGGTCTATGGATTAGAAGCTATATTACCTATAGAAGTAGAGATACCTTCTCTACGAGTTTCCTTGCATGGTCTTATACCAGAAGAAGAACAACGAGTCTTTCGACTCCAGGAACTAGAACTGATTCAGGAACGTCACCACAATGCAACAAAAGATTTGAAAGTATACCAAAAAAGAATAGCAAGAAGCTATAACCACAAAGTCAAGCCACATATTTTCCAGAGTGGAGATATAGTTCTAAGGGAGAATCCAAGAAATCAACAAGACTGGGAAAAGAAGGGAAAATTTGAACCAAATTGGCTAGGACCTTTTGTCATAGTAGCAACTTATGGATCAGGAGCATACAAGTTATCCACCCTTGAAGGCGATTGGTTTGATGAACCTATCAATTCTATCCATCTCAAGAAATTCTTTGCTTGAGATATAAAGTCCTTAAAAAAAAATCAATAAAAAGCATATAAAATCCAAAAAATGCAATAAATTTAGATGGTGAAAACCTGGTAAATAGGTGCTATCGAAAAAGTAAGTTCCTCCATCTATGAGATCTCTTTGCGCACCTATTCTACTCCATCCTATCACATCTATCACTTCCATCATATCCTAGTTTATTCATTCCATCTTTCAAATCCATTGCTCTGAACCATTTAGCAAGAAATATGCAGCTTACCAACAATTATCACTCTTTGACATACTTGTCATAGTCACTGTCATAAAAATCAACTAGTCTGCATCTGTATCCCACCATGGTTTGGATCTTTATCAATTCATACATTCATAATAATTTTTGTTTCTACTGGGGACAAAATCCTAATTCCTTTTGCTAAGGTGATCTTTTGAATATTTGAAAATCCCAAAACATTCAGAAAACTTAGAAAAAAAACCAAAAACACCTAGGATTTGGAAATAGATAACGAGCAACAAAGCAACAAAGATCAGGCATTTCATCAACAACTGAATCATGAAACTCAAAAACCAAAGAATCAATCAGCAAGTAATAAAGGATTATCAAAGATCATTCATCAAGATGATTATATCAGTTAATGACCATAAGAACATGTGAATGACATACAAGATTCAGTGTTTATATCTTGATTTTATTGCTAATCATGTACTCTATGCAACTCAAGGATGTCCATGACTAGAGAAGCTATGATGGGGCATAATTATTTTCTTTGATTTTTGTCTGTGGTTTATCTCTTACTATGGTATGTACTTGTCTCAGGATATGATCGGCAAAAGATCAACCAAGTCATACATGAAAGGAGACAATCCTTCTCTGTTCTGCAAGCAATACTCAGGTCAACTTAATCCATTATATCAAGTTGCTTGTATTAACTTTCTATATCAAAATCTATGTAAGGAATACTCAAGTCATCTTGAATCATTATGTCAAGTTGCTTGTATTTTCTTACAACATTTAAAGCTCAATGATGAAATCAAGCACTGTTACAAGATCGCATATGAAGAATGGTAGTACAATTTTTAGTTAGTTCATTATTCAGTTGCATTCTAAGAATATCATTTCATTAATAGATCAATGGTCATAAATAAAGATTGAGTATACTTGGACAAACAAAAACAATTTGCATTTAATCATTATAGGTGCATTCATTTTAGAGTCCTTTTAATCATCATCCATTTTCATTTAGTTGCATTTCAAAAATTACATTAGTTTGCATTCAAATAAGTGCATTGCATTAATCATGTAGTATCATTATTGTTTGCATTATCATTTCATTAAAGATCATTTAGTTGCATATTTGCACTTAGATTCATAATCATTATAAATATTACATATAAAAATACAAAAACATTTCATATAGATCATTTGCATCATCATCAAAAGAAAATGAATCATTCATTTGCATTCCATATAGATCATTACATTTGCATCATTTAAGATAGTAATCATTTTCATTTGCATCCAAGATCATCAAAATCAAAAATCAAAACAAAAACATATAATCATTTCATCCATATCATCATCACATAGAATAACATGCATAAAGAAACATCATCCATATAATCACTGCATCCATATAATTAAAGCATCATCATCAAATAAAAGTAACATTCATATAAATCATCATCATCATATAGAATCCATGTCTACATCTAGATCATCATAAAAACAATAAAAGTCCAAGTATACAATGATATCAAATGAATAATACAAGTGCCTCAAATCAAGTCATGGTTGTCTTGTACCACTACCACCTGACTCTGTCTGTCTCCATGGCTATGGGCAAGAAGATCCTCCAAATGCCTGTCTCCCATGATCACCACTCCTCTGAGGAGGTCCCATGACCCCACCACTGCTAGTATCCATCAACATGGTGGTATGATAACTACCTTCTCTCTGGCTCTCTGTAACTGCCTCCTCATATCATCATCGCCAGTGGGAAGTCTCCTTCCTGGCCCGAACTAATGCTCTAATAGTGTTAGCCGAGAGAGTACCTGATCCAACCTATTGAATGTGATCAAGAAGGCCCTGAGTATCCTGTTGTCTCCTAACAGCTCTATCCCTCTTAGTCATAAGATTCTGCACCTGTTCTCGAAGCTGATCAATCTATGCTCTTAGACTATCAATGGTATCTTGCTCTGGCACATCATGCTCTGGTGCATCCTACTCTGGCATATCATGCACTGGTACATCCTGCTCTGGCAAATCCTACTATGGTGCATGAACCCCAATCCTCTCCTCATCAACAACCTATCCAACTGCTAGAATCTCAGTCTGAGTAACTCTGTGAACCCATTGTCTAATAAGAGGAACATGATCCTCAGGGTCCTCATCATCTCCACCATGAGCTGCAATAACCTTAGGGTCTAGCTGAATCTGTCCAAAATCAATGCCTCTCCTGCAACCCCCATCCAGTCTAGTTACCCTACCTCCTCTTGTCAATGGAAACCCTCTCAGTGATCTTATACCTGCCCTATCATGCTCTCTCCCAATTCATCCAATATCCCTCCCACCCATAGGATGTGGTCTCCTAATCTTGCCAATTGGTTCAAATGGTCCTCCACAAACTCTCAGTTGACCTCCCCTCCATCCAGGTCTCCTACCACCACCACCTCCATCCCCACCCTCATCTCCACCTCCCCCAGCCTCATGAGAAGCTCTGAGCTCTCGTCTCCATCTCCGTCTCCTAGAAACTGAATCATCTAAGTCATCATCCTCATCTCCCGAGCTGGGAGGAGGATCTGCTAGATTAGTAATGCGAGGAAATTGATCAGCTAATATGTACTGAGCATAATCTACAGTAACCCCAAGATCAAGAATGTACAATCTCATATCATAAGCCACTCTCAGAGTAGCAAGAAACCCTACACGAGAAATCTCAAATGACAAAGAAGGTCCCCAATCTCACCTATCTCTATACCACCGAGCATATATCGTCACACCAGTAGGCATAGGCTGGATGATACCAAACCGTCTCAAAATGCGACCAATCAACTGTCGCTCAACAATATAAGGTGTTCGACCAATGAGATATCTACTCTGCATGATAAATGGTAATGTATGTGCATCATCCATCCATGGCTCACAATCAACATATGGTCTCCAAGTAATGCTATCCAATGAATCAAGCACCCAACGCCAATACTCCATCTTACCCAGCTTATGCTGAGTAAGGATACCTGCATAGAAATACACATATGGCTGCCTCTCTCCATGAACTCTATGATGGATAGGCCAAGTAATAGCAATGTGCTCCCAGCATCAGATCTACAATAAAGTGCATCCTGTAGACAAACTAGTACTCTCATCATACACTACCTGCTGAAGATCATGATATAAATGTGCCAACATGCAAACACCCCAAGCATATCGAGTATGATGCTGCATCATACTCAGGAGAATCTCACCCCATCCAACTTAAAAACCTCATGATCACCTATCAAGACATATAAATCCTCCAATCAGACTAGCAAGAATAACAAGAAGATCCTCGTAATACATCACCATATCAACCCATCAAATCTCTCCTCTACCAATGCTATCATCAAAAAACATGACTTTGCAAGCCTCTATACCAACACGATCCTGAAAATTATACTGCACTAGCTCACCAGTCACTGGGATGTGCAGAATCCTATAGACATCCTCAAGAGTCACACTAATCTCACTCGTAGGTAGGTGGAAAGTGTTATGCTCTTTGTGCCATCTCTCGGCTAACGCCATCAATAATCCTCTATTATGCATAATCTCAGGCATATACAACAAATGACGTAAACCACATGCATCTATATGTCTAATCTCAGCCTGTGTCAACTCTGACACTAAATGACGTACTACCGGTAATTTCTCCCAACACTAGAGAACATCAAGTTTCTCCTATTTATCAAGAGAAATCAATCAATCATCAAATCATCATCTATCTATCAAATCAAATTGAAGCAATTTATGCTATCTATCTATCAAATCAAATTGAAGCAATCTATGCTATCTATCTATCAAATCAAACTGAAGAAATCTATGCTATCTATATATTAAATCAAATTGAAGCAACTTATGCTATGAAATCATTTTAAAACCTATCAATCATGATTTTTTATCCATCACCGAGTTCACTCAAAACTCTGCTAAGCTCTTACATTAGAAACTAAATTGGTTTCTTAGAGCTACTCACACAATCAAGCTAATCAAAGTAATCTATCAATCATGCAATCAAAGCAATCCTATCAATCAATCCAACAATAAAACTATCTATCAATCTATCAATGATGCAATCACTCAATCAAGTCCCTATTTCATCATCAATGTGTATCAAACATGTTAAATCTAATCATCAGAGTGATTTTTAGCCTTTGCACTTATCAAAAAGCATCAAATTTGAGCAAAAGCGCTATCCTATTGAACATTTGCGCTAAACTATAGCAAATGTGCTAAATCTAAATGCATTTGCGCTAAACTAGCACATATGCGCTATCTTTTTTAACAAATACATTAAATCTATAGGCATATGTGCAAGCCCATGCAAAAGGGCTACCTTATTGAGCAAAAGCACTAACAAACTAATCATTTGCGCTATCCTATGCAAAAGCACTAACATCTTTAACATATGTGCTAACAAAAAGACCATTTGTGCTAAAACATGCAAATGCGCTAATCCTAATTGCATATGCGCTAAAACAAATTACAAACGCGCTAACCTAACACCAAAAAAATTCAAAAAAATTTTAAAAATTCAAAACCGCGCTAAAAACATGAAAATTTGCACAAAAAGTTGAAAATAAAGCTTGGGATAAGATACATACCGGATACCCATACTCGACAGGTCCTTGATATCACTAAACACGCTCAAAATGATGGTTGTCCATGGGAATCACCATTTCGCCACCTCAGCAAGAATATTTTCTCCACAAGCTGACATGGATAACAATGAATTAAAATTAGCTTTGGTTAATTTTATATTTACTATTTGAAGAGTAATTAATTTCAATGGGGCAATTTAATTTTTTTTTTTTTACAAATGAATTTAATTGACTAATTTTTTTATCAAATATCATGAGATCAATCGTTCAAACTAGAGTTTTCAACAAATTCATGATTAATCTTCTGAGGGGGCACACAATCAGGATTTTCATCTTCATGAGGCGCATTATCGAGACTCGATTTAATCTTTGAAACAATGTTGTCTCGACATCATTTGAAAGAGGGGCAAAATGTATACACATAAAAATGGTTGAGCGATTAAATAAATATTTTATATTTATTTAATAATTATTCTTCTATTAAATAGTTAATTTGAAAAGATTAATTTATTTAATTCATTTTCGTGTCTTTCTATTAATTAATTTAATTAATATTTTATTAATTAATTCATCTATCCTATTCTTCTAATTAATTAAATATCTAATATTTAATTATCTTCTCCAAACAATTAAATATTTAATATTTAATAATTATTCTCCTATCCTATAGTCTCAAATATTAAATAATTTCTTAAATTATTGAATCTTTCTTTTCTAACTCACCCTCCATCTCCACTTCATCTTCCCTTTGCCAACTCATCAAACATGTGGCTAAGAAAATTAATATTTCTTAAATATTAATTTATCATTTATCTTCAACTTCCAAATTAATGAATATTGTGTATGTACACATATTTCATAACCATTTCCTATATTCTCTCCAACACCCCTACATCTTAGGAAGGACTTGAGTCCACTTGTCCTCTCATGCCAAAATCTTCTCCAACCATCCCTAGATTCCCTCAGTCAGTAACCCAATCAAGGTGAGATGAGTGACACTTGTCTTCTCCTCCCCCCTTTCTCTCAACCTTCACCTTTTCTCATAGCCATTCAAATCTATAGATCTGATCAGGACCGTTGATCTAAGCCACATCATCTAATCCTCTCAAGGTCTATAAAATCAAGAGCTTCATTTGAGAGAGAGCTAGTCTTCAAATCAATCATATGCATTCGTGAGTTTTTGAAGCAAATAGAAAATAGTAATAGCAATAACAATTATCATATAACATCATAGAATAATCATTTTTAGCATAATCATGTAGTATTGCATATCATAATATCAGTTAACTACAAGTTATCAGTCCATTCTTCATATGCCATCTTGGAAGCTAACAGTGCATTGTCTGAGAGCACAACATCTGCAACCAGGAACAGTAGAGTTAGGACACAATGAGACATAAATCATGAAGGTAATGTTAATGTTTTTATTTCATATATATTTCATGTGTTTTCATTGGTTGAATTTGGATTTCCTGTAGTATTTCCATTTGTATTTTGTGAAAATAACTTATTGTAGGTAACATTTCTGAGGATGAAATTCAAGTCGACACTGTAGTTAATCTTCTCTTTAATAATAAGCTCTTATTTTTCTCAGAGGTTAGACATAATAGAAAAGAATACAACAGGGGATCTTTGATAAGAATTCTTGAGTTTTCTTTTCAAATTATGTAATCACTTTCAGGAAGCAATGAATAAAATTATGTTGTTCTAATCTGTTAAAAGTAATTTTCTGGAAGCTTGATATCACTCATCCAAAGGGGGCCACTTGGTGAGTGATCTTGTGTGTGTTCATTAAAATTAGTTTTCTTTCTTTAGTCACAGTAAAATTTCTTGCTTCAACTGTTCCTGCAGCCACTGGAAACAGATCCACTGACTATTCCTGTAGCCAAGCCAAAACAGAGTAATTTCTTTTATCCATATTAGATCTTTCCAGCATTGCTTTTATGAATCTTAGGCAGAATTTCTTCCTGTAGCCTTTCCATAATTTCCATTCTTTCCTTCCCTTTTTGCATAATGTTAGTTGCTATAGTAATACAGAATGGCTACTGAAGGAACTTAGTGCATATATAGTGCAGACCCATTTCAAGTATTGTGTCCCTGGGTTGACAATCAAATGAGCACTAACCATGAAAATAGTAACTTTACCAAATGAATTTTCAAACTTCGGGTTGAGACTTCAATTAGAGTTATTATTCTTATTGTTGGGGTAGACATTTTTGGCACCGTTGTCGGGGATGGTGTCAAACTAAGAACCTCCTATGGTTATTATTCTTTTCAGTTTTCAGTTAATTGTTTTTTTTGGGTATACTGGATTGTTTGAAAATTTCATGAATCTACATGCATAGAAGAAGAAGAGACCCCAGAGGTAGATTTCTGCCCACTCATTCTAATCATGCAGAAGATAATTCCCTCGATATAAATCCTTTTTCTAAACTTTGACAAGCCCCACAAAATTTGAACCACCCTGAATTTGAATTTCTTAAAGGTAGTCTTCAGTTCCTCTTGGGTCTTCAAGAAGAAGAATTTCCTATAGTAACTGTGTAGGGGAAAAAGCGAGACTAGGTTAACATGTCCTAATCCTACCTTTTGACACACATTGTGGAATACGAAAGAGCCTAGAGGTATCACACAATTGGCTACTTCTTTTTGTGAAAGAGAAAGCCACGGGCTACCTATTAGGGTTTCTATTCCTTTGTTGTAATTGAAAGATAAAATGATGCAAGTTCAATTCCTAATCTTAGAGTACAAGTATGAACTAATAACAAAATTTGCAGAATTGAAGTTAAACAATGGAAAGCTACAAACACAAGGACAAGACAAGAATGCAGATGCATACCCCGAGTTAAAATCTGAGTGAAAATGTTCGGGATGGGGGCGCAGGCACCACTGTCCTGATTCTACTCCTGAAACCACACCTGAAACTGCTATTTTGCAACCTAGAAAACTGTCGGAAACCCTGTCTGACAGAAGGACCAGGGCGCCCAACGCCCCTATCCCAGGGACCAGGGCACCTAGCGTCCCTATCCTGGCAAGACCAGGGCGCCCCACGCCCCTGTCCTGGTCTTTTGCTCTGGAATTTGGTGTGAAGTTCAGTCTCTGTCTGCTTCCGTCGGATCTGCAACTTGCGGCGTTGTCCGAATTCTGAAACCTGCACTGATATCTGAAAAGGTATGGTGGGCGGCTATATAGGGTTTTGCCTTAGTCAAACCCCCGCTTTGGTGATTTCCACCTCCATGAATAGCCAAGTTGTATTGTAAAAGTAGTGTGTGTGCAAGATCCTAAAATGCAAGTAAGCAAACTAGAGCAACCTAGAAAGTAAACCCTAATTGCTTGTAAATGATAATGTAAATGCTCCAAATCAAGATGTAAAGAGATCTAAAGCATGAGTACAAGTGACATAATGAGGCTTATGCAAAGACATGAAAACAACATGAAATCATACCCAACCCCAAGGGAGGAGTACAAGCCAATCTTCAGTCGGTGATCCCTTATTGCTCTTCAATGCCTTCAAAGCCCTAAATGGATGAATGAAATTGATGAATGCTTGATGGATGGATGTTGAATGTTGTTGAAGTCTTCAAAGATCTACTCTTTCACTGCATAGAAGGTCCCTTGAAACCAAAAATTTGGATCCTTTCAAATGAAGAAAGAGAGCCCTTATATATGAAACCCTAGGTCTTAATTTCAACTTTTGGCCGACCTAGAGATTGAATCTCCCGCCAATTTCTTGGGGTTAAGCTTTATTTTATGATTGGATCGCACTCCTAAAATTTTGGGAAAAATGTCCGGGACAGTGTGCACTCCGGGCGCCATGGTCCCGACAACTTTTCACCAAATTTTCAGGGCCGTCGGATATGATGATTTTAGAGAGAATCCCGGAGTGACAGGTGATTTTGAGATGTTTTGACCCCCGAAATCAAGCCCCCAAGTTCAAAATAGGACCTAATTAGGGTTTTTGATTAAATGATGTATTGGAGGAATAAAATGAAAGGGGCACACTTTAATGAAAGGGCCCAGCTTTATGATGTGGAAGATGATGAAATAGAACCTTAGACCTAATTAATTTGATTGATTAAGTGCTAAAGGGGAAATGCAATGCAAAATTCAAAATGCACCAAGGCAGGTGCTAAAATAGGTGTGAAATTGTACTGCTTTAGCAAGTGCATACAATTTACGACGTTACATTTAGCCCCCACTTTAGCGGTCATATGAGTACTATGTGCATATGCAAGCTAAAGTACAGGAAAGTAAACATTATTTGAAAAAGGATATATCCATAAGTCCGTCGAACGAAGCCCCCAGCGGTATCTGCAGTACACAGTTAGGAACCGCACCCTACAAAACACACGTTAGATCACAAAATCACCTAATTCTTACTAAGGAAAGTGATGAAATTTGTGAGTAGCTATATGCCCTCCCTGTTTCGGCTTGCTTATTAGGGAGGTGAAACAGGGTAGCATGTTTACTTACGACAAATTGTGTGAGAGATTATAGATGATAGATGTTCACTAAAGAGGCTTCATCAGAGCACATTTTGGAACATCAAGGGAGTAAGGGAATGAAAATACGATTCCTACGCAACAAATGGTTCAAAAATCGCATCTCCCAAACTCAAGTTATGATGAAATGAGTGATAGAGGAAAATTAGGGTTTTGAATGTAAAGGTAAAGGAATGAAATTATATACCTCAAAAGTGACTATTGCATTTGTCACTTTGTTGATATCTGAGTATTGTTCATTGCAGCGGAGCCCACATAGCCATCATCATGCCTTCACGATGACCGGAGCATCCCACGAGGATGGAGATCATGCGACAGGCCATGATCGGCGATGAGCCATTGGACGAGGTGAGTTAACTGAACTTTGACTTTGACTTTTTGCATTTCTGTTGACTTTGAGTTTCTGTGATCGAATGCGGGCCCTAGAATCTGACCCTGGGTCCCACCCAGGGTGCCATGGTCCTATCAGGGCACCATGGTCCCTGAAGGGCGCCATGGTCCTTTCAGGGCGCCATGGTCCCTATGGGGCGCCATGGTCCCCTCAAGGTGCCATGTTTCCAAGCAGGACATGGCAAGGGTTAGCTTTCGATGTTCGACAGTTTGCATTTTTGGCATAGATGATTTTGATGATTGAGTATTGATTACACTAATGTTTTTGTATTGCAGGGCCTCCCATACATGAGAGAGCACATGGCGGGGCAGATTCTTCACAGTTTACGAGATCAGATTCCCTGGTTGACTCAGGCAGAGAGAGATACATTATCTATAGTAGGTTTGTGGTATATGATCCTTATGCCGGCCATTTGATTCCATCTTGTGATGTTGATGGCACTTATGGAGCGATAGGATCCTAACGCATGTACATTCCAGCTTCCAGTAGGAGAGATGACAGTTACACTTGAGGATGTGTACTACATACTTCGCCTACCGATTAGAGGAGCTACCGTGACATACGCGACCGATCGGTCAGCGGAGGACCATCAGAGGGAGCAGGTATACTACATAGGGAGAGTCATGCCGAGTGAGACGAGAGGTCGCATCATGGTCAGTTGGCTCTTACATCCTACAGGAGAGGTGCCCCTCATGAGACATCTTATGATTGCCATCATTGCACTAGTTGTCTGCCCTAATGGGCGAGGTACGCACATGCATGGGGGTCTCACATGGTGCATCAGGGCTATGGAGAGACATAGGAGAGTATATGCCTGGGGTCGGAGTATGCTTGCACATCTCTATCATGACCTTGAGGAGTATGTTTTTGGACAGGGTTGTAGCTTGATGGCATGCACACTTCTACAGGTGTGGATATTTGAGCACTTTACATGCACCAAGCCTGTCGGCTATCTGATGAGTGCGGCTAGCGAGCAACCTAGGGTGTTTTCTTATCCACTTACCAGCAAGTGGAGATTTGGGGATTTACTATATTGGAGAGTGACATTTGATAGATTGACAGCTGAGGTGACTATATGGAGACCATATCTGTGGATGCACATATGGGATGGAATGGAGAGGCAGCTAGAATGCTTACAGAGGAACCGCCTACTGAGAGGACGATACCCACATATCATAGTCCCATTCTACTTTGACCGAGTATGGAGGCAGTTTGGGCTAGAGCAGTGTGTTCCAGCTGATGTACCCATCTACACTAGACACTCACGAGTCCTTCCCAGACCCAAAGCAGTAGCGAGACCTACGATAGATGATATCGAGATCACTAGAATATAGAGTGGTCCAATCAGGATGTGGTCATTGATTATGCCGCAGATCCTGGAGCACAGTGCAGGTATCTCTCATGGTTTGTGAGGACATATCAGGGGCCTATCTTTCCACCAGATCACCCGACAAGCCATCCAGGTCCATGGAGATCGAGATGAGGATTAGGGATCCAGATCGGAGGAGCCAGAGGAGGGAGAGGGTCATGAGGAGGCAGGAGATCCTGATCCACCCCTAGGAGATCAGCCTAGTGTCAAGGAGGAGGAGGAAGGAGAGGAGGATGACACAGATAGAGATGATGATGAGGAGAATGAGGGTGCGGATGAGGATGAGGATGATGAGGAGGAGGAGGATAGAGATGATGAGGAGGAGTCAGATGCAGCTCCCCACCATTCAGGAGATGATACCATAGCCTTGGATCCTCCTCTTATTCCCCAAAAGGGGGAACACGAGGTGATACGGAGACCTGTACCCATCACGCACAAATCATTCGAGCGTGGGGAGCCTAGTAGTTCCCAGTCACAGATGCTACCATATCACGATCCCTACTGGCATGAGGGAGATCTAGGTATAGTAGGTTTATATTGATTGATTAATGTTTTGATGATATAGAATGGTACTAATACAAAATCCATTCTACTACTATAGCTAATGTGCAGGAGTGGCATTCCCTGATCCAGCAAGCAGTGACAGATATTTCCATGATGGCACAGATCCCTAGTTCCTCACAGGTTGCTTATAGACCTCAAGGGAATGCAGGTCAACATGATGACTTGTTTTCCCCATTTCGAGTACAGGTGGAAATATGGAGAGAGAGAGAGAGAGTTCTATTAGAGGACCTTTAGTGGGCACAGTGTGATCTAGCAGTAGCTCAGACCAAGGCTACCTTGTATCATGTGATCCTCATAGATAGGGATCGTAGGAGTTCCTCTCGGAGTCATTCATGGTCTATATCATGCTATACACCTATGGGTCCACCTTCACGGCCGGATCAGGAGGGAGCATCTAGTCGTCACTCTCCAGCCACTAGCCCTAGGGATAGGAGATGATCTCATGATGTATGATAGGTCACATTTTGGATGTATAGTGACCTACTTTTGTATATTGATCCACATATATATATATATATATATATATATAAATATATATATATATATATATATATATATATCTATATATATATATATATATATACATGCTTCTCTTTGTCTCAAACGTGTTATCTTTAATGCCTAAAATAATGTATATTTTGATTAAAGCTAATACATTTGGTACATGTATGTTCTGAATTTAATTTCCATGTGATTGATTTTTCAATGCTCCATGATTAAATTGATACATGTGTGACTTAATTAAAATAAAAATTTTAATCAAGTACTACATTGATGATAGAGAAGAAATATGTGTTAAGCCTAAGAATCATATAAGTAATGTGATTTAATTTAAACACAACATGATACAATTCTACTTAACACATAAAGACATTGTATAATATGCCAACATAATGAAAATGTAAATCTTTTGCAATTTACATAGATGAATTCAAGACAAACCATAGGGTAAAGAAACATGCTTGTCAGGAACAAAGTAATATAGATTAAACAAAACATCATTTAATTCTATTAGCTCTAACAAAGATATGCTAACATATTATCCAATTTTGAAGAAGTGATAAGAAGATAAATGAAATAAAAGATAAGGAATGAGGAATTAAGCATAGTATCTACGCAAGTGCATAGCATTTATAGGTTCTTTAAGAGGCGTACCATCTACACCCGCTATTTTATAAGCACCTGATCCATAATCTTCAATAACAATATACGGTCCAAGCCAATTAGGACTAAATTTTCCCTTTTTTTCAGGTAAGGCATTCACATTGCGCTGATTCTCATAGAGAACTAAGTCACCTACTGAGAAAGAACGTTGAATAACCTTATCATTATAGCTTCGTTGTAGAGTTTTGTGATATGCTTGAATATGCTCAAGAGCATTTATACGTTGTTCATCAAGCATCTCAAGCTGTTGAAGTCTTTGTTCTCTATAAGAGTCATTATCTACTATACCTTTGAGAGAAACTCTAAGTGATGGAATCTCTAATTCTAAAGGCATAATAGCATCAACACCATAAACAAGATTATAAGGGGTGGTTCCTGTAGAAATTCGTACACTCGTTTGGTAGGCCCAAAGAGCATAAATTAGCTGAGTACTCCAATCCTTACCATGCTTATTCACGGTTTTGCGAAGAATTTGTTCAATTATCTTATTGGATGATTCGGCTTGACCATTTGATTGAGGATAGTATGGTGTAGAAAATCGATGTTTGATATGATATTTCTTGAGGAATTTCTTCACGTCCTTATTCTTAAATGATGTCCCATTATCTAAGATTATAGTGGAAGGTATCCCGAATCGAGAAATAATATTTTCTAGAAGAAATCGACAAATCACTTCAGCAGTAGTAGAGCGAAGGGGAACAACTTCTACCCACCTTGTAAAGTAATCTATTGCGGTTATAATGAAAGTATGTCCTTGAGATGAAGGAGGAGAGATTTTACCGATGAGATCCAACCCCCATGCAGAGAAAGGCCGAGAAGCTACATGAGAATGAAGTTCTTGGGCAGGAGCATGAATCAGATTATTGTGTTGTTGACATTGATGACATTTCTTAACAAATGAAAAAGAATCCTGCTGCATAGTTTGCCAATAATATCCCATACAAAGCAACCTTTGAACCAAGGATTTGCCTCCAAAATGCCCCCCACAGGCACCTGAATGTGCCTCTTCAAGAGCAATAGGGATTTCCGATTTGTTAAGACAACGAAGGAGAAGACCGTTATAACCCCTTCGGTAAAGAACATTAGAAAGAATGATATATCTAGCAGACAACTTGCGAATTCTAGCCCTAGTATTCCTATTGGCAGAATCAGCAAAGGTACCATCGGTCAAGTATCTTATGATATGCGAATACCATTTATCTGAGTCTATAAAGTCACAACATGTCACCAAGCTAGAATCATCTACAATAGCTAGAGAAATAAGGTTGTGAATAACAAATTTAAGATCAACCACAGGGTCCTCTAAAGATACAAGAGAAGCCACACATGCCATTGCGTCCGCATGTCGATTATCTTTTCGAGGAACAGGTTCCATGGTATAAGAATCAAATTTTTGTAACAAAGAGATAGCAAGATCTTTATATTGTGATAATTTGTCTTGTTTTGCTTGATACAGTCCTGTTACTTGTCTTATAATCAATTGAGAATCTCCATAAATATGTATGTGCTTTACATTCAAAGCCAAGGCTGCCTTTATTCCTGCTATAAGAGCCTCATACTTAGCAATGTTACTGGTACATAGGAAATTGAGACGATAAGATAAGGGAATGGATTTCTTTGTAGGAGAAATCAGAACAACACTTGCCCCCGATCCCGTACGACACTTAGGGCCATCAAAGTACAACTCCCAAGTTTCATCTTTCTCTGTACAAAGAATGAAGTCATCAGGAAAAGACTCAGGGTTAGGGAAGGAGAAAGGTGAATGGGCCTCAACTAAGTGATCGGTCAACGCTTGCCCTTTAATTGCTCTTTGTGAAACAAATTTAAGGTCAAATTCAGTTAACATCATAACCCACTTAGCTAGGCACCTTGATAAATCAGTTTTAGAGAAAAGATGCTTCAAAGGATCAAACTTTACCATGACATGGACTTCTGAATTTAACAGATAATGTCTCAATTTCTGAGTCGCAAACACCAAGGCCAAGCATTGTCTTTCTATCGCAGAATATCAGATCTCATAATCGAGTAAGGTTCGACTTATGTAATAAACTGGACACTCCTTACCATCTTTATCATGTTGTGCCAATAATGCTACGAGAGCATGAGAGGAAGTAGCTGTATAAAGAAGAAAGGGTTTAGAAGGTTCAGCGGGTTGAAGGATAGGAGGATTAGCCAAATATACTTTTAAATCTTCAAATGCTTGCTGACAATCTTCGTTCCATTGAAAAGTGATATTCTTTTAAAGAAGTTGAGTAAAAGGAAAAGTACTATTTGCAAGTTGAGATACAAACCTACGAATAGCTTGAATCTTTCCTTGTAAGCTTTTGAGTTGAGACACATTTCTAGGACGTGGCATGTTGACAATAGCATCTATTTTCTTAGTGTCCACCTCAATCCCACGATGCGAAACTATGAATCCTAATAGTTTTCCACTATCCACACCAAAAACACATTTTCGGGGATTCAAGCGCATGTGATATTTACAAATTCTTTCAAAGATTTGACGAAGGATCTTAATATGATCTATACAGAGAATGGATTTGGCTAAAATATCATCAACATAATCTTCTAAAATCTTGTGCATATAATCATGAAAGATAAGGGTCATCGCTCGTTGATAAGTTGCGCCGGCATTTTTAAGCCCAAAAGGCATCATCACCCAACAAAACATACCCCAAGGAGTGGTGAAAGCAGTTTTGAATCAATCTTGAGTATTAATAAAGATTTGATTGTATCCTGAAAAACTGTCCATGAAGGATAACAAAGCATGTCCTGCTGTAGAATCAACTATCATGTCAATATTTGGGAGAGGGAAATCATCTTTCAAAGAAGCCTTATTTAAATCTTGAAAGTCAGTACACATTCTTATTTTATTATCTGATTTAGCCACAGCGACAATATTTGAAATCCATAGGAAATAATCAATAGGGTAGATAAATGCAGCCTCCAATAATTTTTCAATCTCAGCCTTAACAAGCAAAGCTACCTTAGGATTCATTTTTTGAATCTTTTGTTTCACAGGCTTAGCATTGGGAACTAAGACAATATTATGAGTAACAATCTTAGGATCTATACCAGGCATGTTAGAATATATCCAAGCAAAGATCTCAGGGAATTCACGCAATAAATCTGCATATTGTTTTTGTTCTTCTTCATCCAAACATTTCCCAATCCTAATAACTTTTTCTTCATTGCAAGGATCCATCTTAACATCAATGGTGTCACTTATAAGAAGATTACTTTGTTGAGGAGTATCCTTTAACTGAGGGAATTCTTTCAAAATCTCATCATTATCAATCTCTTTTCCAAAATAAGCTTCAGTGTTCAAACAATAAGGAAATCCCCTATTGTGATGATAACGAGGAAGAGTATCATATGCTCCTAAAAACTTAGCTAAAGCATCATCGGTAGGAAAGACATCCAAAGAACAGGCACACGAAGGATCCCCATCAATATACTCAAGGTGTCTCATTGGTAGAGATATAGAAATGACATTAACACTAATACATGGTCTCTTAGAAGCTTTAGTGCACTTACAGGGATTATACCCAAGTCCAAAGGTCACATCATAAAGATTATTCTCTAGAGGAACCTTTATCCCTTGTTCATGAGTGCCACAACCATTTCCATGATACCCATGCTTAGCTAAAATATGAAAACCATGACCATAACGATCAGCCATTTCAGAAAGAGAAGGTGGTTTTTCATAAGACAAAGAATCGAATCCTTCAGAATTAGAGGTGTGAGGAGAAGAAGTTTGAGAAGTGGCCACAAAATTATTGCTCATAGGTTCAGGTAAGATTGATTGATTTTTAGCCTGTTCCTTCTTTTCAACTTTAAGCTCTCTAGAAGGGACCCTATATTCACCTACAAAGGTGGGATTAAAATCAAGAGATCCCCAATCATCTTCTGCGAGAACCTTCTCAGGATCAAAAGCCTTCTCATGTGTAGATTCAAGTCGAGAAGAATCTTCTTTAGGAGTTTCAGACTCATCCAAAGAATTTTGATCATCAGAGAGTGAAGATTCATTGATAGGTATCCTGTTTAAAGAGTCATCACTAGAAGAGGAAGGCTTAGAAGAACCCCCTTTGGAAGTAGATGTTTGCAAACAAGCTTGGAAATTAGTATCACCTATCAAGGTATATGTCTTATTGTTATAAATAAATTTAACTTGTCTATGCAATGTAGAGGGGATAGCTTGCATACTGTGAATCCAAGGTCTCCCTAATAACAAGTTGTATGTTAGATTTCCCAACATAACATGGATAGGAGTAGGCAAAGTAACAGGCCCCACTATGAGGGGTAAGGTGATAATACCTAATGAAGACTTAGCCACATTGTCAAAGCCTTGAATGGGACTAGAGTCAGGCTCAATAAGGGATGTATCCACATTCATCTTATGCAATAGATTAATGCTACACACATTAAGGCCAGAGCCATTATCTACTAGTGTTCGTCTTATAGCAGTGTCATTTATGATAACCACAATCATCAAGGGATCATATTGATGTTGAATTTCACTAGTAGGCAACTCGTCTTGAGTAAACACAATTTGAGCTTTAGGATTCATCACAGAGTTAACCAAACACACTATATTACTAGATGTATTTGGTGGAGGAACATTCAAATCTTTCAAGGCATCTTGTAACATTCCATGATGAGCGGAAGAAGTTTGGATCAAATCCCAAAGGGATATCTTAGCAGGGGTAGCTTTAAGTTTCTCTATGAGATCATATTCCTTACCAAGAACTTGTGAAATACGTGGAGCTTGTGGAAGAATTGGTTGAGGATTAGGAAGAGAAACTGGAGTAACAAGAGGAGGATTAGGCTGCCTATTATTTCTAGTATGATAAGTATGGGCAACTGCATGATAACTCTCTCTAGTTAATTGCTTGGCATAACTATAAGGACTTATAGGTTTTCTTCCTTGCACAGTGATGATAGGTTTATTCGGAGTAAGAAAGGAATCATGACCATATCCTCCTTGGACAGTAAGGAGAGGTGATTTAGGAACTTGAAAGGTGGGAGAAGGATAAGCACCTTGGACTTCAAAGAGAGGCTTATTATGCTCTTTTAGGTTTATCATGTTAACTAATTTAGAAGTTTTGTTCTTGTTTAAAGATTTCGATAAAGCCACAAAGTCATCAAGAGCATCATCCAACAAAGCATGATCATATCGATTAAAAGGTTTATCTTTTGATTCAAAAGGAGACATCTCTTCATAGAGGGGATCATTGAAAACAACCATGTTACTAGATTCAGTGGAAGAGTTGATAGGAATGTACCCTTGAGAGGAACCATTTGACTTATCTTTCTCATCACAACGAAATGGCATAGTAACAAGGTCTATGAGTCTTTGGTAAAATGAAGGTTTGGCATCTTTAGGATTCAAAAACTCATCTAAAGCTTCATCTAATTCATCTTGGCTATGCTCATAATCGACATAATTGCATACATCATCATAAATATGAACATCTTGCAAATAAAAATCTAACATTTTGAAATAAAGATTGCATAAAATTTAAACACACAATGCAAAGAAACAAAGAAACACACTCTCCTTTTTTTTCTTTTTTTTTTTCTTTTTCTTTTTTATGAAAATGAAACTTAAATGAAACACACTAAATCTAGATCTAGATCTAACAAATGCAATGCAAGAGAAAGCAATAATAAGATTCACGTCGGGTTCACCAAAATGTGTAGGGGAAAAAGTGAGACTAGGTTAACATGTCCTAATCCTACCTTTTGACACACATTGTGGAATACGAAAGAGCCTAGAGGTATCACACAATTGGCTACTTCTTTTTGTGAAAGAGAAAGCCACGGGCTACCTATTAGGGTTTCTATTCCTTTGTTGTAATTGAAAGATAAAATGATGCAAGTTCAATTCCTAACCTTAGAGTACAAGTATGAACTAATAACAAAATTTGTAGAATTGAAGTTAAACAATGGAAAGCTGCAAACACAAGGACAAGACAAGAATGCAGATGCGTACCTAGAGTTAAAATCTGAGTGAAAATGTTCGGGACAGGGGCACGGGCGCCACTATCCTGATTCTGCTCCTGAAACCACACCTGAAACTGCTATTTTGCAACTTGGAAAACTGTTGGAAATGCTGTCTGACAGAAGGACCAGGGCGCCCAGCGCCCCTGTCCCAGGGACCAGGGCGCCTAGCGCCCCTGTCCTGGTAGGACTAGGGCACCCCACGCCCCTGTCCTGGTCTTTTGCTCTGGAATTTGGTGTGAAGTTCAGTCTCTGTCTGCTTCTGTCAGATTTGCAACTTGTAGCGTCGTCCGAATCCCGAAACCTGCACTAATATCTGAAAAGGTATGGTGGGCGGCTATATAGGGTTTTGCCTTAGTCAAACCCCCACTTTGGTGATTTCCACCTCCATGTATAGCCAAGTTGTATTGTAAAAGTAGTGTGTGTGCAGACCTTGTGTGTGTGCAAGATCCTAAAATGCAAGTAAGCAAACTAGAGCAACCTAGAAAGTAAACCCTAATTGCTTGTAAATGATAATGTAAATGCTCCAAATCAAGATGTAAAGAGATCTAAAGCATGAGTACAAGTGATATAATGAGGCTTATGCAAAGACATGAAAACAACATGAAATCATACCCAACCCCAAGGGAGGGGTACAAGCCAATCTTCAGTCGATGATCCCTTATTGCTCTTCAATGCCTTCAAAGCCCTAAATGGATGAATAAAATTGATGAATTCTTGATGGATGGATGTTGAATGTTGTTGAAGTCTTCAAAGATCTGCTCTTTTGCTACATAGAAGGTCCCTTGAAACCAAAAATTTGGATCCTTTCAAATGAAGAAAGAGAGCCCTTATATATGAAACCCTAGGTCTTAATTTCAACTTTTGGCCGACTTAGAGATTGAATCTCCTGCCAATTTCTTGGGGTTAAGCTTTATTTTATGATTGGATCGCACTCTTAAAATTTTGAAAAAAATGTCTGGGACCGTGTGCACTCTGGGCGCCATGGTCCCGACAACTTTTCAGGGCCGTCAGATATGATGATTTTAGAGAGAATCCTGAAGTTACGGGTGATTTCGAGATGTTTTGACCCCCGAAATCAAGCCCCCAAGTTCAAAATAGGACCTAATTAGGGTTTTTGATTAAATGATGTATTGGAAGTGTAGACACCTAAAAATGGTCAACGCTTGCAGAATCATACTTTAACATTTGCGCATTGCCTCATTTTAGGTTTTTGCGTCGCATTAACATTTCTCCTATGTCACGCACTTGGTTTTTTATCATTTGCGAGCATTGAGTCTTTCTTCTACATTCTTCATTCGTCTCGCTCTCAAATTTGGTTTTGTCGACAACAATCTTCAATCATGATTTTGGGTCGATCTTTGTCCTTGTCAATCTTGTCATATTGCGATCGATTCGTCATTGATCCTTGTCCTTTCTAATCATGTCAATTTGGATCAATTTGTCATTGTTCCTCGTCAATTGGCACATTTTTCAGTCAAATCGTTTATCACATTGGTCATTTATCAATCCAAAATCAAATCAAATCGAGTCAATTATCTTTCAAGACCTAATTCGTCTTCTAGGGTTTTATGATTTAGTCATTTAACCTAATTTGTCATTTCTTCCTCTAGGATTACTAAATTATTTATTAATCCTAGGTCTTCTCATTACAATTAAATCTTTATTTAATTGGCTAATTATTCTTCCTCTTGTAAATTAATTAATAAATGACAAATTATTAATTAATTTACCTAATTTCTTCTAGTTCTTAATTTCCTATTTTTCCATCAATTTCTAATTCCTAATTGTCATCAATTTCAATTTTCTAATTTTCTTAATTTCTAATTTCTTTTCCCTCCTATTTCATCTCCTAATTCCATGGGAATGACATTTCAATTTGTCATAAATTGTCATAATTGATAATCAATCAATTTTGACATAGAATGTGTCATATTTTGTCATAAATTATCAATCAATCAAATTGTGCATGGAAAGTGCATAATTTGTCATAATTTGTCATATTGATTTGCAATTTCCATTTGAATTGCATCATGCTAATCTTGTCATTTCTCCAATTCTTCTATAAATTGGATGATTTTCTTGAATCAATGGCCGAATCCCTAATCAAACTATCGAACTTATGCTTCTAGTACTCTTGACCAATAACCAATATCAATCTTGCTTTCAATTGTGTGTGTGCACTTGTAGGTGAGATCCACAAATCCATTTGAAGAGGAAAGAAGAACAATGGAGCCACATGGAAGAAGCATCCAAATCGTCATCTGGTTTGCATGATATTTGCTTTTGAATGCTTTGTTTTTATGTCTCTATTGAATGTGTCTTAGGATAGATTCATTGCAATGTGCTTTTGTGATTGAGCTATGATTAACATGTCTTTATACTTGCTTTGATGATTCCTATTTCCTACCTCACATTAATTGGTGAACCCGACGTGAACACTAACCTTCTAACCCCTTTACTGTGTTTTGGAGTGCGTTCAAGTTGATTTTGCAGGTCAAAAACCCAAAAACAGGGCCGTGCAGGGTATTCTGGACACTTCTGCACCTGTGTCCTACATCTTGCACCTGTGTCCTGCATCTTGCACTTGTGTAGGTGACATTCTGCGCTTGTGTCAGACATCTTGCGCCTGTGTCATGAGTTCTGCGCTTGTGTAAAGTCCAGAACAGAGGTGAAAAAATGCAATGTTTACTTGAAATTTTTGGTGTTTTTGCATTCTATTTTCTGTGCTTTGGATTTTGGTACTAATTATTTGTGCAGAATCTTGGCATACGCATGGCAAAGACTATAAATCAAACTACTAACATGTGTTATGCAGAATCGATGGTCAAAGACAACAAATCAAACCTCTAACTTGGGTTTTGCAGGTTGCCTTGGAGAAACAACCAAACTGTGTGTTTGAGATTTTTAATTAGGCACTTAGTGATTTATAAATAGGTGGAAATGAACATTTGTTTGCTTTGATTGTTAAGTATGACATTGGAGTAGGAGAGTATTCTCTCATCCTTCTTAGGGTGATTAGAAATCCAGATCTTCGATACCATGCTTGTATTGTTGATTGTGTGTCACATTTAGAGGGCCTGCCTTCCCGACCACTTTGCTTTTGCAAGCAAGTGATAATCATGAGAAGGGAACGATCCAAAGTGAGTATGGCTATAATTCCTTGGCATTCTAACTCACTATAAAAAAATACCCGATGAGCGAAAGCTTTGAAGGAAGTGTTACATGGGAATTGCAGTTACTTGAAAAGTGATGACCCTTGGACTCTTTCTCAAATCAACATCTAAGTAGGGCCTCTTGGTCTAAATCGTGCTTGCGCGACTACATTTGTTTGGTATCTTGATGGGCTTAATGTCTCAATCATGCTTGCATGACATCAAGGAGTAACGCTTAACAGAAATCCTTACTAAACACCTTGTTTTTAGAGGCCAAAAACCCTTCTAGTTGCTTGAGAAGGACAAATTCGGATACTTGGAAGAGATACTAAGTTCGCCATGGGGAGATTCCATGGGGACTGATGCTTGGCTTCCCTGAGAAGTGAGTGTCGTGGAGGGGAGCTCGTGGGGTCAAGCATCTATGTATTCTCCTTGAATCCCATAATGAGTCTACCTCTCAAGTACCTAATGTCTTTGCCTACCATAAGAAATGTGGGAATGAGCATGATTGTCTTGAGTCTAAGTTGCAATATCTTGTATTCTTTGATTGTCAAAAGTTGAATTTTATCTCATTTCAAGAACAAGGCAAATTGATCTAACATAAGATTAAACACAAGAGACCTTCATCCAACAAAAATTCAACAAGATTCAAAGATCATCTTCCAACATGATTATCAAACATTGTTCAAAAACTTGTCTCAACATCTATGTCACTTACATTTAGGTTCATCCTAGGTTGCATTTTGCAAAGCTCATTGTCAAGTATCAAGGTTAGATTTCACCTAAGTCATACTCCTTTGCATATCAATAAGAGTCATCCATTTTGCATATGTCCTCTTGCATTAAAGTCATACCATTGTCATACATTGCATACCCTAAGTCTCTTCATTAAGCTTAAGTTATTATCATATCATATTAGGGTCATTTGCATATTAATTGTCCTTTTGCATATAGTCTCAAAACTAGGTTTTGTCATACTTGAGTAGTCCAAATCTTTGATAAACCCTAAGTCATTGTTAAGAAGTCTAGACCTTATCAAACCTTTTGTCTTTTTATCATCAATGTCATTTCGTCAAACCTAGCTTAGTATCCAAGCATATAGGGGAGACATTGTCATCTTGTCCTTTGTCACTTAAGTCCTTTTGTCCTTTTAGGTCTAGACATCATTTCAAATTCCTAAGGGTCTCTCTTTTAGATTTGCATTCAAAAGTTTGTCAAAATCTTGAAAAACAACCAAAAACATAGATTGCATTTTCATCTATTTAGTTTGAATTTAGTTGCATATCATATATTATCCTTGAAAAATTCCAAAAATATTGCATTTGCATAGTGACATGTCTATTGAAACAAGGTTCCAAGCACCAATGATGCAACAAAGTTTGACATATCAACCGACAATGCAATCACAATTATATCCAACCCAACAACAAAGCAACATTGGTCAAACTTATCATGATGATCTAAATGTCCAAATACAAAAACTAGAGGAGAAACTAGGTCAAGAAAATGAGATTTTGGAACAAAGAGTGAAAAACATTCAGAAGAATAGATCACAAATGTCCAAAATGTTTCGAAAACTTCCAGGTCGAAATCCAAATATTGAGCCAATTGATGTCAAATCTCTTCTTGAACGATCAGACATACCAACTCTCCTCTCCCAAATAGAGATGATGAAACAATTTCAAGAAAAGAGACAACATCAATTTCAACATTATGTGCCTTCACATCAAGAACAAGAAGGTGTTTACTATCAATCACATTTTCAACCATCACAACCAATGACACAACCAATGGTTCAATTTCAACAATATGTCCAACCAACTATACAATGTCCGCAAATGGTTCAACCAATGGTGGAATATCAATGTCAACCACCACAACCAAACATTCAAAAACAAAGGTTGCAGCACACACCAACCCAAGTTTCAAACATGTCAGAACAATTAAACCAAGTCCAATATCAAAACATGACATCAAATCAAAAACAAGTTCAAATTCCAGATACAACTATGTCAAAACCTCAAAAGAAAGGTGGCTTTATTGCAATGATCTTAAGGAAACGACCAAGTGAGTTCTTTGAGGAAGATCAAAATAATACAATTCTATCTAGCAATGCCTCATCCCCTTGCAAGCAAATTGACTCTCCAGTGGCATCTATCCCTACACCTTTAGAAGTTTCACAGGAACCTTCCATATTGTCCTCATCAAACAATACCCCCAAGGATGCAATTACCCAAGAGCTATCCATAATTGATTGCCACGATAATCCAATTCATGATGCACATCCTTGTCATGTTTCAGAAATACAAGACCCAATGCCACCATGCACTTTATTGCCATTACCTATTTTAGAGGACCCCATTCGAAGTCACTCTTCCTCATGTTCAAGCATTGATTCCTTGCCAAAATCTATCACATATGTTCAAAGTGCATCCCCTTCATGCCAAATCATTGATCCCTTGTCAGAATTCCCCATGCATATCCAAAGTCTAACCCCATGTCAAGAGGATAATTTAGAGCACGAAGAAATGTGTCTTAAAACAAATCAAGATCAAGATCCTGAAACCTTATCATCCCATCCAATTGTTGACCAGGACTCCATGTTCCCAGACACTCACGATGATTCCCCTATTCTTGTCCATCCTATCCAAAGTCCTATTGACACTCCATTCCTTGAGCAAGATCAAGATATCCTAGTCCATCCAATCCCAAATGATCCCCTTCCATTTCATGAAAAAAATGTCCTTTCAAATCCCATTGACATTCCAAATATCCCTTCCATCCTTTCCGATGATCCCATTAAAAGTCAAGAGCAAAGAAATTTTAAAGAGGAATCCAATGATCTTCCTCCTTGTCAAGATCAAATTATTCCTTCAGATCCTCCACAAGATCCTTTTGTTCCTCCATCTCCATGTCCTAATCCAGCATATCCACTCCAAGATCGCATTTCTTGTGATGATCCCATTATTCCTCCCATTCCATCTCTTGAAGAGCCTATCATTGAACCATGTCCACAACATGATCCTAATCCCCTTCATGATTCTAACGTGTCAATGCAAGATGTTCATGAACCCTCAACATGCATAATGGGTTCTTCCACTTTGGTGCAATCCGATCCACTTCAAGATCTCATTATTTCTCTCATATCATATCCACCTCATAATGGACTCGCGTCTTCTTCCCAAAGAAAAGAGTATCCTACAAGTCAAGATATTCATAAAGGCAAAGGAGTAGACCTTCATGAGCAAGAACCCCTTCATATCAAAGAACATACTAATGGTCATGGCTATAGAGCTCACACTCAAGGCGTTGGTATCCCTTCAAAGTCAAAATCCAAATGTACACCTTCCCCATTATACCTTCCATCCATCTTAGGTCCTTATATCCCTTTGTCCTCTATGCAAGGTCAGCAAAGGCACACATCTTTGAGTAAATTTCATCCATCCAAAAGAAGTCCATTTCATTCATATCCATCCATGCATTCCTTTCCCCCTCCAAGCAATTTGGATGCCAAGTATAAAAGTCATAAGTCTAGAAATCCACATGTATTCAAGGATCAACATGTCCAATATAATCGACATGTCAAAACAAAGAACAATATGATCTATAAAGAAAAAGAAAAATCCAAAAGCCCACAAAGGCCCATTGCTCAAAAACAAAATTCAAAATACATATGGGTTCCTAAATCCCTTGTGCAAGCAATGCACTCCAAGGAACCACAAAAGCATGAAAAATCCAAAACCATGTGGATCCCTAAGAAGCTCCTTGAAGCACAAAATCCTAAAGAAACATCCAACTTGGCATCCAAAGTTGCTATTCCTCCATCCAACTCTCTCAAATTTGTTCCTTCATCACCTCCTTCTTCCATTTTGGGCCCTTATGTCCCAAAATCCCAAGCTATTCCTCCATCCAAATCTCACAATCTGAAATACATCTTTCCTACATCAATCCATCACCCCTCAAGGTGTGTGCCAATGTCGATCTTGCCTTCATTTCCATCCACTCAAGCCCAATTCTTCCAATACCCTATTCATTATCCAATGCATATTTTTCATCCTTCGATCCCTTTGATCCCATCCTTTGCATAAATCCTTGCCTTAGTTTCATCTCATTTTCCATGTCCTTATCCTACCAATGTCTTTGAGCATACTTTTTAAGGTCATGGTCCATTTATTTCAAGGCTACTATCCAAACAAAAAGATGCTTGAGTCCTTCTTCCATCCCCTATCATGTGTCCATCTTCTATTGAAAAAGTCAAAATACAAAAAAAAAAGTAAAAAAAAAAAAGACAAAAGAAAAAAGAAAAAAAGTAAAGAAAAATAATTTGTCCACTAGTGAAAACCTGGCAAACAGGCGCCTTGGGCAAGTACCATGATGAAAACCTGGCAAACAGGCGTCATGCGTAATCTATGAACTTCTTGCATACCACACTTAGGGGCAGGTTTCCTCCTTCATATCCTATTGCCCTTCATTACCCTATCATACCCCTATCATTACCCTCCATTATCCTATTGTCCCTCATGTCCATTTCCTCTTTCCACCTTTGATCTTGACAAGGCTGACGATTGTCATGAGCACCACGCATCTTATTTGCAGCTTTTAGTCCATCATAGCTTTTGGTCATTTATCCATTTGCTTATTATAACTTTTCATCCATATTCCCTGTCTTATTGTAACTTTCTGCCACTATCCATTATCCTATCTCGACCTTCAGTCCATGTCCCTTATCCATTCTTGGTCTTGCTTATCCTATCCATATCTTATCACTATCCATACACTCTTTTTCATTCCTTGATCTTGATCTGACATAAGGATGCAAAATTTAAACATGGTTTCAAACACCTCTTGACATGTCCCTCATGCCATGTTCCTGCTTTACATTGTCATATCCAGTCTCTTGTCCCATCACGCCATAGCCCTTGGAAATTGCATCTGTATTGTCTCCACGATAAAAGGCCTTTGTCTTCCCTCTATCCACCATCATTTCAGCAAGCCTATTTATTCACCTGTCATCTTCCTTGCCTTGCTAGACACTGGGGGCAAAGTCATTAAAAACTAAAAAATTCATAAAAAATCAAATAAAGTCCTGAAAAAAAAAACTCCCTAAAAAAAATTGAAAAAAGTCCTGAAAAAGTATCTAAAAATTCAAAAAAATCAAATAATGTCCTGAAAAAAAAAAAACTCCCTAAAAAAAATTGAAAAATGTCCTGAAAAAGTATCTAAAAATTCAAAAAAAATCAAATAATGTCCTGAAAAAAGTCATAAAAAATAAAAAAAAAGGTCCTGAAAAAATCTCTAAAAATCAAATAAAGTCCTGAAAAAACACAAAAAAATTGTAAAACTCCAAAAGCAAAAAAACAAACATTTTGCAAATAATTATTCCTTTTGTGCATTAGACAGCTCACTGAGTATACATCCAATGACTTGCAATCCAACATTGTGCTTTAATGAAATCATGCCTTAACAGATGAACTTTTTTATTCAAATCAAACATTCAAACTGATCAAAATTGTCTTATCAATCAAATATCAACATCAAAATCATTTGTCCTTGTTACTGCTATCATGGGTCTTATACAGGGTGTGGTATACTCGAAACCAAACTATGTCTTGTCTTAGACGGGGTACCGCATGTCCTGAAACCAGGCAGCATGATCGTCCTATCAACGCTTTCAACTTTTGACAATGAAGATCAAGATGTTTGTTTGATTTGTTGGAATTTGTGCATCTTATCTTTTTATTGATTTATCTTTGACTTCGATCATGTTCCTATGTTGCTCGATGATGTCACTGAGTGATTTAGAGTGACCGGGATGGATCCTGATCCTTTTCTTTTTTTGATTGTGATTGTTGCTTGTCTATGATGTGTCTGTCTTTCGCAAATCGGGTTGCATTTCAGCTCTGGCCTTCAATGCCATGATGCTACGCATCCATTTTGCTACATTAAATAAAGGTTCTCACCTACAAAGTGCATTACTGAAAGCAAGTTTTTCTTCGTCTCTAACTCTCCCCTGTCTCATTTCTTCTTACTAATATTTCTTCCGTCAGTCTTGGCAGTCTGTTTGATCCTATCATTCTCTATCATTCTTATCGATTAATTGGCCTCTTCTCTGCATGTTTCCGGCCAATTCCTCGAGGGGGCATGCATATGTCATTATCATTGTCTGGGGCATTTTCATATGTCATTGTCAGTTGTCTGGGGCATTTTCATTACTGTTCTTTGAAACAACGCTTAAAATCGCATTGTCTCAAAGAGGGGCAAAATGTAGACACCTAAAAATGGTCAACGCTTGCAGAATCATACTTTAACATTTGCGCATTGCCTCATTTTAGGTTTTTGCGTCGCATTAACATTTCTCCTATGTCACGCACTTGGTTTTTTATCATTTGCGAGCATTGAGTCTTTCTTCTACATTCTTCATTCGTCTTGCTCTCAAATTTAGTCTTGTTGACAACAATCTTCAATCATGATTTTGGGTCGATCTTTGTCCTTGTCAATCTTGTCATATTGCGATCGATTCGTCATCGATCCTTGTCCTTTCCAATCATGTCAATTTGGATCAATTTGTCATTGTTCCTCGTCAATTGGCACATTTTTCAGTCAAATCGTTTATCACATTGGTCATTTATCAATCCAAAATCAAATCAAATCGAGTCAATTATCTTTCAAGACCTAATTCGTCTTCTAGGGTTTTATGATTTAGTCATTTAACCTAATTTGTCATTTCTTCCTCTAGGATTACTAAATTATTTATTAATCCTAGGTCTTCTCATTACAATTAAATCTTTATTTAATTGGCTAATTATTCTTCCTCTTGTAAATTAATTAATAAATGACAAATTATTAATTAATTTACCTAATTTCTTCTAGTTCTTAATTTCCTATTTTTCCATCAATTTCTAATTCCTAATTGTCATCAATTTCAATTTTCTAATTTTCTTAATTTCTAATTTCTTTTCCCTCCTATTTCATCTCCTAATTCCATGGGAATGACATTTCAATTTGTCATAAATTGTCATAATTGATAATCAATCAATTTTGACATAGAATGTGTCATATTTTGTCATAAATTATCAATCAATCAAATTGTGCATGGAAAGTGCATAATTTGTCATAATTTGTCATATTGATTTGCAATTTCCATTTGAATTGCATCATGCTAATCTTGTCATTTCTCCAATTCTTCTATAAATTGGATGATTTTCTTGAATCAATGGCCGAATCCCTAATCAAACTATCGAACTTATAATTCTAGTACTCTTGACCAATAACCAATATCAATCTTGCTTTCAATTGTGTGTGTGCACTTGTAGGTGAGATCCACAAATCCATTTGAAGAGGAAAGAAGAACAATGGAGCTGCATGGAAGAAGCATCCAAATCATCATCTGGTTTGCATGATATTTGCTTTTGAATGCTTTGTTTTTATGTCTCTATTGAATGTGTCTTAGGATAGATTCATTGCAATGTGCTTTTGTGATTGAGCTATGATTAACATGTCTTTATACTTGCTTTGATGATTCCTAATTCCGATGTTACAGGAAGAATAAAATGAAAGGGGCACACTTTAATGAAAGGGCCCGACTTTATGATGTGGAAGATGATGAAATAGAACCTTAGACCTAATGAATTTGATTAATTAAGTGCTAAAGGAGAAATGCAATGCAAAATGCAAAATGCGCCAAGGTGGGTGCTAAACTAGGTGTGAAATTGTACAACAATTTACGACGTTACAGTAACAATCCCGACAAGTCCAATACAAGGGAACCCACCTCCTGGTGGGAATAATCCACCACCACCACCAAGCCCAACATTTGAGTTCCCCATATCTGATCAACATGATAATGTTAATCTCAAGAATATTCCAACATCTTCACTCCCTAAATTCTATGGATTGGTGATAGAGGATCCGAACACATTTCTATTTTAGTTTGATGTTTTTTGTAGGAGTTTTGACTATAATACAGATGCCCATAGACTCAAAAATTTTCCTGCCACCTTGAAGGAGTCATCCTTGAGATGGTTTATGAGCTTGGGTAGTAGCACAATCAATACGTGGGATGAGATGAAATGGTTGTTTCTTGGAAAATACAAAGATTATTGTAGAGGTACTGATCATCATGGGGATGATATCTTTAGGGTGACACAAACTGAAGATGAGAGTCTTGAAGATTGTCTGGAAAGGTTCCTATTTAGTGTCGAAAAGTCCAAGCATAGTACTCTAAATGAAGATTCTCTCAAGTTGATATTTTTGAGGGGAATAAATGATGAATACACTGATTCTTTGGATCTTATGGGAGCAAGTGACATTACACATTTCACTTGGGCTGAAATAGGACAAATTTGCAAGAAGTATTCCAGATTTGCTTCTAAGAAGAATAGGCATTTTAAACCAGGAGCACCATCATCAGCATCTAGAACTGGAGTTTCTAGATTGGAACTTAGTCATTTGTTAAAGGACTTTAAGGAGGACATTATAAACAATATGGCCACTTAGTTGGATACACTTGCAGCTAAGAAGAAGCATGAAGAAGCTGATGCATTTCTTGCAGAATTCTACCCTCATTGTAAACAATGAAAGAAGGATTGCAGATGTAAAATGGTTGCAAATATGGAGGTACCTGACTTCAAGCCAATTCAAGGTGAGGATGAGAGAGTTTTCTATGTTGCTCAAAGAAGACCAAATTTCCAAAGACAAGGTATGCCGCCAGATCCACTTTCTTTTTCTAGTTATAGTGGAAATTCTTATGCACCAAATAACCAATGGCAATCACCATATTCTCCAAAATTTTGGTAATTATCAAAATTGGTATGGTTCTCAAGGCCAAGGGCTGAATTTTGGTAATCAAATCCCACAATGGTAGCTGCCACAAGGGAACTGGTACCCACCTAAAGGCCAAGGAAACCAGTTTCAAGGGAATTGGCAACCTACTTCTCAATGGAGGGGAAGCCAACCATGGAATGCCCAATCTTTTGGTTATCAGCCACCTATCCAGCAGCCACAACCTCCTATGCTAATGCCTCCTTCTGTAGATACTGTTGTTTCGCCTAAACCAATGAAGTTTCCTACTCAATCATTGCCAAATCCTAATATTAAGTCTCAGCAACAACCACAAGCTTATTTAGTTGATCTTAATCAATACCCAGCCTATTCTTTATCTCTAAATGACATTCACCTCTGATCTGGGACAACTCTGCCTAATCCACTCATCCAGTTATCACTGAGGTACAAGAGGAGCAAGAAATCTCTAATCCAATAGATACAATACCTTAGAACCAAATATTGCCACCATTTCCCCATAGATTGCAAGAAAAGGAAGTTCCCATAGAACAACAACAAAGCTTTGATATTATAGATCAACTGAGGCATATTTGTGTTAAAATTCCATTATTGCAAGCAATAAAAGATGTTCCCATACATGGTAAGGCACTGAGAGAAGCATGTCTTAAAAAACTTGGCAGGAAGAAAAAGTATCCACAAACAATGCATGTTATGGGTCAACTGATAGATATTATGTCAGGCAAGATTTTCATTCCGAAGTATTCTGATCCAGGTAGTCCTGTAGTGAGTATAGTCATTAATGGCAGTCAAATAAAAAATGTTTTGATTGATTTAGGGGCAACCATTAATGTAATGACAAGGGAAGTAATGAAACAGCTTGAGATCAATAGTTTAAGGCCTACACCCACAGTTCTACAGCTTGTTGATAGCTCTATAGTGAGACCTGATGGTATCATAGAAGATGTAGTAGTTATTTTGGATTCCTGGGAATATCTTGTAGACTTTATGATTTTATCTCCAAAAGAAACATTGGGAGGATATCTGGTCATTTTGGGTAGACCTTGGCTTGCCACAGCTGATGCGTATATTGGATGTAGATCAGGGGATATGACTATTTCAGATGGGAGTTCTACAAAAACATTAGCCTTGTATTCTCGAGCACAACCCCAGCGATTGATCTGAGGGAGTTGACTCTATTGATCACCTCACGATGATTAGTCGAGGGCCATTCATGCAATTATATGATGAGGAATCAATTCTTTATAAAATCCTAATAAATGAATTAATAGAAGAGCAATAATTGCAGGAATTGGTTCCAAATATTGTAGGTTTGAACTTTCCTATAGCCATTAATATATTGCATACTCTGTTGTCGCGGGAATTATCTTCTTCTCATTCTTCTTATATAAACCAAATTGATCTTCTTATTAAGATGGAAGTGGAGTTGAATAAGTCTTTGAATATCAATAGAGATCTATCAGATATTCAAAAAGAGGCTCTGGTGGACTTGTTGAAATTTCATAAAAATGCTTTTGCATGGGTTTACATGGATATGCATGGGATAGATCCAGTAGTTTGCACCCACCGTATTTATATAAAGGAAGAGTGTTGCCCACTCAGACAACCTCAAAGAAGAATCAATCCTGCCTTGAAAGAGATAGTTAAAGAAGAATTGCAGAAGTTGTTAAAAACTGGTTTTATCTATCCTATCTCTAATAGCCAATGGGTATCACCTCTGGTCATAGTCCCTAAGAAAGGAGGAAAATGAAGGGTATGTGTTGATTATAAAGCCCTAAACTTAGCAACAAGAAAAAATCATTTTCCATTACCATTTGTGGATCAGGTATTGGATTCTTTGGTTGGTAAAAGATACTTTTCATTCCTTGATGGGTTTAGTGGTTACAATCAGATCCAGATAGCCCTAGAGGATCAAGATAAAACAACATTTACTTGTCCATGGGGCACGTATGCATATTTTGTTCTTCCTTTTGGGTTGTGTAATGCTCTAGCCACTTTTCAAAGAGCAGTGATCAATATCCTTTTCTAATATTTATCAAGATATTATGAAAATCTATATGGATGACTTTACAACTTATGGTTCTAAATTTGAGCAAGCATTGGCTAATCTGAAAAATGTTTCGCAGCGATTTGAAGACTACAATTTGTCATTGAATAGTGAGAAATGTTTCATCATGATGCAAGAAGGAGTATTCCTTGGTCATCATATCTCTGTAGAAGGCATCCAGGTGGATCCAACAAAAATTGAGGTCATTCAGCATATTAATGACCCTGTGAAGCAAAAAGATGTAAGAAGTTTTCTTGGTCATGCTGGATACTATAGACGGTTTATCAAAGATTTCAATAAAATTGCAAGTCCCTTATATTCACTGCTTACCAAAGATATGAAATTTAAATGGACCCCAACATGCAATGAAGCTTTCTTAAAGCTTAAGCATGCTTTGACTCAAGCACCAGTTCTTAAAGGCCCAAATTGGTCTCTACCATTCCAAATCCATATAGATGCATCTGATTATGCAATAGGAGTAGTGTTAGGACATAAAATTGACAAATTGGAAAATGCAATATATTATATTAGCAAGAACTTATAGGGACTTGAGTTGAATTATGTAGTCAATGAAAAGGAAATGCTAGCTGTTATATATGCACTTAACAAATTTAGGCACTATATTACGAGATATCCCATATTTGTGTATACAAATTATAACGCATGCTAGAATTCATTCTTCAAATAAACAAAGCTATCAATTAGAAGCACAAGGGAAATCATGAATCCCTATCTAATCAATATATCTAACAAGCTAGACAATGAAATAATACAATCATCAAGTAAAATAGGAATTAAGAATTTCAATCTATAAAAAACTCCCTATTCCATGACTGTGTATTGCTTCCATTGCTCTTCTCCTCTTTGTGGTATGATGGCTCTCAAATATTGCGTTGGTAACCTGCAAGTGACACAAAGATTCAAAGTTCGTGATTGTTGAAAATGGAGATTGGATGCTCAATTTATAGAAAATTGAAGAGGATTGATTGAAAGGTGGAACATATTGATCAAGAGGTGTGAACTGAGGTGAGCTCAAATGAAAGTTGATAGTTGAACTGTTGATTGTAGGAGTGAAACTCAATAAATTGAATAGATTAATTGAGTCAACTGATTGAGAAAAAGCTGACTGAAGGAAGAAAAAGAATGATTGGTGGAAATAAAGAAGATGACATAGAGAGCTAAATTTAGAAAAAGCTAATTGAAGGATGGAAATACAAAATGATTTAATTAATTAATTGATTGAATTAATTAATTTAGCATGTACTTGTATTTAGATTTAGATTTTCAATTTAATCTTTGCATGAGATAATATTCAAATAATTGAATTTATTAATTCAATTTAGCATTTGAATATATTTAGAACTTGACTTTAATTTTCAATTTGGTTTTTGAAATCATGCACATGTAATTGAATTTGGAAGAAATTAGAAGAAATAAGAAATTAAATGAAATTAGAATTTGGGGATCTAGATGAATCAATTAGTTAATTAAATAATTTAAAGAAACTATTTAACTATGTAGAAATGGACTTTAATTAAATAATAAAGATTATTTAAATTAAAGAAATTAAATCACAATTAATTAAATAATAAATATTTAATTAATATTTAGAAGATGGTTGAATGATTAGATGATTGGAGATAGAAATTGAAAATTAATTTATTTAAATAATAAAGATTATTTAAATTGGGGAATGAACCATAATTAATTAAATAATTAATATTTAATTAATATTTAGAAAATGATTAAAATGATTAAATGATGATATAATAGGAAATAGAAATTGAAAATTTATTTAAATAATAAAGATTATTTAAATTGGGGAATTAACAAGAATTAATTAAATAATAAATATTTAATTAATATTTAGAAAATGATTAAAATGATTAAATGATGATAGAAATAGGAAATAGAATAATTAGTAAGATAATGAGGAAATATGAAATTAGAAGAATTTAGAAGAATAAGTTTAATTGACTTAATTAAATAATAAAGAATATTTAATCAATTAGAGGAATAATTAGTACATGATCAATGAGACATTTTTAGGTGTCTACATTTGCCCCTCTTTGAGACAATGTCGAAACAATGTTGTTTCGAAGAAAACAAAAAATTATGCCCTAGTATGCCCTGGTGATACTTAGGGTGTAATGCCCCCTCAAGAGATTGTTTGTGCATTAAAAACATGAATGATCTCTTGAAAAAAGAAGAATGGTTAGTTGATAAGAGATAGAGATAGGGAATGTGAATATGATATTGAGATAGAATATGAGAGAATGAACCTTAGAATGAAATAGAATGAATTAGATGAGAATTAGAAGCAATTGAAGATGATTGAGAATGATTTAGAAAGAGATGATGAGAGGAGAATCAACAAACTAGCAATAAGAAAATGAGATGAAGTGAGAATAAAATTGAATGAATCATGAGCCTATGTCACATATTTTATTGCATCAATATATATCATCACTAAGCCTTATTATTGAACAATGAAGCTTTAGCACATCAGGGTATATGGAACCAAGATGCAAAAATATCTCATTGTAGAAACAAACACATAGCAGATAAGCAGCAAACAAAGAAAAAGATAATGCCCATCATAGCTCCTCTAGTCACTTGTGGACATCCTTGAGTAGCATAGGAACAATATTTGTTGCCAAATGATAAAAGATAAAGACTGACTCGGACAAAATTCAGCAGCTATACTGACCTTGTGCCTTCATTCTCAGTTGTTTGATGTGATGGTTGATAATGTCTGATCTCAGAAAGTTGCGGACCCCGTTTAAGACTAACCTGTCTGATTTTGAGTGTATCCTCTTCTATTTAAGACAAGATAATGATCACGTTGATATGGATATGATATGATTGATAGGACAGTTTGATCAGTTGATTGCAGATGTTTGACTGGATAGTCATATCCTTAGTTAACTTCGTGTGAAGTGTTTGTTGGATATCTGCTAGGGTATTTGTTTCTCACAAGACATCTTATTGCAAGTTTTTTGATTGATTGATTTTCGATTTTTAGTTCTTTTCCAAGAGCTTTTTTCGATGTTTTTGGATTTTGTCGATCGATATTTGAATGTTTTTGGATGATTTTCTTAGGATCGTATTTGACTATTTTTGGATTATTTTTTCAGGACTTTATATGGATGTTTTTGGTATTTCATGATTTTCAATGTTTTTGGGTTTTGATTTTTCCAATGTTTTTGGATTTTGAGTTTTTCATTGTTTTTGAATTTTTTCAGGACTTTATACGATTTTTTGGATTTTTTCAGGACTTTAACTGATTTTTAGGATTTTTTTAGGACTTTATCTGATTTTTAGGATTTTTTCAGTTATGCCCCCAATGTGCAGACCTGTATGACATGATGATCTGTAGAATGCATATGGAGACAAATGAATTTTTGACATGACCTATGTGAATGCAACGTGCATGATGAAGATGCATTTCCTATTCGAACAATGTTGACTATGTTTGTTTTGGCATTTGAATACACCAATTGAAATGGAGGTGCAAAACATTTCATAGATAAGTAGTCAATCGATCTCTAAGGCCCTTCGGAACATTCATCTCAACACACTTAGTGACTAGGATTTACAAATGGAGACATGGAAAACCTCCCCATTGGTTCTTGAAACTTTGATCTTCTTTTGCCCATGTGTGTGCAGATGAGTTAATTCCCACTCTTGTGTTCACTAAAGATCCTTAGCATCCTATACGAGTAGCTACATGGATTATTCTAACTTCAAAAACATCCCGAATAGAGTCTCGCTACTAGCAAGCCTTGAGAGCTCTAACAAGGTTATAGATTGTAATTTCTCAATTATTGCTCCATTGTCGGTAGGCGTTCATAGCCCTGATGGAGTTATTTGTATGTTCCCATAGTCAAGCTTTTTATCGCATTTGTATACATGATATTTCAGTTATATATCATTGCTCTTTTTGCCTTTAGATGGATATTTGGCATAGCTCTTTTTATTTTTATTTTCTTGCCTTGACTTGTAAGTAATGAAACCTACTTGGGTGTGACAATTACAGTGGTGCTGAAGTAGAATTTTAGATTTTTCACTAGTCATATGATCAACTAGGTGTCTAGAATGAGTTAGAGATTTATTATGTTTGAGGTATAGCAATTGATAGATTGTAGGTTAACAAGTCTCAAATAGTGAAACCACTACCCAACCATAAGTAAAGCGTCATCATAGGGTAATGTTGAGAATGAATGACTTTAGAACCTCAAAGACTTCATGTCTGAATATCTAAGAAAGGCGATGACCCTCATTTTCTTTAGATGCCAATGAATGATAAACTCGAAAAGTTGCCTTGTTTTATTTGATGCTTCTATATAAGAATGCAGAATTTTAAGAATGCAATGCATCTAAAAAGGAAACTACATGTTATGCAGTGTTTTAAATGATATGATATGCAATGCAGAAAGTAAAACCTAAACTATACAGCCCCTAGGTATAATATGGCTTAAGGTGCATGTTGCTCATAGGGTCAGAGATTGGATCTCCCTCCATGGTAGCCAAAGGATAGGCACCATTGCCTATGACCCTTGTTATAATGAAAGGACCTAGCCAATTAGGTTCAAATTTCCTTGGCCTTTCTCATTCTACTAAGTTCCTTTGATTCTCTTTAAGGACTAGATCTCCCACTTGAAAGGTTCACAGGCAGACCCTTTTATTGTAACTTCATCTTAGTCTATTTTGATATCCTTGTAAATGATTGAATGTTGTTTGTCATTTTTCATCAAGGGTTTCTAGTTCTTGCAACCTTGCTACCCTGTAGTCTTCTTCTGATATAATGTTCTATAAGGATACTCTTAGAGATGGTATTTCTACTTCAATGGGGAGTATCACTTCAGTACCATAGACCAAGGAATATGGTGTTGCTCTTGTAGGTGTGCATACTCCTATTTTGTAGGCCTAAAGAGCGAGATTCAACTGGAGATGCTAGTCCCGTCTTGTGTCAGTAACTACTTTCTTAAGAATTTTCAATATTGTTTTATTTGTAGCCTCTGCTTACCCATTACTTTGTGGATAATATGGCATGGCAAATCTTTGTTGTATGTGGAATTTGTCACACAACTCTTTCACTTCTTGGTTTTTAAATGGACGCCCATTATTTGTAACAAAGCACATTGGAATTCCGTATCTACATATAATGTAGTTGAGCATGAATTTTTCTATCTCCTTTCCAGTGGTGTATGTTAAAGGAATTGCCTCAACCCATTTTGTAAAGTATTCAGTGGCTGTCAAGATAAACTTGTGCCCATTGGGTGAAGTAGGGTTGATTTTACCCACTAGATCTAATCCCCATTGTGAAAATGGCCATGGTAATGTGACAGGTTGAAGATCTTGTGCTGGTGCATGAATAAGGCCTCCATGCATTTGGCATTGTTTACACTTCTGTACATACTTGTAAGCATCTTTTTCCATGGTTGGCCAGTAATACCCTGTTCTCAGCAGTTTCTTTGATAATGGCAGACCGCTTTGGTGAGCCCCATAGATTCCATCATGGACTTCTTTTAAAGCAAGGTGTGCTTCATTCTCATCCAGACATCGGAGAAGAGTACCATCAAAACCCTTTCTATATAGAGTATCAACTATAATGGTGTATCTAGATACCTAACGAATAAAGGTCTTCTTTTGATTTCTGGACAGATCTGGTGACATGTATTGGGTATGCAAATAAGTATATATTTCATTGTACCAAGGTGATTCTGGACCCACAATTGCACATACATAGTCTGATAAGGGAGTCTCATATGCAGGTAGCATCAACTGTTCTATGATAAACTCAAACTGAGTTTCATTAGTAGGCATATTCAGAAGAGATCCTATGGTCGCCATTGCATCTGCTGCCTTGTTTTGTATTCTGGGGATTTGTTCCAAGGTAATTTTGCTAAAATCCTCCTTGTAATCTTCGACCAACTTTTTATAAGGTATGAGTTTGTCATCCTTTGTATTGTAATCATCATTGACCTAGTTTACAATTAACTGTGAATCACCATAGACCTATAACTCCTATATTTTCCATTGCATCACTATACGAAGCCCTATGAGGAGAGCTTCATATTCTGCCATATTGTTGGTGCATGGGAAATTGATCCTAAATTACTTGGGTATAACATCTCCATGAGGAGTAATGAAGAGAATACCTGCTCCAGATCCATGATTTGTATATGACCCATCAAATTATAACTTCCACATTACTGAGGCAGTTAGTGTAAACATGGATTTGTCTGGAAAGTCTATCAGCAATGGGTGACTGTCTTGTATAGGAGCCTCTGCAAATTGATCTGCTATGATTTTTCCTTTGATATATTTTATGTCTATGTATTCTATATCAAACTCGCTTAAGATCATAACCCACTTAGCCAATCGCCTAGTCAATGTCGCTCTGCTCAATAGCTATTTGAGTGGGTCAAACCGTGCAATGAGTTGTACCTTACGACTCAACATGTAGTGTCTGAGATTTTGGGATGCAAAGATTACTGCTAAGCATGCTCTCTCTATGGGGGTATAATTAAGCTCATAGCCGATCAGAGTCCTACTTATATAATAAATGGCTCTTTCTTTTCCATTTTTGTCATGTTGTGCCAATAGATCTCCCAGAGATAAGTTCGTTGTTGATATGTATAACAATAGAGGTTGTCCTAGAGTAGGAGATATTAACACTGGTGTGTTCAAAAGATAATCTTTTAGAGCTTGGAAAGCTTCCTAGCATTGTTCTGTCCATTTAAAAGTAACTCCTTTCCTGAGTAAATGTTGGAATGGGTGACACTTATCTGCTAACTGTGCTATGAATCTCCTTATGGATTGCAATCTTCCTTGTAACCCTCTAATCTATTTAAGTGTTGATGGAGGTTGCATATCAATGATTGCCTTGCCCTTGGCAGGGTCTATTTCAATTCCTCTGTTTGATACTATAAACCCTAATAGTTTACCTATTGTTACGCCAAACACACATTTCTTTGGATTTAATCTGACATTATACTGTTCCAACTGATCAAATACTTGTGTAAGAATTGTAAGGTGACTTTCTCTGGTTTGTGATTTAGCCAATATGTCATCCACATAATCTTCCATTATGTTATGGATCATGTCATGAAATAATGTTGTCATGGCTCTTTGGTATGTTGCCCCGGCATTTTTAAGACCAAATGGCATCACATTCCAGTAGTACGTTCCTCATGGGCATGTAAAGGCTATTTTATGTTGATCTTCTGGTGCAATTTTAATTTGGTTGTATCTTGAAAAACCATCCATTAAGGATAGCATCTTATTTCTAGCTGTGAGGTTAATTATCATGTCGATATTAGGTAGCGGGAAGTCATCCTTAGGGAAAGCTTTATTTAGATCTCAAAAATTCATACAAATTCTGATGCCTCCCATGGAATTAGTCATAGGTACCAGGTTGGATATCCATTCCACGTAGTCAATAGGTCTGATAAAACCTACATCCAACAACTTTTGTAATTCTATTTTAACCAGCAATGCAATACTTGGATGCATCTTTCTTAATTTTTTCTTGTAAGGTTTAATTCCTGGTATCAATGGTAAGTGTTGCAACACTAATTCAAAATCTAAGCCCGGCATGTCTGAATAGGACCAAGCAAAGTTGATAGGTCACTGCTTGAAAAAATGAATGAATCTATCTTTTTCTTCTTTGCTTAGTGATTTTGCTAGATGGATGTTATGTACAACTTCCCCTTCTACTATATTTACTTCTTCTATTTCCTTTGTAAGTAATGCTAAACTTTCTCTTTCCATAGGAAGATTTCTCAGGTCATTAGGGGTAGTTTGATCCTTATCTTCTGTTTGTAAAGTACTTTCTTCTCCAGAGTATGTTGTTCTATTTAGGTCTATAGCAAACCCTGCTTTATGATCACCTTGCGGAAATCCCTTTCTGACTCCTAAAAATTCTGAAATTGCTTCATCATTTTCAAACCAATCCAGCATTGGTTTTCCTTCTTGCCCCCAATCAAACAAGTGTGAATGTACTAGGGGTAAATCATTACTCCCTTCTTTAGTAGACTTGGATAACATGAAGACTTGATTGTTTGACTGGCTTTGTGTATCTTCATCTTGTATAAGCCTTATTTGATTCCTTACACTTTCTGGTGGGCTAGAATCATGGAGTGATAAGAATTCATAGTCATGAGAATCTGTCTCACTATCAATATATGTTTCATAATATGGGCTATCATCACTTATTTATTCTTGTTCCTATCCCTGATTCCTTTGTAGATTGACTGGTCTTCTTTGTGCATTAGTGACCCTTCTTAAGCCAAGTATAAGCCTTTGCAATCTTTCTTCATCTGTTTTGTCTGGTTGAGCCTGAGTTGCTTCTCGTGGTAAAAGTAGTGACAATAACCATGGGTGGGAATCAGGTGGTGGGGGTAATCCTGCATCTATTGCCACATTAGCCTGTACTGTTGTGTCAATAACTGTATCATTTTGTAACTCCATGGTGGGTTCTTGCAAGAGTTGTCTCATGTCTTCCCCATTTGATTCTGCGCTTGGTGATGTAAGCACCTGATTGCTTGTTTGAGTTGAAGATGGAAGAGCCTGTGTGGACCAATTCCTTTGTGATATGTAATCTGATGGTTTGCTTGGTCAATTTAGTATATCAAGGGTATGTTGTCTGGCTTGTGTGATATGTTGTACATGCTTGTATCCCAATCCTTGATTTCCTGGATTATCATTAAGAGCAACAGGTTCCAGTCTTCCTTGCTTTTGTAACCCTAGGCCTATGGTACCATCATATCCATGTCTTTGGAGTATTTTGAATCCATTTCCATACTGATCTATGTGTATTTTGGGTGTTGTCATATGATCTTCTTCTCTATATATCCAATGGTTAACATCTTCATTCAAGGATTCTTCTTCTAAGTCTCCCCATCTAATGAAAGAGCATGAGTCTGAGTATCTAACAATTTCTTTTCCTTTGTCTTTCTTTTGTATTGTAGTGTGAGGTTTCCCAAAGGACTTAGGAGAAAGAGACAAATGTTTCCCATTTAAATTATTTGCAATAGAGTACTCTCCACAACCCATATACTTTATTTGTAAGGAGGATGTCATAGGCATATCTTGTTGTATTTCTGTGATTTTCAATGTTTCCAACTGTGTAGTGAGAGGTGCAGCCTGATTGATAGGTACTTGATTATCGAAACTGTCTTTTAGATAATTACAATGTTGAAACGGATTTGGATCGCCCTTTATGGTGATTTCAATACCATTGTATGGGAATTTGACACACTGATGAAATGTAGATGGTACTACTTGCATAGTGTGGATCCATGGGTGGCCCAATAACATGTTATATCCCAGCTCTCTGTCCAAGACTTGAAAAGCTACATCTATCATTATTGGTCCTACTTGTACAAGTAATGTTACAATGCCTTTAGATGGACGTTCTTCATCATCATAAGCCTTGATGTTTATCCTTTTGGAAGAATCAATGTGAATTTTAGAATATCCCAGTGCTTTGACTAGTTTTAAGGTACAAATGTTCAGACCGGCTCCCCCATCTATAAGTACTCTTCTAATTCTTTTCTTGTGAATGTAAGCTTCCAAATGTAGTGGGTCATTATGAAGCAATTTATCACTAGGAATATCTTGTTCTGTAAATGCAATATGTGTACCTTGTGTCAAATTTCCTACCATAGACTGGAAGGCATGTTCATCTATATCTCTATCCACTACTGAATCTTGAAGTGCTTTGACCAGTATAGCTCTATGATTGGGTGAGATACGCAGTAGTTCGAATAAGGATATCTGTGTCAAAGTTTTCTTAAGTTGCTCAACTACATTGTAAGTCCCTACTACTGGTGGTTGATTTTGTGGTATCCCTTGCAAGGTTACCTTTGACTTGCGAGTAACCACTGCATAGTCTGTGTCTCTGGGAGTAATTGTGATTATAGCAATTGTATCATTTGTATCATAGGCTGTCTTATCTAGATTTATATTAAATCCTTCTTCATAGTCCCAATTTGTATTTTCAACATTCATAATATGTTCAATGAGTTCCTCCTCAAACCAATCTGAGTGAGATGGTTGATCCTACCCCCAGTCTTGGAGACAAAGATTTGTATCATCATCTTACTTTGGTCCTTCGGATATCATGCAAATTTGGTTGTTATCTTTATGAGTGTCTTGATATTGGTCCTCCTGATAAGGTGTTTCTTGTGAATCATCATTTGTTATCTATCCTGAGCTAATGGCATGAATAGTGTAGTCATATGAGACTTTTGTGTAATTAGCCATGTTGTCTAGGTACCTGATGTGGTAGCTTTTCCCTTGTCATGCTTAACAAATGGATCTTTTAAAATCATATGATTAGTGTTTGTTGAGGTCTTATCCATATCAATTGTGATATCCCCTTGATCTATCATATCTTGGACCAAGTTTTTCAACTTGTAGTAACTTGCCTTTTTGTGACCTTTGGTCCTATGATAATCGTAGAAATCATTGTCATTCCACCATGTGGGTTTGAAAGGACCTGGTTCATATACTCTTACTTCAAGTAGAGTGATCATGTTTGTCTATATTAACTTTTTGAGCACTGACTCAATAGGTTCTCCTAAAGGTGTGTAATTTCTTGTTGGAGCGTTTACCCTGGGGTATCTTGTGTTTGTATTTTATGTAGCATTTACCTTGGTTGAGGTTGTGTTATTCCCGGTATGTGGATTTGTTGACTGACTCGTTCCAAGTGATAAAACGGGTTGAGTTCTGTTTATTGTTCTGGCGTCTACAATACCATCATTGGTCACATTTTTGTTTTTTGACCAAAACTTAGATTTGTCATTGTTGTTGGTATTGCCATACTTAATAAGACCTTGTTCTACCAAGCCCTTCTCACATTTGAGAGCCTTTTTTGTGATTTGTTTAAATGTGGTAAGACACTGCATTTGTATGGGATATTTTATCTTAGGAATCAAATTTTCTGTAAACATATCCACTTGCTCTGTTTCTAGGATAACTGTCTTGCATCTCCTATAGAGAGCCCTCCATCGTTGTATGAAGGATGCAAATTTTTCATTCTCATATTGCTTAGCGGCACATAAATCCATCAAAGTAACTGGGGTGTCAATATTGTGTGAGAATTTTGCAATAAATTGTTCTGCTAATTCTCTCCATGACGTGATGGTTGGTGGTAGATGTGAAAACCACTCTAAAGCTGGATCTCCCAGACTTTTAGGGAATAGTCTCATTAGGTAAGTATCTTCCGAGGCAACTTCTATAAATGTCGTAAAAAATTCTTTGATACGATCTCTAGGATCACCCTTCCCTCGATATCTATCAAATTTGGGCGTTTCAAAATGTTGTGGGAAGGGTGGCATCTATAATGTGTGATCAAATGGATAAGGATGTAAGTCCTGCATTGTGTAGCTCTTTTTATCATTACCAGTTTGCATGGTCATTATCTATTGTTGGAAACTCTGTAATTGCTGTGTCAGAATATCTGTTGATGTCAAAGGTATACCTTATGTGTGTGTATGTCCCACAAAAGGATTCATAGTTGCATAACTAGGATGTTGTTGAAATGTACCAAGATTATAACCTTGTGTGTTGTGTTCCCATAGGTACTATAAAATAGGCGATATGTGAACCCATGTTTGGTTGACTTGTACCTATTGTATTGGTAATACCTAGATTTGGATTTTGATAACCATATGTGGATCCCATAGAATAGGAAACTGGAGGTTGGTTTACACTTGTTGCTTGCGTTTGAATAGGTGTTGAGATACTTGACATTATCAGTATGCTCTGTGATGGTATACTAGCATTTATCACTGAAGATGACATGCTTGTTTGAAAGTTTGCACTTGTGTTGACATTTGTTGGAAGAGGTACGTTTTGAGGAAGACTAGAGGTCGTTGCTTGTATTTGTGTCAAGGGTAGTGTTTGATTGTTATCTTGACCTAAAGTTTTTCCTGGTGGTAAAATCTTTATGACATCAAAATCCTCAGGTAATTTTGCCCCATTTTGTATTAACAGTGAAAGATACTTGTCCCTATCACTATGTATAAGTGCGTCTAGGATCATGAGGACATACGGGTCTTGCTGTATGGACTCAATTTCTTCCTTTGTCAGATGTTATTGTAATTCGTTTAGGGTGGACATTGTCTATGTACATGAGTGTTGACCTGTTGACATGTCCATGTTCCAAGTAGGGTTTATAGACTGTGTGTTGTTCGGGTCCATTATTCCTTTTGCTTTTTGGGACCTTGTGATGGGCATCTAAAATTTCCTATATGATGATGGTTTTATGCTAGACGATGACCTAACACTAGACAGTAGACGTAAATATGAGGTATGAAATACTATACTAGACTCTCTATTGAGGATTTTGATGTGAGACCCTTTTAGCCTTTCTAGCTTTCTCTAATGCAAGTCTTTCCATTTGTTGACGAAGTTGTTCGGCCTCAATCTCTCTATCAATCTTACGGGCAATCCTAGACTCAATATCTATCTCATATATAACTCCCATATACTGGGGTGTGCTTCTTCTTAAATCCCAAGCTAAGTTAGCTAGACCATCAATGATTTCTCGTTGACCACCATTTGGAACTAGATTAGGTTGCTAGAAGGGGAGCAAGCCATCACCTGGGAGACCCATGAAGGCACATGTTATGGACCTATAACTGATAATGGACTTAGACGTATATGAGGTCTAGGTGAAGATGTATATGATAAATGGTGGGCTATGCAACTAATATGGATGATAATGCAAAAGACTTATGATGATAATGAGGACGTAAGATAGGACTATGCAAAGGACTATGGATGATAATGAGGACGTAAGTGGGACAATGCAAAAGACTAAGGATGATAATGAGGACGTAAGTGGGACAATGCAAAAGACTAAGGACAATAATGAGGACATAAGTGGGACAATGCAAAAGACTAAGGATGATAATGAGGACGTAAGTGGCACTATGCCTAAGGTCACAAGTATGTAAGGATGTTTTGAGAATTAGTTTCAAAATGGACTTTGTTTTTGGTAACCTCATGTGTAGGACAATGTTTTGCAGTTTTCCAAATCTAAGAATAATGGTTGGTAGGTATGTATAGCCGACTGACTCAAATTTCATACAATCTCAAAAAATTCAGAGATACGTGGGATAGGGCCTGAAATAGCCCAAAGGATTGACTCAATACTGGTCTATCACAACGATACATAAAAAAGCATGGAATACAATCTTAGGCTGGATAGTGGACACCATTCAGTGAGGCCCTTACAATAAAATACCCAAACAAAATGAACAAATAGAGAGTCTGGCAGCACTGGCTCCACTCCACGACACACACTTCTCGGGCATGCCAGTCTCTCTTACCTTGAAGATCCGAAGATCTTTTAGCTGAGGGATTCCTATATCATAGTGTAAGGTACATGAAGGGTATCTATGGGGTACGATCCACACTCCCAGAACCACTGAATGTAGGATTTTTGGCAACTAATTTGGTTCCTAGTATTAGGTTTTGAGGGATCCCGATCCAACGACCGATTCTCAGAGCAAGCCACTTAAGGCTTTAGTTGAGCTTATTGGTGCAGGGAAGACCCCCACATATGTTGAATTCACTCAAAACTCTAGCCGCCTGACCAGTATATTTATATAGCGACTCGAAAAACTTGCTCGAGAGTACGTTGGGAGAGATGATATCCCCAACGCATCCCAATTCGAAGTACCTCTATGGGGTGATGAAATCCCTAGTCAAAGATACCCCTCACTACACAGAATAAAACAAAATTTGGATGTCATTGTCACCTCCCTTCTTTCTCCCTTAGGCCCGAAGGCGAGTAGAAAGTCAGTTAGTGCAATAGTAGGTCCACCCCAGACACAATGAAAAGTTCTTTTCCCTTAAGAAAATAAAAAATGATTTAATCTAATGTAGCCTTATTCACGTTCTTTTTATAGCCCAAATTTAGGTGTTAGATCCACATGTGCATGTCAATTTTAAACACCAAATCCAAGAATGAAGGCATACATGTCAATTTTAACCATTTGTTTGATTTTTAAGCACCAAAAACCAGGTGTGAGATACACACATGTCAATTTTAGCCCATGTTCATTTTAAGCACCAACAACAAAGTGTGAGATTATCCATGCATGTCAATTTTAACTGTTGTTGATTTTAAGCACTAAAAATTGAAGTGTGAGATTATCCATGCATGTCCTTTTTAACTATTGTTGATTTTAAGCACTAAAAATTGAAGTGTGAGATTTATCCATGCATGTCAATTTTAACTGTTGTGAGATGTGCATGCAAAATTACTAATCTAATCCTCTCTGCGAATCTGCCATAGGCTTTAAATAGAAGATTAGTAGAAAAATAAACCAACAGAAAACAGAAACTGAGAACTTGATAGAGGTGATTGCGTAATACTACCTGAGCGATTGCGTGATACTTACTGAGTGAATGCGTGAATCTGACAAAGTGAATGCGTAAATCTGACACAGCAAATGCATGACTTTATTTGCTTGATTGCGTAACAATAACAGGTCGATTGCATGACAGAATACAGACAACAACAAAAATTAGAAAAAAACAAGAAAACTAAACCCAATCAGGAACCTGCGAAACCAATTGTGAAGCCCTAGCCAAATCCCTCATCATCCATTCAATATTGATTAGATCATATTTAACTATATAAGAAAGAACTAGGCTATTATATCTATCTAAGGCCAGTTGTTCTTTTGAATCCTGTATCAATTTTTCTGCTTGGAGAAATTTTTGATATTGTTTAGCTTCCCTCCTTTGTTGTTTCGTCCTTCTCGCGCCTAAAATTTTGAACTGAACCTTTCTTGCCATAAACTTTGTTAATCAAATCCTAAAATAAAAAAGTAATTTTGATCCCTGATTAACCAAATTTAAGATAGAATTATACAGAATTAATAATAGACAGAAGAAAAATAAAACAACAATTAACCCTGCAGATGTGTGACCCAGAAAGGGCGATTGCATGATCTGAACAGGGCGATTGCGTGACCCTGTTTGGACGAATGCGTGACCTCGAAGGGTCAAATGCATGATTTTGTCTATGCGATTACATGATGATGTAAGCTCGATTGCATGACGGAAAATATTTTCTTGAAATTCATGCAACCTACAAAAAAAATTAAAAATCCACACAATCTGCAAAAATCACACAGAACATAGAAAAAGGTTAAATTGTTGTTAGTTCATGTTGGGTTCACCAAAATGTAACGCATGCTAGAATTCATTCTTCAAATAAACAAAGCTATCAATTAGAAGCACAAGGGAAATCATGAATCCCTATCTAATCAACAGATCTAACAAGCTAGACAATGAAATAATGCAATCATCAAGTAAAATAGGAATTAAGAATTTCAATCTATAAAAAACTCCCTAGTCTGTGACTCTGTATTGCTTCCATTTCTCTTCTCCTCTTCATGGTATGATGGCTCTCAAATATTGCGTTGGTAACCTGCAAGTGACACAAAGATTCAAAGTTCGTGATTGTTGAAAATGGAGATTGGATGCTCAATTTATAGAAAATTTGTTGGGAAAAATGGTGTCTCAACCTTGCATTTATGCGAGGTTACTATTTATAGTAAGTTTTCATTTGAGCACGAAATGGTGCGAAACTCTCCCTGAAGCTTCTGGTTGGTTAGATAAGCATTCGAGTAAAGTTGCGTCGCAAGGTCATAGCTAGTTTTGAAGATATTAATGTTTTCGTCTTGGAGGGGTGCAATAAAATATTTAAACTTAATTTTGGGGACTTTAGAGGCTCCGAACTGCCTTGAAAAGTGGCTGTAACCGGCGAAGCGGGTTACGAGGTGATAGAGCACTTCGCGAGCTTTCCAACGCTTCAAACGGTTCGTCAATCGGACACCCGGTTCTCAAGTTATGGCCTCCGGAAGTTTGTACTCCTGAAATAGGAAAAATAATTTGTATCGGATACATAAATGAGCTGTAAAAGGGAGCGACACGTGTTGATGTGTGCTTTAACATGTCATAGAAGGGAGATAAGGTCGGCTACACCTTATTGGGTGGTTTTAGCCCATGGTTTTGTAATACCGTTTGACGGTTTCTTGTATTGTATCTCCTATTTATGAGGTGTGTGAGATAGAGGTTGTGTGTAAGAGTCTTATGGCTATTGAGTTGCCTCTGAATCTCTGATTAGTGGTACTCCTGCGAAGAGCTTGCTCTGCAAGTATGTTGTAATCTGTTTTTGATTGCTGAATAAAATATTGAGCTTCTTTTGGAGGGTGGGGTTTTTCTCCCAAAAGGGTTTTCCCCACATAAATCATTGTGTTGTGGTATGATTGCTATTATATCTATTTCTATTTTCTGTAACTATTGTAATGATCTGAAAAAGTTTTGCATTATCCTCCTCTCAAGGTTAGTGTAGGAAGTTGTTTCTGCTACTTAACTTCCTTACAAGTGGTATCAGAGCCTGATCACCTTTGGTTTCAATTGTGGGCAGTTGGGTTTTTTGAACTAATCCAGATTTGAGTGGGAGCTTGTACAGAAGACACTTTTTGATCTTGTTGCAGGAATATTCAGATGGCGAGTTCGTCAGGGAGAATAGAGGTGGAGAAATTTAATGGAAGTAATTTTGAGATGTGGAAGCTGAAGATGGAAGATCTGCTAATAGATCGAGATCTTTGGGATGCTGTTGATGCGAATGTCCAAAGGCCCTCAGATCCTACTATGGCAACTCAGTATGATGTTATGGACCGGAAAGCCAAGGGTCTAATCAAACTATGCCTGGCAGACTCTGTTCTAATCAATGTCCATGAAGAAAACTCTGCAAAGAAGCTATGGACTAAGCTTGGTGAGATGTATCAAGTGAAATCTTTATTAAATCAAATTTTCTTAAGAAAGAAATTGTATTCCTTGAAGATGGAAGAGGGTGGATGAATTGCAGACCACCTGGAAGCATTCAATATGTTGGTGGCTCAATTAGTATCTGTCGGTGTTAAGATGGACGAGGAGGAGAAATGTCAGATCTTGCTTTGCTCTTTGCTTGATTCGTGGGATTCTCTTGTTATGGCTATTGGTAGTACTTCTGTTGTTTTGAAATCTGAAGACGTGGTGGGTGCCCTACTCGGTGAAGAGATGCGAAGGAAGGTATCCATCAGTTCAAAGGAAGCCCTAACCGTTCATGGAAGACCTAAGGAGAAAGGCAAGAAGAATGAGAAGCGCGACAAGTCCAAATCCAAAGGGAGATCGAAATCTCCTGGAAAGTCCAAAGTCATTTGCTGGAATTGCGGTAAACCGAGTCACATCCGTAAGGACTGCAAAGAAGAAAAGAAGAAGAAGAAAAAGAAAAAGTTCGATTCTGATTCTGAGTCCGACAAGGAAGATGGCGATGCATTTATTGTGGCTTTGGCGACTCATGCAGGTAATGATGCCTGGCTAATTGACTCAGGTGCATCTTTTCATATGACTTCCAATAGAGATTGGTTTTTTGAATATGAAGGATTTAATGGAGGTAAGGTGTACTTGGGTGATGATTCACATCTAGACATTGTTGGTCGAGGTAAAGTTAGAATCGGGTTTTCTGATGGTAGAATAAAAAGGATTACTGGTGTGCTGCATATCCCTGGATTAAAATGAAACTTGTTATCTGTGAGCAAACTGATAGATGTGGGTGTGCATGTAGTCTTTTCTGAAGTAGGATGTAAGATGATTAAGGGTGCTATGGTAGTTGCTAGAGGTGTCAGGTTTGGCACTTTGTATAAGCTTGAAGCATACACTGTTGAGTGTAATAGCACTTCTGTAAAAAGTAAATCTGCGGATACTTCACTGGAAGATTTGAAGGTTTCACCTTCAGCAAATGGAAATGGTTTTTGGGTACCTAAGGGTGCTCTTTCGTCTGAAGCAAAGTTACCTGCAGAGAAGACTATGTTATGGCACCAGAGACTTGGCCACATTGGAGAAAAGGGTCTAAGGACCTTGAAAAATAAAAATCTTGTTGAAGGTTTGAATGATTGTAATCTTGACTTTGATTTCTGTGAGCATTGCATTTATGGAAAACAAAACCGCGTTCAGTTTTACTCGAGTTCTCATAAAACTTGTGGTGTTTTGGATCTTATCCATTCTGATGTGTTTGGTCCAGTAGATGTCTCTTCGATTGGAAAATCCACATATTATGTTTCATTTATTGATGATTTTAGTAGAAGGACATGGGTATATTTTCTAAAGAGTAAATCTGAAGTTTTTAGTCATTTTAAAGAATTTAAAGCAATGGTTGAGTTGCAGACTGGAAAGAAAATAAAATGTTTGAGAACTGATAATGGCGGTGAGTTTTGCTCTAATGATTTTGATAGATTCTGTAAAGACTGTGGAATTAACAGGCAGAAGACAACTCCGTATTCTCCACAGCAGAATGGAGTTGCAGAAAGAATGAACAGGACACTGATGGAGAAGGCTAGGAGTATGTTGAGTGGTGTTGGTCTCAAACAAAAGTTTTGGGCTGAAGCTGTTGCCACTGCTTGCTACCTGATTAACAGGTCTCCTACATCAGCTCTTGTTGATAAAACGCCTATGGAAGCATGGTCAGGTCACAAGCCTTCATTGAGACATCTTAGAGTTTTTGGTTGTGAGGCATATGCACATGTGCCAAAGGAGAAGTGAACAAAGTTGGAGAACAAGGCTGTGAAATGTATCTTCATCGGGTATAGTTATGGTGTGAAAGGATACAAGCTTTGGGACCCTGTTGCACAAAAGGTAATTCACAGTAGAAGTGTTATTTTTAGAGAAATTAAGTCTCCTTCTGTTACATTGCAGCCAGAACAGACTAAAAAAGAAGATGTGATTCAACTTCCTTCTACACCTGAAAAAGTTGAATCGAGACCCCTAGATAGGCAAGAATTTGAGGAGAGCTCGTCTAGCTCTGAATCTTCAGAAGAGGAGGAAGATCCTCCAACTCAGCTTGTTCGAAGGTCTACAAGACATAGACAACCACCTGAAAGGTATTCACCTGATGATTGGAGATGTATTTTTGCTCTGAATACTAGTGTGGATGAACCGAAATCTGTAGAAGAGGCATTAGGTATGAATGATGCAGAATCCTGGAAGATTGCTATGGAGGAAGAAATGGCAGCTTTGAAAAAGAATGATACATGGGATCTTGTACCATTTCCTGAAGGACGAAAACCTGTTGGTTGTAAATGGGTGTTCAAGAAAAAGATTGGTTCAGATGGAAGCATTGAGAAGTATAAAGCAAGGTTGGTTGCAAAAGGCTACACTCAGGTTGAGGGTGTTGATTACGGTGAGATATTTTCTCCTGTTGCAAAAATGACGTCTATTAGATTTTTGCTTTCTATTGCTACTGCTTATGATTTAGAGGTTGAGCAAATGGATGTGAAAACTGCTTTCCTTCATGGTGATTTGGAGGAAGATATTTATATGACACAGCCGGAGCACTATGTGGTGAAAGGCAAAAGTAATTTGGTCTGTAAATTGAAGAAATCTTTGTATGGCCTCAAACAAAGTCCTAGGATGTGGTACCAGAAATTTGATACATATGTGTTGAGTTTGGGATTTGAACGTTCTAAATCAGATCATTGTGTTTATTATAAATCTTATGGTGATCATTTCTTATTCATTGCATTGTATGTTGATGATATGTTATTCATTGGTAAAGGGAAAGGTATGATTTCAGAACTGAAGTCTCAGCTCGCTGCTAAATTTGAAATGAAAGATCTTGGTGCAGCAAATCACATTCTTGGGATGGAAATTAGAAGAGATAGGGCAAACAGAAAGCTATGGCTAGGCCAGAGTAAGTATGTGAATTCAATGTTACAGAGGTTCAACATGTAGAATTGTAGACCATTGAGTGTTCCTTTTACAGTTGGAACGAAACTATCTATTTCAAATTGTCCTACATCCCCATTGGAGATGGAAGACATGAGCAGAGTGCCTTACCAGAGTGCGGTTGGAAGCTTGATGTATGCTATGGTCTGTACTAGACCAGATATTGCCCAAGCAGTGGGAGTACTTTCTAGATATATGTCTAATCCTGGTAGAGTTCATTGGGATGCAGTCAAAAGAGTCTTCAGATATTTGAAGGGTACTTCAGAGTATTGTTTGTGTTATCATGGTAATTCAGTTGGAGACATGACTTCCCTTGATATCCATGGTTATGTGGATTCAGATTGGGCAGGTGATATTGATAGCAGAAGATCCACCAGTGCTTATGTGTTTACTTTGTTTGGTGGTGCAATTAGTTGGATGAGTAAGCGACAGGCTGTGGTTGCTTTATCCACTACTGAAGCAGAGTATATGGCAGCTACTCATGCTTGTAAAGAGGCCATTTGGCTTAAGAGACTATGTTCGGATATTGGAATAAAACAAGGTACAGTGACAGTTTACTATGACAGTCAGAGTGCAATTAGCCTAGCTAAGAACCCGACATTTCATGCCCGGACCAAACATATTGATGTTCAGTATCATTTTGTTAGAGATATGGTCGAAGATGGTAGGGTGAAGCTGGTTAAGGTGGAAACTTTGATGAATGTTGCAGATGCTTTAACTAAGGCTATGAGCACAAAGAAGTTCAGATGGTGTTCAGAGTCTATGGGCCTTATGGCCCCTAGCAATTGATTCATTGTGTTGACATTCCCTTCCGCTCTTGCAAGGTGTTCGACAAGTGGGAGATTTGTTGGGGAAAATGGTGTCTCAACCTTGCATTTATGCGAGGTTACTATTTATAGTAAGTTTTCATTTGAGCACAAAATGGTGCAAAACTCTCCCTGAAGCTTCTGGTTGGTTAGATAAGCATTCCGGTAAAGTTGCGTCGCAAGGTCACAGCTAGTTTTGAAGATATTAATGTTTTCATCTTGGAGGGGTGCAATAAAATATTTAAACTTAACTTTGGGGACTTTAGAGGCTCCGAAATGCCCTGAAAAGTGGCCATAACCGGCGAAGCCGGTTACGAGGTGATAGAGCACTTCGCGAGCTTTCCGGTGCTTCAAACGGTTCGTCAATCGGACACCCGGTTCTCAAGTTATGGCCTCCGGAAGTTTGTACTCCTGAAATAGGAAAAATAATTTGTATCGGATACATAAATGAGCTGTAAAAGGGAGCGACACGTGTTGATGTGTGCTTTAACATGTCATAGAAGGGAGATAAGGTCAGCTACACCTTATTGGGTGGTTTTAGCCCATGGTTTTGTAATACCGTTTGACGGTTTCTTGTATTGTATCTCCTATTTATGAGGTGTGTGAGATAGAGGTTGTGTGTAAGAGTCTTATGGCTATTGAGTTGCCTCTGAATCTCTGATTAGTGGTACTCCTGCGAAGAGCTTGCTCTGCAAGTATGTTGTAATCTATTTTTGATTGCTGAATAAAATATTGAGCTGCTTTTGGAGGGTGGGGTTTTTCTTCCGAAAGGGTTTTCCCCACGTAAATCATTGTGTTGTGGTATGATTGCTATTATATCTATTTCTATTTTCTGTAACTGTTGTAATGATCTGAAAAAGTTTTGCATTATCCTCCTCTCAAGGTTAGTGTAGGAAGTTGTTTCCGCTACTTAACTTCCTTACAAAATTGAAGAGGATTGATTGAAAGGTGGAACATATTGATCAAGAGGTGTGAACTGAGGTGAGCTCAAATGAAAGTTGATAGTTGAACTACTGATTGTAGGAGTGAAACTCAATAAATTGAATAGATTAATTGAGTCAACTGATTGAGAAAAAGCTGACTGAAGGAAGAAAAAGAATGATTGGTGGAAATAAAGAAGATGACACAAAGAGCTAAATTTAGAAAAAGCTAACTGAAGGATGGAAATAGAAAATGATTTAATTAATTAATTGATTGAATTAATTAATTTAGCATGTGCTTGCATTTAGATTTAGATTTTCAATTTAATCTTTGCATGAGATATTATTCAAATAATTGAATTTATTAATTCAATTTAGCATTTGAATATATTTAGAACTTGACTTTCATTTTCAATTTGGTTTTTGAAATCATGCACATGTAATTGAATTTGGAAGAAATTAGAAGAAATGAGAAATTAAATGAAATTAGAATTTGGGGATCTAGAGGAATCAATTAGTTAATTAAATAATTTAAAGAAACTATTTAATTATGTAGAAATGGACTTTAATTAAATAATAAAGATTATTTAAATTAAAGGAATTAAATCATAATTAATTAAATAATAAATATTTAATTAATATTTAGAAGATAGTTGAATGATTAGATGATTGGAGATAGAAATTGAAAATTAATTTATTTAAATAATAAAGATTATTTAAAGTGGGGAATTAACCATAATTAATTAAATAATAAATATCTAATTAATATTTAGAAAATGAATAAAATGATTAAATGATGATAGAATAGGAAATAGAAATTAAAAATTTATTTAAATAATAAAGATTATTTAAATTGGGGAATTAACTAGAATTAATTAAATAATAAATATTTAATTAATATTTAGAAAATGATTAAAATGATTAGATGATGATAGAAATAGGAAATAGAATAATTAGTAAGATAATGAGGAAATATGAAATTAGAATAATTTAGAAGAATAAGTTTAATTGACTTAATTAAATAATAAAGATTATTTAATCAAATTAGAGGAATAATTAGTACATGATCAATGAGACATTTTTAGGTGTCTACACAAATCATACTGCAATCAGATATCTCATGAATAAGCCATCAATTACTGGTAGATTAGCTCACTGGTTATTATTGATGCAAGAATTTGATATCACAGTTGTTGATAAACTAGGGAAGTCTAATGTGGTTGCAGATTATCTTTCAAGACTTCAATTACAAAAAGATTCTACAGTGATAGATGATGCTTTTCTAGATGAACTGGAATTTCTTATTCAAGCTCACACTCCTTGGTATGCTAATATTGCCAACTATTTAGTTGCTGCTAAGATGCCAATTTATTTCTCTCCTAAGGAAAGAAGGTTGCTAGTTGAAAAACATTTTAACTTCTCATGGATTGTTGATTGTCTGTTTTATATTGGACTTGACCAAGTTATGAGAAGATGTGTCAGAGAAGATGAAACGTATGACATCCTGCATGCATGTCATGATGAGCCATGCGGAGGCCATTTTGCTGCCAAAAGAACAACACTGAAAATACTCAATACAGGATACTATTGGCCCACACTACATAAGGATGCAACACAATACACATGGAAATGTGATAGATGCCATTGAATGGGAAGACCTACAAAATCTGATGAGATGCCACTAAATCCACAAATATCAGTTGCACCATTTGATAAGTGGGGATTAGATTTTGTTGGACCAATCGATCCACCTTCTAATGGCAAATCCTATATTTTGGTATGTACAAACTATGTAACAAAATGGGTGGAAGCTCATGCCATGACACATGCAAGAGATAATAAGGTAGCTGAGTTTCTTTGTGAAGAGATATTTACAAGATATGGAGTACCAAGAGAAATTGTCTCAGACTAGGGACCTCAATTTACTTCAACATTGATAACAACTTTGGTCAATGAATACAATATAAGGCATAGAAAATCTACTCCATATCATCCACAAGCTAATGGACAAGTAGAAGTTACAAATAGGGAGCTTGAGGCTATTCTTACAAAAACAATATCTGTTCATAAAAAAGAGACTGGTCTCATAGGCTTTCAGAAGCAATTTGGGCATACATAACAACTTGGAAAATACCAATTGGTTTTACACCTTTTGAGATGGTTTATGGAAAAACAGAAATGATGTCTATTGAATTTGAGCATAAAACCTTGAGGATAGCTTTGCAATTAAATATGACATTATCTGAAGCACAGAAGGAATGTATTCAGCAATTGAATGCTCTAGATGAATGGAGGAAAATAGTTGTTCAACAGATAGAGCTGATTCAAAATCAAAGAGCAAAATGGCATGATAAATATATCAAGGAAAATAAATTCAAAGTTGGTGACTGGGCACTACTGTATGATTCCAGATATAAAGATGCTATGGGAAAACTTCAAACCAGGTGGTTAGGTCCGTATGAGATAGAAGAAGTTTTCCAGAATGGAGTTGTTCATTTGTCCACAATTAATCCTGTTCAATTTAAACTCTTGGTAAATGGTCACTGACTGCATCTATATCATAAGTCAACCACTAAAGAGGAGTTCCTACAACAATTTGCCCAGCCTAGTGAAACAAAGGTTCCTATAGCAACTGACAAGGTTCCTGCAACAATTGACAATGATCCTGCAGCAACTCATTAGTTCCCTGCTATAGCAAAGCAAAGTAATAAAGGTAAAGTTCCTACAGCCTTTGCAGTGAAAATGTTTGTCGCTTCACAATAAAATATTTCCATATCTTATGGGAATATTCTTCTCCATAAATAAAATTCCATCCGCGTCATTCCATCCCATGTTCTTACCTATCATTTCACTTCATTTCACCATCATTTTTTTTGTACGACTACAGGTATGTATATATTGTGTTTTGTTTTAATTATGCATTTATTGTTCATTATGATTATACCCCCTTTTTAAATCTGTTCCACTCCCCAAAATCTCGTCAACTTGTGTGGATACGTGCTAGGTTACGTTGGGGGGGTACTTTATGGTTTGGTTTCCAAAGTTATTAATTATCCATCCTTTTTGGTACTTTGAATTGATTTCTTGCCATTATTGTTTATCATGTTATTATTTCACACAAGGGAATAATAAATTTTGCTGCCAGAATTGAGATATGTATGGAAATTTCAATTTAGCAAGTCTGTCGGATATTCTGGTCTTCTATTTCTAAGTTGCAGAGTAAAAAAATAGTAGAGTAAGAGATGGGTGGTGGTCCAATTTGCCATGAGCCAACAGTTCATGAGGTGTTGCTGCAGGATGCTCTTTGTGAGCATTATTTTAGACACCACGGTTGGCTGGATTACTTCTTGAAAATCAAAGATTATAATGAAGAAATTGTTGCAGAATCTATGCATTCCTTTAATGAAGGAGAAGCTATAGTTAAAGGCTTGGGGGTTATTTCTATGGAGCAATGAATAGAAGAAGTAACGGGGTTTCCGCAGGAAGGAGAACTATTTCTAGAATCAAAAGATACAAGAAGCACCAGGTCAAAGTTCACAATTCCCATGGATAGACCCCTAATGGTGGACAAACAAGGAACTAGAAGGGTTTCCTTGCCAGCAGAGTGGCCTCAGGTAGATTTGTATGTTATGAAGTATATTACATGTGAGGAGCGATATTCAAATTTGCATTCACCGCATTTTAAATTACTTAGTCATTTATGACATGGTCGGAGAGTGAATGTCCCTAATTTCCTATACCATCTCATTTCTATAAGTGCTAAGGAGACACAAAAAAATGGAAATCGCTTGTTAGCCATCATGGATTGGTTAAGCTGCTTGTACAACAGTCCCTGAGAGACGTTTCACAAATGGAATGGGGAGTATTTGAGGATATAGTGCAGTTTAGGGTGGAAGCTGTCCCTATTGTAGAGAATCCACTGGTTGAAGAAGAAAATGTTACAGAACCCTCTTCCCCCGTAGTTGCTGCAGACAAGGATTTACTTGTTGCTAAGGGAACTGTGGTTATTGTGGAGGAAGAGATGGCTGAAGAAAATGTGGAACAACCCTCTACTTCTCTTCAAAGAGATTCATCAATTCCTAGAAGAAAAGGGAAGGAGTTGAAAAGGGATGAATCAGATGAAGAACCCATGGCCCAGCCGCAGGGAACTCAGATTCCTCTTGCAACAACTGAAGCAACTCCTGTAGCCATTCCAAAGGTTTATGTGAGAATAACACGTAGTAAGACACAGAAGGATCATCCTGCAAGTGATCTAGCAAAGGTTATTATGATGGAAACTTCAGAAGAAGGAAGCCTTGCAGATATTGAAATTCAAGAAAAAGAAAGCCCTACAGATGATGAAATCCAAGTAAAAGTTGATGAGGATAGACTAGCAAATCTTGCTTTTGTGGCATAGCAACTTGAAGAAAATGTTGGAAATATTTCTCAGCAGTTTGAAGAAATTGTTGGGGAGATTCCTGAGCAGTTTGAATAGACTATTGAAGATATTTCATAGCCACCTGAGGAGACTGTTGGAGACATTCTACAGCAACTTGAGGAAAATGTTGGAGAGATGCCAACACAGATTGAGGAGTTTATTGAGGAAATCCCATGGCCTAAGGTAACACCTATTAGGCCTCCTTCATCCCTAAGCAGTTTATCTATTGCTTTAACATTTTATAGATAATGGGAAATAGAGAGGGCTAGGTTGCAAGGGATTATTGATAAATAGTAGAAAGAAATTGAAAAGAGGGATAACATAACTGAGGAATTAGAGGCTAAGGTGGAAATAATTTCTGGTATGGTTCCTGAGTTGATGCAATGTAGGTCACCTCCAAGGGTTTATGTAGTGCACTTGAAGGAGTGGTATTTGAACTTCAAACTGAACTGCATTATTAGGGACCTTAACCCCTCCTTAGAAACACCTGAAGAATTATTTTATGCTTACCAAACCTCTCCACCAGCTATGAAGAATTTTCTATGTGAATTGTATTTACATAACTATGTTGTACCCTCAAACAGTGAGTAGAACCCTTTATTGTATATTGGGGATATCGATATCAAAGCTTTAATGTCATGGATCCAAAATGAGATCAGCATGGAGGTGCAATCCAAGGCATATGAAAAATTAGAGTTTGACTGTCCATTGCCATTAAGGAGAGAATCAAAAGCACCAAGAGTTCTTTATTATGAGTGGCATAAATTACTGGTAAGAGATGATGTTAGAAAATTAGTGCTTCCAATGAGAGAATAAATCTATCAAGCATATGAGCATTTGGTTTAGACTAACAGGACAGCTGCAATAGAAGGGTTAACTCAACGCTAGAACAATTTACCAGAATAGTTAAAACAAGGGGAACCTTATTCACTACAGAATTTTCAAGCAGCTATGCAAAGAGCCCCCAGATATACACAGTTAGGCAGGGAGAAAACCAACAACTAGCTACCATTGATCTTTCAGCCCCCGATCCTCATGTGGCCTCTTTTGGCATGTCAGCCCACGGAACATAACTATGATGTAGTCACAGAAGAGTCAGCCAAATGGTCTAGGCTGGAAAAAATGAAGGGATTTTATTGGAACTTGGCTTTAGGGGGGACAGGTCAGGGCACCATTGGTTATTTGAGAGTTACTGCAAGAGTTAGAAATTTTCCTTTTGCTATAGGATCAACAAGCTTTTAAAGTTGGGGGGAATGATAAGTTGAGACTTTGTCATGTTTTTATCATCAAAATTCTTAAGTTTTTGACATCTTTTGGTTTGCATAGTAGTAGTGATGTATTGTAAATTGACTATATGTATTCCATGTGTTAAACTTGAACTTATGAAATCATGTTTGAACTTTGTCAGTCTATTCCTGCAACCATGTCATTTATTCCTGCAACCATGTGATTTGTTCCTATTGCCATGCAGATTATTTAGGGTAATATCATATGTGAATAATAGATGTGTTAATTAAATAAAATGAGTATGTATGTCCTTGTATGTTGTTTTTGTTGTAGTATAGGTAATAAATAATGTCGCGGTGGATATTCTCCTTTCGCGCTTGATGAAGGAAAGATTACGTAAGAGATAATTGAAGATCAAACTGAAGAGGAGTTGAGCAAGTGCAAGGTACGACATAGGCGGAGTAGTCAAGTGACACTACCAAAGTTTAACTTTAGTGGGCATTGAATTTACAAACACCGCCATGACATGCAAAGACTGTGGTTCAGTTTAGATCCACATTTTCTACAGCCAAGCTCTAGTTATCTTATTTATTGGTCAATCATCCGCCTCTTCTTCTAGGCATGATTTGTGTTGTCTATTGTAGTTAATCTTCTCTTTAATAATAAGCTCTTCTTTTTCTCAGAGGTTAGACAAAATAGAAAAGAATACAATAGAGGGTCTTTGATAAGCATTCTTGAGTTTTCTTTTCAAATTATGTAATCACTTTCAGGAAGCAATGAATAAAATTATGTTGTTATGATCTATTAAAAGTAATTTTCTGGAAGCTTGATATCACTCATCCAAGGGGGCCCACTTGGTGAGTGATCTTGTGTCTGTTCATTAAAATTAGTTTTCTTTCTTTAGTCGCAGTAAAAGTTCTTGCTTCGACTGTTCCTGCAGCCACTAGAAACAGATCCACTGACTATTCCTACAGCCAAGCCAGAACAAAGTAATTTTTGATATCCATATTAGATCTTTCCAGCATTGCTTTTATGAATCTTAGGCAGAAGTTCTTCCTGTAGCCTTTCCATAATTTCCATTCTTGCTTTCCCTTTTCACATAATGTTAGTTGTTGCAGTAATGCAAAATAGCTATTGAAGGAACTTAGTGCATATATAGTGCAGACCCATTTCAAGTATTACGTCCCTAGGTTGATAATAAAATGAGCACTAGCCATCAAAATAGTAACTTTACTAGATGAATGTTCAAACTTTGGGTTGAGACTTCAATTAGAGTTATTATTCTTATTGTTGGGGTAGAAAATCATAACCCTTCTTCTTTTTGCTTGTGGTTGCTAGTGTGATTGGTTTCCTCTTTTGCATAGACTTCCTTGCCGGTGGTGGAGGTGCAATAAGCTTAGTTTCCTTTCTAACAAGTCTCCTCCTAGGCTTTGCCTTCTTCTTCTCTACTAGTGGTTTTACCCCATTCTTCCTTTGTACCATTCTAAAAGCCAGAGGTTCATTATCCTCAGGATCAGAGTCTAAAGTGATAGGGGAAATGTGAACTTGTGGCTTCTTCATTTCTGCAGTACCAACCTCTACCGATTTAGTGGCCTATTTTGATGTGGAACCCAGTTTAGTGTCTATCTTATACATCACATCTTGTACATATGCAGAAATATTTTCTATTTTCTTTTCTCTTCTCTTCATGTTAAAACTAGTTTTCACTTCAAGAGCCTTCTTGGTACAGGAGCACCTAGTTGGGTAAAACTCCCATTTTTGAGTTTTTAATGCTTTCATGTTTGTAATGTCTTGTGTTAGGTTGATAATGCTATTTTAGGTTGTTATGAGTAATGTGTAGTGGTTTTGATCTCGTTTTGGGCTCAAGAGATCAAATTTTACATTTCAAGCTTTGAGTTGACAATTTTTGGAAAAAAAGTGCAAAATTGCTAAAATAAAGTCTTCTAATGCTTTCAAAAGCATTCAAACATGGTTGATAAGTGTTTTTAGGCATGTCTAAGTTTATTAGACAAGTTTATAAGGCTAGATTGTCAAAAATGCCTTTTTGAGCAAGAAATGTTGTCATTTGGCTCAAAAAGTTGTCAAAGTTGTCATTTTGTGTTTTTCTTGGAAAACATGGTTGTGGAAGCCTCTTGTCCATACTAAGCTTGATAACCAACTTTTTGGACTATAAAAACACCTCTCTTTTCTTTCAATAAGGTTGGTGATCATTTAAACAAGAGTTTCTTCAATAAAATCATGAGATAATGGCTTTATGACTGGTTTTTGTATCTTTTAGTGCAATGGTCCATACTGTAGCTTCTTAATCAGTAATGTACCTTAGGGAAATTGTGCATAGTACTTGTATAATGTTCTCTAGTCTATTGTTGCATTTGGTTTCTTCTGGAAGTTTGATTGTACAAAATTATTTCCAAACTGTGTGCTCCCTGCCCTATCAAGGGTTTGAAGTTCCAAAATGACTCCACTTGACTAATCCATGCTTGGGATCCCACAATATGGATTTAGTTAGGTTGGCACTCATGTATATATTGTAAATATGCTTTTTTTAAAGCCAAAATTGTGGTTGGAAGAAGGATTTGAGTGAATACCAGGCAAGTATTGATTACTTGGCTAGTAGTGTCTTTAAAACTCAAGATTTGCACCCACAGTCTAATTTGGAGTCAACAAATACATGAGACAGAGGTCTAAACATATGGCCAATGGTGTATAAGATCACATTTTCTCATTGGTTGAGCTTGATCCAATCAAACTTTATCATTTTTGTAAGCAAACAGTGAGTTCACTGTTTTTATGATTTGTATTTTGACAAAATGCTCATGGAATGCTTTAAGAGCATAATCCAAGCCTTGAATCATGAAGGCATTGTAATAGGAGGTTTTTTAAATGTTTTAAGACCTCATTGAGGCTCTATGAAAGTTAATACTTCTTGACAGGTCCAAAAAGTGCAGCAGTAGCAGTATGATTGGTAAAGGGCAGCAAATTGACAGTCTCAATGACATTTCTCTCCACTTTCAGTTGCTTGCCAAGTGTTTGACATTATGCTTGAGTGACAGTGACAGGGAAAAATTGTGGAAGACTTGTTAAAGGGCATAAGAAGGTTTAGGCACTCACATTGGTGGTCAACAAAGAAAACTAAGTTGACAAGCTTCAAAACCCTCCAAAGCCCTACAATTAGGCCACAAATGGTGGACAATCCTCATATTGCCCTAGCAGCAGCCCAAACCATGAAAATCAGTTAGTATATACCTCTAAACCATCATCCAAACTAAGCTTGTTGGAGGAGAAGCCCATCGTTGGGCAGGGTGAGCAAATTTAGGCCAATTAGGCCTCCACGGGCTAGTAGCCCTTTTGACAATTTTTGACTAAAATTCAAAATCTGAACAAAAGGAGGAGTTTGGGGAACATGAAACCTTGTGAGGACATTTGAAAACATTGAAACAAATGATAAATAGGACCTTGGATAGAGCATGGCCTTAGTTGAGGGTTTTGACCTTTGGTTGGAGTATTGAGTAGCTAAGGGCCATGAGCCTAAAACCAAATTGTGAGCATCAAACCTTGAAGAAAAATTTGCTGCCCCTATAGGTCCATGTAGAAGACTCCTAATGCAATCTAAAATAGTGTGTTGAAAGCCAAAAGAGAAGGGGTTGAGAATGAGTAATTGGGTGGAGTGAGTAGATTGAGCATGGGTATGAGCCAACACCTAAAGGGTAAGTTTGTTAGGCAATTTAGCCATGAAGTACTTGGCACTATAACCACAAGATTGATTGTGTAAACACATAAAATAGACTAAACAAGTGTTTGGGTAACAAATTGAACTACTTGAGCAAATTGGCTTTTTGAGCACTTTCCTAGCAATCTCCCTATAATAGTGGTATTAGAGCCAACAAAAGATTCAGGAGGAAAGAAACATTAGGCAAACATGGTGACCAATGCAGAATTGGCTAAGAAGGTTGAAGAACAAGAAGAGGAAAATAGGGCACTCAGAGAAAGATTAGATCAACTAGAAATGAAACTAGCTGAAGTAGACGTCAAAACTGAAGAAGTCCATGATAAGGTTGGAGATCAGGGTAAAATGATGGCTATAGAGGATGAAGTCCCCATGCTTGACCCTGTCATTGAGCGAGAACCATTCTTGAAAGCCTTGAGAGCTATGAGTGGTAAAACCTTAGAGGGAGTGGCTCTTTTCAGTGGGAAGATGGATCCAGATGCTCTAATAGAGTGGATTGAAGGTCTAGAAAACCATTTTGAATGTGATGGGATAACTGAAGCACAGAGGGTTAAGGTAGCCAAATCAAGGTTGAGAGGGGCAGCCTTAACATGGTGGAAATTCATCCAAGAGGAAAGGGTGAAAGGAGGTAAGAAACCAATAGCCACCTGGAAAGCAATGGTAGCCAAAATCAAAGAAACCTACCTTCCTGAAGACTATGAAATACAACTTCACTAGAAAAGACAGAATTTGAGACAAAAAGACCTAGATGTCAGTAGCTACACTGAAGAGTTTCAAAAAATGTGCATGAGATCCAGAGTAGTGGAGGATGAGAGCATAAAAGTGGCAAGGTACTTGAATGGGTTAAGATGGAACATCCAGGAAGAGATGAGCTTGTTATGCCCACAAACAGTACACAAGTGCTATCAATTGGCACTTAAGGTGAAAGAGAAAGGTAGGTGAAAACAAGAACAAAAAAATAGAGGCAGAGGTAGGGGAAGAGATGGTAGAGGCCATATAGGTAGTTTTGGGGGAAGAAGCATAGATCAATGATCCCAGGGAGAGTCTAAACTTCTAGAGCAAAGTGGGGATTCTCAGAGCAAACCCAACTATAGGGGCAGGGGATCAAGCAACCCGAGTAGGGGTAGATCTAATGGACTAGGGAGAGGGTCCTACTTCTCAACCATGAAGTGCTATAATTGCCAAAAGTTGGGCCACCTTGCCTATAGATTCCCAAAGAAGCCTAGTTCATCCTATGGTGGTGAAAAGAGGGTAAACTATGTTCAGGAAGATGGAGGTAATACCAGAACTTCAGCATTGAACAAATTAGCTTTAGAAGATGGTGAGAGTTTGATGATCAAAAGAGTGTTAATGAAGAAGCCACATAGTACAAAGGCCTCACAGAGAAGAGCATTGTTTAGGATTAAGTGTAAAATCATGGGAAAGGTGTGTAAGGTGATCATAGATTCAAGATCCATAGATAACATCATTTCAGAGGAAGCAATAAGAAAATTGAAACTACCTAGGGTACAACACCAAGAGCCATACAAGGTCACATGGTTAAATATGTTAGGAATCTCATAGATACTGAGAGGGGGGGGTGAATCAGTATCTAACCGGTAACAAGTATTTCTTAACTTAAAACATGTAGAACATATTATAACAGTGTATTGGTATGCAAGAAATAATGTAATAAACAAAATTAAGAACATCCACATGAAAATCACACCATAACACAAGGATTTAATGAGGAAACCCGGTGTGGAAAAAACATTGGTGGGATTTGTGACCCACAATATTCACTTACTGGCCAATAAGAGAATATTACTTACAATAGGGGCCTGCACATGTAGGAAGGCCAACTGCCTAGAACTCACTACTCAATGGGAAGTCACACTGACTTACAATATGGATTCTACAAATCCAATATCTTGTACTACTTTACAATAGCATCTATAATGCCTGATCCAGTACCGGTTGCTGCTCTACTTCTTACATAAACCCTTCAACCTATATTTTGCATAATAGGTCTGCCTTAATATTTCACATACATCACTTACTTTTCTTACTTCCTTACTTACAAAATGTCTACAATGATCTCTTCTATATATAAGAGTAATTTTACAACATGCCAAGTTGGCTTATAAAGTTTTTACAATAATAAACAAAATATAATATGACAAAATCCTGTCGGCCTCTATGTCGGTATACTTCCTTTCTTTGTGTCGGTGCCGGTGTCCTGAGTGTCAGTGTAGAATGTGATTTGTTGATGCCGGTGCACTAACTTGTCGGTGTAATGCCTTGCTAGTGCCATAGGATTGCAAGGTTTCCATCAATGACAAAACCTTCAATCACTTACAATGTCTCATTGGAGTGTGCATATGCCAACAATCTCCCCCTTTGGCATTGATGGCAACACTCATGAGAAATTTCAAAAGTGTGTCCAAAAATTATCAAAAATGTGAAGTCCAGTAATGCTACCAAAAATGTGTGTGCTCCCCCTGAGCATATGATTCCATGATGTTGAATTTTCTCATCCCACTACTCCCCCTTTGGCATCAATGACAAAGGTTGTCAAGATGTCAGTAGAGTTTGTAGTTTCAACCTTGTAATTGGGTAGTTAAAATTTGAAATAGATCTGCCAAAATCAAGTTTATTCTCTCCATAAACTTTTTATTATCTCTTATTGTTGTCTCTGTTCTATTAACTGTATCGGTGAGATGCTGCAAATGCTTTGCCGGTGTTTTCTGTCCCTGTATTAGTGCCTCAGATACTTCCTTCCGCAGTGATGCTAGATAGTCCAATCTTGGACTCAGTTTTAATCTCAGATGCTTTGCCTTATTCACTATTCTCTCTTTTTCTCTTTCCAATTTAAGTAAATCTTCCTCAAAATTTGTTATCTTCTGTTCAAAAGCTGATAGTGTATTAGGTGAGTTGACAAAATTATCTGCAAGTTTATTGATTTCATCCTGTACCTTGCTCATCTTCTTGTCTATATCTACAGTCAAAAGGTTTGTCTTGCAGGTGTCTTTGTATAGAGTCTTGTACTCTTTCAATAAATTACACAATTCTGGTAGAAGTGTGTCAAAATCTCTGTTACACTTCTTTATTTGCTCATCAAAGAATTTCTGCTTTTCAATTTCTACTTTATCATTCAATGTCTCTTCCTTTATTTTCTCAATGTTTTCTGTGATATATTTACACAAGGTATCAAGTTGTCCTAAAGAATCTTTATTGTCTATATTATAGTTAGGAGCAATTACCTTCAAAATTGGTATGGTATCATCTATTGCCTTATAGGCTTGTGAGTTGTAGTCTGTTATCTTTTTAATTGAATCTAATAGTACCTCAGTCACATTAGTTGATTTGTAGCCTGATGATGAATCTATATTTTGAGTATCGCCAGTGGAAGTAACCAAGCTTGTATTGACCTCTGGTAGGTTTGTTTGTGTCTGCATTTCCTTAAGCAATGGTTTTTCTACTTCTCCAGTTGCTGGTGACACTGTTTCCTTATGAACCTGTTCTTGTTCTTGTTGTTGTTCCTATTCAGGAGCCTTTTGCTCTGTTTGTTGCATTGTCTTAGTGTGAGTCTCTACCTTTTGTTATTTGTCATCTGCCGGTTTCTCCAATGTGTTATCAGTTTGCTCAGCTACCGGAGGCTCACTAGCCATGTCAGTCTTATCAGTTGTATCTTTGTCTACTACAATGTTGATCTTTTGAGTATCAACATCCACAGTATATAAGACTTCAGGATTAGGATTATCATCTTCTACATCCATACTTTCAGTTGTCTAGTGATCCTTTGTAGCTATTGTTTTTGCCGGTGGAGTAATCAAAGGAGGTGGGGGTAAGTTGTCTTTAACCTTGATACTAGGTGGTCCACCAACTTTACCTTTACCCTTGTCTCTTTCTTTCTGATATACCTTTATAGGTTTGTGACTCATGTATTCTTCTTGTTTTTCTTTTTCCACTAGGAAAATGTCCCATGCATTTTTTGTCTCCTCAGTCACCTCATTAATTCTTCCAACCATTAAAGCAATGTGCCGGTGCGCAGTAGAAAATATTGACCAGTTGGCTTGAGCAATTAAGTCATCAATTTCTTTGGGTGAATTCACCAGATATACAACAAGTAGCTTTTCAATCTTTATTTTCTTGTCTAGCTCTATTACTGCTTGTCTCCTTGCTTCCAGTCTCTTGAATAGTTCATCTGGAACTTCATTTACTACTTCCATCAAAAATTTCTTATACATATCCATATGCAATATAACATTGTTTTCTACTTGTTCTTTTTCATCAGCTGTTAGAGTGTCATATAGTTTCCATATATTCTTCAATTTGCCTTCCTCTGTAATTTCATTCAACAGTATGTCAAAAGGGGCCAAGTCCTTGTTTGTCCTCTTCTTCTTCTTCGGTGTCTGTTTCTTCTTCTTTGGTGTAGCCTTTCTTACCGGAGATCTCACTACTTGTTGTTTTTGTCTTGTCCTCCTAGGTGAGGGTGTGGTTGCCGGTGAGGGATCTCTTTTCCTTACAATTCTTTTGAAAGTTGCAAGCATGTCACTCACCGAAGAAGTACCTACCGGTGATAGGTGAGTTTTAGGTTGTGGAGCTACTAACTCATCCTCTATTATACTGGTTTTCTTTAACACATCTTCTTTAATAGCCTTTTCCTGTTTGGAACCTTTTCTTACAACTGCCTCAACCTTTTTCACTCTTTTCTTAGATTGTATTTGGCTTTCAATAGTTTCTGCACTACCAAATACTTCTTCCTTAGGTTCTTTAGGGGCTTCCAGAAGTGCTTTAGCATATGTTTCAATTATATGATCATCTGTTTCATAGCCCATCTCTGTTACCCAAACTATCCTAGGGATGACTGCTTCCTTCCAGATCTCATCCTTCTTGATTACAAAGCATATTTCATCCTTATATTTGTCAACAATCTTTTGTGATAGTCAGATTATTTTCTTTATTTTGACCTTTAGTGCTTGAAAGAAATCATGGATATTGTTTTCCTTATCTTCTCCCATATTATTGAATAGTTTTGTTAATTTTTTGCCTACCGGTATATCATATCCAAGTTCTTTGTAGCCTATACCGGGAACCTGTTTGGTTATATGTAGCATCAGACATACTAGCAGATTTCCAAACTTGAAAGTTCCTTTCTTGTCCTTCTCAATCTTGCCTAAGTTGTCAATTAATTCATCCTTTAACCACTCACATACATCAATCTTTGCATTATCTATGACCATATCATAAGCACTCTTAATGCATAAACTGGAAACTAAATTAAGTCTATTTGCATGAGTAGCTTTATACCCTAATATCATGCTGATAAATCTCACATTAATGTCTATTACATCATTTACTCTTAAGGACCTTTTATCAGATGTGGCACCAGTTAACTGAGTAACTAGGTCATTGGATACCTTCTTAGTTTTGTTTGGCCTTTTACCAGTGGCCGGTAACCCTGTGACAACTTTCACAGCTTCCTTGGTGATTTTGTGAATTGCATCTAGCCAGAAAAATTCACCATGTACCCTGCTTAAGACTATCCTAATCACATCCTTGGGGAATTTAGGAATGCCAAGGATCTCTGTAAATCCTAGGATTTCAATGATCTTATGTTCATCTTTTACATTACCAAATTCATCACATATGACAGTTTTAAACATGGTTTTAATCTCTTCATCTCCTAGTTCCTCAATGTTATAGTGAATGTAAATTCTGGGGTCTTCAGCATAAACAACTCCCTTAGGAATTTGAGAAAAAGCACCCAAGGTATCATCTTTCTTTTCTACCTTGAGAACTAATTGAAATATGGGCCTAGGTATTTTTATAACTTCGACAATAGTAGGGTTTTCTATATATTCAATTGCAGAGGTGGATGCCATGATAAAATACCTTTTACTGCCTTTAGGATGGATGATTGCTTGAAGTGTTCTTGCCTCTTGCTCAAAATGCCTTAGCTTAGAATCTTCATGCTCTTCGTAGGTTTCAAATCTCGGTGAAATGAAATGGAGCCAAAACCTCAAATTTATAGTGTCTTTTTGCAATCTACCACATTAAATGCATGTCGGTTAAGTATTCACTTAACATTGTTTGCCGGTAATAAGTAATTTCCAACTTCTTATCTCTAACCGAGGGAATAATAGCACATGTGTCATTAGATTGCCAAACCCTCAAGGAAAATTTCTTCAATTAGATTAAGAACTTCCTACCAGTGGAGCACTGCTCTATCCTGCCAGTGGAGCATCACTCTATCCTATCGGTGAAGCACTGACTGGTTCTACTGGTGGAGGAGTATTCCCAATATTTAGATCATCTTTTCTAATCCATTGTTTTGAGAATTCTTGCTTAACCTCTTCAACTTTTTCTTTACCTTTCAAGCTAGAGCTTTTGTTGTCTACTGGTGATCCTTTACTTCTACAGAATTTTGCAATATGCCCAATCTTGTTACATGCATAACAAGTTACATAATTCTTCTGAATGGCTATCCCATAACCTATGCCGGTTTGTGTTCTGCATTGATTAGATAAATGTCCAAATCTTCCACAAACATAACATCTCACATTCATTCTACAATTTTTAGAGTTGTGACCAACTTTGTTGCATTTTGAACATTGACTGGTGGGTGTGTTGATATTCTGATAATTTCTAGATCTACATTCATTTGCTTTATGACCATATTTATTATAGTTAAAGCATTTTCCATTGAATTTATAAGCATTAGGTTGTCTTACCGGTTTGCTATGATCCTGAGTATTTGCAGTACCAGAGCTTTCACCAACTTCAAAGCCAATTCCAGAAGTGTCACCTTTAGGTTTCTGATTCTTTAGCAAGGTGCCAAGTTCCTCTGAGCTTTTCTTGAATATTTCTTTATGTTGATTTGTAGTTTCTAGTTCTCTTTCTAAGACCTCTTTCTATCTTATTAGTTCATTGGAGTCATTCTGAGTGTGCATCAGATCTGTCTTCAACATGTCATTTTCATAGCTAAGTCTTGTGTTTTCATTTGCTACATCACTTAGTCTTCTGGTCAACTCTTCTTCATTCTTCTTCATATCCTCAATTTCTTTACAAAATCTCATAGTCATATCCTGCATCTCATTCTTTGTTGTCATGTTCTCTTGTTTCATCTTGCTTATCATATCATTAAGTGATTCCTTTTCATCATTCTCATTTTGAAATTTTTCACAAAGTTCTCTTTGCTTATTTCTTGCAACAGTAAGATTCTCTTGAAGTGCCTGAATGATATCCTGAGCTGCCCTTAAATCATCTTCTAGTTTGATATTTTTCAATTTCTCTGCATCATAGTTTGAGAGAGCTCCTTCAAGTTGCTTCATCAGATTTTCCATCTTGACCAGTGTCAAGATCTTCCTCAAGTTGTTAGGCTTCTGAAAATAGAGGACCAAGCTCTGATACTAATTGTTAGGAATCCCACAGATACTGAGAGAGGGGGTGAATCAGTATCTAACTAGTAACAAGTATTTCTTAACTTAAAACATGCAGAACATATTATAACAGTGTACCGGTATGCAAGAAATAATGTAAAAAATAGAATTAAGAACATCCACATGAAAAGTACACCATAACACAAGGGTTTAATGAGGAAACCCAGTGTGGGAAAAACCTCGGTGGGATTTGTAACCCACAATATTCACTTACTGGCCAATAAGAGAATATTAATTACAATAGGGGCCTGCATATGCAGGAAGGCCAACTGCCTAGAGCTCACTGCTCAATGGGAAGTCACACTGACTTACAATGTGGATTATACAAATCCAATATCTTGTACTGCTTTACAATAGCATCTATAATGTCTGATCTAGTACCGGTTGTTGCTCTGCTTCTTACATAAACCCTTCAACCTATATTTCGCATAATAGGTTTGCCTGAATATTTTACATACATCACTTACTTTTCTTACTTCCTTGCTTACAAAATGTCTACAATTATCTCTTTTATATATGAGTCATTTTACAACATGCCAAGTCGGCTTATAAAGTTTTTACAATAATAAACAAAATATAATATGACAAAATCCTATAGGCCTCTGTGCCGGTATACTTCCTTTCTTTGTGCCAGTGTTGGTGTCGGTGTCCTGAGTGCCAGTGTAGAGTGTGATCTGTTGATGCTGATGCACTAACTTGTTGGTGTAATGCCTTGCTAGTGCCATAGGATTGCAAGGTTGCCATCAATGACAAAACCTTCAATCACCTACAATGTCTCATTGGAGTGTGCATATGCCAACAAAATAAGGGACAACATGTGTTAGTAAATGAGCAAGCCTGGGTAGATTTCCACATAGGTGGATATGTAGATAGGATCCTATGTGACATCCTTCCTATGGATGCTTGCCACCTGGTGTTCGGTAGACCATGGTAGTTTGATCGAAAAGCATAGCATGATGGGGAAAGAAACTGCTACTCATTTCAGAAAAATGGAGTAACCTATCAGATTCAATCCCTCGTTGAAGAAGGAGAGAACAACAACAAAGTACCTAACATCTTGTTAGTGAATGAAAAAGAGTTCATAAAAACACTAGAAGAAGGTGAAGGAGTGGGATTTGCACTCATAGTGAAACCCATGGAAGCAAAGGTAGAAAAGAAAGTTGAGATACCATATGAAGTGCAGAAAATCCTTGATAACTTCAAACAAATAATCCATGATGGTACACCCGCAGCCTTACCACCTTCTAGAGCCATTAGCCATCAAATTGACTTCATACTTGGAGCCTCTTTGCCAAATAAGGCAGCCTACAAGATGACCCCTGAACAAAACAAAGAGGTAGCTAGACAAATACAAGAACTCTTAGACCAAGGGCTGATTAGGAAAAGCATTAGTCCTTGTGCAGTACCTACAATGTTGGCACCTAAGAAGGGTGGTACATGGAGACTTTGTATAGATTCCAGAGCCATAAACAAGATCACCATCAGATATAGATTTTCCATACCCAGGATAGATGACTTGATGGATTGTTTGGGGTGTGCACAGTATTTCAGCAAGATTGATTTCAAGAGTGGTTACCATCAGATAAGAATCAAAGAGGGGGATGAATGGAAGACAACTTTCAAAACAAATGAGGGTCTCTATGAGTGGCTTGTCATGCCATTTGGACTCTCAAATGCCCCCATCACATTCATGAGACTCATGAATGAAGTTTTACATGATTTCATATGCAAATTTGTTGTTGTGTATTTAGATGATATACTCATTTTCAGTAAGACCAAAGAAGAGCATCTAAAACATTTAGCTATTGTTTTGAGAAAGTTATCTGATGAATAGCTAACCATTAATCTTGAAAAATGTGATTTTATGAAACAAGAATTGGTCTATCTTGGTTTTGTTGTATCAGGAGGCAATCTGAAAATGGATCAATCAAAAGTGGCAGCAATAACCAGTTGGCCAACTCCTAGGACAACCAGTGATGTCAGAAGCTTCCATGGTTTGGTACAGTTTTATAGAAAGTTCATCAGGGGATTCAGTGAGATTTGTGCTCCAATGTTAGACACCATCAAAGGGGGTGTAAAGGTAAAATTTTAGTGGACAAGTGCAGCCAATAAGGGGTTTGAATTATTGAAAACTAAAGTAGCTACTCAACCAATTCTCATTTTACCTAATGTATACACCTAAAAATGGCTATGAGCAATTAAATAAATATTTATCTAATATTTATTCTTCTATTAAATAGTTAATTCGAAAAGATTAATTTATTTAATTCATTTCATGTCTTTCTATTAATTAATATTTTATTAATTAATTCATCTATCTTATTCCTCTAATTAATTAAATATCTAATATTTAATTATTCCTCTAACCAAGTTAATTAAATATCTAATATTTAATAGTTATTCTCCTATCCTATAGTCTCAAATATTAAATAATTCTTAAATTATTTAATCCCTTTATCCAACTCACCCTCCATCTCCACTTCATCTTCCCTTTGCCAACTCATCAAACATGTGGCTAAGGAAATTAATATTTCTTAAATATTAGTTCATGATTTATCTTCAACCTCCAAAATTAATGAAATTGTGTACGTACACATATTTCATAATCATTTCCTATATTCTCTCCAACACCCCTACATCTTGGGAAGGACTTGAGTCCACTTGTCCTATCATACCTAAATTTCCTCCAACCATCCCTAGATTCCCTCAGTTAGCAACCTAGTCAAGGTGAGATGAATGACACTTGTCTTCTCCTTCCCCCTTTCTCTCAACCTTCACCTTTGCTCACATCCATCCAAATCTATAGATCTGATCATGACCATTGATCCAGGCCACATCATCTTATCCTCTCAAAGTCTATAAAATCAAGAGCTTCAGTTGAGCAAAAAATCTTCAAATTAGTCTTCAAAAATAGTTTTCAATCAATCATATGCATCCGTGAGTTTTTGAAGCAAATAGCAAATATCATTTTAGCAATATTATCATATAGTATCATTTAGCATAATCATGTAGCTTTGCATATCATACTATTAGTTAACTACAAGTTATCAGTCCATTCTTCATATGCCATCTTGGAAGCCAATAGTGCATTGTTTGAGAGCACACCATCTGCAACCAGGAACAATGAAGTTAGGACACAATGAGACATAAGCCATGAAGGTAAAATAGTGTTTTATTTTAATATTTATTTCATGTAGTTTCATTGGTGGATTTTGGATTTCCTGTATGCATTTCCATTGTATTTTGTGAAACTAACTTATTACAGGTAATATTCTAAGGATGAAATTCAAGCTCACACACCTAGTTTTGACAAACTTTTTACTATTGAATGTGATGCTAGTAATATTGTTGTAGGAGTTTCTTTAAGTCAAGAAAATAGACCAGTTGCATTTTTTAGTGAGAAGTTGAATGATTCAAAGAAAAATTACTTTTCCTATAATTTAGAACTTTATGGATTAGTACAAGCACTTAAGAAATGGAGACACTATCTTCTTCCTAAGGAGTTTGTTGTATACATAGATAATCAAGCACTCAATTTCATGAACTCACAGGATAAACTAAATCATAGGCATGTTAAATGGGTAGAATATTTGCAAGCTTACACTTTTACTCTTAAGCATAAGAAGGGTCAGTTGAATAAAGTAGCAGATGCTTTGAGTAGAAGGTTGTTAACTATTAATGAGATTCAAGCTCAGAGTATTGGTATTGATAGTTTCAAAGACTTGTATCCTACTGATGATGATTTTGCTAAAGCTTATAAGGTTTGTCAAGATTTTGAGAATAGTTTCCATGGTGCATATGTTGATTTCACTTTGCAAGATGGTTTGCTATTCAGGGGTGGACAGTTGTGTGTTCCAAAGGGTTCTATGAGAGAGAACCTCATTCAAGAGAAGCACAATGGGTGCTTAAGTGGACATTTTGGTCTCAATAAGACCTTAGAGCTAGTTCAAAGGTTCTATTATTGACCTAAGATGTAGAGAGACATCAGGAGGTATGTTGAGCAATGCTTGGTATGTCAGAAAGACAAAGGTAATTCTTCTAATGCTGGTTTGTATCAGCCTCTTCCTATCCCACATAGACCTTGGGATTGCATTAGTATGGATTTTGTGGTAGGATTACCTAGAACTCAAGCAGGATTTGATAGCATCTTTGTAGTAGTTGACAGATTTAGCAAAATGGCTCACTTTATTCCTTGTAAGACAACACATGATGGAAGTCATATTGCTTATTTGTTTTTCAAAGAAGTTGTTAGAATTCATGGTTTGCCTACTAGCATTGTTTCAGATAGGGATGTTAAGTTTCTTGGTCATTTCTAGAAGACATTGTGGAAGAGATTGGGTACTAATCTCTCTTTTGGTTCAGCTTATCATCCACAAACTAATGGCCAAAATGAAGTTGTGAATAGGTCTCTTGGAAACATGCTTAGGTGCTTGACAAAGGAATATGGGCAGAGTTAGGATTAGCTCATTCATCAAGCAGAATATGCCTACAGTGACAGTGTAAACCGGTCTACAGGTAAAAGTCCATTTGAAGTTGTTTATGGTATGCATCCAAGGGGTATAATGGAGTTGAGGGATATCACTAACTTGCAGCATAAGAGTGGAACAATGGATGACATGGCTCAGTCCATGAAGGAGGTTCATGAGCAAGTGAGACAAGCTCTCCAAGATACCTCTCAAAAAGTCAAGGCAAGAGTGGATGCTACAAAGAGAGATGTTCAGTTTTCCATAGGTGATTATGTGATGGTTCATTTGAATAAGAAAAGACTGCAAAAGGGAGTTCCAAGCAAACTTCAGATGAGGAGGATAGGCCCTTGCAATATCTTGGCTAAGCATAGATCTAATGCTTACAAAGTTGATTTGCCTACTAATGTTTCTTTGTCCCCCATTTTTAATGTTGCAGATCTGATTGCTTTCAAAGGGCAGCCACCTGAGGAGATTCAAAGAGTTTCAAATGTTTCCAAATCCCTTTCTGATCTATCTCTCCCTTCTCTTTCTTTTCCCCAAGTAGAACAGGTTCTAGATTCCAGAATTCTCAAAAAGTCAAGGAATCACACCTACATGGAGCATCTCATCAAATGGAAGGATCAGCCTATCTCAGAGGCCACATGGATACCTGAAGCTGACTTTCAAAAAGTTGGCATACCTTCCTCTTTTCTTCCTCAAGGAGTCACATGACTTCTTTGTTTTTGGAGGAGTATGGTGCAGAAGCACCTAGTTGGGTAAAACTCCCATTTTTGAGTTTTTAATGCTTTAATGTTTGTAATGTCTTGTGTTAGGTTGATAATGTTTTTTTAGGTTTTTATTAGTTTATGTGTAGTGGTTTTGATCTCGTTTTGGGCTCAAGAGATCAAATTTTACATTTCAGGCTTTGAGTTGACAATTTTTGGCAAAAAAGTGCAAAATTGCTAAAAAAGTCTTCTAATGCTTTCAAAAGAATTGAAACATGTTTTATGTGTTTTTAGGCATGTCTAAGTTGATTAGACAAGTTGATAAGGCTAGATTGTCAAAAATGCCTTTTTGAGCAAGAAATATTGTCATTTGGCTCAAAAAGTTGTCAAAGTTGTCATTTTTGTGTTTTTCTTGGAAAACGTGGTTGTGGAAGCCTCCAATCCATACTAAGATTGATAACCAACTTGTTGGATTATAAAAACACCTCTCTTTTCTTTGAAGAAGGTTGGTGATTGTTTAAACAAGAGTTTCTTCAATAAAATAATGAGATAATGGCTTTATGACTGGTTTTTGTATCTTTTAGTGCAATGGTCCATACTGTAGCTTCTTAATCAGTACTATAACTTTGGGAAATTGTGCATAGTACTTGTATAATGTTCTCTAGTTGATTGTTTCATTTGGTTTCTTCTGGAAGTTTGATTGTACAAAATTATTTCCAAACTATGTGCTCCTTGCCCTGTCAAGGGTTTGAAGTTCCAAAATGACTCCACTTGACCAATCCATGCTTAGGATCCCACAATATGGATTCAGTCAAGTTGGCACTCATGTATATATTGTAAATATGCTTTTTTTTAAGCCAAAATGGTGGTTGGAAGAAGGATTTGAGTGAATACTAGGCAAGTATTGATTACTCGACTAGTAGTGTGTTTAAAACTCAAGATTTGCACCCACAGTCTAATTTGGAGTCAACAAATACATGAGATAGAGGTCTGAACATATGGCCAATGGTGTGTAAGATCACATTTTCTCATTGGTTGAGCTTGATCCAATCAAACTTTGTCATTTTTGTAAGCAAATAGTGAGTTCACTATTTTTATGATTTGTATTTTGACAAAATGCTCATGGAATGCTTTAAGAGCATAATCCAAGCCTTGAATCATGAAGGAATTGTAATAGGAGGTTTTTTAAATGTTTGAAGACCTCATTGAGGCTCTGTGCAAGTTAATACTTCTTGACAGGTCCAAAAAGTGCAGCAGCAACAGTATGATTGGTAAAGGGCAGCAAATTGACAGTCTCAATGACATTTCTCTCCACTTTCAGTTGCTTGCCAAGTGTTTGGCATTATGCTTGAGTGAAAGTGATATGGAAAACTTGTGGAAGACTTTTTAAAGGGCATAAGAAGGTTTAGGCACTCACATTGGTGGTCAACAAAGAAAACTAAGTTGAAAAGCTTCAAAATCCTCCAAAACCCTACAATTAGGCCACAAATGGTGGACAGTCCTCATATTGCCCTAGCAGCAGCCCAAACCATGAAAATTAGTTAGCATATACCTCTAAACCATCATCCAAACTAAGCTTGTTGGAGGAGAAGCCCATCATTGAGCAGGGTGAGCAAATTTAGGCCAATTAGGCCTCCACGGGCTAGTAGCTCTTTTGACAATTTTTGACTAAAATTCAAAATCCGAACAAAAGGAGGAGTTTGGGGAACATAAAACCTTGTGAGGACATTTGAAAACATTGAAAAAAATGATAAATAGGACCTTGGACAGAGCATGGCCTCAGTTGATGGTTTTGACCTTTGGTTGGAGTATTGAGTAGCTAAGGGCCATGAGCCTAAAACCAAATTGTGAGCATCAAACCTTGAAGAAAACTTTTCTGCCCCTACATGTCCATGTAGAAGACTCCTAATGCATTCTAAAATAGTGTGTTGAAAGCCAAAAGAGTAGGGGTTGAGAATGAGTAATTGGGTGGATTGAGTAATTTGAGTAGATTGAGCATGGGTATGAGCCAACTCCTAAAGGGGAAGTTTGTTAGGCAAGTGAACCACAAAGTACTTGGCACTATAACCACAAGAGTGATTGTGTAAACACATACAGAAGAGTAAACATGTGTTTGGGTAAGAAATTGAACTACTTGAGCAAATTGGCTTTTTGAGCACTTTCCTAGCAATCTCCCTATCACTTCTCTCCTACTGTACCAAAATGTTTTGTCTTATCATCTAATGGGGCATCTAACAACATATTTTCATAGAGTTCAAAAATGCTATCATCCACCTAATATCCAAGCTCAGTAATCCAGATTTTTGTAGGTTCAACTGCTTCCATAAGTGTTTCATTAGTTTTTACCATGAAACAAATATTAGTGGAATACTTCTCCATAATGTTCTTTGAAATTCTCTCCCTTTGCCTCATGTTTTCTTGAAAAGTTTTAAAATACCCACAAAGTTTCTCATCTCTGCTGGTACCAAGACTGATGATTGGTTCCTTGATCTGCATACCTACTGGTATGTCATGAGCCCAATGCTTCTTCCCTAGACCGGGTAGCTCATTTAAGAAGTAAATCATTAAAAAAACAATCAAGTTTCCATATCTAAAGGTGACTTTATTGATTCCTTTGGTCTTTCCAACGTTTAACATCAACTCACTCCTCATCCACTAACATAAATCATACTTCACATTATTCCTCAACATCTGATATGCAGCATGAATGCGTGAACTAGAAACATAATTCAATCAATTGGATTGAGTTACCTTGTAACCTATGATCATGCTTACAAACTTTATATCCATGTTGGTGATTGTACTTATCCTCATTGATCTGCTATTAGGTGTAGCACCAGTGAGTTTTTTGACCTTTGTATTGAAAATTTTCTTGCCAGGTTCTTGTCCAACCCTGGATAAGCTAGTGACAACTTGAATTGCCTCCTTCATGATCATGTAAGGCATATCTAGCCAAATAAATTCATTGTGAACCCTGCTCAGAATGTATCTCATCACTTCATCTTTGAATTCCAGTATGTACGGAATACCGGTTAACCCTAGATCCTCAATTGCTTTGAATTCTGGTTTGATGGTTCCGGAGTCTCCCAGTATCACGGATTGATACATGCTTTTGATGTCTTTAGTGCCCAAATCCTCAACAGTGTAGTGAATGTATGCCCTCACATCTTCGACATACATTACGCCATTAGGAACCCTAGAAAATTCTCCCTCAGAGTCTTCCTTTTTAGCAATTTCAGGAACCTCCTTAAATACTGACCTTAACCTATCCTTGATTCTGACAATGGCAGGATTTGCAATAAAAGAAGGAGCTGAAGATCCATATGCCATGTCAAAAAATACCTGAAAGTGAATGTCGATGGAAGATTGATAACTGCTTGAAATATTTTCGCAATGCTTCTACTCGCTATTGACTCACCTTTACTTCGCTCTGAATGCTTGAATGCTCAGTGAGTGAAAATGAATTCACTTACCCTCTTTTATCAATGAATAAAACCCTAATTTTTTGTAATAAATGTTTCACCAACAACCCTACGAATGTTGGTTTCATAGTTATCTGTCGGGTGAACCTTCATTGATGATGAACACAATTCTCCATATCTCTTTCCAACTCTCCTTAGATCTCTTCCGAGGTAATATGAAAAATTTAGCAATGACTTTTCCAACCCCTAAGGTTTATGCCTCAGTTACTGGTGGAATTTCCTTTCAGTGGAGGAATAATCTATTCTACCAGTGGAGTTACCGGTATAGATCCATCTCCACTTGGTTCTTTAGATTTTGTAACCCATTTCTTGGTGTGATCTTGTTGCATTTCATCTACCTTCTTCTTTCCTTTCTCATTATCTTTATCATTATTAACCGGTTGAGTCTTGCTTCTACAATACTTAGCAATATGACCTATTTTGTTGCATGCATAACATGTAACATTGTTCTTCTGAATTGATTTGACATATCTAGTATCATTTCTTGACCTACAATGATTAGGAAAATATCCAAACTTTCCACATGCATGACATTTAACATTCATTCTGCAATCTTCTGATCTATGACCATATTTCTTGTTGTTTGTGCATTGTTCAGGAACAAAATTGTAGTTTTGATTGCCTTATTTCTACATTGTTTAGCCATATGCCCAAATTTAATGCAAACAAAACATCTACCATTGAATTTATAAGCATTAGATTGCCTTATTGGTTTCCTTTGTTCTGATGAGTTATGCATGTCGATTATATGATCTTCATTTACAGTACCAGAGCTTTAACCTTGTATAAATCCAAGTCCTCTATAATCATCAATCCGTTTTTGTCTTTTCAATATGTCATCCAACTATGCAACACTGATCCTAAAATTTTCTTTATACTCACTTGCAATAGTTAGATAATCTCTCAGAGTGGTTACTTGTCTTTCAATTTCTTGTTCATTATTCCAGGAGTGTGACAAATCAGTTCTCAACAAATTATTCTCATGAGTCAATCTGTCACATTCATCAAATTTGTTCTTCAGAGATATAAAAATATTATCTTTCTTCTTCTTTCTATCCTCAATACCTTTTGATAACCTCATAGTCAGATCTTGCATTTCATTCTTCATGAGCATGTTTGCTTGACTTAGTTTCTGACATTGTTCCTTAAAAGCATTCTTCTCGTCATCATCCAGTTTTTGCAAAAGTTCTTTTCTCTTGGCTTGAGTAGATGATAACCTTTCTTCTAGGATGAGAATGAATTCATTTGCAAAATTCGATTCTTCTTGCAATTTCAATTTCTTCATTCTTTCAACATCATAATCCTCAAGAGCCATCTCAAGTTGCTTCTCCATAGCCATGTTCAAAGATTCTGGTTTCAAGATCTTCCTCAAGTTGTTAAAATTCTTCTGAGGTACCAAGCTTTGATACCAATTGTTGGGATCCAAGAACACTGAGAGAGGGGGGGGGTGAATCAGTGTTCTGCCAGAATGAACAGTTTTTAACTTTCTAGACCATGCATATATATATCGGTAAACAAATAAACAAATAAACATATAACAAGAAGCAAATAAACCATCCACATAAATGAACACCATAACACACTGTTTTTATATGTGGAAAACCTCAATGAGGAAAAACCATAGTGGGATTTGTGACCCACAATATTAGTTCACTGACCAAATGAAAAGATATTACATATAATAGGGGCCTGCACTTGCAGGAAGGCACACTGCCTAGAGCATACTGCTCATCACTAAAGAACCTCACTGACTACAAGATTTCTACCAAAGTAAATTACTGAAAATGAACTCAAGAATGCATCTGCTATGCCAAATAGAGTTTTGGTTCTAGTTCTACTATGTATCGGTTCATAAACTCTGAACTGCTACAGGTATCTCTTTTCCTCCAAGAATGATTTCCAAGATATCTATAGATCATTGCATGATATACTACTCGCATACAAAATGATCTTCATACAGTTCTTCTATATTCTCCTATATGCACACATTTCATCTATCTTGCTTCCTTAAAAAAATATCCTAGCAGACTGACCTATATACCTATTACAAATGATATGCCTTATGTTGGCTTATAGTACATTTACAAAAATATCGGCCTTGACAATAATAATTACAAAATGATTTAATTAAATCCTCCTTGATGTCGGCTTCCAAAGAAGTATTGATGCGAGTGCTGGTGTAGCCCTGAATGCTCCAAAGCCGGTATCTACCAGTATATGCCTCCTAGTGCTGGTTTATGACTTCCATCATATCTTGTTGCCATCAATGACAACAAAATGAATCCAATGAGTGTCAATTGGCAACATACATGTCTTATGAAAAAATAATTTATATGATGCTTATGATGATGCAATTTAGTAATTGATTTCATATGGATTTCCTAGGAAAAATGTTAATTGGATACTATCTCTATTGCTTTTTGATTTGGATCAATTGATGAGAGGTTGTGAAATTGATGTGATGTGACTGATGTACATTTCCTTTCATATACTTACATATGCATATGGTTTTGGATTACTAATGTGTGAAATGAGATTGCAGGAAATTAATCCATGTGACCATGGAAATACACAGAGAACTAAGACCAAACCTATGTGAAATAGTAAAGCTAAGGTTTGTCTATTTGGAGAGACAATACCTCATATGTGATGCATTTAATTTTGTAATAGTGATGCTTGAGTGTAAGTTCATATTTGTAATTGTTAATGTTATTATTCCCAAAAAGGATATGCCAAGTGTATTTTAGTGATGTGTATTCTATGGTGTCACTTGACACTTGTGATGTGTGTGAGTTGGCAAATGACATATCCTTAGAAGGGAAAGTGTGTAACCCAATGCATTTTCAAATATCTTGTTTGGTCCCAAAAGATAACTTGGTTGGAGAGTCATTAGTTTGGTCAAATCAAGTTTGACCCGTAGACAAACTTTAGGTGGGTTTTTTGGGGGTCAAACTAACTCCTAGGGTTGAGTTTAGGTCACTTTTGAAGGCCCATATAATATACCTATGGGTAAGGGTCATTTTAAGCCATGTGACCACTCACATGTGACTATCAAGTCACCTCAAAAGTGGGGTTTTCAAGATGGACGAAAATTGAACTTCTAGAAAATTGACTCTTGGGTAGACAACTTTCCCTTTTGGTGTTTAGGTGCATTTCCCCAACTTGCAACCACCTTTTTCAGTTTCCATTTGTAGAATCATGTAAGAGGTTAGGAAGACCAACCTATGGGAACTCACATCCTTTCCAAGGAAGTTGGAAAGTGTGAGGAGAGCCTACATAGGAGAGATTTTCAAACTTGGGAGTTTGATCACTCACTCTCCAATCTTGGAGACAAGTTTTTGATATCGGATTTGAAATTTTAGAATAGAATTTTGGCTAAGTAAGAGGATTGTAAGGGAATTTGGTAGATCTTCTACAAAATACATTCCATAGTAGGAGTAAAGGTTGGTTTCAATCCTTCCAAGTAGTTATTTGCATACATGTTGAGAAATGGTAAAATATGAGATTGTTATGAAATGAATATGTTTCTATGTTCTTGAAATTATGTTTTTTTGGAATTGTTTTTAGTTGTTTTTCCTTTGTATTTTTCTTGTTGTTTGTACATGGGAGTCAAGACTAAACTCACCCTTGGGAGGGAAGAGTAGTCTTGGGGTGAAGATTTTTAGGATAGTCTAAGGGTTTAGAGTCTCTCTTCTTGGAAAAGAGGGATAAACAAGGTTTAAGAGTCTTGCTGCTGTTTGTTTTTACATATAACATATGAGGGTCATAAGGGGAGTTTGGCTTGGAGCCTTGGGGGTCATAAGGATTGTTTTGGTCATGTGAGAGACCAAGTAGATGGATCTTTGTATCCTTGTAGAGGCATTTGGTTATCAATGGTTTTATTTCAGTTTCTCCCTTTAGATACTTGGTCCACCTTCACCCCATTGTTTTTAGTCACTTGGTGACTATGTGCAAGCCTTGGGTTGGGAGTTCATTGTTGAAATAATTTCTTAATTAAATCTGGTTAACTTTGTATTTGTGTTTACGTGTGTGTGTTACCCATTTGGTTCTTGGTTCTCCTAGCTCAGGGGTGGCCTCTAGTAGGCCTAGGTTGGGAGGTGAGCCTCCATGATCGCATCCAAAGTTTTATTTGTAGGTCTTCAATTTATTTAAAGGATGGAGAAAACCTACCTTCCTAAAGTGGCTGCTAAAGTGATTTCAAGAGTACCCAAATGTTCATCTTCAGATTTAAGTTCCTCCTACTAAATTTATTTGAATTTTTGGAAATGTTGTAAAAAGATAGAACAATGCATTTTTACTTGCATTCAATGTATTCCAAAGAAGAAGAATGTAATACTTTCATTGGTTGTTTTATTCATTAACATAAAAAAAAAAAAATGTATTTTGTTTCTATTGTAACTCCCTCATAAAAGAAATGAAATAAAGGTTTCAAGTTTTCTAGTCACCATAGGAAAGACTCTTTCATTGAGTTATTTCTTACTACTTGAAAAGTGAATCAGATTTCATTTAAAGTTGTATTAAGAAATAATCTGCAAGTTAGATGCATAGTTTATATTTGCTAGTTAAGAAAAGAGTTTGAAATAACTTATGTTGTAACCTTAAATCAAGTTAGTGCAACTAAAAGCATTTGTAAAACTCTATTATTTATTTTGAAAACTTAAAGTATATTTCTGTTCTATAAATAGTTATTAGCTCATTACATAATTAGATTGTTAAACAAAGCTAATCTCCACATTTAAAGCTATATGAGTTAGAAAATAAATTAGGGGTAAATGTATAAAATATATATAAATACACATATATGAGTATATGTATATACATTTGAACACATTTAAAAGTATTATGCTATTAAACCTACAACTTGAATGCTAAAATGCGATTTAATAGGAAAACTAATTGTGCATTTAAATCATGTGTAAAGACTATATGATATTATTTGAAAAACAAAAGTAAAGGAAACTATCTAGCATTGTAGTTTAAGGAGTAAGAGAAATCTATCTAATATATAAATACATATATTTACACCATTATGTAAATAATTATAATACTCTTGTAACATACAATTCTAGAAATATACTGTGTTTACACAGTAGATGTATAATGTTACAAATATATATATATATATATATATAAAGAAATGCTAATGTTGTTGTTTTAAATTAAATAAACTTGTTCTAACAGAGAATTTCACCTATGTGTATATTTACACACACACACACACACACATACCTTATATAATCCTTTTATAATGTTATTGTTTTATTTTATAAATTAAAAAAAGAGAAATGCACATTACACAGAAAGTATATATATAAATACACACACACACACATTAAATCGTATTCCTTGCAACTGTTTTAAAAAAATTTATTTTAAAATAAATATAAAACAAAAATTATAATGGTTTAGAGATGGAGGAGTCGAAGGCTCCACCCCACCCCCATGGGGAGCGGCACACATAGTGTGTCGCGACCCACACAATGGGCCACGACCCACCAGTGGTCACGTATCACCTCCCCTGCATAACACCTCCGTTGTCGCCATTTTCAATCTCTATGTCGTCCCTTCTAAACCATGCACCATTGTCCGTCGTGGAAATGTCGATACCTGCACATGCAAAAAGTCCGCCATGGGACATTTTCAGAGAAGAATACCCAAATTTGATTTAGGGTTTGGGTAGTAAAGAGTTTTAAAAAAAAAAATAGAGATAGAAACCTAGTTCGAAACTAGAGATAGAAACCTAGTTCGAAACTAGGGTTTAGAGGAAGGGAAATAAAGAAAATAAAAGAGATGGTGATGAGATATCACATCTCATAAAATATTTTAGATAGAAACCCTAAAAGGGTTAGGTAAAATATAATTTAAAAATTAGGTTTAACTCAAAAAGGTTTTTAAAATTTAAAATAAAGTTATTGGGGAAAACCCATTTTAAATAAAGTAATTTAATAATGCTTTAAATGTGTCCATTTTTATTTAAGAAGGTATTTTAAAGTGGGAAATTTTAATGGTAAATATTTAGATGGATATTTTATTTCGTGAGGGGGCTAAATTTATTAATTAAGGATTTAATTATTGTAATATTCTAAGAGAGTTTTAACTTTAAGGGGGATTAGTTTTCAAATATGAAAGATATATCTAGTAGGAAACATTATTAATGATTTAGTTATTTTAATGACATTTTGGGTCTTTTCTTTTATTTGCTCATTTAATTAATATTAGTACAATGAATTTGTATTAATATTAATTTTATAGATTTTGGAATTATTTAAATATTATAAGGAAATACTATTAACTCTAAATATAATCAAAATTGGAGATTTCTATTGGGCAAATTAATTAATTACTAAAGTTGTGTTGACTTTATAGAATATTTTATTCAACTTTAATTAATGGGAATTTTAGTAAGTGTTGAGTAATTGAAATATAATTTATTAAGAATTATATTCAAGATTAATAGGATGGCTTTCAACACTTAGATAAAATTTAATTAATTTTATTATTAAATCACTTAGGCACTTGGGAAAAGTTATAAACCTCCTAGTTTAATTAAATAATTTATCGCTCGCTTTAGAGACCCATTTAAGTTGGCCTTTAGGATACCTTTTTAGTGAAACTAATTGAGTTATCACATCTAACTGAATGTAGATCACAAGTATTTTAGCATTGTTTAAAAAAAATTGTTGTGTTTTTGCCCAAAAGTTTGGGCATCACAACATCCTCCCCCTCTTGGACTCGACTTACTCCAAGAAATCACAAAAGCGAAGATGGAAAAATAACACACATAAGGCCTGATACTTCTTTAACCAATATCAAATTTGTATCCTTTTCTTGGATATATGAAACAACATAACTAAATTTCTCATAAAAAGGGTTAGCCAACCAATGGAAACATCCAAATCCATTCATTTTCTATCATTTCCTAGACTTCCAACTTCAAAATGGTAATAAGACAAGACTTTTTTTACATTATTTAATCATTCAAATCCATACATTACTCATAACAAGATGCATCATTCTTCACCAATTCAATTATAGCATGCACACCAATTCACTCAAATTTATTCAATATACAATCACCTACAATAGACACTCTTGCATGATATAATTTCATATTTTAGAATTTTCATAACATTGGTAGCCATAAGACACAATAAACACAATTAAATTTACACTTTTCCAACATGATAATACATTTATAACATCTATATACTACAATAACATGAATAGGTAAGCATTTTACACAAATATTTAACACATACATACTCATCCACATCACTGAAGAGTACACATCACAAGGCTACATGAGTGAGCATGTCTCTCTTAATGAGTCTCCATGCTCAGTCATAGAGTACACCCAATATCCAAATTCCATAGTCCATAATCCATAATCCATACCTCTCACTTAGTGGCTTGATGGTGTTAGGCCACACACACATATGGTGAGACCCTCCATAAAAGGCCACTGTGCCTATCCCTTGCTTGTGTAAGGTGGTTGGCCTCCAAGAGATAGTCACCACACATAGGTGGGTAGTGGATCCTAACTGCATAATAGCCTCACATACCCCCATCCTCAAGGTTTCCTATGTCTACTTCCTCGTATACACTCAACCAAGTCCACCTCATATGTCCTTAGAGAGGAATCACATTACAACACCAGACTGGTATTTGAAAACAATAAAGATGGACTAGTTTAGCCACCAAAGTTCATAAATGGGAGAGAATTAAAAAAATAAAATTCAACAATAACGTAAAGAAAATCCATGGAATTGACAACACTAAATTAAATGTAAGCACACAAGCTATGGGAAAAAGATTCACAAATAGTGGCTAAACCATTGCAGACAAGGATAAATAAATTTGTCGGTCCACACAAGCAAGATAAACTAAATCTTCATAAATTGCACATTGCATCACTATGTGACTAAAATTAGTCAGCAAATGAGGAAGGAGGGAGCAATCATCTAGCTACCACTATTGCTCTACATCAAGTAGGATTACACAATATATGTGTAGACACCCAAATCTATCCACTTAATTAATTGAAAACTTAGTATTTATTTGATTATTTAACCATTGATCAACAATTAATTAAATTAATATTTAATTAAATCACCCTAACCCTCTTCTCCTATTAATTAAATAAATTATTCAATTTATTTGATTTAATTAACTTAACCAAATTCAGACAATTAATTAAATAAATAAATCATATCTATTTAATTAAATCCATCTCTCACATTTAAATAAATTAATGTTTATTTAAATCCCCAAATCCCATTTCTCAAATTTAAATAAATTAATTTTTATTTAAATCCCTAAAATCCCCTTTCTCACATTTAAATAAATTAATATTTATTTAAATTCCTAAAATCCCTCCCCTACTTGCACTTTGTAGAAAATGCAAGTTGCAAGTTAACCTTCCTCCTAATAATGTTTAAACCCCTATTATTATCCTAATCACCCTTTAATGGTTTGCACATTCCTAAACAAAAGGTTAAACCCCAAATCCATCAACTCAAACCTTTAATGGCTTATTTAAATTCTTCAAGCCTCTAATGATTTTCTTCTCGAGTCTTCAAGCCTTTAATAACTTCCTTCTAGAGTCCTCTTAACATTTTAATGACTTCCTTCAAGTCCTCAAGCATTTAATACTTTATCCCCCTTCTTCTCATTTAAATAAATTAAGATTTATTAAAATAAAATCTAAAATTCACATGTAAATTTAAATAAATAAACATTTATTTAAATCCTATTTATCCCCACCCACTTGCATTCTCCTACAAAACCCACTTGCTCACTAATTCTCATCTAAACCCTTCTATTTTAGCCTAATCCCCTTCTAGGCATTTGCACATTCCTAAACTAAGGATTAGGAAGGAGTCACTTCTCAAAAACATTTAAGTCTTTTACATAGCATTAAAAGCCTTTTTCTCTTCAACAAGTTAACCCTCAAAGTCTTCGTAAGTCTTAAAGGGTTTAATCTAACTAACCCACCTTTGACCCTTGGTTAGAGACTTTTACTCTAACTCAACCATCCATCTAACCCTCAAATTTTTTCAAGCATTCAATTCTTTGACCATGGTTACCCTTTAAGCCTTGCACATTCATTTATCCCTTGGACAAAATCTTTATGCAATAACTCAACCACATGAGGTTGCCCTCATGTCCTCTCAAGCATTTAATGCTTCTTCCCTCTCCTCTCAAGCCATCTCATGATGCCACTATTGGGATCCAATAACACTGAGAGGGGGGGGGGGGAGGGGTGAATCAGTGTTTCTTGCTGGTAAGATATGATTTTACCCTTTTATAACATACACCTATAAACCGGTAAATGAAGAAACATATAACTTGAAGCAAATAAACCATCCACATAAATGAACACCATAACACAAAAAATTTATACCTGGAAAACCTCAAAGAGGAAAAACCACGATGGGATTTGTGACCCACAATATCAGTTCACTAGCCATATGAAAGGATATTACATAAAATGGGGGCCTGCACATGCAGGAAGGCACAGTGTCTAGAGCACACTGCTCATCACAAAAAGAGTCTCACTGACTACAAGCTTCTGCTGGAACAAAATAGTAATAATGAACTCACAAAATGCATCTTCTATGCTAAAAAGAGTTTTGGTTATAGTTCTTCTCTGTACCGGTTCATAAACCCCGAACACTTCTACCGGTATCTCTTCTCCTCCAAGAATGCTTTCCAAACTATCTACAGATCATTGCATGATATAACATTCGCATACAAATGATCTACATACATATACTTCACATCATACAGTTCTACTATTATTCTCTTATGTCACTCTTTACAAAATGACCTAGCAGGCTGACCTATATACCCTTACAAACAATAAGCCTTATGTTTGCTTACAATGTATTACAAAAGATATACAATGTCAGCTTTTTACAAATAAAACTTCCTACAAGTCCAAGGCTGATGTCGGCTTCACTGTAGTGCGGGATGCCAATGTCGGTGCCAATGTAACCCTGGATTCTCCAATGCTGGTGTCTACTAGTGAATGCCTCCTAGTGCCGGTGTAATATTTCTTATGAATCTTGTTACCAAGTAACCATGTTGCCATCAATGACAACATATGAATCCAATGAGTGTCAATTGCCAACAACCACTTGTCACCATTGCATTGGTAGAAGTTGCAAACATGGATTGAGGATCAAGCCCTCCTCATGCAATTCTAGCCCTTGCTAAGACAAATCAATCTTGACCCTTCAATTAAAAAAATTTCTTATAAAAGGAACCCTCATCCTCAAGCAAAAGAAAGAATTTTTAAGCATTGTTATTATGTTGGCATAGATACTCACATTTATCTTTCTCATAATAATTCCATTTGTCCATTTTGATAGCAATAGGAGTTCATTTTCAACCATTCAATCCTCCATTTGGCATCCATGGATACATGCTAAAACTAAGAGCTACACTCAAGGAAGCATTTAGATCTTGGAGAGGAGAAGAAAAAGGGAGAGCCATCAAGAGTACAATGGAAGAATCTTAGGGAGTCTCCTATTTCTTCTTTTCATTTGTTGTGCTTCCACATAAAAGTCATAAGTCAAGTAATCCACATTTATTCAAGGATCAACATGTCCTATCTAATCGACATGTCAAAACAAAGAAAAATATGATCCAAAAAGAAAAAGAAAGATACAAAATGCCATAAAGGCCCACAAAGAAACAAGAAAAGTCAAAATTTATATGGGTTCCTAAGGAAATTGTACAAGCAATGCGCTCCAAGGAACTATAAAAGCATGAAAAATCAAAACCCATGTGGATCCCTCAGTGGCTACTTGAAGCACAAAAGTCTAAAGAAAAATCAAAATTGGCATCCAAAATTGTTGTTCCTCCATCCAAACCTTCCGAGTCTATTCCTCCATCACCTCCTTCATCCATTTTGGGTTCTTATGCCCCAAAATCTATAACCTTTCCTCCATCCAAATCTCAAAATCTAAGATTCACTTCTCTTCCACATGTCCACCATCCATCAAGATGTGTGCCAATGTTGATCTTTCCAGCATTTCCATCTATCCATACACAATTCTTCCAACATCCCATCCATTATCCAACACCTCTTTTTCACCCTCCCATCCCTCTTATCAAATCCTTTGCATAAATCCTTGCCCTAGTTTCAATTCATTATCCTTCCAACATCTTTGGGCATACCTTCATAGCCATGGTCTATTCCAACTCATATTCCAAGGGTACCATCCAAAGAAGTGAGACGATGGGGTCCTTCTTCTATCTCCTATCATGCCTCCATTATCTTCCAAAAAAAATAATAAAAAATAAAAAAAAGTAAAGAGAAATAATTTCGTCCACGAGTGAAAACCACTTCTTGTGGAACCTTGGGAAAGTACCATGATGAAAACCTGGGAAACAGGCATTATGCGTAATCCATTATCCTTTTGCACTTTACACTGGGGGAAAGTTCCATCCATGTACATCCATCTATTATCCTTCATCCTCCATTATCCCTCATTCGCTCTATCTACACTCATATCCCTTTTCCACCTTTTACCTTGACAAGGTTAAAGATCCTTGCAGGCTTCATGTGTCCTATCTATTACACTTGATCCAAACCCTTTAGCTCCTATCCATTACTTTCTTATATCCTTCATTACCACCTTTGATCTTGATTATCCTATTCATCCCCTATCCAGATCTATTCCTTGATCTTGATCAACACTATGGACAAAATGCAAAAATATGCTTTCCACAAACCTCTTGACATGGCCACTTCTTTGGAGCATATGGCTTCGTTACGCTAAAATCCTTGCTTTACATTGCTAAAATCCTTGCTTTACATTGCTAAAACCCTTTATGTACATTGCTATATCTAGTCCCTATGCTGGATTAATGTTGTGAGATAGTCCTTGAAAGCGTCCACCATCATTTGCTTATCCATTCATATACTCAAAATCCCTTTTTCCTTGCTAGACACTAGGAGCAAACATCAAAATCCTAAAAAATCATAAAATGTTTTGAACAAACTCCTAAAAATCATAAAATGTCCTGAACAAACTCCTAAAAATCATAAAATGTCCTGAACAAAATCCTAAAAATCATAAACTTGCAAAATCAATAAATTGAAAAATCAAAGCAAGAAAGCATAGACTATCCATCAAACTAAATCAGCATCAGACAAACTCTTAAGGTCTACAACCAAACTTATCGTATGTCTTGTTAATCAATCTATCAAACTCTATCAAACATCAACATGTCTTATACAAGGAAGGGTACACTCGACACCAAATAGATCGGTCTTATATGGGGTACTTACTCTTTGAAACTAGACATTCCTATCAAAGATCACACAAATCAAAACAATGACATAGATCAGTATGGCTGCTAGATTTTGTCCAAGGTAGTCTTATCTCTTGTACTGAAATCCTACATCTTTGCTTTATCTTTTAGTTGCTTTTGTGACATCCTGGTTCTTTTGGGACCCTTGTGGCTTGAAACAAATCAATGTCTTAGTCTTAGGGTAATCGACTGAGAAATTTACATATCCTAAGCTATATCAATTAAGTCATCTTTCAGTCAGTGGTACCTAGTCACCTATCTCCCAACTACTGAAGAGTTTTATCACTGAATACACAAGCAAAACAAGACTTTTGAAAACAATCACTAAACTGTTTGAGATATGCATGAAATTTTCTTTGTGTGTTGTCTTTTACATTGGCTTTTGCTTATTATTCCCTTTGAGTAACTCGAGGAAGTTTGTCTTGACTAAGAGGAGCAAGCATTGGGGCCATAATACTTTTCTTTGTTTTTTGCTTGTAGGAATGAATCTGATGATCTAGAAACACCTAATCAACTGGGTGTTTGTGATAAGAGCCTTCAAATTAAGGTGAAATTGCCACACATACCTCAACTCCGCTTATTTGAATGTTACAGGGAGGTTCCCATCATTTCTTTGTCTATTTTCAGGGAATTTTTTTATCATGCAATCCAGGTTCCTATGAAATCTATCCAAGGATATGAATGAAAAAGGATCATTACGGACAAGATAATTAATATTGCACATGCAAAGAAAGGAACTCTAATCTGCCTGTTATGTTTGTTAATGCTCAATGATGAAACTTAAGCATTTCAAAACCAGTGACTAGGTTTAGGTTGCATCTCATTTTGCATTTCATGTTGTATTTTGTAAATTTAGAGTGATTTCAGTATGGTAACAATGATCTCTTTATCTTTTGAATGAAATCTGGAAGCATCATCATTTCTTAGCTAAGTAGTCTCTTCTTCTTCATTTCTCTAATCGAGTACTTGTGTATTGAGATGTTTAGCTGCATACATAAGCATTTTATATAGATTCATACATTCATTATCACTCATTTACATTTATCTTATTGCATTGAAAAAGATTTTTTTTTTGCACTACTCGTTGCTTATCCTCATCATTCATTTGCATCATCATTTATTTGCATGAAAAAAGAAACATCCATATTCATTTGCATTACATCCATACTAAAAAGATATGCATACATATAGAACAAAGAATATAGAAAATCATCTCATAAATCGATTGACACAAGTACAATGAAGTCAAATCAAGATCTCGTACATATAATGATCAAATCTCAGGGTACAAAATAATGTCAACTGACATATACAAACTCCCATCAGAGAAAGAATCATAAGGGCTACAAAAAAATGGGTGTCTACAAAAAAAAATTTAAGAGATACACAAAAAGCTCTAGCTCTCTGCCTCTCCCTCATTGCTAGGTGGTGGAGGAGGTGGAGCTTGCTGACCTAGATCCTGCCTAGGTGCCTGAGCTCCCTCCGATTGATCCATATACTAAGAGTACGATACAACTTGTTGCGCTACTGGAATTGCTATGCTATAAGCCACAACATAATAAGATGCTTGACTCATCTGATGGAGAACCTCCTGCTAAAGAGTGTCTTGCTCTACCCTCATCACTACAACCTGACGATCGTGCTCTGCTCTAAGCTCAACTAACTGATGATCTCTCTCTACTCTAATGTCTACCAGCTGTTAGTCTTGCTCTGCCAATTGTGTCTGTGCCACTATCAACTTGTTAGGATTAATGGGTAGTCCCAAAGATACTAAGAGGGGGGGTGAATCAGTATCTAACTGGTTGACATAATATTTGACCTTATTAAGTATTTTGCATTCCAAAATAGTGTACCAGTAAATAAGAATTAATGTAGTAAATAGGAACAATACAGACAACATAGGAAACACACCATAACACAAGATATTTAACGAGGAAACCCAGTGTGGGAAAAACCTCGGTGGGATTTGTGACCCGCAATATTCACTCACTGGCCAATGAATGGATATTACTTACAATGTGGTGCTTGCACATGCAGGAAGGCCAACTGCCTAGAGCTCACTGCTCAATTTACAAAATGGAAGTCTCACTGACTTACAAAATGGATTATGAGAATCCAATATAATGTACTCCTACAATTTAGCATTATTTATGCCAGGTTTAGTACCAGTTTAAGCTCATACTATAACCATAACCTTATACAAAATTTGCCTTAATATTCACTCATCACTTCTACCATATCCATCATCTATGTCTATATGTATCAAAATGATTTACAAGATCTCATACATATATGAGTCTTATTACAATATGCCATGTCGGCTTTACAAAAGATATTTACAATTAAATATAATAATAAAAAGTTGTTTTTGTCGGCTAGAGTACCGGTATACATTGTTGTCGCTGCCAATTCTCATTAGAGTGTGCAATGCCAACAATCTCCCCCTTTGGCATTGATGGCAACACTCATGAGAAAAAATCCAAAATTTGTCCCAAAAATGAAGTCCAAAAGTTTTACCAAAAATGTGTGCTCCCCCTAAGCAAATGATCTCCTCTGGTAGCTATTTTCTCTGTCTACTACTCCCCCTTTGACATCAATGACAAAGGTTGTCAAAAATTTGTCAAATGAGTGCAAAATTTTGCCTTGAACTTTGTAACCAATTGGTTACAATCTGGAATATGTCTGCTAAAACCAAGTTTAAGCTATGTATGAATTCATTTCTGTCCTTCATGGTTGCCTCAGTTCTCTGGATTGTACCAGTGAAATGATGCATATGCTCCTTCGGTGACCTTTGACCTTGAATCAATGCCTCAGAGATCTCTTTCCTTAGAGAGATAAGGTTGTCTAATTTAGGACTAAGTTTATGCTTAAGCTCTCTGGCTTTTACCTTGATCCTTGCTTTCTCTTTCTCTAGCTTTTCCAATTTTTCTTCAAATCCTTCTATCTCTTGTTCAATGACTACTATAGGTTCAGATGAACCAATGATATTATCAGCTATATCATTTATCTCCTTTCGAACTTTGCTTATTTCCTTATCAATGTCCACTGTCAATAGGATTTGTCTTGCAAGTATCCCTGTACAGTTCCTTATACTCCAAAATTGTATTCAGTGCCGGTAAAAGTGTATTAATGTGTTCCATGCACTTCTTTATTGATTCCTCAAAGAATTTACCTTTTTCCTTTTCCATTTTCTCTTTGAATGTTTCCTCATTTATTTGCTCAACTATTAGTATATTTCCAGTAATATATTTAGACAATGTGTCTAACTGACTTAAATAATCCTTTACATTATCTACATTGCATTTTGGTGCAATCATCTTAAGAATAGGAATAGTGTCATCAATTGCCTTATAGGCCAATGCATTACAATCAGTTATTTTCTTTATTGAGTCCAAAAGTACTTCAGTCATATTAGTAGGTCTGAATTCACTCAATGAAGTACCGGATGTCTGACCAACTACCTTTACAATCCCAATGATTCTAGTGGGAGTAACCAATTTTCTTGTATTGACCTCTAATGGATCAATTTGATTTTGCATTTCAACTAGCAATGGTTTAGGCTTCCTAGTGATTATTGTTTGTACTATCTCAATGTGTACCTGTGAATCTATCAGTTTGTCTGTTGGTTTCTCTGTATTATCTACTGTCGTTATCTATGTGTTATCCACTGCCGGTATCTTTGTGTTATCCACTACCCTAATTGCTTCTTTCTAGTTTTCTTGGGTGAAGGAGAGGGTACCAGTGAGGGTTTTCTCTTCCTATCAACTCTCTTGAATTCTACAGGAATTTCACTCTTTGATGATGTGCCAACCAGTGAGATATGTGCCTCTGATTGTAGTCCATCTAGGTCACTTTCCTTTATTTCGATTATGTTCATTATGTTTTCTTTTATTTCCTTAACTTGCTTTGATGCACTCCTTATGCATTTTTCTCTTTTCTTTCTCTGTTTCATTGTCTGTACATCACTTTTTATTGTTTTTTCATTTCAAAAACCTTTTCTTTCGATTCTCTAGGTGCCTCTAACAAGGCTTTAGCATAAGTTTCAATGATATTTACATCTACCTCATACCCCATTTCTGTTACCCATATAGTTCTAGGAAGAGTTGCCTCCATCCAGATTTCATCCTTTTTTTATTACAAAACATATTTCCTTGTTGTACTTATCCACTACACTCTTTTGTAGTCCCTCCCTTGTTTTCATTTTTGCTTGGAAGGTTTTGAAGTACTTTGTTATATTGTTTTGCTTATCAGTGCCCATACCGGTGAAGATTTCTAGCAATTGTTTGCCTACTGGTATATCATATCCAAAATCTTTCTTTCCAATACCGGGAACTTCTTTTGCAAAATATAACATAAGACATACCAGAAGATTGCCAAAATGAAAAGTCCCTTTCTTATCACCTTTTATCTTTTTTAGATTATCTATCAGTTCATCTTTTAGCCACTCACATACATCTATTTTTGCATCGTTATTGACCATATCGTAAGCATTTTTAATACAAATACTAGAAACTAAGTTAAGTCAGTTTGTATGTGTGGTCTTATAACCTAGGATCATGCTTATGAATCTGACATTTTCATCTTTGACATCATTTACTCTCAAGGATCTGCTATCATACGTTTCTCCTATTAATGTCATGAAAGTGTTATTAGGAACCTTCTTAGTCTTATCTGGCCTGCTACCGGTGGAGGGTAAACCTGTCACTGCCCTAATTGCTTCCTTGGTGATTTTCCAAACTCAATCTAGCCAATGAAATTTTCCATGAACCCTGCTAAGGACAATTGTTACTACCTCCTTAGAAAATTTAGGGATGTCCAAGATTTCCACAAAACCTAAAGTTTCAATAACCTTGTGCTCGGGTTTTACATTTCCATTTTCATCACAAATAACAGTTTTAAACATCTTCAATATTTCCCCAGAACCTAATTCCTCAATATTGCAATGAATATTGATTCTAGGGTCTTCAGCATAAGCAACACCTTTTGGAATTTTAGAAAAATCACCTAAGGAATCATCTTGTTTCGCTATCTCGGGAATGATCTTACAAATGGGCCTAGGGAATTTCACTACTTCCACAACAATAGGGTTTGCAATAAATTCCAGAGTAGAGGAGGAAGCCATTTGAAAAATACCTTAAGCTTCCTGATAATGGTTTGAGTGCTTGACAGGAATCACTTCACTTCTTCACCTTGGATTCCTTCGCTTGGATTTTGCACTCTTTGAAAGTTTGAATGCTTGGTGAATTGAAAAAGAGGGAAAATCAATGATTTATAATGTCTTTTCTTGCAACAACCACATTAAATGCTCACCGGTTAAGTGAAACTTAACACATCTGTAGGTAGAGAAGAAGTCCATCTTCTCACCATCAATCGAGGGTAAAATTGCATGATATTCAACTTGTTGCAATACCCCCAAAAGATTACTTTTTAGTTGGATGAAGAATCTCCTGCCGATGGAGTAATACTATGTTCTATCGGTGAAGGAATAGTCTCATCAACATTATGATCTCTCTTTCTAATCCATTGTTATGAAAATTATTTCTTTACCTTATCTACCTTCTCTTTGCCTTTCAAACTAAGTCCTTAATTATTTGTCGGTGAATTCTTGCTTCTACAAAATTTTGCAATATGCCCAATCTTGTTACAAGCATAACAAGTCACATTGTTCTTATGAATAGCCTTTCCATATCCTATGCCAGTTTGTGTTATGTATTGATTAGATAAGTGCCCAAATCTTCCACAAACATAACATCTCACATTCATTCTGCAGTTTTCTGAATTATGACCAATTTTGTTGCATTTGGAACATTGACCAGTGGGTGCATTAATTTTCTGATTGTTTCTAGATCTACATTGATTTTCTCTATGACCATACTTGTTACAGTTAAAGCATTTCCCATTAAATTTGTAAGCATTAGGTTGTCTTACCGGTTTATCATGATCATGATTGTTTGCAGTACCGGAACTTTCACCAACTTCAAATCCAAGTCCATTAGTGTCTCCATTAGGTTTCTGACTTTTCAACATATCATCAAGTTCTTCTGAACTTTTCTTGAATTTTTCTTTATGTTGATTTGCAGTAGCCAACTCATTTTCCAGAATTCCCTTTTGTCTCATAAGTTTAGTTTTATCATGTTGCATGTGAATCAAATCTATCTTCAACATGTCATTTTCATGACCGAGTCTTAGATTTTTATTTCCAGCATCATTGAGTCTCCTAGTCAGGTCATCTTCATTCTTTTTCCTATCTTCAATGGCTTTGCCAAATCTCATAGTCATGTTTTGCATTTCATTTCTCATAGTACTATTTTCTTGCCTCAATTTGTTCACAAGATCATCATCATAATCACTTTGCATCATCTCATGAAGTTCTTTTCTTTTATTTATAGCAATAGTAAGATTCTCCTGAAGTCCTTGAATGAATTTCTATGCAGTCCTCAGATCATCTTCAAGTTTTATATTCTTCAACTTTTCTACATCATAGTCCACAAGAGCTCCTTCTAATTGCTTTCTCAAGTTCTCCATCTTAATCGGTGTCAAAATCTTCCTTAAGTGATTAGGCTTTTGAAAATAGAGGACTAGGCTCTGATACCAATTGTTAGGATTAATGACAGTCCCAAAGATACTGAGAGGGGGGATGAATTAGTATCTAACCGGTTGATAGAATATTTGACCTTATTAAGTATTTTGCATTCCAAAATAGTGTACCGGTAAATAAGAATTAATGTAGTAAATAGGAACAATAAAGACAACATAGAAAACACCCCATAACACAAGATATTTAATGAGGAAACCCGGTGTGGGAAAAACCTCAGTGGGATTGTGACCCACAATATTCACTCACTAGCCAATAAATGGATATTACTTACAATATGGTTCCTACACATGTAGGAAGGCCAACTGCCTAGAACTCATTACCCAATTTACAAAATGGAAGTCTCATTGACTTACAAAATGGATTATGAGAATCCAATATAATGTATTGCTACAATTTAGCATCTGCTATGCCAGGTTTAGTACTGGTTTAAGCTCATACTATAACCATAACCTTATATAAAATCTGCCTTAATATTCGCTCATCACTTCTACCATATCCATAATCTATGTCTATTTGTATCAAAATGATTTACAAGATCTCATCCATATATGAGTCTTATTACAATATGCCATGTCGGCTTTACAAAAGATATTTACAATTAAATATAATAAACAAAATTTGTTTCTGTCGGCTGGAGTGTCGGTATACATTGTTGTCACTGCCGGTGAAGTGTCTGTCGATGCTGGTGCCTGCTAGTTCCTATGCCTGCTGGTGGTTGTGGCTACTGGTGGTTTACCAGATGAATGACACAAGATTGCCTAAAGGTATCCACAAGGTTGCAAGGTTTCCATCAATGACAACACCTTTAATTACCTACAATTCTCATTAGAGTGTGCAATGCAAACATAACTGTGACTGCAAACCCGCTAGACGTGCTCTCATCAACCGCGTTGTGTAAGCCCCTTGATCCCTCATAGGCTCTCTACCTCCATCGCCTCCTCCATCTCCACCTCTGGCTCCCCCTGCCCCTCTCTCCTCTGTCAAACATGTCTTAGAGCTGCTCCCTCCTCCTCTCCTCCACCCTCTACTTCCCTTGCTTTGCTAAGTCTCACCCCAACAGCCCCTAGGGATCCACCCTCTCCTCTCTGCTGCTGCCTACCACCAACTAGTACCCTCCTACTGTTGCCTACCACCAACTGGTACCCTCCTGCTACTAGCACCAGGATCACCATATGCCTACCTCGGAAACTCGGCCCTTGGTCCCTACCTCTATCCCTGTCCCTGTGTCTACACAGGAGCATCATCCTCTAGCTCCTCTATGCAAGGTTCCTACTCAGCTGGATCTATAAATATTAGGAATGGATGCTATTGGAACCAATCCCTATACTGGGGAAATACCCCTGCATCTACAATATCATCTAAATAATCCCATCTGAGCCACTATAATGTAGTCAGCTCCTATATTCCCAAGGCATATGATAGCCTCGGTCCCCATCCCTACCTCTCCTCATCTGCATAACATGCATATGCAGTGAAATCCTGTTAGATCCCCTGAGGTCTACCATACTGCCTCATCACTCGACTAACAACAAACTTCTCTACCATTGTCCGTGATCTTCCTATGAGAGGTCGTGTCATGAATAAGTCCCTACGCACAATTCTCCAATCATCCCAAGGCTCTAGACCCCTGTACGGTCTCCATATCACAACTATCAAGTCGTCTAGCTATCGTCTCCAATAATTTGTCTTGCCCAGATGGTGCTAAGTCACATATCCTAAATATCTGTATATGATGGGCTGACCAGGATCCCTGTCATCATTCACAATCGATCTGCATACTGGTAGATGCTCCCAGGCCCATACCTATAAAATCAAAACTCCTGCAACCATGCTCTTCTCCTCCCTATATACAATCTCATGCATCTCGTGATACATGTGTGCCAATATACAAGAACCCCATCCTAACCTCTAGGGGTACTCAACAAGCCTGTGAAACATCCTACCCCATCCACACAAAAATCCATGTTGTCCCCTATCTGGCATAAGAAAACAACTGATGAAACCTGCCAAGATGCAAGAAAGTGGAAAGTCACACTGTACCTGGTCATCATCATGTCCCAACTGATAGAATGTGTAAGAATATCAGGATCCCTGAAAACCTGTCTAACAACTAGTAACCCAAGAAGTTGCGCTACATCATAATCAACCTTATCCCCAACAAAAGGGATATAGAGAATCTTGTAAATGTCCTTGGGAGTGATCTTCATCTCCCCAACTAGCAAATGAAACATATTATGCTCTGAATGAAACCTCTCAACTAATGCAGTGAGCATACTGTGATTCACATGGATATCGGGAAACCTAAGAAGATGAGTCAATCTGCACACATCAATATGTGCCCAGTCTATATCTGATAACTGAAGAACTAATGTCATCGTAGGTGGATATACACATCTGAATAATACATGGGGTAATCGAACCTACAAAAATCAAACAACAGCGCATCAGGAAACATTCCAAATTAGCCTATAAGAGAAGAAAAACATCATGCAAATCCAACTACATCAATTGCAAAATCAAAATTTCAAGTTTGCACCTTCAAAAATGCTTACTGTTTTTCAAATGACAAAACATCACAGAGGCAACAACTCGTACAAGTCAGGAATTGGTCTAGTACGACAAAACAGTTTGATACGACACAAGACTAGTCGCAGGATGAAAAAATGGGCTCTTTTGAAGATTCTCGTACGATAGAAGTGTGTATGTAGAATGACAAAAATAATGAACTTAAATGATAAAACAAACTAAATCAGTTTGTCGTACGAGACAGGATCCTATCTCGCATGACAAAATGATAATGCCCGACTTCAACATGCCAAAAAAATGAAAAATTCAACAAAAAAATTCAATTTTGAAATGATTAAAAGGCATAAGATCAATCACTTACCACTGGCTCATAGTTCCACGGTCGAATATATCATCTTTGGCACTCGAATCAATGCTCATGTGTGGGAATCACCATTTTTCTTCACAGAAGGCTTTTTTGAATTTTCAAACTTGGAGGGTTAAAATGAATTGAAAATGACACTTTTACCCCTTATATAGCCCAAAACCCTAATTTTTCAACTTGCTTTGATGGACATGAAACTTGTACCCTTAGCTAATTTTCTCGTCCTGATTCCATTTTCGAGATCGAAATCAAAATCCGAGATCATTTTTGCTATTCAATTTCCAAAATTTGGACCACTTAGCGCTTTTCATTAAAAGCTCATTCTTTCTTCAATTTGTTATCAATCTCTCATGAATCAACACTAAATCTCAATTTATTCTACAAATATACTTTCACGCTCAATCTATCGTTAATCAACACCAAACCTTCGAATATTCCTCTGAATCGCTTTCGTGCTCAAATAACTCATTGCTAAAAAAAAAATTGCTTAAAATCATTGCACAACCCTTGCTATCTTTCGATTTCTCTCCCGACGGGGCATACTCATGACCTCAAAGTCAATAATTTCTTTCAAAAATCTTCATTACAAGTTGAGTAGCTAAGCTTCATCAAATCAATCACTAGGGGCATATCAGTTTTATCGCTTCATATCAAGCTGACATTGTCTTTGTCTGAATCAGTGTGTAAGGCCTTCCCCAAACCAAGCTTTGATTAACTTAGTTGACAATGTTTGACCCTATTAATAAATGATTTATAATTCAATAGAATGGACTGTGTTAGACAGATAGATTGGTGAGAAAAGTGATTGAACCAAGTTATAGAGTTATTGCACCTTGTGGTGTACATTTTTATGTGTTATGAATTTGAAATCCTAAAAGATCCATTGATTGGATAATCTTGATTTAACGTATGTCAGCTATGTCTGGATTTAGAACTTATATGATTCCATGATTTGGATAACATTGATGAATGTTGATGCTTCATTTATATGCTTTATGATATAGAACTCTATATGATTTTAGAATCGGACAAATTGGAAATGATGTATGTCATTATTGGATTTGCAAGACTTTACGATGATGATAGAATTAGGATGTATGTTTTATGTGTGGATCAAAATTATGAGAATTATGATAATTGCTTATGTGGATTTATTTGGATATGAGATATATTGAATTGTTCAAATGTAAATTATAAGCGAAGTGTTTGATGTGTATTCTAATTCATGTGTTTAATATTATATGAGGTTATTGGAAATTACTAATGTGCATTTGAGTGGTGCAGGAAAAGATATCCATGTGACCATGGAAATATTATGGAGAACCAAATCTAGACCTATGTATGTTCGTAAAACCAGGGTTTGTCTATTTGGAGAGACAACACCCCATTTGTGTTGTATTTTATTTCTAATAGTAAATCATGCATGTGTGTTAAAAGTTATTTATTTGATTTATTTAAATCCAACAAGAGGCAAGATCTCATGTGCAATTTTGTAAAAGTATTTTCTTCTTGTCACTTGACACGTGTTGATTCATGTTTGAGTTTTTAAATTTGTCTCTTGGAGGGAATTGTTTAACTATAGCTTTTTCCATTAAATTTAATGTGATTCCATAATTGCCTTAGGTAGAGAATCTTTGGGGTAGTCAACTTAGGTTTGACCCGAAAATTAACTTCAGAGGGGTTTAAAAAGGGTTAAATGGACTCCTAGGGTAGTTTATTAGGGTTTTCTAAAGCCCATAAGGTATACCTAAGGGTTAGGAGTAATTTTAGGCATGTTTCAACTCTCATGTGACCATTAAGACACCCTAAAAAGTGGCTTTTCTAAGTTGTGCGAAAATTGAAATTAGAAGACTGGAACTAAGTTGTGAACCTTCCTTTTTGAATGAAAGTTCCCTTTCCCATTTTACCTTACCTTCCTTTTCAGTTTTTAGAAACTTGTGAGAACTCTCACAAAGGGCTTCTTAAGCAAGAATTAGAAAACTAGTGGGTAATCACCCACTCTCCATTTTTGGAGACAAAAGAATTTTGTAAAGAAAAAGATAGATTTGGGATTTAGAATTTTGGCTAAGGGTAGAAAGAGAAGACTTGTGGAATTGGGTTGCTCATCCTCAACAAAACTAGCATACCTTTGGGCAGTTTAAGGTTGGTTCTACTTTCTTGTAATGTTTTCTTATTGTATGTTGTTTTTAAAGAAAAATGCTTGTGAAAAAGACTGGTTTTCATGCATGTATTTCTTGGAAATTTATTTGGTGTTTTGTGCTTATGCAATGTATGTGTTTTGGGAGTAATCAAGACCTCCTACTCTTGGGAGAGAGGATTGTCTTGTGGGTGGTAGAAGTGACAACCCTCGAGTGAGAGGCTCTCGTTATGAGAGTGATCACAAGGGATTTTATGTGACCCTTGCTGCATGGCTTGTTTATGCATTGGGGGTCATAAGGAGGGAAATGAGGCATGAATGCCTTGGGGGGCATAAGGAATGTGTGGTTGTTACACTTGATGTAATTGGTTTGCCATGATGTGGCTATATGTTTTACCATACTTGCAGTCTCCTCAGGGCACTTGGTCCACTACCACCCTTGAAAAGACATGACAAATGTGTGGTGCAGTGTAGCCTGGGTTGGGATTGTGTTTGAGATTGTGTTTTCTCTTGTCTTTTGTGTTTCCATGTGTGTTACCTATCTAGGGCTTGGTTCTCCAAGCTTGGGGGTGGCTACCAGTTAGCCTAGGCTGGGAGGTGAGCTCTCCATGGTTATAGCCTACGATATTATTTGTAGGTTGTTAAAAAGAAAGAAAAAGGGCAAGTAGAAGTTGCTGGCTATTATCGGTTGTAGAAAAAGATTGAGAAATAGAGTATTTGATATTCTAAGTTGCAGAATTGTAAAAAGGAAACTATATGTTGTAATATTTAGAAAAGAATGTATTTATTTTGGTTTAAAGGTCCCATATGATAGAAAGGAGGGACTAGTTTGGGTATTTCACCTATTTTGTAATATTAACTATAATGTATGCCAAATTTGTTTAAATAAATGCATTACTTCAGTTAAATGATTATTGCATAAATGAAAAGATTATGTTGGGTATTAGTTTGCATTGCTCTTATGATTTTAATGCTTGCATGCATGTTTATTTTGGAATTTTAAGCTCTGCTTATAACCTCATGCATATATCTAAGTTTAAAATTAATTGAATCTAGCTTAATATTGTTGCTGGTTGTATTTATTTAATTCCGTCATTTTCTTATGTGTAGAAAAGTAAAATAAAAATAAAAATCTAAACATAACAGTCAATCTAATTTAAAGAATAACACATTTATATAGTGCTATATAATCTATGGAATTCTGTCAATTAATTATTGTAGGAAATAAATTTAAAATCATATAGTTTATTGCATATTCTAGCAATATGGAATATAAAAGGAAAAAATAAATAAATAAATATACATTGATTCAAAATCAGCATTTCTTTGATCAATCTGTTTTTAAAAAAAAGTTTCAAAAAAATATATATATATAATAACAACGCTTTTACATCGTAAAAATTTGTCTCAGTTTAAAATGCATCTAATGCATATATAGATATATATTTAAATATGTGCAAAAGTGGTTATATATATATATATATATATAACTTTTTATTTTTTTTAACAAAACAAATAATAATAATAATAATATAAAATGGGCAACGAAGGGGTCTGCGCAGCTAGGGGGAGGGGGCCGCTATTGTGGTTTCCATAGTGGGTGGTACCTAGGGTCACCGCCACTGTGGTTTCCACAGTGAGTGGTACCCAGGGTCGCCGCCACTGTGGTTTCCATAGTGAGTGGCACCCGGGAACGCCGCCACTGTGGTTTCCACAGTGAGCGTCCCCTGAGACGCCCGCTGCCGCCCTGTCAAACCCTCGATCTCTTCCACCTCTCTCATTTGCTCGGCCGCCTCCATTTTTAGTTGTTCTGTCATGCCCAACTTTTGGGCACGAACAGAGAATTTTTTTTTTGTTAAAATACTTAACTAATTAACGACTTACTTAATTAAAATGAAGCAACTTAGTTTGGTCTTACTACATTTGTGTCGATCAGGTAATTAAATTTAATTTGGTAATGAAGATAACTGAGTTATCTATGAGCTAAAATTTTCTCCCAAAAAGGAAATTCACCAAGCTTCATTAATAAATAATTACAATCTCAAATATGGCGATAAATCTCGAATATAAACGTTTTTAGAATTTATCTTATTTTTCTTAATCCACTAGGATTCCTAGTTTAATTATCCTCGTTATTAATACACCTTATTAAAATAAATTCCCTTGAAATTTAAAATACTTTATAACCTTAGGCTAAATTGGCCCTCTTGGCCCTACCAGGAAATTTAGTGTTTACACCCCTTTATTTTTAATTCTAATCTACCTAATTATTATATCCCTCTTATAAAATTTCTTCTACATTCATTAATAATTTAAAAGGAAAAATAACATTACTTAATTCTAAAATCAAATATATGAATCCAATTAAATAAAGAAATTAAACCCCTCTTGGAATTAAATCTTCTCTTATAAAAAACCCTTCTATAAAGTTTCTTCTACATATGCCCAACATTGAAAGACTTAATTTAACAAAATTTAATACCTATTAAATATCATTTTAAGACTACTTCTATACATATATATATATATATATATATATATATATATATATATATATATGTATATATATATGGATATATATATATACACATATATATATATATACGTTTTATATCATCATTTATATGTTTAGTTATAAACCCCATATAACCAAAAATCTCACATGTTTATTTAATTTGAGAGTGTTGCCCTAACCTGAAAATTAGGGTTAGGGCGAACACATTAATGCCCATACTTCTCCTTTTTTTGTGTGTGTGTGGGTTGAGAGTAGGGGAAGGGGGTCGGCGGTCGAGAGGCAGCGCGCAGGTTGGCCGAATGCCAAACTCCCCCCTTTTTCCCTGCAAGTTTTTAAACGGTATCGAGCGTAGATTTTAAGTTTGTTAGCACAACGAAAAGGGGAAACGGAGGGGGAACGCGGGGGAGAGCCGTAGCGCCGGGGCACCGCCAGCTGCGGACGGCGCCGCCCGCAGGCTGCGGCCCCCACAGTCTTCGAACGTTGCCGCCCGCAGTCTGCGGGTGCCGCAGGCTGCGGCCGCCGCCGCCCATGAGCGCGGCCCCGCGGCTCTTGCAATCTCCGCCATCTCTTAAAACAAATGTTGTTCGTTTCTTTTGGTATTACGATGCTTTTTTTGTTAACTCGGCGCTTGTAGGGTTTAATATGTAAACAGCACAATATTTTTCTTCAATATATATATATATATCTGTATTCTGGTATATATATATATATATGTATTATATATATATACATATATTTTAATAAGTCCTCTGTTTTTAAAATGAATAGAATGATCAGAATATATTAATATATATATATATATATATATATATATATATCTATATATATATGTTTATATGTTTAAATATTTTGGAAACTATAGGTGCAGCCAGACTCAATAACAAAACATATCTGTTTTTAGTCTGTCTATTTATATTTTGGGGTGTGCAGTTCTTGCACATAAACAGATTTTAATAATGTATTATGTAAAAAAAAATTTTAAAAAAAAGAAACAGATATTATATTTATTTTTTTTTGTAATATTAAATCCGTGACAAAACATCACTGTATTCTTTTGTTTAACTGATTTTGAAGGACAATAAATGAAATATATATATATATATATATATATATATATATATATATATATATATATATATATATATATATATATATATTGTGTATTACCTTTATAACTACTTTGGAAACCTTTTTAAATGCATAAAGAACCATTCATATATTCATTGCAGATTTATTAATGAGAAAAGAGCATATATATTTTTTCTTTTTGCAAATATACTAAAACTAAATGCAAATCTCTTAGGAATTAAATAGACCACAACTATTAGGATTTCATTTTCTGCAAATAATGGAAAATAAATTACTGTTTTTAACTAAATATACAGCAGCATATTCATCTTAAAGAAATTTGGAGTAACATCTAATCTTGAAATTTCAGTTTACTCTAAGGTGCATATATATATTTTTTTTTTGCAAAACATTAAAAATCTAGATGCAAACTACATTTTCATTTTCTTTTGCAAAACTACCAAGTAGGGAAAAGCATGTATATTCATTGACAAATGTAAATACAAAATAGATATAGATACAAAATAAACATGAATGCAAATGGGATGAAATCCCAACATTGTTTTTCTCCACATAGTAACTTGAATATAGTACAACACCTTCTTTTCTTGAAAGCAAATGCTGCAAATGCTCACATTTCTTCTTTTATTCTACTACAACATTAAATCTATCCTTTTCTCTTTTTCTTTAAAACACTTTTCTGCAACACAAAACAGCAACATAATCCTTTAATTCTTCTTTTCCCATTCCCATGCAACCTGCAATAAAACACATTTTTGACCATGGGAAGCTCACCTCCCAGCCTAGGCTTACTAGAAGCCACCCCCGAGCGTGGAGAACCAAGCACTAGACGGGTTACAAACATGCAAGCCCCACAACAAACATAGGAACATATTTACATTCAAATTTCCCTTCCCAAGCTACACATTCACCACTTTCATGGTGACTCTTCCATAGGTGGAAGTGGACCAAGTACCAATGGGGAGAATGCATGCCAAAAACAATACAACACAAGCCACCTCATGGCAATACAAATGCAACCAAATACTTCCACAATCCTTATGCCCCCCAATAGGCTCAAGGCCATATTTACTCCCCTTATGACCCCCAAATGCATACACAAGGCTATGCATCAAGGGTCACCAAGGATACCCTTGAGAACACTCTCCATAAGGAGAGCCTCTCACCCATGGCTGTCATACTCCTTCCACCCCAAGATCTCCCTACCCTCCCAAGAGTAGGAGATCTTGGACACTCCCAAAACAACAAGAAACACAAAACAAACTACATAGAAAAGAAAACTACACACTTTAACTTCAACAAAAAACTTCATAAAACACATTCTTACAAACAACTCCTTTCTTTGACAAAGCAACATAAACTAACACTTACAACATAACAAGAGGAAGTAAGAAGTAACCAACCTTATTCTGCCAATAGGTTTGCTAAAATTAGTTGGGGATGAGCTGCCCAATTCCACACTAACCTTCTCCAAAATTCCACCAAAACTGCTAAACTCCTACTAACTTTTTCAAAACAAGCATAATCTCCAAGATTGGAGAGTGGGTGATTACTCACTAAGTTTCCAAATTCTTGCCTAAGAAGGCCTCTCACACACTTCCCAACCCCTTGGGTGAGGTGTGAGTTCCCATTGGTTGCCCTTCCCAAACTCTTACACATTACCAAAATTGGAAAGGGAAAAGGTGGAAGAAGATGGGGAAGAGAGTTTAACTTGTAAAGGGAAGGTTCTCTATCCTAGGAAGAACTTTCTAAGTTGAATTTTCGTTCATCTTGAAAACACCACTTTTTGAAGTGACTAAATAGTCACATGGGAGAAGCCACATGTTGCAAAATACCCCTAACCCATAGGTATACCCTTTGGACCTTTGGAAAAGCCTAAAAAACTACCCTAGGAGTCCATTAAACCCTTTGGAAACCCAACTGAAGTTTACCTACGGGTCAAGCTTGAGTTGACCTCTCCCAAGACTCCCTACCCAAGGCAAATTTGGGACCACACTCATGTTTTTGAATGGCTTTGGTAGAAACAAAACTCCCTCCAAGAGACAAGTCAAAATCAATGACACTTAATCAGCACATGTGTCAAGTGACACAATAAAAATACAATATAAAAATCACACATGGAATTTGTCTCTTGTAGGATTACACATATACATGCAAATTAATTTTACACTCAAGCATTATACACATCACAAATAAAATACATCACAAAGGGGTGTTGTCTCTCCAAATAGACAACCCCCGGCTTAACAAACGCACATTGGTCTAGGCTTGGTTCTCCATATAAATTCCATGGTCACATGGATAATTTTCCTGCGCATCTCAATTAACACATTAGTAACTCCAAATAATCACAATTATACATAATCAAATACATGGATTTCATTACACATCAACACTCATACATTTGACAACAATAATTCAATATCTCATTCATTCAAATTCAATTTCACATAAGCAATTAACATAATTTTTCCAAAATTGAACCACTCATAAATAAGCGTCATTTTTCTATCATCAAAATGAAGTCCTGCAAATTTTCAATAATGACATTCACCATCATAATGTAACTCTATTCTAGTAACATATCTAAAGTTTCATAATCATCATGCATGAAATAAAGCATCAACATATGTCAGTGTGATCCAAATCATGGAACCATATAAGTTCTAAGTCCATAAAGCATAAAATAAAGCATCCATAATAGTCTCAATATGCAAATAACTGAAAATGTCAAACTGAGTCGGGGTAGGGCCTCACATGTTCGGACCTGCAACAAAGAGAAATTTTGAAACCCTAACCCAGTTTGGGTTAGGGTATTTGAAAAGATATAGAAACAATAAAGAATGAAAGAAATAAATAATAGGGGCATTTATAATGATTAAAAAAAATTAGGGTTTCTTTGTCTTTTAAATATACAGGTTAAGTTATATGGAATTGTATGATATAGAAAAATATGTTTTTCCATATATGTGTATATATATGTGTTATAAATAAAAGAATAAAAAAATATGTAGTTATTAAAATGAATGTATAAATTGGCCATAATATAATGGTTTATTTAAAACGTTCATACTTTTATAAATTGTTAAATAAACATGTAAATATAATGAAAAGGGCAAAATATAGATTAAATATTTTTATAATCTAAATATGTCTTTAATATTTAAGTGGGCATATAAAAAAAAAAGGGATGTTTAAAATTTGAATTACTTAGAAAGTTAAATCCTTTAAGGAATTTTATGTCAAATTTGGTAAGTTGGTTTTAGCTAAGAGAAAATATTTTCAGACCAACTAAATATAAGTTTTAGAAATTAAACCTTATAGAACGATTTTCGTTATGGGTTTAATCGACTCTTTTAGTCGAATTAGTATAAACTACATTTTAATTAGGTAAAGTAAAATATAGACATTTATAAAACTAAGTGTTTGGACTAATTTAATTAGTTCCTAAAATCAATTGATGGGTTCCAGTTGGAGATTAATTAAATCTTCGTCAATTATTTTAGAGAGTGTTGAATTAAATCAATCTTTTGACTAAATTTGATGAGATAATAAAATTAATCCATTTAGTACTCTGCATTTAAATTAAATTATTAAGAAAAGGGTGTATTAACAAGATGATGGGAGCTTGATATTTATTAAATAATTGATGTCGAACCAAATAAATTTATTAAAGACTGTTTAGTAGAAATGGATCTATTTAAGTACTAATAAGATGCAACTGAAATGATAGGGACTTATGAGTGAATTTAATATTCCCTTATAAATTTTATTCGTTCCACGTGATAATAGGAATTATCGTAATTGTTATGTTAGTCTTTAATATCAATTAATAATTCGTTTGGAACAACATGTTAAGTTGTCACAACTATTTACACAATGGTTGCATGTTAATAAGCATTTAAAAAAAAAATTGTTGGTTGTGTTTTGCCCAAAAAGTTTTGGCATGACATTTTGGTATTAGAGCCCTCGGTTCCTACACTGGTGAACATGGGCTACATTCATAACTTAGTTGAAAACAAACTATGGCTTGAAGTATAACACCTAGGTGGAAACTTGCGAAATAATAAAGTGAAAACATAAGTGAAAATTCCTTTAAATCAACAGATCAACAAATATCAATTCAAGGGGTTCCAAAGGTCACTAAAAGCCCTGAATTTGAAACTTATTAGTCAGAATGTTTATGACTTAAATAAAACCTTAAAGGACACGAAATTTTCAATTATTAATTTATAAGAAGTATTTTTGGTGTTTAATCACGGAATTTAGCTCTTTAGTACTTATGGGGTTACCATTCACTTGGAACCTAAATGCAATAATTGCCCTAATCAAATCAAGTATGAGGAGTTAATTCTACAATAAAATACCTCTAATGGTAACTAAAGGAATTCCATCCATCAAGATATGATCTTGACATGGCAAGTCAAGCAAGACAGTTAGACATAAGATAAAGGCAATAAACAAGATAAATAAGATCGAGACAGTTCAAGTTAAGTTTTTTTTGTTTAAAAGCTATGTGAAAATTATGGTGGTTAAAAGATCAAGGCCTCCATTGGAGACATAAATGAAAGGGGCTCTTGCAAATCTCAGATAGAAGTATTAACCTATCCTAATGACTAGGTACCTTAAGAATGTGGTTATGCTAGATTTCTTATAAAGAGCATTTGTTAGATAATTTTTGTAGTAATGCAGTGAAGCTAGAGTTGGGATAACCCTGAAGATTAGAACTAAAGTGATGGCTAACAAACTCCCTGATTAGAAACCCTAGTAATACTATAGCTGAGTTATATAAGGAGAAAGGAGGCATGAACTTCTAGGGTTAAAATACATAATTACAATAAACCCTAAGTTCATCTATGGTTATATAATTGGGGAAACAAGCAAGTAAAGCCTCAAACTAATTCCTTTATGGAAAGATAACCTTGGGGAAAGTAAATAATGGAAGAGAGAGTAGAGTTTATTTGGGAATCAAACAAAAATGTCCATTGAAGTACAAGGAGTATAAAGGTATTAGGATCTTATAATCTAGATATGGGTAACTAGTTTTCGTTCAGAAACTAAGAAGAAAAGTGCAACCCAATCATGGTTAGTCACTGGGTACAAAATAGTATGTAACACAATTTAACTACTAGGCACAATCAAAGAAGCTTTACATATTATGGCACTCAAGTGTGAAAGTTTATGAAAATATCAAGTATGGATGAAGCAACATGCAGATGGAAATGGCTTATGGAAAGATAGTATAATAGTAATATAATACTGAAGATTTAATGAGAATTAGTTGGCAGTATAAAATATTTTAAAAGAACATTGATAAGGGGCCGAATTATGTGGTTAGCTAAGGGAGAACTTGGAAATTATGGGAGTCTTGAGACATTGGTAATTAAAGGACACCCTTATGTTATACCGTAATTGGGTAATTGGCTATTAGGATGGTAAGATGGTTTATTTAGATTGGAGAGATCGAAGGTTGTGATATGCCGGAATTTGGCTAGTAAGTAAATATAAATAAGTAATATGGAACGAGATAACTACTCTTTTAACTAAATTTTAATTAAAAAGGATGGGTGTTGGTCACTTTTCGAGTGCACACCCCCTTGATTTCATTATTGCATAAGTGAAGTAGGAGAGAATAAGTCCACCCTCCCAGTTGTTGAAATATGTCATGAAATGTGTGGGTAGAAATTGTTGTCAACCGTTATCGACCTTACTTAACAATAGTTCCACCCCAAATGGCTCTTAACCTTAAGTGTTAGTAATTTGGCAAAAGCTCCTACCTAATGAAGGCAAGTGAATGTTAAGGGTGAACATACAAGGAGCTAACATAAGGTGCTAAGAAAACAAATGATGTCCCTAGTAAAACTATATGATACAAATCCTAAGTGGCTCTAAGAAAACAAGTATCAAATTTTGTACTGAACTACCAACTGTGTGTGTAAGACATGAAAGTGTCGATGCTTGAAGATACCATGTAACATTGAGTCAGGGTTTGGCATATTAAGATAATTAATGGAAGTCCAAGAGGAATGGATGAAGAATGGTGGAGTTAGTGCAAGCACCTGTTAGAATATAACTAAGGATGTTAATAACCCTAAATAGATAACGAATCATATCGAAAAGTGTGTCTTGCAATAGCAATCACGTGAAGGTTAAAATGAAACATGATCTATTAAGCAATTGCAATCTGATGGATATAAGATATCTTGTAAATAATAAAGGAATATAGATAATCAAAGGATCTCAAGAGTCTAATAATCACTTCCTAACACACTCAAGACATGTGATCTTGGGTGATGTGTTGCGGTTACTCCCTATAGCATGGCTAGAATGGTCATCTTGTTTCAAGTTTGATTCAACATTATTTTTTGATTTTCTTTTAATAGCATTTCGTGACCTAGGGGCTAGTACTTTCTGTTTATTTTTTTTATTTTTTTTATGATGAAGGACCACTAAATTTATGTTTCTTTTTATTGAGCTATGGCACTTGCCACGTTTCTAGTTTTAATATCTTTCAATTGCCAGCATTTTTCTTTTTTTTTATTGGGCTTGGTAGAAGTAACTTGTATTTTGATCTAGTAAAGTGTCAAGTGGTCATTTTGATGTTCGATATAACTAGCCCTAGTGATGTGATTTGTGTAATATCTATCATGTCCGTTGAACCACTGATAGTGTGTTAAGGGAGAATACTGCAAGGAGTGAAATTAGGCACAAGAATTAACAAAGGATGTATTTTATCAAATTAAGATCAAGGAAGGAATATCCTCCTAAGTAAAATTTATTGCGAGTAATCTAAAAGAGAAATTTTTTATAACAATAGTGTGATCTAGACCTAATGAATTGCGAAAGTAATAATTGTCGACTGGTAATTTTAGCTGTGAATGGGGAAGATTGCATGGATAATGTCTAAAATAAGTAATAATAAATTCCATTACTCCCTTAGAATGGGATTGTTATGTACCTTAATGTTTGGGAATTGCGAATAGTGTACCCTATGAAACTTAAACCTTGGTGCCTAGAAATATTAAAAAAAAAAAAAAAGAAAGAACATTTTAATCCCTAGTGATAGAAAACTACCCTATATAGGGGCGGATTTGAAGAACCTAAATTTAATTATGCCTTGTTATCTAAAAAGAAAAGTTGGAAGAAATTATGCACCTAGGATGGGTTAGCAAATATTTTATTAACACCCTAATGAGGTGCCTTGATGTAGAATAAGTAGATCCGTTTGGACTGAGTGTGATGACAATTTTCTTAAGTAACATGCTTGGACGAGAATATAGTAGGATAAACATGCTTGACCCCTAGAAATTCAATATGTGTAACCTTGATTTTGGAAGTTGATGTGTGTTATTGATATAGTTTGGATGGCGCATTAATGTAAGTTGTTGGAAGATAGAACTTTGTAAACACCTACCTGAGATTTAAGGGAAATATAATAAAAATACTAAGAATCTAACCTTGTGTAGATAGTAAGTTAGTTACAAAAATAGGTTGATTTTGGTAATTCACCTTTCTTGTAGGCAAGATAAGATTTTGAGTAACTTATTGAAATTGTGGGAAATGTTATGTCCCTACTTCGTAATTCTACTCATGCGACTTCCAGGAGTAAGTCAAACTCTAGGGGAGGAGGATGTAAGGCCTTCCCCAAACCAAGCTTTGATTAACTTAGTTGACCATGTTTCACCCTATTAATAAATGCTTTATAATTCAATAGAATGGACTGTGTTAGATAGATAGATTGGTGAGAAAAGTAATTGAACCAAGTTATAGATTTATTGCACCTTGTGGTGTACATTTTTATGTGTTATGAATTTGAAATCCTAAAAGATCCATTGATTGGATAATCTTGATTTAACGTATGTCAGCTATGTCTGGATTTAGAACTTATATGATTCAATGATTTGGATAACATTGATGAATGTTGATGCTTCATTTATATGCTTTATGATATAGAACTCTATATGATTCTAGAATAGGAAAAATTGGAAATGATGTATGTCATTATTGGGTTTGCGGGACTTTACAATGATGATAGAATTAGGATGTATGTTTTATGTGTGGATCAAAATTATGAGAATTATGATAATTACTTATGTGGATTTATTTGGATATGAGATATATTGAATTGTTCAAATGTAAATTATAAGCGAAGTGTTTGATGTGTATTCTAATTCATGTGTTTAATATTATACGAGGTTATTGGAAATTACTAATGTAAATTTGAGTGGCGCAGGAAAAGATATCCATGTGACCATGGAAATATTATGGAGAACCAAACCTAGACCGATGTATGTTCGTAAAACCAGGGTTTGTCTATTTGGAGAGACAACACCCCGTTTGTGTCGTATTTTATTCATAATAGTAAATGATGCCTGTGTGTTAAATGTTATTTATTTAATTTATTTAAATCCAACAAGAGACAAGATTTCATGTGCAATTTTGTAAAAGTATTTTCTTCATGTCACTTGACACGTGTTGATTTATGTTTGAGTTTTTAAATTTGTCTCTTGGAGGGAATTGTTTAACTATAGCTTTTTCAATTAAATTTAATGTGATTCCATAATTTCCTTAGGTAGAGAATCTTTGGGGTAGTCAACTTAGGTTTGACCCGAAAATTAACTTCAGAGGGGTTTAAAAAGGGTTAAATGGACTCCTAGGGGTAGTTTATTAGGGTTTCCTAGAGCCCATAAGGTATACCTAAGGGTTAGGAGTAATTTTAGGCATGTTTCAACTCTCATGTGACCATTAAGACACCCTAAAAAGTGGCTTTTCTAAGTTGTGCGAAAATTGAAATTAGAAGACTGGAACTAAGTTGTGAACCTTCCTTTTTGAATGAAAGTTCCCTTTCCCATTTTACCTTACCTTCCTTTTCAGTTTTTAGAAACTTGTGAGAACTCTCACAATGGGCTTCTTGAGCAAGAATTAGAAAATTAGTGGGTAATCACCCACTCTCCATTTTTGGAGACAAAAGAATTTTGAAAAGAAAAAGATAGATTTGGGATTTAGAATTTTGGCTAAGGGTAGAAAGAGAAGACTTGTGGAATTGGGCTGCTCATCCTCAACAAAACTAGCATACCTTTGGGCAGTTTAAGATTGGTTCTACTTTCTTGTAATGTTTTCTTATTGTATGTTGTTTTTAAAGAAAAATGCCTATGAAAAAAGACTAGTTTTTGTGCATGTATTTCTTGGAAATTTATTTGGTGTTTTGTGCTTATGCAATGTATGTGTTTTGGGAGTAATCAAGACCTCCTACTCTTGGGAGAGAGGATTTTCTTGTGGGTGGTAGAACTGACAACCCTCGAGTAAGAGGCTCTTGTTATGAGAGTGATCACAAGAGATTTTATGTGACCCTTGCTGCATGGCTTGTTTATGCATTGGGGGTCATAAGGAGGGAAATGAGGCATGAATGCCTTGGGGGGCATAAGGAATGTGGGGTTGTTACACTTGACGTAATTGGTTTGCCATGAGGTGGCTATGTGTTTTGGTTTTCCATGAGGTGGCTATATGTTTTACCATACTTGCACTCTCCTCAGGGTACTTGGTCCACTACCACCCTTGAAAAGACATCACAAATGTGTGGTGCAGTGTAGCCTGGGTTGGGATTGTGTTTGAGATTGTGTTTTCTCTTGTCTTTTGTGTTTGCATGTGTGTTACCTGTCTAGGGGTTGGTTCTCTGAGCTCGGGGGTGGCTACCAGTTAGCCTAGGCTGGGAGGTGAGCTCTCCATGGTCATAGCCTACGATATTATTTGTAGGTTGTTGAAAAGCAAGAAAAAGGGCAAGTAGAAGTTGTTGGTTATTATCGGTTGCACAAAAAGATTGAGAAATAGAGTATTTGATATTCTAAGTTGCAGAATTGTAAAAAGGTAACTATATGTTGTAATATTTAGAAAAGAATGTATTTATTTTGGTTTAAAGGTCCCATATGATAGAAAGGAGGGACTAGTTTGGGTATTTCACCTATTTTGTAATATTAACTATAATGTATGCCAAATTTGTTTAAATAAATGCATTACTTCAGTTAAATGATTATTGCATAAATAAAAAGATTATGTTGGGTGTTAGTTTGCATTGCTCTTATGATTTTAATACTTGCATGCATGTTTTTTTTGGAATTTTAAGCTCTGCTTATAACCTAATGCATGTCTCCAAGTTTAAAATCAATTGAATCTAGCTTAATATTGTTGCTGGTTGTATTTATTTAATTCGGACATTTTCTTATGTGTAGAAAAGTAAAAAAAAGTAAAAATCTAAAGATAACAATCAATCTAATTTAAAGAATAACACATTTATATAGTGCTATATAATCTATGGAATTCGGTCAATTAATTATTGTAGGAAATAAATTTAAAATCATATAGTTTATTGCATATTCTAGCAATATGGAATTTAAAAGAAAAAAATAAATAAATAAATATACATTGATTCAAAATCAGCATTTCTTTGATCAATCTATTTAAAAAAAAAAATTCAAATATATTTATATATATATATATATATAATAACAGCGCTTTTACATAGTAAAAATTTGTCTCAGTTTAAAATGCATCTAATGCATATATAGATATATATTTAAATATGTGCAAAAGTGGTTATATATATATATATATATATATATATATATATATATATAACTTTTTCTTTTTTTTAAGAAAACAAAAAAAAATAATAATAATATAAAATGGGCAAGGGGGGGTCGGCGCGGCCAGCAGGGAGGGGGCCGCTACTGTGGTTTCCACAGTGGGCGGCGCCCAGGGTTGCCGCCACTGTGGTTTCCACAGTGAGCGTCCTCTGAGACACCCTTCGCCACCCCGTCAAACCCTCAGTCTCTTCCACCTCTCTCATTTGCTTGGTTGCCTCCATTTTCAGTTGTTCGGACCTGCAACAAAAAGAAATTTTGAAACCCTAACCCAGTTTGGGTTAGGGTATTCGGAAAGATATAGAAACAATAAAGAATGAAAGAAATAAATAATAGGGGTATTTATAATGATTAAAAAAAATTAGGGTTTCTTTATCTTTTAAATATACAGGTTAAGTTATATGGAATTGTATGATATAGAAAAATATGTTTTTCCATATATGTGTATATATATGTGTGTTATGAATAAAAGAATAAAAAAATATGTAGTTATTAAAATGAATTTATAAATTGGCCATAATATAATGGTTTATTTAAAATGTTCATACTTTTATAAATTGTTAAATAACATGTAAATATAATGAAAAGGGCAAAATGTAGATTAAATATTTTTATAATCTAAATATGTCTTTAATATCTAAGTGGGCATATAAAAAAAACAAAAAGGGATGTTTAAAATTTGAATTACTTAGGAAGTTAAATCCTTTAAGGAATTTTATGTCAAATTTGGTAAGTTGGTTTTAGCTAAGAGAAAATATTTTCAAACCAACTAAATATAAGTTTTAGAGATTAAACCTTATAGAACGATTTTCGTTATGGGTTTAATCGACCCTTTTAGTCGAATTAGTATAAACTACATTTTAATTAGGTAAAGTAAAATATAGACATTTATAAAACTAAGTGCTTGGACTAATTTAATTAGTTCCTAAAATCAATTGATGGGTTCCAGTTGGAGATTAATTAAATCTTCGTCAATTATTTTAGAGAGTGTTGAATTAAATCAATCTTTTGACTAAATTTGATGAGATAATAAAATTAATCCATTTAGTAATCTGCATTTAAATTAAATTATTAAGAAAAGGGTGTATTAATAGGATGATGGGAGCTTGATATTTATTAAATAATTGATGTCGAACCAAGTAAATTTATTAAAGACTATTTAGTAGAAATGGATCTATTTAAGTACTAATAAGACGCAACTGAAATGATAGGGACTTATGAGTGAATTTAATATTCCCTTATAAATTTTATTCGTTCCACGTGATAATAGGAATTATCGTAATTGTTATGTTAGTATTTAATATCAATTAATAATTCATTTGGAACAACATGTTAAGTTGTCACAACTATTTAAACAATGGTTGCATGTTAGGTCCCGGAGACAACTGAGAGGGGGGGCGGGGGGGGGTGAATTAGTTGTCTAATAAATTGAAACCAAAAACCAATTAACCAACTTAATGCTTAATACCAGTAAACCAGTTAAGTATGCTGGTAGACAATGTTAATAGTAAATTGCTATACCAGTAAAGATTAATGCATGAAACACAATCATGAAGTCATCCATAACACATAACACCAATATTTGTACGTGGAAACCCTATAAGGGGAAAAACCATGGTGGGAAACCTTACCCACAATCAGATGATACTGTTGCAGATATTAAGTGTACATAAATGGGGTTTGCACATGCAGAAAGGCCAACAGCCTAGAGCTCACTGCTCAATCACAAAATGGGAGTCACACTGATTATAGTTGGATGGTTAAATCCAATATGAATTTACTGCACAAAATAGCATCTTCATATGTTGGATTTAGTACCGGTGTAATGCTGATATGCTTATACAAAAACCTAGCTTCACCTTCAAATGATGTCTTCATGTATACCTCTACTTGATCTCGCATATACCTTTAGTCAATTCTTTTTCCGCATTCCACACTTGATCTTACAAATAAGATCTTACATTTATACCATACCCTAAGACCAATTTTAGTAGGTCGACTCTATAAGAAATTACAATAAAATCATTTTACAAACAATATAATATCCGATGCAATAACCAATTAAACATGTTGGCTTAATGCATTTACATCAATAATAAATCATCTCCATAGCGTGCCATGCTGATCTGCAAAAGATAAACCTACCGGTGTAACCCTAGATAACCTGGACCTATTTGCCGGTAAAAGTAAATATGAAAATATGAATATACCAATGATTAATTCTTCAAAACAAAGTGTCCACATGATGTTTTTGACATTACCAAGTGTCTTCCATATCATTCCAAATACTGGTAAACATTATATCCTACCGGTGAACCATATACCAGTAACTGTGCAATAGTTACTTGCTTGTCGGTGAATATTGCTGGATCTTCAAAGTGCTTATTTTCAGTAGGTGTTGACATCAATGACAAAACCATACCAAAATACCAAAAATCTCCCCCTTTGGCATTGATGGCAACACAAGATAGAAAAACCATCAAAGTGCCAAAACAGAAATGTCAAATATCAAAAACCAACAATCTCCATTTCTCCCCCTTGGAGAAACATGTGTTTATCCAAAGATTTATTTTCAATACCAAATCTCCTCAAAAGATAATGTCTTTTTCCATAGATATCTCTCCCCATTTGACATCAAATGCCAAAGATGCAAAATTCAAGTCCATACAAAATACCAACTAATCCCCCTGAAAAGTAGCTTCCTCATCAAATACTGGAATAAAGATTTGTCTTTTTAATTCTATCGGTTGATGACAATCATCAACTGTCTAAGTTTCTGCTGGTGGTGGTATGACTCCAAGCTAATCTCTGAGATATTCAAAAGTCTCCTTAGGCAAAGGTTTTGTGAAAATATCTGCAAGTTGTTCTTTAGTATTCACATAAATCAGTTTTATCTCCTTTTCTTCAACTTTTTCCCTTAGAAAATTTAGTTTGATAGAAACATGTTTAGTTTTAGAATGTAATATCGGATTCTTAGATATATCAATTGCTGCAGTGTTATCACAATATATAGTAATGGGTTCCTTGCATTTTACCTTTATGTCTTTCAACATTTGCTTAAGCCATAATACCTATGTACAGTTAGTTGCTACTACAACATATTTTGATTCTGCTGTTGATAAAGATGTACAACTCTATTTCTTACTCAACCAAGAAACTAGTCTCTTTCCAAGAAAGAATGCTCCTCGAGTGGTGCTCTTTCTATCATCCACATCTCCTGCCCAATTTGCATCTATGTATGCACATAGGTCAAAATTTTCATCTTTAGGATACCATAATCCAAGATTTGTTGTTCCTTGTAAGTATCGAAAAATCCTTTTCACTGTTGATTCATGATTTTCCCTAGGATTACTCTGAAATCTAGAAACAATATATATTGTATTCATAATATCAGGCTTGGTTTGTGTCAAATACGGTAAACCTCCTATCATAGATTTGTATCTAGTTGGATTAACAGGTGTAGATTCATCCCTTTGAGATAATTTATCATTTGTAGTCATAGGTGTGCTTACCGGTTTAGAGTTCTCCATCCCAAATTTCTTTAGCATTTCTCTCAAGTACTTGGATTGAATCAAAAATATACCTTTATCAGTTTGTGAAATCTGCAATCCTAAAAAGAATTTTATTTCTCCAATCATAGACATTTCAAATCTTGCTGCATTTTAATAGAAAATTCCTTACATAATCCATCTTCTCCTCCAAAGATTATATCATCAACAAATACTTCAATAATTAAGATGTCATCATTAGTTATTTTGTAATATAAATTGCTATCTGCATTTCCTTTAGTAAAACCAATCTTTAAAAGATACTTATCCAACCTTGCATACCAAGCACTTGGGGCTTGTTTCAATCCATACAAAGCTTTTCTTAACCTGCAAACCATATCATTGTCATATGTCAAAGAAAATCCATCAAGTTGTTCAATATATACTTCCTCTTCAAGATCTCCATTCAAAAATGCACATTTAATATCCATTTGATAAACTTTGTAGTCCTTGTGAGCTACAAAAGCCAAGAATAATCTAACTGCCTCAATTCTGGCTATCGGTGCAAAGGTTTCATTGTAATCAACTCCTTCTTTCTGAGAATATCCCATACACACTAGTCTTGCTTTATTTCTAACAACCTGACCATCTTCATTAAGTTTGTTTCTAAATACCCATTTGGTTCCAATTACATTTTTATCTTTAGGCCGGGGAACTAATGTCCAAGTATTATTTTTCTCAATTTGTCCTAATTCTTCTTCCATAGCGTTAATCCAAAATTTATCTTCACATGCCTCATTGATAGATGATGGTTCAATTTGAGAAATAAGACATACCTCTTCATTTGCCAATCTTCCTCTTGTCATAATTCCTTTAAATTTGTTTCCAATTATCTTATCTTCAAAATGATTCAATCTTACATACTGAGGTGTCTTAGTTTGCTGTTGTTCTTCAATTACTGTGGAATCCTCTGATGATACCGGAGTAACTGGATCTTCATTCTGTACTGGTGGATTTAGTATAGGTTCATTTGTCACAATTTATGTTGCCGATTCAGAGTCTATATACCTTGAAGTTCCTCTGAATTGTTCATCAATCTTTACATTTGTACTCTCAACAATTTTTTGCAATCTCTTATTAAAATATCTATATGCCTTACTCTTAGATAAATAACCAAGAAATATTCCTTCATCACTTCTAGGATCAAATTTGCCAATATACTCATCTCTTCTAATATAACATTTACTTCCAAAAATTCTAAAATACTTAAGAGTAGGAGTATTACCAAACCATAGTTCATGAGGGGTCTTACCGGTTTCACCTTTGATGTGAACTTTGTTGAATGTATAGACAGCAGTGCTAACTGCCTCTCTCCAATACACATGTGGTAGATTTGCTTCTGATAACATACTTCTTGCTACATCCAAGATAGTTCTATTTTTCCTTTCAACAACTCCATTCTACTGTGGTGTCCGAGGTGCTGATAATTGTCTTCTGATTCCATTCACTTCACAGAATGTATTAAAGTCCTTAGATGTGAAATCTCCTGCTTGATCTGATCTTAAACATTTGATTTTCTTACCAGTTTCATTTTCAACCATTGCTTTGAACAGTTTGAACTTCTCAAGTGCTTCTGATTTTTCTCTGAGAAAAGTAACCCAACACATTCTAGAATAATCATCAATAATTAGCATGAAATATCTATCACCTTGTAAGCTTCTAGTTCTAGCTAGACCACATAAATCAGTGTGAATTAAATCAAGAGCATTATTGGATTTTTCTGGAATACTTTTGAAACTAGCTTTAACTTGTTTTCCAAATTGACATTCCTTACAAATTGTATTCTTAGGTTTCACAATTTTAGGTAGATCTCTAACTGCCTTAGAAGTACTGATTTTTACCATGCAATCAAAGTTTACATGACATAGTCTCTTATGCCATAACCAACTTTCATCTATATGTGCAATTAAGCTTGCCTTTTCACTGTTATTCAAATGAAAGATATTGCCTCTAGTCTGATTACCTGTTGCAATTTCCAAACTAGTTCTATTCATGATTTTGCATTTTCTATTATTAAATTGTAACTGAAATCCCTTCTCAACTAATTGACCAACACTTAAAAGATTATGCTTTAATCCTTCAACATAGTAGACATTGTCAGTGTTATGCTTACCATCAAGAGATATTGAACCTTTACCTTTGATTGAACAGGCTTTGTCATCTCCAAATCTTACTAAACCTCCATTGTATTCTTGAAAGTTTAAGAATTTACCTTTGTCTCCAGTCATATGATGTGAGCATCCTGAATCAATGATCCATTCATCCTTTGTTTCAACTTTAGCTGCTAGGGCTTGTTCTACCAGTTGAGTAGTAGGTGTCAGTTGACCTTCTGTTATAGCAACAAAAACCCATCCATTGTCTATTGGATCCTCATCAGAATCATTAGTCACACCTTCATCAGCAATGTAACAAGATTTGTCTTTGTTCTTCTTAAATCTGTATCTCTGATATTCAGGATTAGGCTTGTATGTTCTTCTAGCTTCTTCTCTTAGTCTAGCATGTCTATCAAGGCATCTTGATGCCATATGACCAATCTTATTGTAGTTAAAACATTTAAAGGGTGCTTTACCTTCATACTTACTTCCAATTGGACCTTTTGGCATTTTTCTTGCAAATAGTGCTTCAAGTTCTTCAAGCTCTTCATTCTCCTTTCTGGATTCTTCAAGTTCTCTTACATAAAAGGCTCTCTAGTCTGATTTGTCAAATGATGGAGCAGATGATGTTGATGCTCTAAAGGCTAAATCAGTTTTTATAGTAGCAACAAGACCAAATTCTTCAATTTCAAAGGCTAAAAGTTTTCCAATCAATGTATCCCTAGTTACTGATGTATTACGCATTGTTCTCAACTCATTTATAGTAGTAACCTTCATTTTATATGCCGGTGGCAAACCTCTTAAGATTTTTGAAACAATTTCATCCTCACTCAGAGTTCCTCCACAACATTTAATACCCAAAACAATTTCATTTACTCTTTCCATAAAAGCATAAATCCTTTCATCTTCTTCCATTTTCAGATGTTCATACCTGACTCGGAAGCTTTCAAGTTTTGCAATCTTGACTATGGAATCTCCTTTATTCAGTGTTTCCAAATGATCCCAAATAGCTTTAGCAGTAGACCTATCTAATAATTCCATGATTTGTTGATCTGATAATGCACTCAAAAGTGCTTCTCTTGCTTTGCAATCATTTTCTTCATCTTTAGCTAAGGTAGTTGGAGCAGTCTGACCAGCTATAGCAGCAGTATAACCATTCTTTGTGACTTCCGAGATGTCTTTACCAATGCAATTCAAATATGTCTCCATTCTGATCTTCCATATCCCATAGTTGGTTCCATCAAGTTTAGGATTGTCCGTCCTGAAGTAATTTGTAGAAATTGGATCTCCTCAAGTTGTTAAACTTCTGCAAAAGAGGACTAAGCTCTGATACCAATTGTTAGGTCCCAAAGACAACTAAGAGGGGGGGTGAATCAGTTGTCTAATAAATTCAAACCAAAAACCAATTAACCAACTTAATGCTTAATACCAGTAAACCAATTAAGTATGCTGGTAGACAGTGTTAATAGTAAATTGCTATACCGGTAAAGATTAATGCATGAAACACAAACATGAAGTCATCCACAACACATAACACCAATATTTGTACGTGGAAACCCTGTAAGGGGAAAAACCATGATGGGAAACCTTACCAACAATCAGATGATACTATTGCAGATAGTAAGTGTACATAAATGGGGTTTGCACATGCAGAAAGGCCAACAGCCTAGAGCTCACTGCTCAATCACAAAATAAGAGTCACACTGACTACAGTTGGATGGTTAAATCCAATATGAATGTACTGCACAAAATAGCATCTTCATATGCTGGATTCAGTACCGGTGTAATGCTGATATGCTTATACAAAAACCTAGCTTCACCTTCAAATGATGTCTTCATGTATACCTCTGCTTGATCTCACATATACCTTTAGTCAATTCTTTTTCTGCATTCCACACTTGATCTTACAAATAAGATCTTACATTTATACCATACCCTGAGACCAATTTTAGTAGGTCGGCTCTACAAGATATTACAATAAAATCATTTTACAGACAATATAATATCCGATGCAATAACCGATTAAACATGTCGGCTTAATGCATTTACATCAATAATAAATCATCTCCATAGCGTGCCATGTTGATCTGCAAAAGATAAACCTCCCGGTGTAACCCTAGATAACCTGGACCTATTTGCCGGTAAAAGCAAATATGCAAATATGAATATACCAATGATTAATTCTTCAAAACAAAGTGTCCACATGATGTTTTCGACATTACCAAGTGTCTTCCATATCATTCCAAATACCGGTGAACATTATATCCTTCCAGTGAACCATATACCAGTAACTGTGCAATAGTTACTTGCTTGTCGGTGAATGTTGCTGGATCTTCAAAGTGCTTGTTTTCAGTAGGTGTTGACATCAATGACAAAACCATACCAAAATACCAACAGTTAAGTTGTCACAACTATTTAAACAATGGTTTCATGGTAATGAGAGTTTAAAAAAAAAATTGTTGGTTGTGTTTTGCCCAAAAAGTTTGGGCATGACACAGCAGTGATAACTTTAAGAAACCCCCTCTCAAAAATTTGTATAAAATCTTAGCGAATATTTATTTATTTTTAAATAATAATTATTTCAATTGGCGAATCTTTCATTTTTTAAAAGAAAAATATTAATTTTATTAGTGAATTTTTTTATATCAATTTTTTTTGGTACAAAATGTTGGCGAATCTTAGAAAATAATAAGAGTATGCATTAATTACTATTGTAAATCCTTTCATTTAAAAATATAGTTTTTTATAGAAATGTAAAGGCCTGAATGTAGAAATCATTAATTAGTTTAAGGTGTAGAATTCACTTTATTTAGTTTCTACCATTAAATTAAAATAATCTAATAGCCCTCTTTGTATTTTGTGAGATAAAATGTACCAATTTGTAATACTCATGGGGTCAAAAATTGCTTTTAGATGATTAATTTTCATTGAGGCTATTACAACTTGTAGGTACAATTTACCTCATAGAAAACAATGAAGGTCATTAGGTTATATTTTAAATCACTGGTTGCAACTAAAGATTGTTGATATAACCCTAAAGTAATTAATAATTATGATATATTATTGGCGAATTAGTTTAGATTTCTACAATAAATTATAAAATGATGGTGAATATGATCCAATCATGTATCAAATATTGTGGTGAACATTTGAGTTAAAAACAACTAAAAAAATAAATTCTTCGGCAATTTAAACAAAACTTGAATAAAAATTTGTAAAAATGTGGTGATTCGGGTCACCTCAAAAGTTGAACTTATTAACCAAATCTTGATTCCCAAATTTCAAAAAATAGCCAATTGGTGAATATTAGCCACTAAAATTTTCACTGTGACACAGTCTCTTAACGTTAATCAGTTTCATCGCTTTTAGCAAGTTGATTATTCGTTTAAACTCAATTAAGGGTTTAAAAAGTATCTTTGATCACACATTCAATTATTGTTGGTGTTTTGTTTCATCAAATCAAATCAAGCTGGACAATTTATCTTTGCTCATCGTGTCTTGATCCATCAAGTTCAAGATCGATTTTATCTTCGCTCACTGTGTCTAGTTCAATCAAGTTCTAGATCAATAAGATCCGCTTCTTGATCAATCAAGTTCAAGTTCGGTATCTTTTCTCTCTATCATTCCTAGTTCAATCAAGTTTGGGATCGATATCTCTTTAATCAACTATGTTCAGCTTCATCGCTTCAAATCAAGCTAAACACCTCACTCTTCATTTGGTTCGTGATCAATCAAGTTCAGTTTTGGCATCTCCTTGACATAAAATTTTCTTTGAACCAACGCACTGCTTGTACCTTAATTCAAAGAGGGGAAAATATAATACCCTAAAAATAGACATCTAAACCATGAGCCCCTAATCTCGACAACGTCACCAAGGTCCTAACCAAAGGCAATTAAATCTATCTTGAGCACATTAATTAATTCTTTAATCATCAAATGTCACATGGAAAATTAATCAACCAATATTAATTAAATCATTCCAAGTAAATCATTTTTAAAACAATTATCCTATTTATTTTATTGAATATCCTAGCATATTTAATGAAATAAATTAATTTGCCATCAAATCTTAAAAAGAGGAATTAATTAGAAAAAAGAATTAAAATTTGAGAAAATAAATCAATTGGAGATAATCTTGAAAAACAAATTAAAATTTGATAAATAATCTCAGAGAAAGCAATTAAAACAATTAAATATTAAAATTGAATGAAATAGAGAATAAATCAGTTTTTTCCTTATTTTATCTTAATTTTAGTTCAATTTCCTTTAAAAATGAGAAAAGCATCCAATCACATCAATTCACCTGGATTATACTTCCTCTTGGAAAATCTTGACCGCTCATCATCATTTGATCTTAGTTGTTGGTTTCTTTCTAAATTTTCTATAAATTTAGGCTCTCATCTCTCATTCAAGAATCTTGGAGAATATAGTGTTATTATGCTATTTTTGCTTTAGGTTCATTTAGAATTTGCATTGAGATATTGCATACTAGTTATTTCATATTTCTTAAATCATTTAGCTTAAATATTCATATATTTCTTAAATCATGTTAGATTAATCTTGCATATCTAGCTTAAATCTTGCATCCATTTAGCTCATATTCATGTTCATATAGATTTAAAAATCCTCCGTTTAGGTGTTGTCTAGTCACTGGATAGCTTAACAATATGAGAGCAATCTAAACTTGCATCTACTTGAAGGCAATGGGTCACTTTGTAATGGTTTATTATTCATTGATTATTGATTTACTAACCATGCAACTAATGACTTAATTGAAGTGTTGTGTATTCCAGAAACAGATACAGGTTCACTTTTCACACACACACAAACCATGTTTTTTTCATCTAAAAGTGAAAATCCATTAGGTTGATCCATGTAGACTTCCTCTTAAAGATCTCCATTTAGAAATGCACACTTAACATTCATCTGATAAACCTTGTAATTCTTATGGGCAACATAAGCAAAAAATAATCTCATAGCTTCAATCTTAGATACTGGAGAAAAAGTTTCATCAAAGTCAATTCCTTCCTTCTGAGAATATCCTTTGTAGACCAATCTAGACTTGTTCCTCACAACTTGTCCATCTTCATTTAATTTATTCCTAAAAAACCATTTAGTTCCAATAACATTCTTATTTTTAGGCCAGGTAACTAAAGTCCATGTGTTGTTATTTTCTATCTGATCCAATTCCTCTTCCATAGCTTTCATCCAACATTCATCTTTACATTCCTCAACTACTGATGCCGATTCAATTTGAGAAATTAAACATACATCTTCAATTGCGAACCTTCTCCTTGACATCACTCATTTTCTCTTGTCTCCAATGATGTAGAGCCCCTCCCCAATCAAGCTCTGGTTAACTTAGTTGACCATGGTTGACCATATTAATAAATGCTATAATTCAATAGGATGGGCTATGTTAGATGGATAGATTAGTGAGAAAAGTAATTGAACCAGGTTATGGAATCATTTCACCTTGCAGTGTAAATTTTGATGTGTTATGGATTTAAATCCTATATGATCCACTGATTGGATAATCTTGATATGACATATGTCAGCTATCTATGAATTTGCAGTACTTTGTTATGATATTAGAAAACATGGATGCATGTTGTATTAATGATGGAGTTTCATGAAGATTATGATGATGCCTTTGAGTAAATTGCTTTATGTGGATTTTATTGGATAAATGATAAGTTGATCGTTATGATTGAAATTGTATGCAAAGTGTTTGAATTGTATTCTTTTCATATGTGGATATTAGATATGATTATTTGGGGTTACTAATGTGCAGAAAAACTAATCCATGTGACCATGGAAACTATTCGGAGAATCAAGCCTAAACCTATGTACATTTGTGAAGCCAAGGGTTGTCTATTTGAAAAGACAACACTTCATGCGTATTGTGTTTTATTCATAAATGTAAATGTTTGAATGTATGTTAAATTGTAAAAAAGGGACATTGCCATGTGTATTTAAGTATTGTATTTTTTATTGTGTCACTTGACATGTGTTGTATAGTGAGTTGGCAGTGACATGTCTCTTGGAGGGAATTTAGTGTTACCAATGCATTTTTCAAATATTTGAGTGTGGTCCCAAATAAGTCTAGGATAGAGAGCCTTTGGAGTAGTCAACTCAAGTTTGACCCGTAGGTAAACTTCAGGTGGGTTTCTAGAGGGTTAAACTGACTCCTAAGGTTGGGTTAGGGGTTTTCTAAAGGTCCATATATTATACCTATGGGTAAGAGTCAATTTTAGACATATGACCACTCCCATTGACTGTTTAGTCACCTCAAAAGTTGAGTTTTTCAAGATGGACGAAATTCAACTTTTGAGGACCTCACCTAGGTTAGACAACCTTCCTATCTTGTGTCAGTTTCTCTTCCCCACTCTCTCTTACATCTTCTGTTAGGTCCCAGAGACAACTAAGAGGGGGGGGGGTGAATTAGTTGTCAAATAAATTCAAACCAAAAACAACTTAACCAATTTAATGCTTAATACTGGTAAACCGGTTTTTTATGCTGGTAGATAGTTTTATCAGTTAATTGCAATATCGGTAAAGATTAATGCATGAAATCAAAAGACAAAGTCATCGACAACACCTGTATTTGTACATGGAAACCCTGTAAGGGGAAAAACCACGATGGGAAACCTTACCCACAATCAGATGATACTACTACAGATAGTAAGTGTATACAAATGGGGTATGCACATGCAAAAAGGCCAAGCGCTTAGAGCTCATTGCTCAAACACAAAATAGGAGTCACACTTACTACAATTGGATGGTTAAATCCAATATGAATGTACTGCTCAAATTAGCATCTTTCTATGCTAGATTCAGTACCGGTTTAGTTCTAATTGTCTTCATAAAAACCTCCTTCAACCTTCAAATGATGTGTGCGTGTATAGCTCTACTTAATCTCACATATACCTTCACACAATTCCCTTGTTTGCATTCCATATTCAATCTTACAAATAAGATCTTACATTTATATCATAACTTAAGACCAATTTTAGTAGGTCGGCTCTAAAGGATATTACAATAAAATCAATTTACAAATAAAATAATATCTGATGCAATAACCGATTCAGCATGTCGGCTTGATGCATTTACAACAATAATACATCTCCATAGTGTGTCATGCTAATCTGGAAAAGATAAACATGTCGATGTATAACCTGGACCTATTTGCTGGTAACAACAAATATGCAAATACCAATATGCCAATGAACAAATCTTCAAGACAAAGTGTCCAAACAATGTCTTCGACATAACCAGGTGTTCTCCATGCCATTCCAAGTGCCAGTGAACATTATATCCTATCTATTGGTATTTTGGTATGGTTTTGTCATTGATGCCAACACCTACTAGAACACTAGCACTTTGGAGATCCAGCAACATTCACCGGCAAGCAAGTAACTATTGCACAGTTATTGGTATATGGTTCACCGACAGGATATAATTTTCATCGGCACTTGGAATGATATGGAAGACACTTGGTAATGTCGAAAATATCATGTGGACACTTTGTTTTGAAGAATTAATCATTGGTATATTCATATTTGCATATTTGCTTTTACTAGCAAATAGGTCCAGGGTTACACCGACAAGTTTATCTTTTCCAGATCAGTATGGCACACTATGGAGATGATTTATTATTATTGTAAATGCATTAAGCCGACATGTTCAATCGGTTATTGCATCGGATATTATATTGTTTGTAAAATATTTTTTTTTGTAATATCTTTTAGAGCCGACCTACTAAAATTGGTCTTAGGTTATGGTATAAATGTAAGATCTTATTTGTAAGATCAAATGTGGAATGCGAAAAAGATTTGTGAGAAGGTATATGCGAGATTAAATAGAGGTATACATGAAGACATCATTTGAAGGTGACACTAGGTGTTTGTATAAGCATATCAACATTACACCGGTACTGAATCCAGCATATGAAGATGCTATTTTGTGTTGTATATGGTGAAAATGGATAACAACAATAACAATGTTGGAAGACTAAATGAATTCAACCACAAAAACCCTAGCCTAACAACAACAAAGATCCACCATAACATATGAAGATTACCTAAGACAATGCAAATCAAATGAAATCACAAAGATTATACCATCACATGTCCAATAGGGTTTGAATCTCCATTCTTCCTATCTCTATTGATCTTGCTTGATATATTTGCTCTCAGATTTTATGTGCACAAGAGCTCAACAAAGAATGGAATGTGGTTGCAAGTAGGATCTCATATGAAAAGTGTAGTGTAGTCAAAATGCATAAATTGATTAGCCAGGATTTGATAATGAAGGAAGCATCTCCTTATATAGAAGACACTATATGAAATGGAGGGATAAGATTGAGAGGTGTAAAAGAGGTCGGCTATGATTAGAGGGTAGGTAGAGGAAATAATAAAATAATGAGAGGGTAGGTAGTGTATGAATTAAGAGATGAATGACATGTGTCATGGGTAGAAAAGGTTAATGAATTAATTAAATAAATAAAAATTTATTTAATTAATAGAAGAAGTGGGATTAATTAAATAAATAAGATATTTATTTAATTTAGGAAAAGGGATAATTTAAACAAATAAATGTATTTATTTAAATGAGAAATAAGGATAGAAGAGGATAAATGAATTAATTAAATAAATAAAGATTTATTTAATTAATAGAAGAATTAGGCTAAAATAATTACATAAATAAAATATTTATTTAATTAGACAAGACAATTTCAGGTGTCTACAATATATTCATATGTATGATCCTTATTCAAGTCATGCCTTAAATATATTCATGTATTTATGGAACCATCAATTCCTAAATTTGGTGGTATAGTTTTTAGATTTTTGGAACCATCAATGAGGAATACCTCATAAATTTGGTGCATCCATGGAAATTGCCACATCTAATTTACTTAGATTTTCTTGTACCACTGCAAATGTGCATGCAACATGTGGTGAAAGATAGATTTGATGATCTTGAAGATAATGTAGACTTTTGGAGGGTGTTCAGCAATACAGTAGATGATAAACCATGGGCCAGCATTACTATAGGTCATAAGAATGGGTATTGAAGTATTGTTGGAGTTGTATTTGGGAATTTGTGTGAATAAAAGACATAGGTCTTCAAACGATCCAAGGTCAAAGGGGTCTAGGCTTTGTATTTTGTATGACACATATTTGCTACCTTTATTACTATGCAAAAATGAGATTTTGTGATCTCAATTTATAACTTTATACCTATCATATAATATATTTTTCTTTATCCAGAAAAGGAACTTGTGAATTCTTAAACAAATCTGCTATGCTTGTCTTTCTAGAATTCAGTTAACATGTTGTTTTGAAACTCATCATTCAATCAAATTTTTTGTTCAGTTATAAAATAATTTTAACTCATACCATGTTTGAACATTGACATAGTTTGACTATGTAGTCAACCTTGCAGCAGAATGGTCTATTGGTTTAGAATTGTCTTCAATGTAGTACCATTGCATCTCAAGTTTACTATTATTACTTTTTAGTTTATTTTTCCCTAAGATTTAAACTCTACACATTACATCTAAAGGGTACTCCTTTTCATATTTATGGGTGTGCTAATTTGTGTTTGCTTGCTTCACAATTAATAAGATTTCTAAAAGGACTTCAAATAATTTAATATCACTCTTTGAAGAATCAACTACTCTTTGTATCCAAGTTATTGGACAAGTGAGGTGGAGAGTTCTTTATTAAGGAGTAAAAAGTTGGCATGTTCTAAAAAGTAGTGTCTAGATTTAGGAATGTGGTCAATTTGACTACTATGATGGAATATGACTTATAAGAGAGCATCCAGTGTGCTTGGCCATGAGTATTGGGATGTTGGAACTTTGATATGGATCATGGTTTTGACTTAGTTTTGGATAGCACTTGTTTTTTAGTTTCATTTTTTATGCATTGGAGGCATGGGATAAAGGTTTGTAATCTCCTTTCATAGGTGCTCTTATGTTGTTGGATTATTGTCAAGGCAATAATTGATTGTATTGGCATACACATCTTATTGTCATTAATACAAGCTTGGGTCTCTTTGTTGGTGGAGTTTTTTTTCTATAAGAGTATCTTCGTGTATATATGCCATTTGTATGGTTGCAATTTTAATGTTTTCTTCTTTATTAATACATGGATCTTATTAGTTTAATTAGGTTAAATCACTATTTTGTTAATATTTACATTGTGTCATTTACTTTGTTAATGCACATCTACCACTTTACTGTTAAACTTTTAATTCTTTTGTCTTCAATCTCATTTAGTCACTATCCCTTTGTCAATGAAATTGTGGCTCCAATATCAATAAGAATTATCTCCCTTTGTCCTCGCAAAATTCCTCTGACACTGAAAGCATGATATCTAGGTGCCCCTGATAGTACTACAAGTGTGCCTCTTGGATTCTCTCCTCCTTGGTCATCATTTTCAGCCTCCACCAAAAGTATCTCAGGCGTAGGCTCATCATCCTCTATATCCTAATTGGAGACCACCTTTATGTAGTGCATTTGTCTCTTTCCTAAACACCTATTTCTAGGTCATCATAGCTCTCTACATGTGAAATGTAGATTTTTTCTTCAGAGTTCAGTCTTACATACCTCAATTTGATTTGGCTTGGGGAGTAATGCATTAGGTGGAGGCATACTTTTCTGATGAAACATTTTTGGCACAATAGTAGGTGCCTTCTTGGAATAGAATTTATACTTAGCCACTGAATCCTGCAAGTTTAGAGCTCTCTTGATGTCTTCTTGTAATGTACTTGGATCAAATGCCCTTACCAATCCTTTGAGGGGTTTAGATAGGCCCTCTACAAAAATGACTATGAGCCTCCTTTTATCATGTCTGGAACCATCATCAAAAGCCTTTGGAATTCTGCTACATAGTTTTCTACTATGCCCTCTTGATTCAGTTGTTCTAGCTTTTTGAAATGAATTTATGTATCCTTTCTATTAAATCGCTTTATCAATGTCTCACTGAAATCTTCTAAGGTAGTGATTGAATCTTGCCCTTGGGCCATCATGCCATGATACCGCCATTTGTGAGTCATCCCCTCAAGATGCAAGTTGGCAAACTTGATGGCCTCTTCTTCAAACTTAGGATTCAAAAGGAAAACATCTGTCCAATTTTTGCAACCAAGCTCTTGCTGAAGAGCAATAAGATATAGTAAAGGTGGGAATGGTGATCTTTCCAAAACAGTGTTGAATGTCCTTTTGGGGCTGCTCATCACATCTTCTCCTCCTATGCCCATTTCTTGTCTTGATCTCATAGTATTTTGTAAAGGAAGTGTCTCTTCATATGGCATCACTTAGGTTATTGTATTTATCATGAAGTCTTGTCATTTCATTTCCCTGATTGAGTTGCTCTTCTTCCATTGGTGTTGTCCCTTCCTTTTCCAAAAAATTGGCTTTAAAGGCTCTTGTATTTGGGTTAGCTAATTCCCTATCAGCACTAGAGTTGCTCCCTTTGATCCCATTTTTAATAGGAAGTACTCAGTGGTTGATACAGTCCTCTTAGGAGTTGGATCATCTCAACCATGGTGCCCCTCATATTATCTTGAAACCATGGCTCTATAGGTTCTTGTATTTGGGTTAGCTAAGACCCTATCATCATTAGAGCCTACTCCCTTTGATCCCATTTTTAATAGGTCTACCAGTACTCATCGGTTGATTCAGTCCTCTTAGGAGCTGGACCATCTCAACCATGGTGCCCCTCATATTATCCTAAAACACCTACCTCTCCTTGATGATCTCCCAAAAATAGTCTTCAACTTTGTCACCCATGATAGCCTCTTCCCTCTTTTACCTCTATTGATACCTCAATCCATTTTCACTAATGCTCATGAATCTGCATAGATACACAGGTTGGCGGGATGTGTAATGTCCCCAAATAGTGATTACTTGAATTTTGTCCTAAATTAGTAATTCCACAATATATTTTATCATCTTTTCAATATATAAGAGTAACTTCATCTAGTCATTCAATAAACTTAGTAATGGACAAATAAATACAGATTAATAACAAATATATTACATTGGATAAATGTTAGAAATAGTAGCTAGCTCGGATACCTAATTATTGAATTTTAATGTTGTCAATGACAATTAAAATTCATATGTATTATCTCTCATGCAATTCGAACTGTTTAGGGCTGGGCCCAAACACATGTAATGTAAAGACAAAAAGAAATGATGTAATTTATAAAATGGCAATGTAAGATAAAAATAAATTAATATCATATGCAAGCTGACTTGGGTGATTGGTGCCAAAGGATGGATATAAAACAAACATCAAATTAAGTCATTAATAATCATCTTTCATACGAATTCAATCTACTCAGCAAACTCCTTTATCCTGTGCAAATTTTGTCAAGTTCATTGTGTGAATTTGATGAAGACTCTTCTTGTGCGAATCTGGTCAAAGTTTTCCTTGAGTGAATTATAAGGATATTCATTCAAATCTGAAAGGACTCTCATGTGAAGGATGGAACATGCGAATTGGTCTACATTGTAAAAGAATTCATTGTTGATCTTCTTTTAACTATCTGTTGTTGATAAGGGCTGCAATCTTTATTGTTGTGTAAAGAAAGATTTTGATCTACTACCTTGCTGATTGGATAGCAATCTAAGATAAGTTCATTTGCTTGTAATTTCCTACATTTGAGATAATACATATTGGATTTTGAGGCTGGGTTTTTTCACCTCCAAGAGGGAGGTTTTCCTAGGGTATTGGTGTGTTTTGTCTTGTATTTTCATTGTAGTTATTTGTAATGCCCATACCCTAGTCGGACTTGTAAAAACTCGTTTAACCTTGATTGACTTCCTATGTGGCATTCTTGAATGGTAGATTAACCGATATGCAATGAGTAGTTTAGATAATATAAATAAATCGTGCATACTTATTATTGTGCTTTTGCATCGATTCTCGTGTAAATGTAATTGTTCCTAACCCTTGTGATAAATCTTGAGCTAACGCCTTCATTGAATATGTATTTGTATATGCATGCTTGTATGAATTCATGAGTGCAGGAGATTTCAGGTACAACACCGCTTAGGGCAAGGTTCATCCCCTTTGGAATTCGCAAGGTTGAATATGCTCTCTCATCTTTAGAATTCGGATTTGGTGGTCATATAACTCTCGTCTTGCCTTAGCCATGGTTAGGTGAGCATCGTGTGTGGATTCGTGGGGCTTGCTTTTTATTGGGATGCGTGTCGAGAGATTTGGAGGACTTCCTCGATTTGCATGCCTTGCACGAGGTAAGTGGAGTTTGTTGTTCTAAGTATTAAATTCAAATTTATGAGTAAACGTACACATTAGAGATATAGAAATTTAAATTGGTAGTTTCTTTTATATGATTAATCATTAATTTAAGAGATTTGCTTTAAATTATTATTGTAGCAAGCTTAAGGTATTTAACTGGGGTTAGTGTGCTCATTTACACATTTGCGACATTTACGCATTTGTAGTTGAGAAATTAGAATAAATCAGACTCTTGCATTAGATTAGTCATTTATTTAAAAATGTCGCTTTATTATGTTATAGCGAGTTAATTTAATAGCTAATTTTAAAATAACGAATTTATTGAGTTATGCGTTTTAGAAAGGAAAAAATTTTAAAGTCATTTGGGAGATAGAATTAAATTACTCATTTCCGCATTTTGGAAGAAAAAAGGGGTAAATTATTATTATTAAACGAAATTATTTCCTTTTTACTTGTAAAGTCGATATAGTATAAAAGTTTGATTTTTAGAAAATTAAATTAATCAAATGCCTTACCCGGTCAATAGTTTCGAAATAAGAAGTAGGCCTAAAATTTGTAGTGAGAAATTAATATTTAAAAAAAAAATGCAATAAGAAATGGAAGCTTTTTAATTTTAAAGGAAAAAATGAATAAGAGGGATTGAATAAGAGGTTTCCATTTTTCATCCATTTTATTTTTAAAATAAATGCCTAATTTCGAAATTGAAAATTAGGGCAAAATTAGGGTTCCTCCTTTTAATCTAGTTTTGTAGACATGTTGGGGGTTCTCTTTTGGAGGGGAAAATGGGGGAGAAAATGGAGTTTTTTCTTTCTTGCTTGGAGTTGCAGGTGGAGCTCTTCCTCAAATTCATGCCAAGAATGCTAATGGGAGGTAGGTCTCTTGTGTATCTTGTATTGCATTTAAAACCAAAAAGAAATGTGTTTGTTTCTCTCTTGAAAAATCTGAGTTCTAGTTTGAAATCATGGTGGACATTGGATCAAGATTTTTGCCTTATGAGTTAGTAAATCTTACCTATCTAAGAGACTTTGAAACTGTTTTGTGTGTTTGGGGAAAAATCATGAACTGTTATTTGGAAATCTTTCCCCATTTTGATATTTTGGTTATTCTGAAAAAGAAACAAAAAAAAATGGAGAAGAGATGGTTGTGACTGTATTTGTTTTTCAAAAAATGGGGTTGCTGGAAAATACCTTAAGTTTTTTGTGGTTTCAGACTGTGTTTTGGTGAGATATTCATATATTTTCTTTTTGTATTGCTTACATATTCTATTTAGTTATGAAAAAAATATATATATGTAAATGAAAATGGAGAGGGGTTGTTGGATCTTGTTCTTCTTTTTCCCTGTCTCTGGCTGTGTGGGTGCACAGAGAATTTATTATCCTCTTTTAAAAAAAAACTGAGTTTTATATTTGCTGTAACAAAATAAATTTCAAACAAAAAAAAAAAAATTTAAAAAAAATATATTATGCAACCCCCATGGCAGCACTGCTACCAGTTGGTAGCAGCGCTACCAGAGGTAGCGAACTGCTACCAAATGGTAGCAGCGCTACCAAAGGTAGCGGCCTGCTACCATTTGGTAGCAGCGCTACCAATGGTAGCGCTGGGCTGCCAAAGGGGGAGGGCCCACGTGGTCTTCCCTCCTTTTTTTATTTTGAAAAAAAAAGTTTTAATTTAATTTAGTTTATTTTTATTATATATTAATTTACACTTTTTTTTATTATTATGTATGAAATAATAAGTGTAGTGAAATTAATGAAAGGAGATAAATATAGTTAAGAAGTTTTAAATTCAGTTCTCTTTTATATCATCTAATTTTAAATTCAACTTTCTATTATATTATTTAATTTCAGGTTAGCAAATAATATTTGGATTTAGATAACCGTCTCTTGGTAGATTTATATTTCGTTTATAGTTATTGATTTCTCTTGATTTTGACATGCTCGGGTAATACACATTATTAACATGGGTTAATTATTAATGATGGATTATTGTGAGGTTTTAAATAAAAGTTAGTCTAACAAAACCATAAACTTGAATCGACATTAATGGATAGAAATGATATAAAAAAAAAAAGAATAAAAAACGAATACCTCTTCCGGATGTTGTCCTTGCAGATTAAATTGCTGTAATAAAATTTGGTTAAGTAATAGTGAGTCTGGTATGCTCGTGTTTGGTCATAAGTCGGTCAACCCCCTAGTTAGGGTGCCGTCAAACAAGAGAATCTAGGTTGGTTCGTTTTCTTTTGTTATGTTACAATTTGAACCGCTTTTAAAAGGGACCATCATGTAAATTCCGACCGAGAGGTCTGTTGTGTATTGATTTTATTCGCCTAAGTGGCAAAATGTAAAAGACTTATAGATCATGTATTCCTAATGATATAATGCCAAAGGGGTCTTGCAGTTGAGCAGACCCGGAGATGTAGCCCATCAGGGGTGAACTCCGAGATCATATCTGTGTTATGCGATGTTTATGGCATACTTTGTTTTATGTTTTAGATTATCATGAATGGTTGTATTCTTGCATAAGTGTATGGTGGAAATTTAATGTATTCAAATCTAAGTGCATAGCATTATTCATCTGGATAAAAGTAGTTATTTAAGTTCATAAAACATTGTAAATTAGGAGTATGGCAAGGTATTTAAAATATGTTAATTTAAATTGTGATAGTGGAAAGAATCTTGCTAGAATACTTCATTGGATTAATTTGTTCTTAAGCATGTTAGTGGAACGAATGAGAAATGGGAAACAAAGTTGAATTAATGTTATAAATTCTAAGTGAAATTTAAAGGATGAACCTCATATAGATACTTACCTTTTTACCTTAGTAAATGGGAAACGTCATGTTAATTATGTTTCATTGTATTGGATATAGTTGTTGGGTCAATTACGTTTTAATCTTAACAAATTAACCTTATCGAAATTAACTTGATAATTGGTGAAACTCAACTAGTCTTCCATAATTATAACCCCAACAAATGAATTTCTTTATGATTGCTAAAGATGAACTGAAAAAGAAGGGATTCAATTAGTTGTTGATACATTAAATTTAGTAAAAGAATCCCTTATGGTTGCTAAAATGGAACTAAAAAGGGAAGTTTGGTATAGTTGTTTAAATCTTAATCTTAATAAAAGTATCTCTCTCATATTAACTTCATTTAACAAAAAAAAGAGAGTGATATGCAATAAGATAATTGTATTTTTAATCTAATAGAAGGACATCATTATGATCTTATAATTCTAATCTTGAAATGATGAACATCACTTTGTTAAATATATCTTAAATTAAAGGAAGAACTCATGGGTTCCTAATACACTCTCATCTTAATGAATTTAGCCATCTATTAGCATTATTAAAACTTCAGATGAATTCTATGGCTACTCACATTCTAATCTTCCACATAAGAACTACAACTCATTAGTTGGCTATGCATGAAAACAAATGAAGGGACCTCACTCTATTAATTGTAGTTAATCTTTAAGGAATGAATTTTTCTTATTAACCATGCTTTTTAATATTTAAAAAGAGATATCAAGTGTGGGTGAATATTTTAAAATCAAATGAAGGAATCCTCGTTTTATTAATCGTAGTTTAACCTTAAATGTATGAATCTCATTAGGCATATTTTTAAACACTAAAGGGTGAAATCGATTGTGAATGGATACCCTAAACCCAATGAATGAACTTTGTTATATTTAAGATGCTTGAACCTATTGGGAGGCCTCCTAATGAAATTATGAATTAAAGTGCATTGAGTAATTAACCTCTCGATGGCCTCCTCACCAACCAAAGTAATTGAACGCTTCATAAAGTTATAAGATGTCAAACCATTGAATACATATTAAATCAAGATCTATGCATTATCTCGTAATTAAGATATCCAGTTTAATGGATCTAATGACGCAAGTTGAGTTAGGTGCAAGGTTATGTAATCGCGTTGGGAAACCTCTTAGGATCTTTTAGCCTTCCGCTGTGTTATCTAGTTAGAGATAACTTTGAGATAACTTCAATCTATCTTAATAATGTAACGTTTCATTAACGCTCTTAATTATTATTTTAAAAAAAAAATAAAAAATAAAAAATAAAAAAATTTGCACTCTAATTGAGTGTTTTTAACTTAAACCCTTAGGGGTTTCCTGGCGGGGCATTACAGTTGATATCAGAGCCCATGTTGCAACACTGGGATCTCTGGTTTCACTTGTGCTCTTAGTTGGTGTGTGTGGGTCTACCTTATGTTTTATGCTTGTCCACCTTGATGTGAGGGGTGTGATTTAACAAACCGTACTTGTGTGTAACGTGTGTGTTCACACTTTGTTTTCACCTCAATGATGTGGGTGTTTTGGGAATAATTATAGGTGTTTTGTCTGCTTAATGAGGTCTTGGTCTACGATTTCTCTTACTTCAAAGGGGAGTCGTATGTACCTTCATTTTCGATTTATTTTACTCTTTGACTAATCCATCTAAGTTGGTTGTTAATATCTTGAACCTAAAAGTATGAAATGTGTTTGTTTGTGGTTTTGGCTCTATCTTAATGATTGTCCACTTTAAAGACTAGAACGACAAATGTTAATGCTTATTACATAGTACATTGAGTGATTATGACTCATCTTCTTTTCTCTCTCTAAGTAAATTAAAAGGAATTGATATGTGTAGTTACCTCTTATTTAAGTTTTCTAATTGCAAGAGAAAGGATGATATATCTTGAGCCTTGTGTGAACCTTATAACATTTTTATGTTTTAGATTGTGAAGGGGGAATGGTTTGGGGAGTTAAATTTTGGTTAATGATAGGAAATTGTATGTTTGCAATAAAGGGTTCTCCATGTGCTTGGTAGGAGTGATATAATTAAATTTCATCTTAAGTAAGGTGCTTTAATATGCGCATAGTGATTTTGTGAAAATTGCTTGATGTGAAAGGAATACCAAAAGAGGACATATTGTAGTAGCTTCAAGAGTGAAGTAATGTGCTCCTCAAAAGATTGTTTTATGTGCTTATTCAACTAGTGTGATTTAGGACCTATTAAGTGATGCACTTTTAACTTGCTTTGGTTATGGGAAATTGTCTTATTATGTTTCGGAAAGAGTAAATGAAAGACTTGTGGAATTGAATGCATTGAATGTGTAAAATTTAGAAGATAGCTCTTTATTTACCTCCTTATCATATTATGAAGTTTCAATGTTAAATTTGAGGTATTATTGTATTGTATCATATCACGAATGGTGTTTGTTCTCAAGAAGACTTGTATTACAAAAGAAAAATTGATTGTTTTAAATTCTTGATCGGAAAACTAGAACATTATAGTGCAACAATAATGATTAGAAATGTCATGTTAGGATGTTTTGGCACCCTCCTAAAAGATAGCAAAATGAAAACCGTGCAACTCAAATGATAAACTTATATCCGAGCATATGGTGTGATTTTGAAATTCTTGTGTATTCGTAGGAAATAGTTGATTTTCCAACTCTTTTCCTCCTCTTGTCTAAAATATAGGAATTGTTGTTTTGAAACACTATTTAGAATGCAGTGATTTAAGAAGAAATTTTGTTTTAACGCATATGAAATTTTATGTTGCTTTGGGCTTCTAATTGAAAGGGGAAAGTTTTTCATCTTGGAAAGGGAAATTGCATAGTTAGTAATGTGAATGAAAATGCTTAGGGAAGATTGAGAAAGATATTAGAATGATGTTATTTCCTTGTGTAAATTTGAATTGTTGAAAATTTCAGTACGTGGATCTAGAGTAAACTTTGTTTGGTGGTTCATGTGTAAAGCATAATTAAAACTTCCCTTAAGTATATGTTAGCATAATGTAAAGTACCCCCCGTAAATGTGACTAAACCAGTAATGGTGCTATTCTATGTGTGTTGTGAGAAAACCCATACTTGTTTTGTGTGCCCATGGGATGGTGAAGTAATCAACCATGGGGGATATGTTTGCTTATGAGTATGGGAAACCATACCTATCTATGTGATGTTGCTTATTTGTTTCCTTACTGAGTGCCAACCCACGGGTTGTTGATAAGTCAGTATGTGAAGGGGTAGTAGTAGAAGTCACCATTCCTTGAATAGTATGAACAGCGTACGAGTAATGTCGACACGAAGCGACTTTAGCTTCCCTATTTTGAGGAAAAGTATGGTTTTGTAACGAAACTATAACATAGGTGTACTCAATACTTCCCCTTGTGATGAACCGATTTACGAGGTTCATGTGTGCCAGCCTTATTCCTATCCTTTATCTTGAGCATATAGATGACAGTTCTTGAGCATATTGATGGATTTTATTGGAGCATTTGTTGCCTTGTCTTCATGAGAGGCGTGTTATTTTCTTACATAAGTTGCCAACTAACTGGTGTTGGTAGACTTGTGGGTAGATCTTAGCCATGTATACCTCTGGCTTACGGCGAGTATCCTGAGAGGAACATCGCTATGCGGAGTGTGACCGGCGCGTGCCTTATCCGCGGGGTACACTGCCATGCGGGATACGTCCATTGCGTGCTTTGTCCACTTGGAGTATTGCCATGTCGTGCTGAGACATGATGCGGGATGTAGTAGACATTTCCATGCGGCCTATCGCTAGGTATTGGGTAGAGCCATGCCACGTGACGACGTGATGCGGGGTGATGTCGAGGTGCACACTGCCATGCCATGTGGATGTGTGACTTGGCCACACCACATGAGGAGCTACAAGGATAGCTAGACGATTGTTCCTTCCTTCCTCATTGGTGGCTAGCTACTAGTCACGTAGTGATGTAATGTGCAATTATGATTTTCTTTAAATTATTTATTTATTTCTTTGTGGGCCAGCAATTTATTTTACTTTGACCTTGACAGTTTAGCCACGATCTTGCAATCTTGATCCTACTTGATTGATGTTGCAATCCGGAAATTATTTTCTTGTTTTATTGTTGGAATTGACAATCATTATCTTTAATCTTTTGTACTTTAGTGGCTAAACCGGTTTGTCCTTATTGCTTTCATATGCTGGTCTTGTGTCATAATGTGAATTCCTCTCCAAGAACGTAGGAGACGGGCTTGGATGAGTGTATACGAGGAAGTAGACGTAAGGAACCTTGAGGATGGAGGTATGTGAGGCTGTGAAAACAGCTAGGATCCACTACCTACCTATGAGTGGTGACTATCTCTCGGAGGCTAAACACCTTACACAACAAGGGATATTCACGAGGGACTTGTATGGAAGGTAGCACCGCTATGGTGTACCCTAGCACCATCAAGCCCTCGAGTGAGATGTTGGACATTTGTTGATCATGTATTTATTCTGAGAGCAGGCATAGAGATGTGGATCATATATGTTACCTTTGACCGAGCATTAGACATGCTCACATGTGGCCTATTGTGTTGTGCAAACCAGTCTTGTGGATGGATATTATGTGTAATCATGGATTAAATGGTATTAACTTGTCACTATGTTATGGGGCATAGTCATTGGAAAGGTTCTTGTGTGTCTGAAAAATGTAAACAATTGAGTTCTTACGTTGTTCTTATTTGTTGAAAAGTTAGCTTGGTTGTAGAAATTGATATTTAAAGCTAGTTCTATGCGATAAAATTTTGTGAAAGAGAGGAATTGGTGAAAGAAATTGACCTTGAGAGCATGTTTTCTTGTCATGTTTGATAAATGAGTATGATAATTGTGTCTATATGTCTTCTAATTGCTTTAATTTGGTGTAATAAGAAGGGAAAAGTCTCGTATCTTTACTATAATAGTGTGTAAATTCTAGAACGTTCTAAGATGTGAATGATGTTAGATGCATTTTTTGTTAATGGATGATGACACTTGTAGAGGATTTATGAATAATGTTCTAAGATGATGGCCAAATACTTTTTTTTTGCGCAAATTGATAATTGTTAATTGAGTTTAAGGACTAATAAGTGTTGCAGGACTTCCGTTTAGCTTTGCGACTTCCAGGAGTAAGTCGGAGCCTAGGGGGGGAGAATGTAATGCCCATACCCTAGTCGGACTTGTAAGAACTCGTTTAACCTTGATTGATTTCCTATGTGGCATTCTTGAATGGTAGATTAACCGATATGCAATGAGTAGTTTAGATAATATAAATAAATCGTGCATACTTATTATTGTGCTTTTGCATCGATTCTCGTGTAAATGTAATTGTTCCTAACCCTTGTGATAAATCTTGAGCTAACGCCTTCATTGAATATGTATTTGTATATGCATGCTTGTATGAATTCATGAGTGCAGGAGATTTCAGGTACAGCACCGCTTAGGGCAAGGTTCATCTCCTTTGGAATTTGCAAGGTTGAGTATGCTCTCTCATCTTTAGAATTCGGATTTGGTGGTCATATAACTCTCATCTTGCCTTAGCCATGGTTAGGTGAGCATCGTGTGTGGATTCGTGGGGCTTTCTTTTTATTGGGATGCGTGTCGAGAGATTTGGAGGACTTCCTCGATTTGCGTGCCTTGCACGAGGTAAGTGGAGTTTGTTGTTCTAAGTATTAAATTCAAATTTATGAGTAAACGTACACATTAGAGATACAGAAATTTAAATTGGTAGTTTCTTTTATATGATTAATCATTAATTTAAGAGATTTGCTTTAAATTATTATTGTAGCAAGCTTAAGGTATTTAACTGGGGTTAGTGTGCTCATTTACACATTTGCGACATTTACGCATTTGTAGTTGAGAAATTAGAATAAATCAGACTCTTGCATTAGATTAGTCATTTATTTAAAAATGTCGCTTTATTATGTTATAGCAAGTTAATTTAATAGCTAATTTTAAAATAATGAATTTATTGAGTTATGCGTTTTAGAAAGGAAAAAATTTTAAAGTCATTTGGGAGATAGAATTAAATTACTCATTTCCGCATTTTGGAAGAAAAAAGGGGTAAATTATTATTATTAAACGAAATTATTTCCTTTTTACTTGTAAAGTCGATATAGTATAAAAGTTTGATTTTTAGAAAATTAAATTAATCAAATGCCTTACCCGGTCAATAGTTTCGAAATAAGAAGTAGGCCTAAAATTTGTAGTGAGAAATTAATATTTAAAAAAAAAATGCAATAAGAAATGGAAGCTTTTTAATTTTAAAGGAAAAAATGAATAAGAGGGATTGAATAAGAGGTTTCCATTTTTCATCCATTTTATTTTTAAAATAAATGCCTAACTTCGAAATTGAAAATTAGGGCAAAATAAGGGTTCCTCCTTTTAATCTAGTTTTGTACACATGTTGGGGGTTCTCTTTTGGAGGGGAAAATGGGGGAGAAAATGGAGTTTTTTCTTTCTTGCTTGGAGTTGCAGGTGGAGCTCTTCCTCAAATTCATGCCAAGAATGCTAATGGGAGGTAGGTCTCTTGTGTATCTTGTATTGCATTTAAAACTAAAAAGAAATATGTTTGTTTCTCTCTTGAAAAATCTGAGTTCTAGTTTGAAATCATGGTGGACATTGGATCAAGATTTTTGCCTTATGAGTTAGTAAATTTTACCTATCTAAGAGACTTTGAAACTGTTTTGTGTGTTTGGGGAAAAATCATGAACTGTTATTTGGAAATCTTTCCCCATTTTGATATTTTGGTTATTCTGAAAAAGAAACAAAAAAAAATGGAGAAGAGATGGCTGTGACTGTATTTGTTTTTCAAAAAATGGGGTTGCTGGAAAATACCTTAAGTTTTTTGTGGTTTCAGACTGTGTTTTGGTGAGATATTCATATATTTTCTTTTTGTATTGCTTACATATTCTATTTAGTTATGAAAAAAATATATATATGTAAATGAAAATGGAGAGGGGTTGTTGGATCTTGTTCTTCTTTTTCCCTGTCTCTGGCTGTGTGGGTGCACAGAGAATTTATTATCCTCTTTTAAAAAAAAACTGAGTTTTATATTTGCTGTAACAAAATAAATTTCAAACAAAAAAAAAAATTTTTAAAAAAATATATTATGCAACCCCCATGGCAGCACTGCTACCAGTTGGTAGCAGCGCTACCAGAGGTAGCGGACTGCTACCAAATGGTAGCAGCGCTACCAAAGGTAGTGGCCTGCTACCATTTGGTAGCGGACTGCTACCAAATGGTAGCAGCGCTACCAAAGGTAGCGGCCTGCTACCATTTGGTAGCAGCGCTACCAATGGTAGCGCTGGGCTGCCAAAGGGGGAGGGCCCACGTGGTCTTCCCTCCTTTTTTTATTTTGAAAAAACAAGTTTTAATTTAATTTAGTTTATTTTTATTATATATTAATTTACACTTTTTTTTATTATTATGTATGAAATAATAAGTGTAGTGAAATTAATGAAAGGAGATAAATATAGTTAAGAAGTTTTAAATTCAGTTCTCTTTTATATCATCTAATTTTAAATTCAACTTTCTATTATATTATTTAATTTCAGGTTAGCAAATAATATTTGGATTTAGATAACCGTCTCTTGGTAGATTTATATTTCGTTTATAGTTATTGATTTCTCTTGATTTTGACATGCTCGGGTAATACACATTATTAACATGGGTTAATTATTAATGATGGATTATTGTGAGGTTTTAAATAAAAGTTAGTCTAACAAAACCATAAACTTGAATCGACATTAATGGATAGAAATGATATAAAAAAAAAAAGAATAAAAAACGAATACCTCTTCCGGATGTTGTCCTTGCAGATTAAATTGCTGTAATAAAATTTGGTTAAGTAATAGTGAGTCTAGTATGCTCGTGTTTGGTCATAAGTCAGTCAACCCCCTAGTTAGGGTACCGTCAAACAAGAGAATCTAGGTTGGTTCGTTTTCTTTTGTTATGTTACAATTTGAACCACTTTTAAAAGGGACCATCATGTAAATTCCGACCGAGAGGTCTGTTGTGTATTGATTTTATTCGCCTAAGTGGCAAAATGTAAAAGACTTATAGATCATGTATTCCTAACGATATAATGCCAAAGGGGTCTTGCAGTTGAGCAGACCCGGAGATGTAGCCCATCAGGGGTGAACTCCGAGATCATATCTGTGTTATGCGATGTTTATGGCGTACTTTGTTTTATGTTTTAGATTATCATGAATGGTTGTATTTTTGCATAAGTGTATGGTGGAAATTTAATGTATTCAAATCTAAGTGCATAGCATTATTCATCTGGATAAAAGTAGTTATTTAAGTTCATAAAACATTGTAAATTAGGAGTATGGCAAGGTATTTAAAATATGTTAATTTAAATTGTGATAGTGGAAAGAATCTTGCTAGAATACTTCATTGGATTAATTTGTTCTTAAGCATGTTAGTGGAACGAATGAGAAATGAGAAACAAAGTTGAATTAATGTTATAAATTCTAAGTGAAATTTAAAGGATGAACCTCATATAGATACTTACCTTTTTACCTTAGTAAATGGGAAACGTCATGTTAATTATGTTTCATTGTATTGGATATAGTTGTTGGGTCAATTATGTTTTAATCTTAACAAATTAACCTGATCGAAATTAACTTGATAATTGGTGAAACTCAACTAGTCTTCCATAATTATAACCCCAACAAATGAATTTCTTTATGATTGCTAAAGATGAACTGAAAAAGAAGGGATTCAATTAGTTGTTGATACATTAAATTTAGTAAAAGAATCCCTTATGGTTGCTAAAATGGAACTAAAAAGGGAAGTTTGGTATAGTTGTTTAAATCTTAATCTTAATAAAAGTATCTCTCTCATATTAACTTCATTTAACAAAAAAAAGAGAGTGATATGCAATAAGATAATTGTATTTTAATTCTAATAGAAGGACGTCATTATGATCTTATAATTCTAATCTTGAAATGATGAACATCACTTTGTTAAATATATCTTAAATTAAAGGAAGAACTCATGGGTTCCTAATACACTCTCATCTTAATGAATTTAGCCATCTATTAGCATTATTAAAACTTCAGATGAATTCTATGGCTACTCACATTCTAATCTTCCACATAAGAACTACAACTCATTAGTTGGCTATGCATGAAAACAAATGAAGGGACCTCACTCTATTAATTGTAGTTAATCTTTAAGGAATGAATTTTTCTTATTAACCATGCTTTTTAATATTTAAAAAGAGATATCAAGTGTGGGTGAATATTTTAAAATCAAATGAAGGAATCCTCATTTTATTAATCGTAGTTTAACCTTAAATGTATGAATCTCATTAGGCATATTTTTAAACACTAAAGGGTGAAATCGATTGTGAATGGATACCCTAAACCCAATGAATGAACTTTGTTATATTTAAGATGCTTGAACCTATTGGGAGGCCTCCTAATGAAATTATGAATTAAAGTGCATTGAGTAATTAACCTCTCGATGGCCTCCTCACCAACCAAAGTAATTGAACGCTTCATAAAGTTATAAGATGTCAAACCATTGAATACATATTAAATCAAGATCTATGCATTTATCTCGTAATTAAGATATCCAGTTTAATGGATCTAATGACGCAAGTTGAGTTAGGTGCAAGGTTATGTAATCGCGTTGGGAAACCTCTTAGGATCTTTTAGCCTTCCGCTGTGTTATCTAGTTAGAGATAACTTTGAGATAACTTCAATCTATCTTAATAATGTAACGTTTCATTAACGCTCTTAATTATTATTTTTTTTAAAAAATAAAAAATAAAAAATAAAAAAATTTGCACTCTAATTGAGTGTTTTTAACTTAAACCCTTAGGGGTTTCCTGGCGGGGCATTACATTATTGTTTATCTACAGACTGTTATAACCTAATTGCTTAAAATTAATCAGAACCGACAAACTATTCCCAATGTGCATACTTTGTTAGTTTTGATTGCTTCAAGTGTTGAAGCCATATTGTAAGATACTTATGATTGTTCCTTGTGCACATTGTTTTGCTTTCTGTTATTGCTATTTTTTGCTACAGTCTGATCCTAAAATTGACATGTCGGTTATTTAGAGATGCATACACGCCAAATAGACCCAATGCTTATCAACTTGTACCAGGAACAACAGAAGGTGAGTTGTTTGGGAATGGGCGGGTTGAAGACCCCATCCAATAGGCTTAATATCCTCCAATACTCGAGGTCTCAAAACTGAGGTCAAGGTCTGAATCATACCCCACATGCTAAAAGGGAACCAACAAGCACCATTGTAATTGGAATGCGTATTCTTTTTTTTAAAATAAATCTCTGCCAAAATTCTGACGGCAACACAACTTTGCACCGATGGCCAAACTGTCAGACCAACAACATCCTCATCGGTGCATAGTTTCTAGCAGCCGTTGGAATTGCGATGAAAATTGAAGAAACATCCGACGAAGATGTTATATGTCTAACAACACTTTCTTGTTGGATGGTCATCGATGCATATTTACGGTGAGCGTCAGAATTCTGACGTCCATCCGATGACATTTTTGGTCAGAGGAGCGATCATGGCTATCGTTGGAAGAGTTTAGGATGTCATTGGAATTCTGAATCTATATGGCATCATCAGAATGTCTGACGATGAGTTTTCAACAGTTTCATTTGTTGGCAATCCGATGAAAAGTAGTCAAATTCTAACGACAGGTCATCGTAAATCAGTCCCGAATGTACTAGTGGCTAGATTTGGTTCATACTGACCTATGTGGACCAATGAGGACTAGGAGTATTCAAGGAGATCGATACTTCATGATATTTTCCAATGACTTCTCAAGGATGATGTGGGTCACATTCTGAAAGACAAAATGGAAGCATTCAACAAATTTAAAACATTTAGAGCCCTAGTTGAGAATGAAAGTGGAAGGAAGCTGAAATGTTTAAGGACTGATCAAGGTGGTGAATTTACTTAAGAGGAATTCACTAGATACTGTGAAAACAATAGGATCAAGAGGCAACTATCTGCACCAAGGACACCATAGTAGAATGGTATTGCATAAAGGAACAATTGGCCAATGGTTGAAGCTGCTAGGACTATGTTAATTCAAGGAGGTGTAGCTAAGACATTTTGGAGAGAAGCTATCAGCATAGTTGTTTATACAATGAACTAGATACTAGTCAAAAGAGGCAAAGACAAAACACCCTTTGAATATTGGTATGGTAGATCATCAAATGTCAGTTACTTCAAAAAATTTGGTAGTAGATATTTTATTAAAAGAAGTGATTATACAAGAAAGTTTGATGCCAAAAGTGATGAAGGCATATTTATTGGTTACTCCACCAAGAAAAAAGCTTACAAGTGCTACAACAACTAGACTAAGAAGATCATTGAAAGTGTCAATGTCCGGGTAGATGAATTTCTTGAAAAATCAGAAGAAACCAGCAAGAAGAAGAACCAAACACACTATTTTTGGAACCGGAACCGGTAAAGCCAGAAGTTGGAGAACTAAACATAGAAGCCCCATTTCAACTGGAACAGACTCAATCATAGTCCTGATTAGATTATTGGAGACAAGGATGTAGGTGTGTTAACTAGAAGAAGGCTAAGAGAAAACTCTTGTATGATATCCACCATTGAGCCTAGAACAACAAAAGACACCTTTGCAGATGAAGACTGGATCAAGGAAATGGAAGATGAACTTGATCAAATAGAGAAGAATAATACATGGTCATTGGTACCCATATGGGAAAATAAGAATGTAATAGGCACAAAGTGGGTATTCAGAAACAAATTGAATGAAGATGGAACAGTGGTAAGGAATAAATTCATACTGGTATGCAAAGGATATGCACAAGAGGAAGGTGAAGATTATGGTGAGACATTTGCACTAGTAGCAAGATTGGAAGGAGTAAGGACTCTACTTGTATTTGTAGCATCTAGAGGATTTAAGGTATATTAGATGGATGTTAAATCAACATTCTTAAATTGAATATTGGAAGAAGAAGTCTACATAGAACAACCAAATGGTTATGCATTAATTGAACAAAAGGATATGGCGTGCAAGCTACATAAGGCACTATATGGATTGAAACAAGCACCAAGAGCATGGTATGAAAGATTGCACTCTCACTTAGTAAAGATAGGTTTTCAAAGAACCAGTGAAGATAGTAACATATATCTCAAGAAAAAAGGAGATAAAATACTGGTAAGTGAGGTATTTGTTAATGATATCATTTTTGGAGGTAATGATGATATGTGTCATGATTTTTCTAATGAAATGAAGAATGAATTTGAGATGTCACTGGTAGGTGAGATAAAAAATTTCATAGGTTTGCAAATCCAACAGATGAAGGAAGGAATTTTTATCACATAATCCATGTGAAGGAAGTGTTGAAAACTTTTGGAATGGGCGATAAACCAGTTGGAACACTAATGGTTATAGGCTGTAAATTGTCAAACAAAGATGATTCTGCACCAATTGATGAAAAGGAATATAGATCCATGATAGGTAAGCTACATTATGTTTTCCACACCAAACCGAACATTGCCCATGCAATAGGATTAGTTGCCAGATTTCAGAAAAATCCGAAGGAGTCACACATGATTGCAACCAAAAGAATTTTTCAGATACTTGAAAGGCACAATAGATTATGGATTATGGTATCCATATGCAGGATACTTTTACTTAAAGGTCTATACCAATGCAGATTGGGCAAGCAATGTTGATGACAGGAAAAGTACAACTAGAGGAGCATTTTTTCTTGAAGGCAGATTAGTGTCTTGGAGCAACAAGAAACAGAGTTGTATCTCAAAATCAATAGAAAAAGATGAGTATGTTGCAGCTTACATTAATTGTACACAAGAAATTTGGATGAAACACATATTGGAAGGTTTCAAGTTGAAGATATCAGAACTGGTAAAAAAAATTTGTGATAACACTAGTGCTATAAATATTTCTAAGAACCCGATGTTGCATGCTAGGACAAAGCATATAGAGATGAAGTATCATTTTCTGGAAGAGAAAGTTCAAAGCAAAGATGTATCACTGGAGCATGTTTCCACTAAAGAACAACTGGAAGATATTTTTACTAAGCCTCTACCTAAGGCTACATTGAATATCTCAGAGGTGAGTTAGGGGTTGTACCTGTTACTATTTACTAAGTTGTCATTAGTTTTATGTCCAAAGTCATCCTATATACTCTAGTCGATTAATACTACCAAAATATTCAATCAGTATGTACTAAGACTGTCGGTTACAGAAGAAAGGCTAGTCACCAAGATGAGAGATACCAAGCTGCTGACTGAGTAAAGTTCCTATGCCTACTGAGCAGCAAAGAAGGTATACTGAGTTAATCTGAACCAAGTGGAAACGTGTTACCAGATTCAATGAACCTAGACACATATGTGGAAACGTGTTGCAAGATTCGAGAACAGGGAACTGTTATTACATAGGGAATTGCATTCAAAGATTTTTTATGATTTTGAGGAACTTTATCCAATGAAATAATTTCTATGTTTATTCATTTGATAAAACATGTTTTTATGATCGATGTATGAACAAGATCACCATCTCAAAGATCTATATATACAAAGTGATTTGAGTATCTAACAGATAAGGAAGATTGATGAATTGATGATTTGAAAATGAAAATCATGAGAGAAGATAAGATGTGAAGAGTGACAAAGATATTCAGAGGTCACCGTGAAGTGTAGTACCCTACCCTAATCTATTTCTTACCTTGGTTTAATCTTGATTAGTTTATCATAATATTATGTTATAGTCAGATGTTGATTTTACGCATAGCTATTGATGTGGTTTTCTCACTAGTTATGTGCAAGTTATTCAGTGTTCCTATTTCATGATATTAGTATCAGACTAATGCTCTCATTAAGTTATTATATATGTATGCATGTATGTTCTTTGGTTGCGGGATATTTCAGGTACAACACCGCTTGAATGCGAGGTTCGTCTTCACCTGGAATTGCAGGTTTGAGTGTACCTTTTTAATCCTTAGAGTTGGATTAGGTGGTCGTGCGACCCTAGTTGACCTTAGTCGTGCTCTAGTGAGCATCGCCAGTCGTCGTCGGTAATCCCTCTTTGTTTGGGTTTGCGAGTCGTCTGTTTGGTTGACCTTCTCGGTTTGCATGCTTGGTGTGTTTGGTTAATTGGTTAATTAGTCCTTAGTAATTATTTTGATTATTTATGCATTTGTGCATTGAAGATTAATGGACTAGATTAATCTGGTTTCCGTTATGCGATTTTCGTTGATATTGGATTGCTCGTTTTTAATTGGGAGTGAATTCGTTTAAATAACTGATTTTGAATATTAAATGCATTTTGAATATGCTGTTGAAAAGGAAAGTTATGTATTTTATCGCAATAGAATTTAATTGAAATCTGTTGGATTATTATATTAGAAAGGTTAAATTTGATTAAATGAGAAAATCGTTTTGTGAATTGAAAAGCAAGTTAATTGTTGCTAATAGTTAAAAAAAAGGAATTATTTTGGAGAGTTATTTTTGTAAATAAGGATTTTAATTCCAAAAAGGGAATTTTTGGGTGAACTCTTCCATATAACCCAAATTTGGGGAAAATTGGGAGGATGGACAATTTTGGAAAATCTTTGGTTGGAGAGAATTTTTTTGGAAGGAAATTTGGGGGTTTTTGGAGAGGAGGCAGTTTTGCTAGATCTGGGAGGTGGGCTCTCCTTCAGCTATGCCAGGATTGCGTGTTAAGGTAGGATCCAACTCTCTCAATTTTAGTTTTTGTTTGAAATGGAAATGGGGGTTTTATCTTGGCTTTGGATTCTCCATTGAATGCCATGCTTTTGATTGATTTAGTAAATTAACCAGCTTGGCTGGAAGTGTTTTTGAGGTATTGTTAATTCCTCTTTGCTTTTGGGCGTTTGAAACCCTTGGATGTATGTTAAGGATGAGCAAACCATCAAGAAAACATTATTCTCATATCAAACCGAAATTGTTATTTTTAATCCGAACTGTGTTAAAGAAAATTTATATGTTTTTTTTATGAACTGTGCGTTCATTTCAGTTCGGACTGTGTTTTAATGGAAAATGAAAACATTTATTTTATTATCGAACTGTGTGTTCGAAGAGGATTTTAATGCTTTGTTATCGAGCTGGGAGAAAAATTTAATTAAACCCGAACTGGGCGTGTGTGTGTTTCACGGTGGGTCGGGGTTTGGGAGAGCGGGGAGTGGAGCTCCACCCGCTCCCCTCCCCTCCCCCGCGCGTGCCCCCACTTTCTCCCCCGTTCCCTTGCTCGTGCTCACAGAATGTTTGGGGCTGCGGCCCACAGCGGTGGCCGCAGGGTGCCGCGGCACCTGCGGGCACCACCGTGGGCGCCGCCCGCGTGCCTTCACCTTGCCTGCGGCTAGGGTTAGGGCACGGCCCGCCCAGCTCGCCTCCCCAAGTTTTTTAAAATGCGTTTTGTTTTGTTTAAAACATAGTTTATAAAACATTTTTTTTTAATGTGTTTTTGTTATCATTCAAAAAAAAAAATGCTTATCATATGTTGAATATTATTTTAATGATTAGTGTTAATTAGTTCTTAATTACGATTAAAGGTGGCATTAATCTTGTTATGTTAATTGGATATATACGAGGTAATTACTACTTGATGATGTTAAATTTTATCGTAGAACATATCATTTGAGTAATTGTAAAGTAGTGAAATATTTATCGTTGGGCATTAGAAATTTAACGATATGCTTTTGATAAATGATTATCTCCTTTTAGACTCTCTTTTTATATTTATATTTCCGTGCTTCGTATGGTACATCTGGGATTGAAAATTATGAATCTGTAGGGATTGATTTTGAACCAGTATGTCTATGATGTTTTGTCGGAGATTAAATATCTTATTTAATAGATTAATGGTTGTCTGAGTTTTATTATTATAAATTTGGTTTAAAAACTCATTATGGCTTAATTTGCCTGTTCGATGCTTTGAACCTTAGGCGTTAGAAAACCAAGAACACCTTATCCCTTGATGAGGTAGATAACTGTAATTGGATTTAGATCTTGTAGAAAACTTGATCGACTTTTAATGATTAAATCAATTTGAGGAAATATTATCTTTTCTGATTATTGCCTTGCGAGTTTAATTTCTGTATTCGCCTTTAATTATGAAATGGCATGTTTTGCTTTGTTTAGTAGGACCCCGTCGTATGGCTTGACTCGGGGTACCTGTTTCAGTCATCTGTTCTGAGTTGACTGTTGTATTGTGGTGTTGTCATAGTAGATCATATCCTCCTTGTGTGTGAGTCGAATGATGATTCATGGTTGACCTTAGTTTGTCAGGTCTCTAGTTAGAGTACCGTCAGTAAGTGTTCATCTTTGAGTCGTGTTTGACCAGATGATTGTTCTCCTTCTTGAACTCCGTTCGTCTGACCATGTCTATTCCTTGGTTTTTGAGTTCGTCTGAGTTTAGTCTAGTGTCGTATGGGAAAGTGGCTTTCGATTGGGGGCCGCACCCAAAGTGGCTCTTGGATAACCCATCGAGAGTGAGTCTAATAAGTGATAACCTTTAAGTAGATTAGAATGTAATCTCTAAGTAAGATAAATGTGCCTCACACATGAGACGAGTGCTATCATAGATTCGACATGCTGTGAGAAGGCCTGAAATGGCAAACCATCTTCCTTGTCTTGACGAGAGGATGTGTGGGTCCACATGAGGCTTGGATGGGCCGGAAGCTCGGATTAGGTTGCCAGGGTGACCCAGTGTATGGGGCCGGGACCTATGAAGACTTGCCATGGTATCCATACCAGGTTGTGTGATGACACTTGTCCCTACGCTCGCTAGTGTGTTGTTGTTTTGTCCTGTTAAGAGTACCTTTGTGGGTCGTCCTTTTGTCTCTGCCCTTGTGAGTATCGGTTTCATGCTAGACCTTGGGTGGTGATGGCTCAGTTGTATGGATGCTCTCAGGGACCTCTTGTTTTAGCTTTGATTATGTTCAGCTGGATCCTGTTCTTTTCAGAGATCGTTTATGTATTTATTGACCGATGCGGTCGCTTGTATATTGTTTATGTATCGCCTTGATGGCTGGATTGAAATGGTGTAACCTCTTGTATTCTTAACCTTTATTATTTATCAGAGGGGTCTTGCAGTTGCGCAGACCCAGAGATGTAGCCCTTTAGGGGTGAACTCCGAGATCATTATGGTGTCGTGTGATGATATTCTCTTATGTTTCCTTTATTCAGCTTTATCATGTATGATTAACTTATGTTAGAATGGTTAAGTGGATAAATGGAATTAACTATAAATGCTTATATTCAGTTCTTTCTTGAATGCCATGTTGATCGAATGCGTAAGTGGTTTAGATGAGATTTATAGTAGATGCATGTTTGTAATCGTCTTTTGAAATGCAATAAGTTGGAATATGAAAGAAGGTAATTTAGAGTAATGAATTATACTCAGTTGTTGTTAAGGAATTTAAATATGCTTGGAAAGATCTCTTATGTTATGATGAAATCCTAGTGTATTAGAATGTTAGATGTATGGTTTGTAATTTTCAATGAAGAGCTTGAATGGAGATTATGAATGGATCTTAATGATGAATCTTTGCTTGTTATTTATATTTCCACCTTTTGAAAGAAATTGTCCTGATTATGAATTGTCTCATTGTTAAGATAATTAGCTTATTGGATTAATTGTGCGAGTTAGTGAATTGTGATATTTAAGTAATCTCGTTGGGAAACTCTTTAGGTGTTAGTTGAAGTCTTCCGCTATGCAATTTGAATCTTTGATATCTTGTTGCATCTCTTGTGTTGTAACTTTAAAAAAAAAAAAAATTTGCACTCCATTCTTGTGTTCTGGCTTAATCCCTTTGGGGTTTCCTGGTGGGGCATTACATTTGGTATCAGAGACCATGTTGCAAACATTGGGATCTCTGGTGTCGCATGTGCCCTCTATTTGTATGAGGTGTATCGACCTTATGTGTATGCTTGTCCTCTTTTTGCATGTGAGTGATTGAGCAGACTTAGCTGGTGTGTAATGTGTGTGTTCACACCTGGTTTTCGCCTTCTTGATGTTGGTGTTTGAGTGTTGTACTCTTTAGACTAATCCATTTGGTTTGGGCCGTGCTTGTCTTGAATCTGAAAGTGCGAATTGTGTTTGTTTAAAGATTATGATCTAGCTTAGTGTTGTCCATTTGAAGGACTAATACGGCAATTATTGAATGCTTATTTTATGGAAAATTAAATGATCATCGCCATTCCTCTCTCTCTTTCTTTCTGGAAATTAAATGATTAGGATATGTGTAATGATCTTTGATTTGAGTTTCTTGTTTGAAAGAGAAAAGGGTGTGACTTCTTGAACCCTTGTGTGAGCCTTATGTCGCTCATGTTTTTAGATTATTAAAGGGCTATGGGTTTAAAAAAATTTATTTTGGGTGAATGGGAGAAAACTGTATGAGTATGTTTAAAGAATTCTCCTTGTGTATGTTGTATGAGTAGCATGACTAAATTCTACCTTAGCAAGGTGCTTTGCTATGCAAATAGTTGAATTATGTGAAACTGCTTGGTTTGTAGAAGTGTTAAAAGGAGCATGTTATTGTAGCTTCGAGAGAGTATTAATGTGTTTTCCGAAAGATTGTCTTATGTGTTTCATTAAACCAGTTTGACTAAAGATGTATTTTAGCAAATGCTCCATTGAACTCGCTTTTGGGTATATGTAATTACCCTAATGTGTTTAGAAAGTGCGAATGAAAAGCTTGTTTGATGTGCGTGCATTAATATGTTTTATTGGGGTAATAGCCCTTGCTTACCTTTGATCGTAATGGGATCTTCTCTAATAGGTTGCAAATTATGACATGTGTCCATATTGTATTATTATTAAGTGAGTGTTCTTATGAGGTCTTGCATTATCGAAAAGATTGCCTCTCTCGATCTTTGTTTTGTTTGGAAAACTAGAACCTCCTGTTGCAACCATAATTATTGGAAATGTTTTTGTTAGGCTGATTGTCATCCTTTAACGGTAGCGAAATGAAAACTGTGTAATTGAAATGATAGGCTTATAGTGAGAAATTTAATATTATAGCATGATCTTGATTGATCTTGCGTCTTTGTAGGAAATAGTTTGGTTATCAAACTCTCTTTCCCTTCTCTTTGCCTAATCATAAGAATTTTAGAAATGCTATTAAAGAGTACATTGATTTAAATAGAATGTTTATAAAACATGTGAAATTGTATGTTGCTTTTGGCTTCATAGTGATAGATGAAAGTCTTAAGCTTTAGAAATGAATTTGCTTAGCTAGTAATTTAATTATGAATGCTTAGTGAGATTCGAGAAAGATATAGGAATGATGTTATTTCCTTATGTAATTGTGAATTGTTTATAATTTCAGTACTTGAATCTAGAGTAAACTTGATTCAGTTATTTATATAGAAAGCATAATTAGAATCTTCCTTGTATAGATGTTAGCGTACTGAAAAGGTATTCCCCGTAAATGTGACTAAACCAGTACTGGTGTATTTGTGTGCGTTGTAAGAAACCAGTGCTTATTATGTGTGCCCATGGATTGGTGAAGTAATCAACCATGGAGGATATGTTGCTTATGAGTATGGGAAACCATACTGTCTATGTGCTGTTGTTTATTTGTTTCCCTATTGAGTACCAAACCTCGGGTTATGGGTAACTCAGTATGTTAAGGGGTAGTATTAGAAGTAACCGTTCCTTGAATAGTATGGATTGGCGTACGAGTAATGTCGGCGCGAAGCGACTTTAGCTTCTCTACTTCGAGGAATGATATAGTTGTACTACTAAACTGTATCAAGGTGTACTCAATACTTTCCCTTTTGATGAACCTATTTATAGGTTTATGTGTGCCAGCTTATTCCTCTCCTTTATTTGAGCATATAGATGGCAGGTTTTCGAGCATATTGTTGGATTCTATTGGAGTATCGGTTGCCTTGTCTTCATGAGAGGTGTGTTATGGTTCTTACATAAGTTGCCAGCCATCCAGTGTTGGTAGACTTGTGGGTAGATCTTAGCCATGCATACCTCTGGCTTACGGCGAGTTTCATGAGAGGAACATCGCTATGCGGAGTGTGACCAGCGTGTGCCTTATCCGTGGGGTACACTGCCATGCGGGATACGTCCATTGCGTGCTTTGTCCGCTTGGAGTATTGCCATGCCGTGCTGAGACACGATGCGGGATGTAGTAGACATTTCCATGCGGCCTACCGCTAGGTATTGGGTAGAGCCATGCCACGTGACGACGTGATGCGGGGCGATGCCGAGGTGCACACTGCCATGCCATGTGGTTGTGTGACTTGGCCACACCACATGATGAGCTACTAGGATAGCTAGATGATTGTTCCTTCCTTCCTCGTTGGTGGCTAGCTATTAGTCACGTAGTGATGTAACGTGCAATTGTGATTTTCTTTTAATTATTTATCTATTTCTTTGTGGGCCAGCAATTTATTCTACTTTGACTGTGAAGGTTTAGCCACGATCTTGTGATCTTTTGCACCTTGATTTGATGTTACAATTCCGGAAATTATTTCCTTGTTTTATTGTTGGAATTGACAATTATTATCTTTAATCTTGTGTACTTTGGTGGCTAAACTGGTTTATCATTATTGTTTTCGGATGCTGGTCTTGTGTTGCAATGTGAATTCCTCTCCAAGAACGTAGGAGATGGGCTTGGATGAGTGTATACGAGGAAGTAGATGCAGGGAACCTTGAGGATGGAGGTATGTGAGGCTGTGATGCAGCTAGTATCCACTACCTACCTATGTGTGGTGACTATCTCTTGGAGGCTAAACACCTTACACAACAAGGGATATTCACAAAGGTCTTGTATGGAAGGTAGCACCGCTATGGTGTGCCTAGCACCATCAAGCCTTTGAGTGAGATATTGGATTTTTATGATCATATTGTTGTTCTGAGATCAGGCATAGAGATGCTGATCGTGCATGTTATCCTTGACCGAGCATTAGACATGCTCACATGTGGCCTTTTATGTTATGCATTCCAGTTATGTGGATGGTTATTATTTGTATCATGGAGCAAATTGTGTTAACTTGTCACTATGTTATGGGACATAGTCTTTGGGAAGGTTTTCTTATGCCTGGCAAGTGTAAACAATTGAGTTATTTTTGTTGCTCTCATTTATTGAAAGTAAATTTGGCTGTAGAAATTGATATTTTGAGCTAGTTCTATGTTATTAAATTTTATGATAAAGATGGATTGGTAAAGGAAATTGATCTTGATGGCATGTTTTCTTGTCATTTTTGGTCGATGATTATGGTAATTGTTGTTTACCTCTTTGTAATGCTTTAATTTGGTGTAATGAAAGGAAGAAATTCTTGTTTCTTTGCTATGACTATGGATAATTCCTAGAATATTTTAAGGAATGTATGGTTTTAGATGTATCTTGCCAATGGATAATGGCGTTTGTAAAAGATTTTGTAATAACATGTCATTTACTTATGAAAAGATTTCTATGTGCAATTTGATCTTTGTTGAATGAGTTTCAGGGCTGATGCGTACGACATGTTCTCCATCTAGCCTTACGACTTCCAGGAGTAAGTCGGAACCTAGGGGGGGAGAATGTAGTACCCTACCCTAATCTATTTCTTACCTTGGTTTAATCTTGATTAGTTTATCGTAATATTATGTTATAGTCAGATGTTGATTTTACGCATAGCTATTGATGTGGTTTTCTCACTAGTTATGTGCAAGTTATTCAGTGTTCCTATTTCGTGATATTAGTATCGGACTAATGCTCTCATTAAGTTATTATATATGTATGCATGTATGTTCTTTGGTTGCAGGATATTTCAGGTACAACGCCGCTTGAATGCGAGGTTCGTCTTCACCTGGAATTGCAGGTTTGAGTGTACCTTTTTAATCCTTAGAGTTGGATTAGGTGGTCGTAAGACCCTAGTTGACCTTAGTCGTGCTCTAGTGAGCATCGCCAGTCGTCGTCGGTAATCCCTCTTTGTTTGGGTTTGCGAGTCGTCTGTTTGGTTGACCTTCTCGGTTTGCATGCTTGGTGTGTTTGGTTAATTGGTTAATTAGTCCTTAGTAATTATTTTGATTATTTATGCGTTTGTGCATTGAAGATTAATGGACTAGATTAATCTGGTTTCCGTTATGCGATTTTCGTTGATATTGGATTGCTCGTTTTTAATTGGGAGTGAATTCATTTAAATAACTGATTTTGAATATTAAATGCATTTTGAATATGCTGTTGAAAAGGAAAGTTATGTATTTTATCGCAATAGAATTTAATTGAAATCTGTTGGATTATTATATTAGAAAGGTTAAATTTGATTAAATGAGAAAATCGTTTTGTGAATTGAAAAGCAAGTTAATTGTTGCTAATAGTTAAAAAAAAGGAATTATTTTGGAGAGTTATTTTTGTAAATAAGGATTTTAATTCCAAAAAGGGAATTTTTGGGTGAACTCTTCCATATAACCCAAATTTGGGGGAAATTGGGAGGATGAAAAAATTTGGAAAAACTTTGGTTGGAGAGAATTTTTTTGGAAGGAAATTTGGGGGTTTTTGGAGAGGAGGCAGTTTTGCTGGATCTGGGAGGTGGGCTCTCCTTCAGCTATGCCAGGATTGCGTGTTAAGGTAGGATCCAACTCTCTCAATTTTAGTTTTTGTTTGAAATGGAAATGGGGGTTTTATCTTGGCTTTGGATTCTCCATTGAATGCCATGCTTTTGATTGATTTAGTAAATTAACCAGCTTGGCTGGAAGTGTTTTTGAGGTATTGTTAATTCCTCTTTGCTTTTGGGCGTTTGAAACCCTTGGATGTATGTTAAGGATGAGCAAACCATCAAGAAAACATCATTCTCATATCAAACCGAAATTGTTATTTCAAATTTTTGAGTGGGTCTATTGTTGTTTTTAATCCGAACTATGTTAAAGAAAATTTATATGTTTTTTTTATGAACTGTGCGTTCATTTCAGTTCGGACTGTGTTTTAATGGAAAATGAAAACATTTATTTTATTATCGAACTGTGTGTTCGAAGAGGATTTTAATGCTTTGTTATCGAGCTGGGCGAAAAATTTAATTAAACCCGAACTGGGCGTGTGTGTGTTTCACGGTGGGTCGGGGTTTGGGAGAGCGGGGAGCGGAGCTCCACCCGCTCCCCTCCCCTCCCCCGTGCGTCCCCCCACTTTCTCCCCCGTTCCCTTGCTCGTGCTCGCAGAATGTTTGGGGCTGCGGCCCACGGCGGTGGCCGCAAGGGCCGCGGTGGCCGCAGGGCGCCGCGGCACCTGCGGGCACCACCGTGGGCACCGCCCGCGTGCCTTCACCTTGCCTGCGGCTAGGGTTAGGGCACGGCCCGCCCAGCTCGCCTCCCCAAGTTTTTTAAAATGCGTTTTGTTTTGTTTAAAACATAGTTTATAAAACGTTTTTTTTAATGTGTTTTTGTTATCATTCAAAAAAAAAAATGCTTATCATATGTTGAATATTATTTTAATGATTAGTGTTAATTAGTTCTTAATTACAATTAAAGGTGGCATTAATCTTGTTATGTTAATTGGATATATACGAGGTAATTACTACTTGATGATGTTAAATTTTATCGTAGAACATATCATTTGAGTAATTGTAAAGTAGTGAAATATTTATCGTTGGGCATTAGAAATTTAACGATATGCTTTTGATAAATGATTATCTCCTTTTAGACTCTCTTTTTATATTTATATTTCCGTGCTTCGTATGGTACATCTGGGATTGAAAATTATGAATCTGTAGGGATTGATTTTGAACCATTATGTCTATGATGTTTTGTCGGAGATTAAATATCTTATTTAATAGATTAATGGTTGTCTGAGTTTTATTATTATAAATTTGGTTTAAAAACTCATTATGGCTTAATTTGCCTGTTCGATGCTTTGAACCTTAGGAGTTAGAAAACCAAGAACAACTTATCCCTTGATGAGGTAGATAACTGTAATCGGATTTAGATCTTGTAGAAAACTTGATCGACTTTTAATGATTAAATCAATTTGAGGAAATATTGTCTTTTCTGATTATTGCCTTGCGAGTTTAATTTCTGTATTCGCCTTTAATTATGAAATGGCATGTTTTGCTTTGTTTAGTAGGACCCCGTCGTATGGCTTGAATCGGGGTACCTGTTTCAGTCATCTGTTCTGAGTTGACTGTTGTATTGTGGTGTTGTCATAGTAGATCATATCCTCCTTGTGTGTGAGTCGAATGATGATTCATGGTTGACCTTAGTTTGTCAGGTCTCTAGTTAGAGTACCGTCAGTAAGTGTTCATCTTTGAGTCGTGTTTGCCCAGATGATTGTTCTCCTTCTTGAACTCCGTTCGTCTGACCATGTCTATTCCTTGGTTTTTGAGTTCGTCTGAGTTTAGTCTAGTGTCGTATGGGAAAGTGGCTTTCGATTGGGGGCCGCGCCCAAAGTGGCTGCTAGATAACCCGTCGAGAGTGAGTCTAATAAGTGATAACCTGTAAGTAGATTAGAATGTAATCTCTCAGTAAGATAAATGTGCCTCACACATGAGACGAGTGCTATCATAGATTCGACATGCTGTGAGAAGGCCTGAAATGGCAAACCATCTTCCTTGTCTTGACGAGAGGATGTGTGGGTCCACATGAGGCTTGGATGGGCCGGAAGCTCGGATTAGGTTGCCAGGGTGACCCAGTGTATGGGGCCGGGACCTATGAAGACTTGCCATGGTATCCATACCAGGTTGTGTGATGACACTTGTCCCTACGTTCGCTAGTGTGTTGTTGTTTTGTCCTGTTAAGAGTACCTTTGTGGGTCGTCCTTTTGTCTCTGCCCTTGTGAGTATCGGTTTCATGCTAGACCTTGGGTGGTGATGGCTCAGTTGTATGGATGCTCTCATGGACCTCTTGTTTTAGCTTTGATTATGTTCAGCTAGATCCTGTTCTTTTCAGGGATCGTTTATGTATTTATTGACCGATGCGGTCGCTTGTATATTGTTTATGTATCGCCTTGATGGCTGGATTGAAATGGTGTAACCTCTTGTATTCTTAACCTTTATTATTTATCAGAGGGGTCTTGCAGTTGCGCAGACCCAGAGATGTAGCCCTTTAGGGGTGAACTCCGAGATCATTATGGTGTCGTGTGATGATATTCTCTTATGTTTCCTTTATTCAGCTTTATCATGTATGATTAACTTATGTTAGAATGGTTAAGTGGATAAATTGAATTAACTATAAATGCTTATATTCAGTTCTTTCTTGAATGCCATGTTGATCGAATGCGTAAGTGGTTTAGATGAGATTTATAGTAGATGCATGTTTGTAATCGTCTTTTGAAATGCAATAAGTTGGAATATGAAAGAAGGTAATTTAGAGTAATGAATTATACTCAGTTGTTGTTAAGGAATTTAAATATGCTTGGAAAGATCTCTTATGTTATGATGAAATCCTAGTGTATTAGAATGTTAGATGTATGGTTTGTAATTTTCAATGAAGAGCTTGAATGGAGATTATGAATGGATCTTAATGATGAATCTTCGCTTGTTATTTATATTTCCACCTTTTGAAAGAAATTGTCCTGATTATGAATTATCTCGTTGTTAAGATAATTAGCTTATTGGATTAATTGTGTGAGTTAGTGAATTGTGATATTTAAGTAATCTCATTGGGAAACTCTTTAGGTGTTAGTTGAAGTCTTCCGCTATGCAATTTGAATCTTTGATATCTTGTTGCATCTCTTGTGTTGTAACTTTTTAAAAAAAAAAAATTTGCACTCCATTCTTGTGTTCTGGCTTAATCCCTTCGGGGTTTCCTGGCGGGGCATTACATGAAGGTTTTTCATAAAATAGTTTAAGGGACAGAGTATACAGAAGAGGTCACCGAGTTGATTTATCAATTACCAAGGGATGCTATGAGCAAGGTAATTTCATATTTAGCACATAGAGTCTTCTATAACATTTCAAGATGTAAAGTTGCAGATATTTGTAAATATTTTGATTGAATTATTTTGAGTTGTAATAGAAACCTTTAACAGGGTAAAAGACTCTAACAAAGTCTATAAATTGTAAAGCCTTTAACTAGGGACAACATTTTGTAAAAGTGTTTGTAAAATCCTTTAGCAAGGTAGATCTAAAGATCTTGATACTCCTAAGAGGGTAAGCTATCAGAAATAGCTAGCATGTAGCTCTAACCGAGCAACCTTTATTATTGCAGTAGTGAAGTTGTGGGTGCCATCCCCACCGCAATTTTTCTCTCTAACAAAGAGTTTATGTGTAACCAAAATATTTTTTATGGAGTGAAATGTGTATGAATGTTATTTCTATGATTATTTTTTAGCATTATATATTATGAGATCATCTATACACAGTTTATGTTTATCAGTAAGATTGTTTTAGAAGATAAGTTTTGAAGTACTGATTCACCCCTCCCCTCTCAGTACATTATCTTTCCTAGTTGGACCTAACAATTGGTATCAGAGCTACTCTCTTGGAAAAGGGTTTTACTGCCTAAAGAGAAAGATCCTATCAATGGAAGGCTATAAACAATCATGAAGAATTATGAATCTTCAAGAAGAATTGGATCATGTTAATCAAGTGATTGCAGACATGCAAAGACAAATGCAAAAATCACTGAAAGTCAGAAGAAGATTGTCTGATGATTTACAAGACTCACAAGAGTTGGTGGAACAAATTGAGACATCATCTAAAAATAGCATATTAGAAGAGTTTGAAGAAATGATTGTAGAATTGAAAGAAAAGAACAAAGCACTGAATGATCAACTAAAAGAAATGAAAAGGGAACATGAGTATATTAGCACATAGATGACTAAAAATCTTGATGCATTGAGAACAGCTGAGGATAACATAAGAGATTTAGAAAGAGAAAAACAACAGCTAGAAGCCTTGGTGTCTAAAAAGAATGATGAAATCACAAGGATGACTAGAATCCAACATAATATGTCTGATCAATTGGGTTATGCACATCATGAAGCAAATCTAAAAGAAAATGAGAATCCAGCATTGAAACTTGAATTATCAAGATTGACGAATGAACTTGAAGCAGAAAAGAAGTCAAAAGAAACACTAAAGAAAATTTATGAAGCGTCAAGAATGTTGGATGAGCAACTAAACATAAGATCACCCAACAAATCTGTCGGACTCGGTTACAAAAGAAACAACTCTACCGACAAAGGAATCAACACTACCAAGAAAGGAGAATCATCAAAGAAGGTTGGGAATAAAGATAAGTTGAAAGATAAGAAGCCTATTTGTAATTATTGTGGAAAACAAGGACATACTGCCAACATGTGCCGAATAAGAAAAGGTAAGCAATTGAATATCACTAGGTCTGATGGTTATTGTTACAATTGCAATAAGTATGGTCACACATCTAATCAATGTAGGACAAAGTCTGCTAGCAATTATCAAAAGGCAAAATTCAAGGGGTTTTGCAAAAACTGCAATAGATATGGACACAATACTGAGAAGTGTTGGTTTAAGTAGAAAAACTATATGTGGTCTTCATACTGAGAAAATAATAGAAGCTACCGAACTCACAAAGATCTTAACCAACAATATACTGCAGTACCATGGGATTACAATACAAGGATATGGTGTGAATGTTGTGGAAGATATGGACATATAAGTGCCAACTATATGATAAGGTTTGGAATGAACAACCGGAGATCATGGAGAAATCCTGGAATGGCATGTTTTCATTGTCACAAAGTTGGACACTTAGCTAAAGATTTTAGAGATCAACCGAGAGGAGATACTGAAGAGATAAGAATCAAATTATAGAAAATCTGGAAAAAGAAGGAAAATGGGTCTAATAATGAAGAAATCACCTTACCTACCGAGTTAGGTGCATCTACCTCGAATTAAACATAAAGGTATGAAGAGACTGCATTTTCTCAAGGTTAGATCTTAACAGTTCCTATTTAATCATGGACACAATTCTAAAATCTACATACCTAAGATGCACTAACATTTTTTTTAAAAATACTATCTAGTCTTTTGAAATACCAGAGAAGTCAGTAAGTGCAAGAAATCTATCTAGTTGGTAAATGCATAGAAGGAAGATAATCAGTTTAGTCAAACCGAGTGCATTTAATGCTTATCTTACCTAACTCCACGAATCTGGATAAGGTAAAGGGTGTATTTAAAGTTGTGTGTGCGGTCATTTCACACTTACCAATTTTCAAAGTGTAGAGATAAGCAAATCAAAGGCAATCAAACATTTCTAGAGAAAATTTCAAGGTATTTTCACACAATCTTAAAACGCATTTTCAAGCAAGTTAACCGATCAATATCAGTTGTGAATGTTTGCATTATATTTACTAGGTCGAAAGCGTTTTCTGGTTAGTTGAACCCCTAAATTTTTTCGTTAGTAGAAATCCAAGTTTGAAATGGCTCCCAAGATGCAGAAACATGTTGTAGTTGAGACTATTGAGAAGCCCTCACTAAAGTATTCCTTACCTCCCAAAGTGGCATCTGAACCCGATGAGAAAACTACATTTTCTCTTATTCTGGATAGGGTTCTATTGGTTGAAGATGTCAGATTTTATACTGAGTGCCATGTTGAAGAGCTAGGTCATACCAAAATTAAGGACATGTATGATGAATTATGCATCGATGGAATCCTGAATAGTAAGTATGAGCATATCAAAGTTAAGGGATTGACCGAAGCCCTAACCTATCCTCGAGTTTTCAAACCCCAATGGGTCAAATTTGTCTTGAGCAGAGTGCATGATGACTTTATGTGGTTAGAGGAGCAACTGTTCAAGATCACCAAGGAGATTATTCACATAATAACTGGATACCCTATATTTGACCATGCCTTAGCACAGAAGATGATTTCACAGAAGGAATTGATAACTTTAACCGATGTTGAGTCTAAATGCAGAGGTCTTAAGTTGAATAATGTAACAGATGCAGAGCTAAAGTTTGCAATTAGAGTCATTGGTTATTGTTTCTTTCAATCGGCAAGAGAAAACAGTGTACTGTGTGCAGCTGTAGATTTGGCCTATAAAATTGTGAAAAAGGGTATGAAAGTTGATTTATGTGAAGTATTGTTGAAGAACCTTTTTGAAAATCTCAACACAATAAGGAAACCTAAGAAGAATAACACTGCTAACACACTAAAGATTGGGTCACTCTTAGTGTGTATGCTCTTCTATTTTCAGAAGTTCTTTCCTTCAGTCGGTAACATTGTTTGGGAATTACACCAACCAATCACCCATCAAATAAATGATTTTATCAATAAGCTAGGTGATAATTTCAATGAGATAATGGATGATTAATTTAAAAAAATTTAGGACAAGATGCATAACAGGTACAGGATCCCACCTCAGCTAGTGGAAAAATATAAGGATAATATATGTTTTGAAGTGGACACTGACTACTGTTATGTCAATGCAGTAGAACCTAGAACTCAATATTTACCACCTATGGGTTATGAGATTGATGTTGATATTACTCAACAACAGATAGATGCCTTGGCACTTCCAAGGCACTCGACTGAGACCAAGTATGGTACCTATGAAGAGGTAAAAGAAAAAGTAAAAATGAGTATTGTGGTACCAAAGGCTACAAGGAAAGCCACTAAAATGATCAAATTTTTAACTGAGAAATTTGGAGAAGGTTCTACCTCCACACCTACTAAGCCAATAGGTAGGAAAGATGATCAACTTACAATTGAGGAAGAATCTAAAGCTCAAGAAGAAGCAATTACACTGAGCACCGAGTTGCCAAAGGGCAAAATTTTGAAAAGAAAGAAACATGGTACAACTAAGGTATCACCAACTCCACCAGTTAAGTGATCTAACACTAGATCATCTGCAGTGTCACCCGGTAAGAGGCAAAAAAATGTTGAATTGCCTAAAGTTACAAAGACTTATAGAAAATAAACCAGGAGACTCATTTTGAATAAGGAGTCAAGTGACACTGAATCTGAAGATCAAAATAAATTTCAGATTGTTAAAAGCACAAAGGAAGATGTACACAGTGTTGACAATTTCTGTACAAAATTGAAACAATGTGGAGGATTTGGATCATTTAGGTATGTAAATTATGACTCCTGAACAGAAGAAGAAAAGAGGCAAATAGAAGAATCAGTAGTGTGTACACTTCTCAAATTCTGAGTAGTTCCATTGGAAGTAACTAATTTTCTTCCAAAAGCATTGTACTCTCATATTGACAACAGATGGAAATATGCTATGGACTCAGAGAAATAGATTAGAGAAAGAGTTTTGGTACAACTGTTTCCAGACATGTTAGTAGATGATATAAAAAATCATTTGAAAAACTACCAGACAAATTTTCAAGTAAAGAAAAAGGCCTTGAAAATGATGAATGGCCTTTATCTTTCAGTAGAGAAGGAAACTAAAGAAAAATGGCAAGAAATTTTCAAAATTCAGACTGAAGAGACTCAAGGTGAAGTGGAAATAGTTGACATCACCGAGCAAGATCCTGCTTCAACTATTCAACATGATGAGGATGTCATGGACACTAAGGCACAAGAAGAAGAAATGATAGAAGGAAATGCCTATGCCAAACTGGTATCAAGTGAATCAGTCTTGGAACAAGTTAAGTCCTATCCTCCGGTAACTCAGCAAGTGTCAACCGAGAAACCTCAGGACACAAAACAAGGCAAAGAGGATCAAAAGGCTACACAAGGTGAATCTACCTCTTAGGCCACAGGCAAGCAAACTTCTCAAGCACCTACAAACACTGAAACTATTTCCACTAGGACCCCAAGAAAGGAAACACTGAAGGATACAACAGAGGCTTCAGAAACTAACAAAAGTGTTGCTCCCATCGAACAACATATCGAGGAAGATCAAGCCTACAAGGCCATTGTACTCATTCAACTGATGAAGGCATCATCATCAAAAGAGAAGAAAGAAAAGAAGCACAGTTTTAAGATAGATCTGTCAAAGCCTATTATATCCAAAGTCATCCTATATACTCTATACTCTAGTTGGTTAATACTACCAAAATACTCAGTCGGTATGTACTAAGTTTGTCGATTACAGAAGAAAGGCTAGTCACCGAGATGAGAGATACCGAGCTGCCTACCGAGTAAAGTTCCTATGCTTACCAAGCAGCAAAGAAGGTATACTGAGTTAATCTGAACCGAGTGGAAACGTGTTACAAGATTCAATGAACCTAGACACATAAGTGGAAACTTGTTACAAGATTCGAGAACAGGGAACTATTATTACATAGGGAATTGCATTCAAAGATTTTGTATGATTTTGAGGAAGTTTATCTAATGAAATAATTATGATGTTTATTCATTCGATAAAACATGTTTGTATGATCGATGTATGAAAAAGATCACCATCTCAAAGATATATACATACAAAGTGATTTGAGTATCTAACAGAGAGGGAAGATTGATGAATTGATGATTTGAAAATGAAAATCATGAGAGAAGATAAGATGTGAAGAGTGACAGAGATATTCAGAGTTCACCGAGAAGGTTTTTCAGAAAATAGCTTAAGGGACAAAGTATACAAAAGAGGTCACCGAGTTGATTTATCAATTACTGAGAGATGCTATGAGCAAGGTAATTTCATATTGAGCACATAGATTCTTATATAACATTTCAAGATGTAAAGTTGCAGATATTTGTAAAGATTTTGATTGAATTATTTTGAGTTGTAATAGAAACCTTTAACAGGGTAAAAGACTCTAACAAAGTCTATAAATTGTAAAGCCTTTAACTAGGTACAACATTTTGTAAAAGTGTTTGTAAAATCCTTTAGCAAGGTAGATCTAAAGATCTTGATACTCCTAAGAGGGTAAGCTATCAGAAATAGCTAGCATGTAGCTCTAACCGAGCAACCTTTATTATTGCAGTAGTGAAGTTGTGGGTGCCATCCCCACCGCAGTTTTTCTCTCTAACAAAGAGTTTCTGCGTAACCAAAATATTTGATTTATGGAGTGAAATGTGTATGAATGTTATTTCTATGATTATGTTTTAGCATTATATATTATGAGATCAGCTATACACAGTTTATGTTTATCAGTAAGATTGTTTTAGAAGAAAAGTTTTGAAGTACCGATTCACCCCTCCCCTCTCAGTACATTAGCTTTCATAGTTGGACCTAACAGTACCCCTACAAGAAGTCAATTAAGAAGATATGGAAGACATCAATCCTGGAGCCTATTGAAAATCTTGAAGAAGGATTGGTGAAGAATGGAGCTACTCCACAGGGGGTGCAACTAATTGCAGATTGGTGAAGCATGGATAAGAAACATAATGGTTTACCTTCACTTTGGCATTATTGTCAAAGGGGGAGAAAAGTATATGATTGATAGTCTTATATGTTAAGGAGAGAAGCCATATTGCAGACTAGTAACCAGCTGAAGATATGAAGATACAATTGAAGGATAGTGTATGTTGTAAATGTAAACTAGGATTCCTATACCTATGTATATGCTTTACTCTCAATCATGTCAATCAATTGGTATTGATATTTGTATTGCCATCAATGCCAAAGGGGTGAATGTTGGCATTGCATGAAGATTGCATTGAAAGAAGTATAGTATTGTCATTGATGTCAATAACAACTGGTAATGAAGCAGTATAGAAACCGGTAATGAAGCAGTAAAGCAATTGATAATGATGCAATGAAAATTAACTGGTAACCCTATTCAGTTGAGATGTAGAACCCTAACCGATGGATCCTGGAGATTGGTTGTGATGATTTATGACCGACTGATAATCGGTGATGAATATGCCATGTAAGCATGTTGCACGTGATGAGTTTTGAAAATGTTTTGGTGCATAAAGATAACTGTTTATCTTGGGAATGATCAAATATACAGTATGAAGTGGCAAATGCGTGATGTGTTACAAGATTCAAAGTGTGACGATCTAGGAGTGGTTGTAGATGCCTAGAAGAATATAAATTTGATTGCATGTAATCTAACGGTCAAGATTGAACCGATGTGTTTGTAATCTCTATGAGAATTTTAGGGTTTGTGTCGTGTTACCGACCTAATGTATTTGTTTATAAGGTCGATGAATTGATTGAATGAGTGGTTGGAAAATTTGATTAAGTATGAAAGGGATTATTGTTGAACCAAGAGGTGTGTCTGCAGAATGATGTGAAGGTAGATAGGAGCGGTTAAGGATTTGATTCAGCAAGGAAGTATTATTTCCAGATTGGTCAAGAACCTTGTTGTTCTCTAACCATTACAATAGTAAAATCCCTTAACTGGGTAAGCTTTAACAGGCTAGTTGTTGAAATCCTCTAACTAGGTGATCCATTAGCTTGGATTTTAAATCCTCCACTGAGGTTACCTTTAATAGGGTATTTGTAGTCACTCCCTTAACCGAGTGGTCCTTAACCGGATCTGTTCCTAGTAGAAAATTATTGTATAAGCTTCTAACCAGGATTGGCTCCTAAGAGGGCGAACTTCAGAAGAGTTCAAAATACTTGTGGCTATTCATCCCCATGGTGATTTTTCCCATTTTGGTTTTCACGTGAAAAATCATTGTGTCAAGTGGTGAATGATTTTGTGGATGTGTTTTTGGTATGGTTGATATGAATGATTGGTAAATCTGCATAGATATATCTAAATGATTGGAAATGATCTGAAATATATTATTATTGGTATTAGTGAAGTGGTTTAAGGTTTTGATCAAAGAATATTTAAGTTTCATATTTGTTTCTTTATATCACTGAAGTATTAGGTCAACTGGTAAGGTTTAACAATGTAGGTACATAATTGTTAAAGTGTCTAAACTAGTATACTTTGTGAATTGATTCTAAGTTGAAAAGAAGTTTGGTGAGAATTTAGTTTAATTTCCAACTACTAATTCACCCCCCCTCTCAGTGGTTGATTAGATCTTATAGTTTCATCATATTATCAAATAACCAAGTGAGTTGAAGTGGTTCCACTAATCAAAGCAACCGACAAATAGTCAGCTATGTTTATTCTTAACTATATCATCTGCAAGTATGGCATACCTTCTTCGATTATGACTGGAAATGGAGGGTAGTTTAAAAACAAGGATCTAGATGAGCTCTGCAAAAATTTCAAAATCAAACAACATTGGTCTTCTATATATTACCCTTAAGGTGACAGACAAACTGAAGCATCTGATAAAAATCTATTGACTATCTTACATAGAATAGTCAACAAATCTGGAAAGGATTGGCATCTACAGCTAAATCTGGCACTGTGGTCTTATCTAACAAGCATCAAAACACCTACAGGAGCTACACCTTTTTCTTTTGTATATGGGGTTGAAGCAGTCTTGCTTATAGAGGTGGAAATCCCTTCTTTGAGAGTTTCTCTACAAGGTCTTGTCACTGATGAAGATCACAGAATATCTAGATTGCAAGAACTAAAATTGCTAGATGAATGTCGACAAGTCATGTTTGATCATCTTAGAGCTTATCATAAAAGAATGTCTAGAGGTTATAACAAGAAAGTTCGACACAAAGAATTTTAGGTTGGTGACCTTTTTTTAAGAGAGAATCCTAAAAATCAAAGTTTTGAGAACAAAAGGGGAAGTTTGAACCCAACTGGTTGGGTCCCTACATCATTACTGCAGCCTTTGTCTCTGGAGCTTATCAACTCTCAACATCGAAAGGAGAACAGCTCTGTGAACTGATAAACACCATCCACTTGAATAAATTCTACACCTAACATTCTTTGCTCTAGCAATCTATATAGCTAAAAAGTTTTAAATAAATTCTAAAAATCAGAAAAAGTCCTGAAGAAATCCTAAAAATCATAAAAAGTCCCGAAAAAAAAAGAATCTTTGCCAAGCATGTGAAAACCTAGTAAACAGACGCCTCTTGTAATGAAGTGCTCTATCTATAAACACAAAGTTGAAATTTCCTACTTTATTTCCCCCTTTTCTGCATCTTCGCTTTAGCTTGTATATATCCTTCAGTTGCTTTCGTGACACCTTGGTTCTTCTTGGAACCCTTATGGCTTGAAACCAATCAACGTCCTAGTCTTCGGGTAATCAACTGATCAATTAAATATTCTAAGTAGTTCAACCAGGTCATCTTTCTATCGGTAGTACCAGGTCATCCAATCTGAGTTAGTCACCTATCTCCTATCAACACTATAGATTTTTACCACCAAATAAACATATAAAGCAAGAACACTGAAAACAATCACTGAAAATTGTTTGAGCTCTGATTGAAATTTTCTTTGAATTTTGTCTTTTAACTTGGTTTTCGATTATTATTCCCTTTGAGTAACTCAAGGAATTTTATCTTGACTAAGAGGAGTAAGGACTGAGGGAATGATATTTTTCTTTGCTTTACGCTTGTAGGAATGATTCTGATGATCTGAAAAACATCTCATAAGCTAGGTGTCTGTGATAAATGCTTTCACATCAAGGTGAACTCACCACACATACCTCGACTCCATTTATTTGTATGCTACAGGGAGGTTGGCATCATTTTCTTGTATGCTTTGAGTAACTTTCTTTATCATGCAATCTGGATACATGCTTAATTTGTCCTAGGATATGAACGATACAAGGGTCATTGTGGAAAAGATAATCAATATTGCATATAATAAGGAAGGAACTCTACTTTTCTGGTGTGTTTGCATGTAGGCAACATTTAGGTCATCCTGGCTCTTTATGCCTTGATACTTATGTTCACTTGCTATATTAAAAAAATGATATTCAAGTCATCCTGGCTCTTCATGCTTTGATGTTTATGTTTATTCCTACATTTATACTCAATGATGATAAAAAGAAAATTAAAATCCAGTGACTTTGTTTTAGGTTGCATTCATTCTTAATTTTGTGCATTACAAGTGATTTCAGCATAATACAATTTATCTCTTTATTCTTTGAATGAGAACCTAACTTAGAAACAATCATCATTTCTTTGCCAAGTGGTCAACTGATTTTATCGACACAATTTAGTTCTTGAGCATCGAAATCTAAAATCTTACATGAGATGTTAGTTGCATTCATGAGCATATCATATATAGATCCATAAGTTCATTCAGCATTCATATTATTACATGGAAATGAAAAATAAATATATACATTTACATCATTAGCTCATCATTTTTATCATATATTGCATATGAAAAAGAAACAAAAACATCCATATTCACCTGCATTACATACTGAAAAGAAATGCATTCATTTATAAAATCACATAGAAAAATGCATATAGAAGGACATCTCACAAACCATCTCATATAACTCAACACAAGAACAATGAGATCAAATCATGTGTCATATATATCTCATCACAAATATCAATGTCAAAGGGGGTAAAAATGATATAAACTATCATAAATAATGTCTATCGGGGCAAGAATCGCATAAACTACAAAAATGGGGTATACAACATCACACATAGCCTATAACAATCTATCTCTATCCCTCACCCTCATCACCTAGAGGAGGAGGAGGTGCCTGCGGAACATCAAACTGTCGAGGTTCTTGTGCTCCCTCTGATCTATCCATATATATTGTGAGTAAGGAGCTACATGTCTTTCTATTCGCACTATTGCACTATATGCTGCCACATAATACGTTGCTCGGTTAGACTGATGTAGAACCTCACGTCGACAGGCAGCTAACTCTCCTTGTAATCTCAACACCTCCTGATCACACTCTGCAACCTGGGTCTATGTGACTTCCAGTTTTTTCTGGAGAGTCCTCACCTTTCCTCTCAGCATACAAATCATATCCGCTAGCGTCTATCCCTGAGGCATCTCCTCCTCTCCTCCCTCAACTAGCTCATCCCTTTGTTGTTGCACCTATCGATGGGAATCTCTCTCTCCCATCTCCCCCTCACCGCCAATACCACCTTTAGCCCTTGCACCCCAAGCTCCACCTCCCTCACCTCTGATAGCACCCAATGAACCCCCTTCTCCCCTCCTTCATTTTTGACTAGTCCCTAGTGCCCTACTGCTGCTCGCACTAGGATCACCTCTTGTCCGCCTAGGTGGATCTAATCTATGTCCCTTTACCTAAGCCGATCCTTGTGCTTGAGTTGTTACATCCTCTCCACCCTCATCAATATAAGGTACTCACTCTCCTGGATTTGTAAATTGCAAGAATGGATGTCTTAAGGAGTCATCCCTGTACTTTGGGGTCACCCCCGCATCAATAATATCCTCTAAATAATCCCAGTGCTATGGATAGAGGGATATCAACTCCTATACTGCTAGGGCGTAAGATAACTTTGGTCCCCGTCCCTTCCTCTCCTCATCCCCAAATTGATCGTAAGCAATAAACTCTTGTGAAATGACCTACACTCACCTGTACTGCCTCATCACCCGGCTAACAACAAACCACTCAATAACCGTTTGTGATCTCCCAATGAGTGGGAATGTCATAAACATCAATCTCCTCTCATGCCTCTAGTCATCCCACTCATCTAAACCCCTATAAGGTCTCCAGACAACTACAATCAAGCCATCCAACTAGCATCTCCAGAAACCTATCTTCCCCAAGTGGGGCTCCATCAAATAACCTGAATATCGGCACACGATGGGCTGATGTGGCTATCTCGAATCATCAACCACTAGCTTGCACACTGGGATATGCTCCCATGCCCATATCTATAGTACAAGAACCCTAGTAGCCATGTTCTTTGCATCTTGATATGCAATCTCGTGCATCTCATGGTACATGTGTGCTAACAAGAAAGATCCCCAACCTAATCTCCTCGACTGAGCAACTAACATCTCCAATTTCCTCCCCTAGCCACACAAGAATCCATGTTGTCCTCTATCATGCATAACAAAACATCCTATTAGCTCAACCAGCACACAAGCAATGGGAAATCTCCCTCCATATATTCTCATCATGTCATCCCATGAAATGGACCGCAAAATAAGACTGTCATCCTGAAATACCTTGCATAATGTTGTAATCCCCACCTGAGGAGAAGAATCATAGTCCACTCTGCCAGCTAAAAAAGGAATCCTCATAATTCTATATACATCCTTGGGAGTAATCATCATCTCCTCGGTAGGCAGGTGAAATATGTTATTCTCTGAATGGAATCTCTTGACTAATACACTCAACAATCCGTGATTCACATGAATATCTGGCATCTGTAACAAGTGTCCAAAACCACATGCATTTGTATGAGCCCGCTTAACATCGAAGAGTTGCCTAACTAATCTCATGGTGGGCGGATAGGTACATCGAAACTGTATGTTCAGAAAGATAACCTACAAAATTAAATGAAAACTCATCAGTATGCAATACAAATTGAGTTAGAAAGTTGTCAAAAGTGCCCATTAATCCAAATAATCAATCACAAAAATCAAAATTTCAAGCTTCGATGCTAAAAAATGCTCATTGTTTTTGTAACAAGTAAACATGAAGGGGAAACAACTCGTACGAGTAAATATTTCACGTAGTACGAGTAACCTATCTGATACGAGTAACTAACCATTGCAGAATGACTAAATAGACCCCGATGAAATGTCTCGTATGAGTTAAGAGCACACACCGAATAACAAAACAAATGACTTTATACAAGTAAAGACTATTTAACAGATACTTGTATGGAAAACCCTACTTGGTAGTACGAAGAAATGACAAGACATGAGCTAAAACAAAATTTAAAATGAGAAATTCATGCAAAAATTTACAAATTCAAAAATTTAAGAAGCTCAAGATTGATCACTTACCGCAGGGGGATAATTCCTAGGTCGATTATGTCGTCTTTGCAGCTCAAATTGGTGGGTATGCTCAGGAATTGTCATTTTTCTCCAGAGAATATTTTTGCATTTTTAAACTTTGAGAAGTGAAAATGAAATGAAAATGACCCCTTTCACCCCTTATATAGAAAACCCTAATTTTTCAACTTGCTCCGATGGACGTGAAAATTATACCCTTGACTAAATCAACCGTCATGAGTCCATTTTCAAGATTGAAATTGAAATATGAGATCAATTTTCTAGTCAAAATCTCACAACGTTGACCACTTGGTACTTTCGTCTTCAAATCACTTTTTCTCATCATTTTTTGCTCAAATCAATTCTGATTTCAACTTAAATCTCCAATACATCTTCATGCTCAAATTATCATCCTTAAATATTTGTATCCTTTCAATTGCCTAAAATCATTGTAATCTCGCCATCTTTCGATTTCACTCCCGAGGGGGCATGATCATTACATCACCATCATCAATGATTGCATCATCAAAAGTCAAGAGTTTTTTTTTTTTTTTCATATCTTCATCTAAAGTCGAGTAGAAAATATTTTTAATCAAAGATTAATCAAACAAAACCTTATTGTTCTTCAAAATTGAATCAATCTCTAGGGTCATATCATTTTCATCACATCAAATCAAGATAATATTGTCTTCATCTAAATCGCGCTTAATTCAAGTCAGTGTTTAGTTTCATCGCTTCAAATCAAGCTAGAAATTTTGTTTGCTCAATCGGTTCTAGTTCAATCAAGTTTGGAATTGGTTTCAGCTCTTCATCTAGTTCAATCAAGTTCTAGATCGATACTCGTTTCTTGATCCATCAAGTTCAAGATCAATATCTGTGTCAGTCCTAGTTCAATCAAGCTTGGGATCAGTGTCACTTCAATCAATCAGTTCAGATTCATCACTTCAAATCAAGTTGAACATCTTGCACATCAATTCAAAGAGGGGCAAATGCAATACCCTAAAAATGGTCACCTAAACCATGGGCCCCTAATCTCGACTACATCACCAAGGTCCTAACCAAAGGAAAATTAAATCAATCATGAGAACCTAATTAATTAATTCTTAGTCATCAATGTCACATGGCAAATAAATCATTCTATATTAAGTAAATAATCATTTAATTAATTAATCATTCCAAGTAAATCATTTTAATCAATTATCCTATTTATTTAATTAAATATCCTAGCATATTTAATTAATAAATTAATTTGCCATTAAATCATTAAAAATGAATTAATTTGAGAAAAATATTTAAAATTGAGAAAAGAAATCAAAATGGAATTAAATTGAAAAATATCAGAAAAAGCAATTAAATCAATTAAATATCAAAATTGAATAAAATATGAAATAAATTTGTTTTTTTGATTTTATCTTAAAATTAGTTCAATTTCCTTTAAAGTTGAGAAAAGCAGCCAATCACATCAATTCACCTAGATTGTGCTTCCTCTTGGAGAATCTCTGTCATTCATCATTGATCGATTTTGGCCATTGGTCTCTCTCTAGATTTTCTATAAATTCAGGCTCTCGTCTCTCATAAAAAAAAACCTAGAGATTATTATTATTATGTTGTGTTTGTTCTAGGTCTATTGGGATTTTTGTGCATTGATAATATTGCATATTAGTTATTACATATTTGTTAAATCATCTAGCTTAAAATTTATTCATAGCTTAATCATGTTAACCTAATATTCATTAATCTTGCATATCTTGCATCCATTTAGCTCAATTTCATACTCATATTTATTAAATCGTTCATTTAGGTGTCATCTAGTCACTAGTGTTGCATAAATAAATCTTAGAGCAAAACTAAACTCACATCTACTAGAAGTCAATAGGTTTCTTTGTAATGGTTTCATTATTCATTGGTTATTGATTTACTAACCATGCATCTAATGACTTAATTGAAGTGTTGTGTATTCAGATATAGATACAGGTCTACTTTTCACACACATAGTAGTTGAGTAGTTGGAAGGTGGGAAAACAACTGGGAAAAATTTTAAATGGTTTATATAGGCCTTGTGTGGTCGAAAGAGGGTTAGAGTAGTATGTGGTGGTCAAGAATGTAATATAAAACTCAATTTTATTGTATTTCCTATCATTCCCTGTTGTTTCTTAGTATTGTATGGTCTAGTACAGCCATAAAAATGAAATGTTATTAATTTAATGTGAAATTAGTTTGAATCTAATTTCTTACAAAGTTGGTTTCGCATGATTTGGTTAAGTTTTGTATAGGATATTGCAATTTTTGTGAGTGCAGGTCTGAACCCTGCCTAGTGTTCTCAGTCTTGGGGAAAATTCCCTAACTCCCTTTTTAACTATTGGATATTTATAAAAATTTCAAATAAAGTATGTAATTATCTTATCTACAACCTCAGATTTGGTTTGTTATCATTTTTGCAAAAGTTATGGATGATTATTTTCCCATCTTAGATTGAAAAGACAAACCTAGTTAGACCTAATTGAAGAAGTACAATCATGCTTTGAGAGGTTTAGTAAAAAACAACCTTACCTAATTATTAGATATGTTTTGAAGAAGAAAAATTAGTACTCAAATATTTTTTTACAGTTAGGATATCAGGTCTTATTCGAAAGTTATCATTGCTAGTCCTAAATTGAAGGGCTACTAGATTCTAGGCCTAGTTGTGTGGACAAGATACATGTTGAGATAACCAAAAGATTTGGAGGGTGTTGATGGTTAATTTATGTTATATTTGGTTGATTTATAATTTTTCCAATGTCAAGTCCAATGTTTTGAAGTCCTAAATGAAAATTGGTGTTTGTAGTTATTGAAGCATAATGCCATTGTGAAGGAACCTTAACTTGTAGAGGATAAGAATGGAATGTTGGTTGTGAACTTGAACCCCACCTCTACATCAGAATTTTCTCTTCACTTTAGCAGAGTTTTGTTGCATAAACAATGATGTAAAAAGATCCTTATTACAATAATAACCCTCATATATATACAAGAGGGGTGCAACATGAAAATAGGAAACTTTAACTAATTCTAAGACTAAGTCAAAGGAAGAGTTTGATTTGATGAAGGAATTGTGCACCCAACTTGTGCACATGATCATATACAAAATGACACCTAAGGTGTCAATTGAGATAGAAAAATACCACTAGGAAAACATGAAAAGGACTAAGTGTCATTTTCTTCAGGTTGATTCTCGCTTCTAAAATTATTTGAACTTCTATAAAGGCATTCTTCATTTGAACTCCATCGAGTCCCTAGGTATGGTTGGTGATGATCTTGACCTTGGTAATGGAATAATCTAAGTTAGTATAACACTTCTTGTGTTTCTTCAAAAGTAAATCCATAAAATCTAAGATGAATTGGAGGTCAACCAATCTATCAATTCAGGACAAAGAGAAGTCCTCTCTATCAACTTCAGTGGTCAAAAGAAAACCAAACTCCTTAATGATTTCATCAACATCAAGAACCTTTTCATTCTCATCAAGGAAAGCATATGGAATTTTAGATATTTTATCAACAATTTCTTTCTTCTTATCAGCACATTATTTTTGGGCTTTCCTCGTGTCCTTGACTAGGCGCTCTATAATATTCATTTGATGTTCTAGTGCCTCTTGTTGCTCAACCTACATGCACCATGAAGGAATAAAACCATTAAGGATGAGGTCATCCGAATCAAAATAATCAAACTTTAGCCAATCTTCAAAGCCTTTCTCCTTTGTTTCAAGTTATTGGAAAAAAGATTCTATGGTGTTGTCTACCTTTATTTTGACAACATCAAGAATATTGACAATGGTTAATGCTAAACTTAAGAGACATGTACCTTGATTTAACATCCTATCTGTCCACTCTCCCACTATCCTTCTCTGTGATATTGTTTATTCATCTCTTTTCACAACCTGTTCATCCAAAAATGAAGCCACTGGTTCAATAGCTTCTGAGGACTTAGTTACTTTAATGAGAATTGAGGTGAGATGCTCAATTTGTGCTTTGAGTTGATCCTTTTTAGCCTTATCTTCATCTTATCTGAATACAAGGGCCTCCAAATCTGATTGGGAATCTTGTGCAACAAAATCATGAGTTTGTTTACCTAGTTCAATCATATGGATTACATAGTCTGACTTCTGGATCTTATCAATATCTGTGTTTGGGGGAGGAATAGAAACCTCAGCATACTTGTTCCTTTCTTTGTTAGTTTTTACCCTTGACAGAGTTTTATCTTTCTTGGTAGTCTTGGGTTTGACAGGAACAAGTTGACTGAAATCAAAATCTTGAGGTGAGACCACTTGCTTCTTTCTTTGAGGTGCATTGGAAAGTAACCGTGGTGGCAAAGTTGAATCATCATCCTCACCTAGCACTACATCTTGACAAGGATTGATTGGATCTTGAACAATGGTAGTTACAATAGAAGATGTCATAGTGACAACATTGGTAGGATTTTCAAGGGATGATTCATTAGACCTAGGAGAAGTCTTAGTCATAAACTTGTCAAAATGATCTAACATGGTGACTGACACCTCAATAAATGTGCGAAAATCAGAGAAAACATTCTCAATGTTGTCATGGGGAGTATCTAGGGCAGATTCACTAGCACTAGTAGAAATACGTGAATAACATTGGTGGGAGAAATACAAGTGTCCATTGGAGGGTCTGACTCAAAAGTAGAAATAGGAACCTGCATTGTAGGTGATGAAAGGGATACCTGGGGTAATGACTTATCTGTTTGTGGTAGTCCTTCTTCATCAAATTTATCTTGTTCCTAATCACCTTCCTGGCCCTCTTCCAGCTAATCAACATCAGTTGGTTTCTGCATCAAGATTCTCACCTTCCAATTGTTCATCTGGTACCTAAGACTCTTATGTCTCATAAACATTAGAGGCAGATGGCTCTCCTTTAGCTTTCCCTTTCTTGGTTGCAACTATGTGTTGGAAAATGCACACTCCAATGAGAAATTGTAGGTGATTGAAGGTATTGTCATTTATGGCAAGCTTACAATCCTATGGCACCAACAGGCACTGGCATAGGCACCGACAGCGGGAGCGGCAAAGATGATTACCGACACCCCAGCGACAGGATTTTAGTTATTATATTTTATATTTTACTGTAATACCTTTTTGTAAGATGACAAGGTGAATTGTAATAGGACTCATATAAGTATGAGATCTTGTAGGATCATTTATGTATGGAATGTAATAGGCAGATGCAAACATGTGAATATTGAGGCAGATTTTGGAATAAGGTTTATGGAAGTTGTATGAGCTTAAACCAGTACTGAACCTGGCATAGCAGATGCTGAACCGAATTAGTACATAATAATGGATTTGCATAATCTATTTTGTAAGTCAATGAGACTTCTCTTTTTGTAATTAAGCAGTGATATTTAGGCAGTTGGCCTTCCTACATGTGCAGGCCACTATTGTAAGTAAAATTCATTTATTGGTCAGTGAGTGAATATTGTGGGTCATAGATCCCACCAAGGTTTTTCCCACACTAGGTTTCCTCATTAAAAATATTGTGTTATGGTGTGCTTTCTATGTTGTGGTTATTGATCTTATCTACTGCATTATTTCTGCTTTACCAGTACACTGTTTTGGAATGAAATTTCTTTAATAAGATTAGAAAATTTGTTAACTGGCAAGATACTAATTCACCCCCCCCCCTCTTAGTATCTTTAGGAATCCTAACAATTGGTATCAGAGATTGGTCCTCTATTTTCAAAAGTCTAATAGCTTGAGGAAGATTTTGACACTGGTACAGATGGAAAACCTGAGAAAGCAATTGGAAACAGCTCTTGCAGATTATGATGCAGAAAAGTTGAAAAATATGAAACTTGAAGATGATCTAAAGGCTGCATAGGAAATCATTTAAGGACTTCAAGAAAATATCACTATTTCTAGGAACAAAAGAAGAGAACTTCATGAGAAGATACAGAGTGATGATGATGAAAAATAAACTCTTAATGATCTTGTAAGCAAGAGGAAGCAAGAAAACATGACCTTGAGGAATGAGATGCAATATATGACTATGAGGTTTTGTAAAGACATTGAAGATCGAAAGAAGAATGAAGATGACTTGACTAGGAGAATCAATGATGTTGGAAATGAAAATCTAAGACTCAGTCATGAAAATGATATGTTGAAGATAGATATGATTCACTTGGAGCATGATAAAACTGAACTCGTGAGACAGAAAGATTTCTTAGAAAATGAGGTTGCTACTGCAAATCAACACAAGGAGAAATTCAAGAAAAGCTCAGAAGAACTTGATGACATGCTGAAAAATCAGAAACCTAATGGAGATACTAATGGTCTTGGCTTTGAAGTTGGTGAAAGCTTCGGTAGTGCAAACAATCATGATCACAATAAACCGGTAAGACAACCTAATGCCTACAAATTTAATGGGAAATGCTTTAACTATAATAAGTATGGTCATAGAGAAAATCAATGTAGATCTAGAAACTATCAGAACACTAATGCACCCACCGGCCAATGTTCTAAATGCAGCAAAATTGGTCATAATTTAGAAAACTGCAGAATGAATGTAAGATGTTATGTTTGTGGAAGATTTGGACACTTACCTAATCAATGTAGAACACATACCGGCATAGGATATGGAAAAGCTATTCAGAAAAATAATGTGACTTGTTATGCTTGTAACAAGATTGGACATATTGCAAAATTTTGTAGAAGGCATCACCGACAAATAACAAAGGACCCAGTTTGAAAGGTAAAGAGAAGGTTGAAGAAGTAAAGCAAGAATTTTCAAAACAATGGATTAGAAAGTCATATCAGAATGTCAATGAAGCTATTCCTTCACCAGTAGAATAGAGTATCACTCCACCGGCAAGAGATTCTTCATCTAACTGAAAAGAAATCCCTTGGGGGTATGGCAACAAATTGAAAAACATGCTAGTTTACCCTCGGTTGATGGTGAGAAGTTGAATTACTTCTTTACCGGCAGATGTGTTAAGTTTCACTTAACCGACAGGCATTTAATATGGTAGTTGAAGGAAATGACATTATAGCAAGTGTTTTTCACTCTTTTTCATTCACTAAGCATTCAAATTTCCTTAAAGTGCGAAAAACCTGAGTGAAGGCATCCACAGTGAGAAGTGAAGCAAATCATTCAAGCATTCAAACCTAAAGGCAGATTAAGGTATTTATACAATGGCTTCCTCCTCTGCACCTGAATTCATTGCAAACCCTACTGTAATTGAAGTGATAAATGCCCTAGGCCCATATTTAAAATCATTCCTGAAGTAGCGAAGAAGGATGATACCCTAGGAGAATTTTCTAAAATACCCAAAGGAGTTTCTTATGCTGAGGATCCTAGAATTTACATACATTGTCATATTGAAGAACTAGGTGTTGATGAGATTATGAACATGTATAGGATAGTAATATGTGATGAAAATGGTAATGTAAAACCGGAACACAAGATAATTGAAACCCTAGGTTTTGTGGAATACTTAGCATTCCTGATTTTCCCAAAGAGGTTATTGTTAGGATTCTCACAGATACTGAGAGGGGGGGGGTGAATCAGTATCTAACTAGTTAATTGAATTTCTTAACTTAAAACATGTAGAGCATATTAATATTGTGTACCAGTAAGCAGAAAGTAATGAAATAAACAGAGATAAAAATAACCACATGAAAAACACACCATAACACAAGGATTTAACGAGGAAACCCAATGTGGGAAAAACCTCGGTGGGATTTGTGACCCACAATATTCACTTATTGGCCAATAAGAGAATATTACTGCTACAAGAGGGGCCTGCACATGCAGGAAGGCCAACTGCCTAGAGCTCACTACTCAAATACAAAATAGGAAGTCTCACTAACTTACAAAAATGGATTATATAAATCCAGTGTCTTGTACTGCTTCAAGATAGCATCTATAATGCCAGATCCAGTACTGGTTTTTGCTCTGCTTCTTACATAAATCCTTAACCTATAATTCGCATAATAAGTCTACCTTATTTCACCTAAAAATATTCTTCTTACTTTCTTACAAATGTTCTACAATGATCTCTCTTATATAAGAGTCATTTTACAACTTACCAAGTCGGCTTACAAATATTTTACAATAATAAACAAAATATAATATAACAAAAAATCTTGCCGGCCTCTATGCCGATATGCTTTCTTTCACTTCTGGTATGCTTCCTTTCACTGCCGGTGTGATGTGAGTACCGATGTAGAGTCTGATCTTTCTAGTGCCGGTGGAATGACTTGTCGGTGTCATAGGATTGTAAGGTTTCCATCAATGACAAAACTTTCAATCACCTACAATGTCTCATTGGAGTGTGCATATGCCAACAATCTCCCCCTTTGGCATTGATGGCAACACTCATGAGAAAATTCCAAAACTTGTAATCCAAAAATTGTGTACCAAAATATTACCAAAAATATGTGAGCTCCCCCTGAGTAGATAAGTATTTTGCTGATTATTTTCTCATACTACTACTCCCCCTTTGGCATCAATGACAAAGGTTGTCAAGGTATCAATAGAGTTGTAGTCTTCTATCTCAACCTTGTAGCTGGGTGGTTACAATTTGAAAGAGATCTCCCAAAACCAAATTTATGCTTTCCATAAACTTCTTATTGTCTTTTATTGCTGCCTCCATTCTTTGAACTATACCGATGAGTTGTTGCATATGCTCTGCTGGTGTTTTATGTCCTTGTACTAGTGCCTCAGATATTTCCTTTCTCAAGGATGCTAGATAGTCTAGTCTTGGACTCAGTCTTAGTCTTAGATTCTTAGCCTTGTTTATTATCCTCTCCTTTTCTCTTTCTAGCTTCAGTAGTTCTACCTCAAAACTAGTTACCTTTTGCTCAAAAACTGATAATGTATCAAGTGAATTAACAAAATTGTCAGCAAGTTTATTTATTTCATCCTGTACTTTGCTTATCTTCTTATCTATGTCTACTGTCAAAAAGTTTATCTTGCAAGTATCTTTGTACAGAGTTTTAAATTCCTTCAATATGTTACATAGTTCCAGTAGAAGTGTGTCAAACTCCCTAGTACACTTCTTTATTTGATCTTCAAGGAATTTCTATTTTTCAATTTCCAACTTGTCTTTGAATGCCTGTTCCTTTATTTGTTCAATTGTCACTATGTTGTCAGTAATGTACTTTGACAAAGTGTTAAGTTGACTCAAATAATCCTTATTGTCTATGTTGCATTTTGGGGCTATCATCCTCAAAATTGGGATTGTGTCATCTATAGCTTTATAAGCTTGTGAACTGCAATTAGTTATTTTCTTCAAAGAATTTAAAAGAATTTCAGTTACATTGGTTGATTTGTAACCTATTGAGGAGGAACCAACATCCTGAATTCTATCGATGGAGGAAGTAACCATGCTTGTAGTGACCTTTGGTAGGTCATTATGTGTTTCCATTTCCTTAAGCAAGGGTTTATGTTTCTCTCCTGTTGCCGGTGGCACTGTTTCCACATGAACCTGTTTCTGTTTCGGAGCCTGTTGCTCTACTTGTCTCTCTGTTTGTGTCTCTATCTGTTTCCCTGTGCTATCATCTGCCCGTTTATCTTCAGTGTTAACAGTGTTGTCAGCTACCAGTGGCTCACTAGCCATGCCAGTTTTACCAGTTGAGTCTTTATCTATCACAATGTCGATCTTTTGAGTATCAACATTCACTATGTATAGTACCTCAAGATTAGGATTAGTATCCTTTTGTGATACATCCATACTGTCATCTGTCGGTTGGTCTTTTTTTGTTGTTACCGATGTAGTAATTAGAGGTGGTGGGGATAAGCTATCTTTTACTTGGATACTAGGAGGTCCACCAACCTTTCCTTTACCCTTATCTTTGTCCTTCTGATAGACTTTGATAGGCTTGGGGTTCCTGTACTCTTCCTGCTTTTCCTTCTCAACAAGGAATATGTCCCATGCATTTTATGTTTCTTTTGTTACCTCTTTTACTCTTCCAACCATTATGTCGGTGTGCAGTAGGGAATACTGACTGGTTGGCCTTTGCAATCAGATCATCTATCTCCTTAGGTGAGTTTACTAGGTAAATAGCAAGTAATTTTTCAATTTTGATTTTCTTATCAAGCTTTACAACAGCTTGTCTTCTTGCTTCCAGTCTTTTGAATAGTTCATCTGGTAGTTCATCTACAACTTCCATCAGAAATTTCTTATAGATATCCAGGTGTAAAATAACACTATTTTCAACTTGTTCTTTTTCATCTGCTGACAGTGTATCATAGATCTTTCCTATGTTCTTGAGTTTCCCTTCCTCTATGATTTCATTTAGCAATTTTTCAAGAGGGGCCATGTTTTGTTTAGTCTTCTTCTTCTTTGGTGCCAACTTTTTCTTTGGTGTTGTCTTTCTAACCAGAGACCTCACTGCCTGTTGTTTTTGTCTAGTCCTTCTAGGCAAGGGTGTGGATGTCGATGAAGGATCCCTTTTCCTTACAACTCTTTTGAAAGTTGTAGGCATGTCATTCTTCAAAGAAGTAGCTACCGGTGATAGGTGAGTCTCAGGTTGTAGAGTTCCTAACTCATCCTCAGTGATACTAGTTTGTTTCAGTACATCTTCTTTAATAGCCTTAGCCTATCTAGAACCTCTTCTCACAACTGCTTCAACCTTTTTCACTCTCTTCTTAGATTGAATTTGACTTTCTATGGTCTCAGCACTACCAAATACTTCTTCCTTTGGTTCCCTGGGTGCTTCCAGAAGTGCTTTAGCATAAGTTTCAATAATGTGGTCATCAGTCTCATAACCCATCTCTGTTACCCAAATTATTCTTGGGATGACTGCTTCCATCCAGATCTCATCCTTTTTTATTAAAAAACATATATCATCCTTGTATTTGTTGACAATTTCCTATGATAGTCTGATTCTTTTGTTCATTCTGACCTTTAGTGCTTGAAAATACTCATTGATATTATTTTCCTTGTTTTCACCCATGTTGTTGAATAGGTCTGTTAACTATTTTTCTACCAGTATGTCAAATCCAAGATTCTTGTTGCCTATACCGGGAACTTGTTTGGTTATGTGTAGCATCAAGCATACAAGTAAATTACCAAATCTGAAAGTTCCTTTATTATCCTTCTTGATTTTGCCTAAGTTATCAATCAACTCATCTTTTAACCATTCACATACATCAATTTTCACATTTTCTTTTACCATATCATGAGCACTCTTAATGCATAAACTGGAAACTGAGTTAAGTCTATTTGCATGAGTTGCTTTGTACCCTAAAATCATACTAACAAATCTAACATTTATATCGGTCACATCATTAACCCTTAAAGACCTTCAGTCTGATGTTGCACCAGGTAAGTTCATTACTAGGTCATTGGAGACCTTCTTAGTCTTGTCTGGTTTGTTACTGGTGGAAGGATTGTATTGAGCAGAGTTCATGGGGAGTTCTTTTGGCTAGATTCCATTCATAAGATAACAAAAGAAGCAGTTAGGGAAGTGATAGGCTTACCTTCCACTAGTAGTAGGCCTGACAAGACTAAAAAGGTTCCAAATGACGTTGTAATGACCCTAACTGCTGCAACCTATGACAAGAGATCCTTAAGATTCAATGATATAAAGGATATTAATGTAAGATTCATTAGCATGATTCTTAGATACAAAGCTACACATGCCAACAAATTAAACTTTGTTTCTAGTTTATGTATCAAGAGTGCTTATGACTTAGTAAATAGTAATGCAAAGATTGACATATGTGAATGGTTAAAAGATGAGCTAATAGACAATCTGAAGAAAATTAAGGGTGACAAGAAAGGTACATTCAGATTTGGTAACCTACTTGTATGTCTATTGTTGTATATCACCAAGGAAGCTCCTGGTATTGGTAGAAAGGATTTTGGATTGGACATACCAGTAGGAAAACAAATTTTGGATATTCTTAATAACATGGGAGATGACAGGGAGAAGAACATAATTGAACACTCTCAGGCACTGAAGGCTAGAATAAAAAATAGGGAAAGACTATCTCAATCCATAGTTGATACATATCAAAAAGAGATATGTTTTTTTATAAATAAGGATGAAATTTGGATGGAGGCAGTGGTTCCGAGGATAGTTTGGGTTACAGAGATGGGTTATGAGGCAAATGAAAACATAATAGAAACTTATGCAAAAGCCCTTCTAGAAGCCCCTAAAGAACCAATATAAGAAGTATTTGGAAATGCAGAAACCATTGAAAGAAAAGTTCAATCACAGAAACGAATAAAGAAAACAAAACAAACAATTAGAAAGACAACTAGACAGGCAAAAGAAATCAAGGAAGATATATTAAATAAAACTGGTATTAAGGAAAGTGAATTGGAAGGACTACAACCAGAAACACATCTTTCACCAGTTGGTACCTCCTCTGACAGCAAAATACCAGCTAAATTTAAAAGGGTAGAAAGGAAAATAAAACCCTCACCAGTACCCTCACCTGCTCCCAAGAGAACAAGACAGAAACAACAGGCAGTAAGGCCTCCATCAAGGAAAATGACCCCAAGAAAGAAAAAGGAAAAACAAGTTGTCCCTCCCTTAGACAACCTTTTGAATGAAATAATTGAAGATGGTAACTTGTCAAATGTTAGCAAGTTGTATAACACTTTCACTAATGAAGAAAAGGAAAGCATAGAAAATAGTGTTTTTGATTAAGGAAAATCAGGTTTTAAGGGACCCAAAACCCGCTTACATTACAAAAAGATAAGCATGAAAGAAATAAGAGAGAACAGAACAAAGACAGAAAAGCTGCAAAAGACCATCAAAAAAAACAACAACAAGGGAAAGGGACAACACAGAGCCAGCAAGAGACTGGCAAACAAAGACCAAAATTACATATCAGATAAAAACTTTTATAGAATCTTCCGCATCCTTCTCCAGCATCATTATAGCCTTAGCAACTTCTCTCGGGTCTTTGTTCTCCTGCTTCAAATGAATGTCTTTAGTCTTTATCTCCAAATCAAAGGTAGTCGACCTAGTTCTTTGTCTAGATGTTTGGGGAGCATAGCTAGAGGTCGGCATATCATCAATGATCACCATTTCTTTGTTCTATTGGTTCCTCTCTAGACAATCCACCAGGGTGTTCATATTATGATACAAAACCCTCAAGACCTCAAGACTATGATTCATAAAATTCTTCAATGCCTTCTTATTTTTTGCAGTCTGATTGATGATGATTTCATTTTCAACCTCGGCCTTATCTTTGACAATTCTGATCACATCTTCCAGACGCTTCAAGTCTCTCTTAATTATATATTTTTCTGACCAATCCTGCATTTCAATTTCATCCTCTACATCACTGGTTTCCACCTCCACATCCTTTTTCCCAATATTGGTATCTGTAACTAGGAAAATGGAATGCATCAAAGCAATAAATATTAGCTAACCACAAAGCTAAATTGTAATGAAATAAAATCCTATTACAATCAATAGAAGAATTAAAAATAAGACATTCAAAATAAATGAAAAATCATCACCAATGTCTCTTTCAATTGACCTCCATTGTCCTTCTTTCTCCTTCAAATTATCTTGTTTGTGGATCTCACCTACAAGTGCAAGAGAAAAGTATAAAAGCAATCAAGATGACAAGATGAAAATTGCAGCATAAGAATACTAGAAGTGTGGTTGATTCGACCCGGGATCGATTCAAAAAAGTGATCCCTTGGGATCTTTGATTGAAGAAATTCATCCAATTTATAGACAAATTGGAGAGATGACAAGATTAGCATGAAGAGATTTGAAAGGAAATTTCAAATCAAGAATGACAAATATGACAAATTATGACAAATTGCTATGTCAAAATTGATTGATTGACAAATTATAACAAATTTGCTATGTCATTCCCATGAAATTAGGAGAAATAGGAGAAATTAGAAAATTAAATGAATTAGGAGAAATTAGGTAAATTAATTAATAATTTTTCATTCATTAATTAATTCACAAAAAGAGGAAAGAATTAATTACCCAATTAAATAAACATTTAATTGTGACAAGAAGACTTAGGATAAATAAATAAATTATTTAACCTAGAGGGAGAATTCGAAATGCAAGGACGACAATTAGGTCTTGACAAAAGATAATTGATGTCGATTCGATTTGATCATGATTCTGACTGACAAAGGACCAATGCTGATAAGTGATTTGATTGATAAATGTGCCAATTGACGAGGAACAATGACTAATTGATCCAAATTGACATGATTGAGAAGGATGACAATCGATGTCAAATCGATCGCAAAATGACAAGATTGAAAATGACAATGATCGATGACAAATCGATCGCAAGATGACAAGATTGAAAATGACAATGATCGATGACAAATTGATCGCAAAACGACAAGATTGAAAATGACAACTATCGATGACAAATCGATCACAAAATGACAAGATTGAAAATGACAATGATCGATGACAAATCAATCGCAAAATGACAAGATTGATAAGAGGACAAACCCCTAACTCCATCATCGATTAGGATTGACGATGTCCAAAATGAAATTGAATTGACGATGTCAAAATATGCCAAATGAGCATGCACATTGATGTGACAGGATAAAATCGACCAAAATCATGACTGAAGATTATTATCAACAAGACCAAATTCGAAAGTGAGATAAATGAAGAATGTAGAAGAAAGACTCGATTCTTGCAAATGATAAAGACCAAGTGCGCGACATAGAAGAAATGTTAATGCGACGCAAAAACCCTAAAATAAGGCAATTCGCTAATGTTAAAGTATGACTCCGCAAGCGTTGACCATTTTTAGATGTCTACATTTTGCCCCTCTTTGAGATAATGCGATTTCAAGCGTTGTTTCAAAGAACAATAATAAAAATTCCCTAGGCAATGACAATGACATATGCATGCCCCCTCGAGGAATTGGTCGGAAACATCCAGAAAAGAGGCCAATTGATCGATAAGAATGATAGAAATTGATAGGAGCAAACAGACTGAAAATTGGAGATCAGATACACAAAGGACAAGCAATTGAAGGTGCAAAAGACCGCGACCAGCATAAGATGGAGAGAGTGCACATCCATCTATGCATTGACAAAGATCTATAAATGAGACAAGGAGAAGGAAAATTTCTCATTTGCACTAGCCAAAGTGGAGGATTTGTTGCTTTGGAAAAGGATGCTTGCAGAGAGATGGCAAACATTCCAATGGTAGATCACCTAGGGGAACGTGTATGCACCTACAAACGACTGGACAATGTGGGAGCAACGGTATGTAAATCAAAAACCCATATTGTCAATTGCATGAATTTGACTTGCTTGCAGGACATTGCGGGGCCCATAGAGAATGCAGAAAGTGACTTCTGCGCCCGTGTGAGTGCATCCTGTGATTGTGTAGGGTACATAGGCGCAAGTTGATGCAACACAGGCGCAGGTCATAGCACACAGGTGCAATTGTGCACTGGAAACCCAAATTTGATCAAAAACAGCATGCGAATGATCAAAAAAAGGGGAGAAGGGTAGGATATGTCAAAATAGATTAGAAACACCCTGATTTGGACGTGAAACGAGGAAATGTAGCCCATAGGAGCAAACCCTAAACCTGACAAAATATGCCCCAATTGTGATGCAGAGTCGATAGTATCCACTGATTATGCGGGAGAACTGACCTGACTGCTTCATGTTACGACATAGACTCAGAAGCACGGACAGAGATACATTAGCAGGACTTGGAATATACTATATCACATTCATGCCTGAGATTAGGGAAAACACAGGACTACTCACCACATTGGCAAAGCGATGGCATTCAGAGACCTCCTCATTCCATCTAGCGACTGGAGAGGCGACTGTGACACTAGAGGATGTATGGCGTATCCTCCGCATTTCGATTCATGGAGAGATGATAGAGTATGACCCAGTGTCAGGGAGAGACGCTTTGTGTAGATTATTTGAGTGCGACGTAGATGATCTAGATATCATAGAGAGGGAGATTGGCTGGGAGACCATGGCATCAAAGTATGATCGACGATATGTGGTGATAGCCGTGGTTATAGCATGCCTATTAGCAGGGGACAGACAACGACATGGATTCCCTATTGGATGGGGAAGAGTGCTAGAGTGGATGGTGAAAGAGGGGATCGTATATGCATGGGGACCATGTGTGCTGGACATGCTATATTTTCAGTTGCATCAGATAGCATATCAGGGGGTTCAGACTTTGAGCTGTGGGGTCACACTGTTATAGGTATGGGCATTTGAGCACATAGCCATATGTTGATCGATTGCAAAGAGACGGGTAGTACCACATCGACCATATGTGTACTGCTATGGGGGAGCACTGAGACAGGGTCCTTTCGGATACATATTGTATTGGTGACATGAGCTAGACAGATTGAGAGAGTTTACATGGAGGCCATATCTTGATTGCCCTAGATGGCCAGATGATAGTGATGAGCTATTGTATTGCAGACAGGAGAGGTACTTGATTGGGCGACCAGTGAATCACTAGAGGGTGATTAAGATGTACCTACCAGAGAGAGTCAGACGACAGTTTGGAGAGAGACAAGATGTACCGAGAGGGACTGCACACTTTGCCCAATCTCACAGAGAGACGAGTCAGTGGGGGAGAATGATTCAGCCACACATAGCATATGCTGACTTCACACAGCTACAGCATAGATAGTGGGATTGGAGATCAGATGTGGTGGATTCCAGGATGACAGAGGAGTATGAGTGATGGTTTGCATGATGATGGCCAATGCCATTGACAGATCCTGATATTCCAGTACCGAGGAGACAAGAGGACTTCCCACTCGCTGGAGAGGAGGAGGGAGATGATGAGGATGAGGAGGATGAGGGCAATGATGAGGATGAGGGGGATGACAAGGATGGAGATGATGAGCATGAAGATTATGAGCCAAATTCAGGTGATCAGGAGTCATTGGAGGATATACCCATAGAGCCGAAGACAGCTAGGATAGAGGAGATGGAGATGTGCAGGGCTACCATAGTGAGTCAGCATGATCACATTGCAACATTAGAGAGACAGAATGCCATCTTGAGGATAGAGCATGATTAGTTCAAAGCAGAGATAGCCAGATTGACAGCAGCTCAAGACACTGCGATAGCCCAAGCATAGCAAGAAGGGTAGAGAGTCACTGAGTATATTGGGTCGATTAGGGATGCCAGTGCACGTGAGATGGTACAGATGTTGGTAGAGACCGGAGAGGAGATACGCCATTGGAGGACACTATATGAGAGTGAAGTTCCACTAGAGCAGAGAGCAGCATCATATCAGGCACGATCGAGGATAGAGAGCAGACCACATTCTCGGAGATTAGTGAGCAGCATGGGGGTGAGTGGACCTATGAGACCACCACAGCCAGGACCAGGGACAGGAGGGACATCATCCTTGAGATAAGGTAGGGTTGAGGAGGACAAAGGGAGCACCCAGTGACAGAGGCACGTGCTTCTTATGATAGATAGTTGACATTATGTAGTGTGACATTATGTAGTCAGCCTGCGGGCCATACTTAGGACAGACAGTCCAATTTTGTACTCCGATATTATTTTGATATATGATATGATATGCATCGATATGATGGGATGCAATGTGTTATGACTTATGTTTATTTTCCATGTATGGATATATTTTTATGTGTTTTTGATGCATTTATGAAATGAAATGGATAAAATGCTTGATGTGATGCTTGATATAATGCAAATGTACTAATCAATGAATGTAGGATGCAGCTTATGTTTTTGGAGATCGGAGCACTAGACCAAATTGACTACCCAAACTAACGGAAGAAATGTTAGTAAGAAGAAATGAGACAGAGGACAGTTAGAGATGAAGAAAAACTTGCTTTCACTAATACTTTGTAGGTGAGAACCTTTATTTAATGTAGCAAAGCGGATGCAGAGCATCATGGCATTGAAGGCCAAAGCTGAAACGCAACCCTTTTTGCAAAATATAGACACATCGCACACAAGGAATGAGTGAGGTATCCTAGGGTGCATACATCAAGGATTGAGGTATGTGCGGCGTTCACAAAGCGAACGTACTTATCACAGACACCCAATGATATAGTTGCCCCAGTTTGTGACAAACATTCCACAAACAACAATCACAACAAAAAAAAGAAAGGGACCATGAACCATCCCGGTCACTCTAAATCACTCAGTGACATCATCAAGAAACATAGGAACATGATCAAAGATAAATCAATAAATGATAAGACTCGCTAATTCAAACAAGTCAAACAAACATCTTGATCTTCATTGTCAAAAGTTGAAAGTGTTGATAGGACGGTCATGTTGTCTAGTTTCAGGACATGTTGTACCCCATCTAAGACAGGACACAGTCTGGTTTTGAGTATACCACACCCTGTATAAGACCCATGATAGTGTGCCAAGGATGAATGATATTGATGTTGATTAATAAGACAGTGTTGATCAGTTTGAATGCTTGGTTTGATTGAAAAAGTTCATTTGTGAATACGTGATTTCATTAAAGCACAATGTGTGATTGCGTGTCATTGGAGGGATGCTCAATGATCTATCTTATGCACAAAGGGGATATTTTATTTTATTTTTGCTTTTTCGAGTTTTTACAATTTTTTGTGTTCATTTTTTCAAGACTTTATTTGATGTTTAGGGATTTTTTCAAGACATTTTTTTGATTTTTTTTTTGGATTATTTCAGGACATTTTTTTATTTTTTTGGATTATTTCAGGACATTTTTCAATTTTTTTTGGATTATTTCAGGACATTTTTCAATTCGAAAGTTCAAGTGATTGATCATGACAAGGGGAACACACCCAATGCACATTTGAAAGACATATATAGAGACCAGGACTGAAACATATGCACAAGAAACCAGAGTATGCAAGACAATGATGTTGACCACTAACAGGCCTGAAACAGAACATTGGGTCAGGACAAGGATAGGCATGATAAACCTGTAGAGAGAAAGCATAGCTAGAGGTCATGATAGATGATAGAGCAATGATTGTTTTACACATGGCACCTGTTTGCCAGGTTTTCACCATGGTACTTGCCCAAAGTGCCTGTTTGCCAGGTTTTCACTAGAGGGTGAATCATTTTTCTTTACTTTTTTGTTCTTTTTCCTTGTTTTTCACTTTTTTCACTTTTTTTGTATTTTTTTGAGCCTTTTGATTTTTTTTGTATTTTTTCAGGATCATACTTGAAGAAGTGTTGATAGAAAATTGTGCCCAGTACTTGTGAAGGTGCATGCTATTTACAGGATCGGACAAAGGCTCACCTTCTAGGGTGGCAAGCTGATATGCCCCCGAGCCATAGGCTGCAATCACTATGAAAGGCCCAACCCAATTAGGTTCAAACTTGCCTTTGATGATGTCAGTAGATTGTGCATTCTTGGGGTTTGCCTTTAAAACCAGATCTCCCACTTTGAAGTGTCGCCCTTTGACCTTCTTATTATAAGAGCGACAGAGACAGTTTTGATATGCTTGCAAATGTGTCAGGGTTGTCTGACGTTTCTCATCTAACATCTCAAGCTGATGCAACCGAGAGACTTTGTACGTCTCATCATCAATCAAATGTTGCAAGGAAACACGCAAAGAAGGAATCTCCACTTCCAAGGGTAAAATGTCTTCTGCACCATACACCAAGGAATAAGCTATTGCGCTAGTAGGTGTGCGGATAGAAGTGTGATAAGCCCATAGTGTTGGATTCAGCTGTACATGCCAATCTCGACCAGTGTCATTTACAACCTTTTTTAGGATCTTGATAATGGTTTTATTTGATGCTTTGGCTTGACCATTACCCTATGGATAGTATGGACTGGAGAAACGGTGTTGGATATGAAACTTTTCATAGAGTTCCTTGACATCTTTATTCTTGAAGGGATGGCCATTATATGTGACTATGGCAAGGGGAACCCCATATCGGCATATGATATAATTCAGTAGGAATTTTGAAATTTGCACACCAGTGATATAGGTCATGGGGATAGCCTTGATCCATTTTGTAAAATACTCTGTGGCTATAATGATGAACTTGTGTCCATTTGCAGATGTCAGGTGAATCTTGCCAATAAGATCCAATCCCCATTGAGAAAAGGGCCACGGAGATATGATAGAATGAAGCTCTTGGGCTGGTGCATGAATGTAATTTCCATGGATCTGGCATTTGTAGAACTTCTTAACAAAATCATGAACATCCTTTTCCAGAGTGGGCCAATAATACCCAGCACGAGTCAACTTTTTGGCTAAGCTCAAACCATTGAAATGGCCCCCACATATACCATTGTGAATCTCATGTAAAGCCATTTGTGCTTCGTCAGAATCCAAACACCTGAGGAGGGTATGGTCAAAGGAATGATGGTAAAGGGTGTCGATAATTATGACATATTTGGCTGTCTGTCGGATGAAGGCTTGGCATTGGTTAGCGAAAAGATTAGGTGGTAAAGTTTGGGATTTCAAATATTGATACACATCATTGTACCGACCAACAAGAACACACATCACATCTGCTGTCAGAATTTCAAAAGAAGGGACAAGCAACTATTCGACCAAAAATTCACATTTGTCCATATTGTGGGGCATATTTAACATGGAAGCAATCGTAGCCATCGCATCTGCCAACTTGTTTTGAATTCTTGGAACTTGACTAAAATGGATAGCCATGAATTTTGTCTTGAAGAAATCTACCATATGCTTGTAGGGAATAAGCTTTTCATCTTTTGTTTTGTAGTCATCATTCACTTGACTGATGACTAACTGAGAATCTCCATAGATTTGTAAGTGTGTGATGTTCCAGTGGACTGCTACTTGGAGTCCTGTGACTAGAGCTTCATATTCTGCAATGTTATTGGTACAATAGAAAGTTATTCTGTAGGATTTGGGAATAGCATCACCTTGAGGGGTGACAAACAATATACCTGCTCCGGACCTGAACTTGGTATGGGATCCATCAAAGTATAACTTCCATTCATTAGAAGATGTGAGAGCAAAGACTAACTCATCCAGAAAATCGGTCAACATGGGATGATCATCATAAATAGGAGCCTCTGCAAGTTGATCCGCTATGACTTGTCCTTTTATTGCCTTTCTCTCCATGTACTCAATATCAAACTCACTGAGGATCATAACCCACTTTGTTAGGTGACCTGTCAAAGCTGCCCTACTAAGCAAGTATTTCAAGGGATCAATTTTTGCAACTAACAATGTCTGATGACTTAACATATAGTGTCGAAGCTTTTGTGTTGCAAAGACCACTGCTAAACATGCCCGTTCAATAGCTGAATAATTCAGCTCATAGCCCACTAGTGTCCAGCTGATATAATAAATAGCTCGATCTTTGCTGTTCTCATCCTGTTGGGCCAAGAGAACTCCTAGTGTCATTTCAGTTGCAGAAATATACAATATAAATGGCTTCCCTTCTATTTGAGGCATTAGAATAGGTGGCGACAATAGATAATCCTTGAGAGCTTGAAATGCTGATTGACATTGCTCAGTCCATTTAAAAGTGACTCCTTTATGCAATAAATACTAGAATGGATGACATTTGTCTACCAATTGACCTATAAATCAGCGTATTGACTGTAGCTTTCCTTGCAGACTTCTTAGTTGATGGAGATTGGAAGGAGGCATATCCATTATTGCTTTAACCTTGGCAGGGTCGACTTTGATGCCTTGGTGAGAAACAATTTACCCTAGTAATTTGCCAGCTATGACACCAAAGACACACTTCTTTGGATTGAGTCTGAGCTTGTAGGTCTCCATTCGGTCAAAGATTGGGCCTAGGATGGCTAGATGACTATCTCTTGTGACAGATTTGCATAATAAGTCATCAACATAGTCCTCCATCAAAGTATGCATGAAATCATGGAAAATTGTCGTCATCGCTCTTTGATATGTTGCTCCAGCATTTTTAAGACCAAAGGGCATCACATTCCAACAGTAGGTACCCCAAGCACAGGTGAAGGTAGTCTTATGTTGATCTTTAGGAGCAATGCGAATTTGGTTATAGCTAGAGAAACCATCCATCAATGAGAGCATCTCATATCCATCAATCATGTCAACTATGATGTCTATATTTGGCAGTGGAAAATCATCTTTAGGGCATGCTTTATTGAGATCCTTAAAATCCGTATAGATTCTGATGCCCCCAGTTACCTTGCTAATTGGTACCAAATTGAAAATCCAGTCTGCATAATCAATGGGTCTGATAAAGCCCATGTCTAGTAATTTTTTTACTTCTACCTTGACCAAGAGAGCCACTTGGGGATGCATCTTTCTGAGTTTCTATTTGACAGGCTTGGCATCTACTTTTAATGGCAAGTGATGAAGGACTAATGTTGGATCAAGGCCAAGCATATCTGCATAGGACCATGCAAAGCTGATCTTCTTCTCAAGAAAGAAATTGACAAAATCTATCTTTTCTTGTTTTGATAAAGAAGCAGCGAAATGAATAACCTTAGGGTTGTCAGGTGTACCCAAATTTATCTCTTCGGTCATTTCCACAAGCAATGCTGATTTATCCTGACTTGATAGGGGTATGTCCAATCTTCCACCTTTGGGCGCCTTAGAGAGGTTTTCACCTGCAGGTACGTCTTTTATTTTTACTTTTTCATGATTAGAGAGTGCCTTACAGTTTTCACTCAAAGACCTATTCTTTTGATTTTTTACTTTTTCTTTTTCATTTTTATGACTAGAAGATGGAGTTGACTCCACAAAATATGTTGTGGAATCTAGATCAATAGCAAATCCTTCCTTATGATCTCCTTGTGGTATGCCTTCCCGTAGTCCCAGAAATTCTGCAATTGCTTCGTCATTTTGAAAACAGTCCAATGTGAGTGGTTCTTGTTGGTCATGTTGGATAAGCTGGGGATAAATGAGGGGCATGCCATCATCGATTTTAAGGAGAGAGAGGGCTGAAATGGTAAAGATGTAAACGTCCGTGGTATCACTGTCTGAACTACTTGTATCTGATTCGAAGCTTGGGTCCTAGAATGACTCTATCCAAGCATTAGGATATGTTTTGGGAGGGGGCGTTATTTCATGTTTGTCTTCCATGGGCAAATCATCAGGGTCAAGGAAAACATTGTCAAGGGCATAGGAGCTAGAAGAAAAAGAACTCCACTCCCATTCATTGGAATCAGTTTTGGGTCGGGTATCCTCAGGTGTTGTTTCATCATCAGAGTCACGCCCCTTTCCACATGTGGTCACTTTGGTAGATGAGGGTCCAATTCTCAATGGTACAAAACCTAACCCTAAAGTTGGAGGTCGCATCTTGGGTATAATAGGTTCTAGCCTTCCTTTCTTGTCAGGGCCTAAGCCACTACAACCATCATATCCTTTCTTCTACAGCATAGTGAATCCTTTGCCGTATCATTCCACCGGCAACTTGATAGGTGGGGTCTCAGTTGGATCCTTATAAAGCCAATTTATGACATCATCATCCAAATTTTCTTTGTCAAGTTCACCCCATCTTGTAAATGTAGTGGGGGGCTGATATTGAATAACTACCTTAGGTTCCTTTTGCAACAAATGTGGTTTGCCATATGATTTTGGAGATATTGGTAAATTCCCGATGAGGAATGTCTGAGCCATTGAATACTCTCTGCATCCTTGGTCCTGTATCTTCAATTTTCCTTTGACAGCATCTAACAATTCATTAGTTACCACATAACTATGTGAGTGGGCCTCTCTATTAACTAGGACTTGCTGTTGCGAGGAATCCTTTAGAGTAGCACAAAATTGAAATGGATTAGGATCTCTTGGAATTGTTATCTTAGTTCCATTGTAAGGATATTTTAAACATTTATGATAAGTGGATGGAACTTCTTTCATTGCGTGGATCCACGAACATCCAAGAATCATATTGTAAGGGAGATCGAGGTCTAGGACCTACAGGAAAGTGTTTTCTGTCACTGGACTGAATCTGATAGGCAATGTAATTATCCTTTTAGATGGGCACTCAGCATCATCATATGCTTTGATTGTTATTCTCCTGGAAAAATCAATATCATTTTCTGTATAACCAAGACCAATGACCACTCTCAAGGTACAGATGTTAAGACCCACTCCGCCATCTATCAAGACTTGTCGGATTTTGCAATTATGGACAAAGACTTTAAGATGTAATGGATCATTATGAGGGAGCTTATCAGGTGAAATATCATTATCAAAAAATGCAACGTATTGGGAAATAGCTAGATGTCCTATTCCGGCTTGAAACTGGTCAACATCAATGTCTGTCAGGACAGTGGACTCAATTAAAGCTTTATCTAGGACTGCGTGATGCATAGGGGACATTTTCAACAACTCAAGGATCGATATTGGTGCAGGTGTCTTTCCCAGATGATCTAGGAGATTATATTGACTTGGGAGGAGTTGCAAGAGCTCCTTTCAGGACTATTTTGGATCGACGAGTGGTGACTGCGCAAGAAGGATCTTGTCCCTTTATTCTTAGGGTGGAAACATACTCATTTGATGCTCGAAAACAATTGATGACATTGTTATAACCAGTATTCACATAATTTTCTATTTGGGTAGAGTTTGAAGAAGATGCTTTACCCTTGTCATGATCAAGCAAAGGAGTTTTGAAAATTGTATGATCAGTGTTAGAGGTCGCGTTGGGTGGATCTACCTCAATTACTCCTTGCTCTAACAAGTCTTGAATCATATGTTTCAATTGAAAACATGATGCAGTTTTATGTCCTTTTGACCGATGGTATTCACAATAGGCATTATCATTCCACCAATGCAGCTTTACCAATGGTTTTGCCTTGATATCTGGTAACTTGATAAATTTTGCTTGTATTAATTGTTTCATTACTAACTCAATAGGCTCTCCCAATGGCGTAAATTGTTGAGGAGGCCCATCCCTTGATCGAAAAGGTTTTCGTTGCTGGTTTTGTTGCTGACCTTGTTGTTGATTATATTGTTGAGTATGTTGTTGGTATTGCGGTTGTTGAGTAACATTGCTCGCTGGTGTTTGATTTTGTTCCATAGTTGACATATTAGGAGCACTCAATTTCTTGATTGTGAATGGGGGTTGATTTGCATTTACCGCTCTTGCGTCAACAACTCCATCATTAGTGACATTCTTGTTTTTGTACCAAAATCTATTTTTGTCCCCTGAATTGTTTGTGTTGTCACTGTCTTTGTTGAGCTTAATCATTCACTTGGCTACAAGAGCAGTTTCAATGTTCATCCCTTTCTTAATGAGTTTCTCAATAGTACTAGGACTTTTCAATTTGAGTTCATACATCATTTTGGGACCAAATTTTGGATAAATAAGTTCACTTGTTGTTCTTCAGGTATATCTAGGGAAGAACGACTATACAAGCTTCACCATCGTTGCAAGAAAGTCACTAATGGTTCACCTTGCTTTTTCTTGGTGTTGCATAAATCTGACATGGTCACGTCACTATCAATGTTGAATGCAAAGTGAGATATAAACTTTTGAGCCAATTCCAACCAAGTCTTTATATTTCCTAGCAGATGAGAATACCAATCCATGGCTTGTCCTGTGAGACTTCGTGCAAATAAGTGCATTAAATATGTTTCCTCATAACTCACTTCAGTACACGCCATGAAAAATGCTTGAATGTGATCTTTTGGATTGCCATTCCCTTTATATTTCTCAAAATTAGGTGCCTCAAAATGCTTAGGGAAGGGAGGCATGTATAAGCTCTTGTCAAATGGATTGGGACATAAATCTTGATCTGTGTACAACTTCTTTGTTCCTTTGGTTTCCAATGCGTCGACTTGTCGTTGCAACTTCTCAAGTTGTTGCGTAATTGTGTCAGATTTTGGAGGTCCATCATTAATCCTGGTGGGTACTCTTTGTCGATACATCATGTTTCTGATCGGTTGTTGATGCTCTGAAATTGTCGTCTTTGGTGTCTCCGGCATATAATGTTCTTGGTACACCTCTTGTTGTTGTGGTTGTGCCATGCCTTGATATTGACCTTGTTGTTGTGCTTCTTGTGGTGGAATCATCATTTGTATCCTAGGTTGATATTGCAATTGAGGGTGTTGTTGATATTGCACAGGCATCAATTGCGGTTGTGAAGTATGATAGCTTGTTTGTCTTGGCACATATTGAGGCACATGTTGTTGTTGATGCTGACGAATCGGAATTTGCTGACTTTGTGCCAATTGTTGTTGTCGCGGTGTAAATCCCATCAGTTGCAAAAAACTTTGTTTGGGAGGTTTTTGTTGTTTCTCCTTAAGATGGGGTATGGCACTTGCATTGACTTGCTGTGTTGTTTGTCCAATCCATTGTGGTGGTTGCAAGTTTGCATTAACTTGTAATGGGGCAGAAGGCGCTGCAACTTGTTGTCGAATGTGATATTGTTGTTGTTGTGCATTGTTTGTTTGCACATTCGATTGTACCTTCTGTGTATTACTCAATTGTTGCAACATTTGCTGTTGGTGCAAACCACTATCTATAGCTCTTTGTGTCGCCATTATCGAAGGATCTGTCACAATAGTTTGCATAACAGGTACTTGAGTATTTGGCAAATATATTGAACTTAATGGGACATAGGAACTTTGTTGTATTGTGGAATTGTTTTGGACATTGGTAAGATCAGGCATTCCAGTCGTAAAGCTTTCTTGCATCTTAGATTTTGATTCACTTTTATGCATGCATGGAACCACTTCTTGTTGAGGGGCAGCTGTCAATATTTGTGTGGTCCTCATTTGATCTTGTGTTATAGGTGTTGTGTTAAATAATGGATTATTTATTGTCTCAAATGGTGACTTTTGAGGAATAGTCATTGTCAATGCCTTTGAAGCACGTTTACTCATCAAGGTAGGTTGAGTTTCTTGTTGCACATTTTCTTCATTTGGATGCAGAGAAAAACTTAACAGCTCACTGCCTTGTTGTTTTTGCACATTGATTTGCTCACTTGAGGAGGTCACATTACTCATCATATCAAGATATTTTTGTGGGAACATCTTAAAGACCTTGTTCAAGAATTTATCCATCTTTTTGTCAACTTTGGATCTTGAAGGAACATATCAACATCATCAGAGGCATCAGAATCTGATAAAGAATCTAGTAAAATATTTGGATTTAATGCCTTGATCTGAACCAAATCCTTGTGAAAGAGTTTGTTCCTCATATAATGTTTGAGTTTGAATGTCATGTTGCAGGTTCAGTTGATTCCAATCAAAAGGTGCATTTCCCCTTGGTGTTGGTGGAACACTCCCATGTCCTGGTTTCATGGGTACAAACACTGGTTCATATAATGGAGGTGGTCCAAATTGAACCATTCCATATGGTGGTAATGATGTGCTTGATGAACCTTCAATTTGTACTATTTGACTAGTTTGAAACTGTGAGTTTGATATGTTGTCAATGAGTTGATATGTTGGTTCGCCCATCTTCTTAGATTTTGACCTTGTCTCAATAGGCATGTCACTATGCGAATGCAATATTTTTGGAATTTTTCAAGGATAATATATGATATGCAACTAAATGCAAACTAAATAGATGAGAATGCAATCTATGGCAAGAATGCAACCTATGTTTTTGTTGTTTTTTGAGATTTTGACAAACCTTTTGGAATGCAAATCTAAAAAGAGACCCTTAGGAAATTGAAATGATGTCTAGACCTCAAAGGAAAAAAGGACCAAGTGAAAAAAGGACAAAATGACAATGTCTCCCCTATATGCTTGGATACTAATCTAGGTTTGACCAAATGACATGGATGACAAAAGTTTGATAAGGTCTAGACTTCCTAACAATGACTTAGGGTTTATCAAAGATTTGGATTACTCAAGTATGACAAAACCTAGTTTTGACACTATATGCAAAGGGACAATTACTATGCAAATGACCCTAATATGATATGATAATGACCTAAACTTAATGAAGAGACCTAGAGTATGCAAATGTGACCTAATTCTATGAGGACAAAGATGCAAATGCCAATGTATGACAATCTCAAGCTAAGGCAAAACCTAAGGTTGAATTATGAAATGGTGTTACTCTAATGCAAGAGGACACATGCAAATGGATGACCCTTATTGATATGCAAAGGAGTATTACCTAGGTGAAACCTAACCTTAGTACTTGACAATGAATTTATAAAATGCAAACCTAGGATGAACCTAAATCTAAGTGACATGAATGTTGAGACAAGATTTTGAAAAATGTTTGACAACCATGTTTGAAGGTGTTTTGAACTTTGTTGAATGAAATACTCTTGTGTTTAACCTTGTTTTGAATCAATTTGTCTTGTTTTTGAAATGAGACACAACTCAACTTTTGACAAGCAAAGAAGACAAGATATTTCAACTTAGACTCAAAACAATCATGCTCATTCACACATTTCTTATGGTAGGTAAGGACAGTAGGTACTTGAGAGGTAGACTCGTTATGAGATTCAAGGAGAATACATAGATGCTTGACCCCACGAGCTCTCCTCCATGGCACTCACTTCTCAGAATAGCCAAGCATCAGTCCCCATGGAAATCTCCCTATGGCGAACTTAGTATCTCTTCCAAGTATCCAAACTTGTCCTTCTCAAGCAACTAGAAGGATTTTTGGCCTCTAAATACAAGGTGTTTAGTAAGGATTTTTGTTAAGCGTTACTCCTTGGTGTCACGCAAGCATGATTGAGACATTAAGCCCACCAAGATACCAAACAAATGTAGTCACGCAAGCACAATTTAGACTGTGAGGCCCTACTTAGATGCTGATATGAGAAAGAGTCCAAGGGTCATCACTTCCCATGTAACCTTTCCTTCAAAGCTTTTGCCCATCAGGTATTTATTTATAGTGACTTAGAATGCCAAGGTACTCTGGCTATGCTCACTTTGGGTCATTCCCTTCTCACGATTGTCACTTTCTTGCAAAAGAAAACAAATGGTCGAGAAGGCAGGCCCTCTAAAGGCAACAAACAATCTGAGCCATGAGAATGGTATCGAAGATCTGGATTTCTGATCACCCTAAAAAGGATGAGAGCATACTCTCCTACTCCAATGTCAAACTCAACAATCAAAGCAAACACATGTTCATTCCATCCTACTTAGCAATCATACTAGGTGCCTAATTATGAATCGCAAACACAAAAGTTCGGTTGGAATATAAGGCAACCTGCAAAATCACTAAGTTAGAAGTTTGATTTGTTTGGTCTTTGAGTAGTGAACCTACATAAGATTTGTTAGTAGTTTTGTTCTTAGTCTTCGTCACACATAATGCCAAGGTGTTGTACAGAGAATCAATACCAAAGAAAAACCAAAATGCAGAAACAGAATGCAAAACGAAGTAATTTGCAAGTGAAAACATTGATTTTTACCTCTGTTTCTGGCCTTACACAAGCATAGAATGTAGTAACATAGGCGCAAATCCCTTTGACACAGGTGCAGAATGTAGTAACATAGGTATAGATCCCTTGACACAGGCACAGAATGCAGTGACACAGGCGCAGAAGTGCCCAGAAAGCCCTGAATTACCTTGTTTCTTGGGTTTTTCACCTACAAAACAACTCAAAAGCACTCAAAAGCATGGTTAGGGGGTTAGTTCACATCGGGTTCACCAAAAAATGTAACTAGGAAAATGGAATGCATCAAAGCAATAAATATTAGCTAACCACAAAGCTAAATTGCAATGAAATAAAATCCTATTACAATCAATAGAAGAATTATAAATAAGACATTCAAAATAAATGAAAAATCATCACCAATGTCTCTTTCAATTGACCTCCATTGTCCTTCTTTCTCCTTCAAATTATCTTGTTTGTGGATCTCACCTACAAGTGCAAGAGCAAAGTATGAAAGCAAGCAAGATGACAAGATGAAAATTGCAGCATAAGGATACTAGAAGCGTGGTTGATTCGACCCAAGATCGATTAAAAAAAGTGATCCCTTGGGATCTTTGATTGAAGAAATTCATCCAATTTATAGACAAATTGGAGAGATGACAAGATTAGCATGAAGAGATTTGAAAGGAAATTTCAAATCAAGAATGACAAATATGACAAATTATGACAAATTGACACTTTCTATGCGAAATTGATTATTGATAATTATGAAAAATTATGACAAATTGCTATGTCAAAATTGATTGATTGACGAATTATGACAAATTTGCTATGTCATTCCCATGAAATTAGGAGAAATAGGAGAAATTAGAAAATTAAATGAATTAGGAGAAATTAGGTAAATTAATTAATAATTTTTCATTCATTAATTAATTCACAAAAAGAGGAAAGAATTAATTAGCCAATTAAATAAACATTTAATTGTGACAAGAAGACTTAGGATAAATAAATAAATTATTTAACCTAGAGGGAGAATTCGAAATGCAAGGACGACAATTAGGTCTTGACAAAAGATAATTGATGTCGATTCGATTTGATCATGATTCTGACTGACAAAGGGCCAATGCTGATAAGTGATTTGACTGATAAATGCTCCAATTGACGAGGAACAATGACTAATTGATCCAAATTGACATGATTGAGAAGGAGGACGATCGATGTCAAATCGATCGCAAAATGACAAGATTGAAAATGACAATGATTGATGACAAATCGATCGCAAGATGACAAGATTGAAAACGACAACGACCAATGACAAATCGATCGCAAAATGACAAGATTGAAAATGACAATGATCAATGACAAATCAATCACAAAACAACAAGATTTAAAATGACAACAATCGATGACAAATCGATCGCAAAATGACAAGATTGATAAGAGGACAAAACCCTAACTCCATCATCGATTAGGATTGACGATGTCCAAAATGAAATCAAATTGACGATGTCAAAATATGCCAAATGAGCATGCACATTGATGTGACATGATAAAATCGACCAAAATCATGACTGAAGATTATTATCGACAAGACCAAATTCGAAAGCGAGATAAATGAAGAATGCAGAAGAAAGACTCGATGCTTGCAAATGATAAAGACCAAGTGCGTGACATAGAAGAAATGTTAATGCGATGCAAAAACCCTAAAATAAGGCAATGTGCTAATGTTAAAGTATGACTCCGCAAGCGTTGACCATTTTTAGATGTCTACAGTATCCTTAGTCAAATCCTAAATCTTATACTCCAAATCTCTCTATTTATTCTGAATACTGGTAATATTTTCAATTACCCATTTCTGGAAATTAAAAAAATTCCAGAGTGCTATTTCTGGCCGCATTCAAAATGGAGTCCGTCGTTTCCCTACCTTGCTCAGAGCTCACAGATTTAGGGTTAGCTTCCTCCATGGTATTCTAGGCAACATTCCTGCTATTCGAGACAATAGGATTTGAATCAGGATTTTCAACATAAACTTTTCTCTTCACCTCCTCCTCTTCTCCTACATCCTCTTTCTTCTCACTCTCCTCTTCATAATCAACTTCCTTCCCTTGTTTCTCCTCCATACCAGCTTCCACATTCATGTCCTCTTTATCAACATCATCAACCCTCCCTTTTTTATGGAGAGGAGCATTAGACGAATCATCTTCAGACTCAGAACCATCACGACTATCTGAAATATGGGCATTTTCCACCAAATTATCATCCTTACTAACCCTATCTTTTTTCTTCAAGTGTTCATAAATGAGCAGAATGAGACCTTGATGAGCTATGGGATAGGATTTGGGTTTTTTGGCATGGTCAGCTAAGCTCTCATTCAAGGAAGAAGCTAAATAGAAAGGCAAAGATATCTTAATCCCATGACGGAAATGGTTAAGAATAGCAAAATGATAATTATAAACCTTCGTAAACCTACCATCAATGGTTAGGTATTCCATCAAAACCATTAACATCTTCTGCCAGAAGGACTTTACCTAATGATGGAGGTAGTAATAAATATTGTCTTTCTTGGCAAGCCGAACCTTCTCATCATCAGTTTTAAGGAAGTTTTTAATAGCTTCTGCAGCAAACTTTCGATCTCTGTAAAACTTGGTGCCTTCCTTCTGTAATCTCGTTACTTCTGCCACCAAATCCTCATCAAGCTTCTAGGTCTCCCCAAACAAAGTGACTTTATTGTTGTTCCATCCCTTGGCAAATCCTTGAGACACTGACTTTTTGTTGTCATGCAATTTTTCCATGTAGTCTGTGAAACCATGTCTATGGAGCCTCCTCCAAACTTTCCACTCACTTTTCCAATTGTCACAACTAGAGGGCTCATTCTAGTTAAGGTTACCTCCCATGTTGAAATGCAGGTCAAGGTTTTCAACAAAACATAGATTACTCACAAATTGAAGACCAAGAATTAAGCATAGGCTCTTGAACAAAATGCTAGGTTCAAAAAAGAGGGTACTTTCCTTGAATTTGAAGAGGTATTTAAAAATAGTCACAATGAGCCAACGCTTATTATGATTAGCCCCATCACACTAGTGATCATAATAACGATGCCTAAAAAAAATCATCAACTGACACTTCACATAACCCCAATCTCTATCTTTGATATCCGAACTCAGAGAAGTAATGATAGAATTAACTTGAATCATGGACACAATCAAATAATAATTGTGCCCAGACATCCTTCTTACAATAGGCTTCTCCGATATATTTAGCGTCCTCCTCTAGATAAACCCCCTCATTAGCTAAAAGGTCAGCAACTTTATTACCTTCCCTTAGAGTATGGGAAATGAAGACACTATCATAGTCATTTAATAACTTTTTATCATTTTCCATAATATTGAATATGTTCCAAGAGGGAGATCTAGTACCTTTGATAGCTTGAATAATATTGAGGGAGTCCCCTTCCAGCCATAATTTTTTAAATTTAAAACCCTGAGCAAGCTAGAGGCATTTCAACATAGCCTGAGCTTTAGCAACATGATTTTTTTGAACTCCAAAGGGAGAGGCAATATCAGCAATAAAAACACCATGAGTATTTCTGATGACTTCCCCCCCTCCTGACTTTGCAGGATTGCCTTTGGCTACCCCATCAAAATTCACCTTGACCCAATCATGACAGGGAAATCTCCAAACAACATTTTCTCTCCTAATCTTAATGTCAGATTTGCAAATCTTGTGAATCAAATTCCATTCGGTGAGGATACCTTTCTCAATGTCATTCATGTTAGAAAAAATTCATTGTTTGTTGTTTTTGTGAGGAATATTTATGTTTTCTTTTATAGCCCTGTAAATATTTTCAAAAACCACCTGAGACGTACACTTAGCCTCCCTAAAATTTTTGTTATTTATCTCCTTCCAGATAAACCAATAGGTCATAGGAAGGATCAAGGACCAGAGGTTCTTGATGAGAGGAGAATTGGTGGGAAAGATCCATTGCCAAATAACTTCCTTAAGACTATTATGCATAACCCATTCAACTTTCCATTGCACCCAAAATTTACTCCAAATTTCCTAGGTAAAGGAGCAATGGATAAATAGATGATCCATTGATTCTTCCTCTTTCTGACATAGCTCACACCTATTAGGAAACATGAAACCTCTACGAGCCAAGTTATCAATGGTAAGAATTCTATTGTGAACTGCAAGCCAAAAAAACATGTTAACGTTAGGAATAAGAACTCTATTCCAGATTTTAGTCCATATTGGGTTGCTGATATGATTAAAAGTCTTTTTATAAGCAAAAGCAACAGTGAAGTTACCCCTAGGATTGCTCTTCCAAAGAAAAACATCATCAAAATATTTATTAACAGAAAAGGATAGCAGATCCTACTGAAGCAGCGAAAACCCAGCATAAATAGCATCAAGCCTCACGCATTTGTTCTCCTTCCAATAATTACAAACCATAGGCCCATACCTTCTTTGGAATTCATCAATGAATTGACTGCAGTCTTGATTAAAGAGAGGTTCATCTTTAATCCAAACATCCTCCCAGAACTTGATTTTGTCACCTTTGCCAAGGACCCATCCATCTCTAGCTTTGGCAACTTTTAGGGACTTGATTATACTATTCCATATGAAAGACCCAGCAGGGATGTCTTCAGAGTAGAGAAGAGAATGAAGAGGTTGGTCATGAATATATTTATCAAACCACACCTGATTCCAATCTTTCTTAATGCCATAAGCCCTCCATATCTGTTTGGCAAGCAGAGCTTTGTTAAAAATGTTAAGAACTTTAATACCTAAACCCCCCTTGCACTTAGGCTTACACACCTTGTCCCAAGCGACCAAGGCAAACCTTTTTTTTTCTTCAACCCCTGATCAAAGAAATCTTTTCTCAATCCTCTCTAAATCTTCAGCAAATTTAGTCAGAATACCAAATAGACTAAGAGCATAGACAGGAAGATTCTAAAGGGTTGCTTGAAGAAGCTAAAGCTTTCCTGCTTGAGATAACATAGATCCTTTCCAGCCAACCAATTTCTTGTTGATTTTATCAATTAACAAGTTCCAAAAGGAGTTTGGGGGAACCAAACCTAGAGGGAGACCCAAATAAGTGGAGGGAAGCATTTCCACCTTGCACCCAATGATGTTAGCAATTCTCTACTGCCTTATAATAGGGGTATTCGTGAAATAGATAGTGGACTTCTCCCAATTAACTTGCTGACCTGTCACCAAAGAATATGAACTAAGAGCACTATTGAAGGGAGCAGCCTCCCCAACAAAGGAGTATCCCATTAAAATTGTGTCATCAACAAACTGTTGATGAGTACAAGACACATTAGCAGAGGAAGGTTGAAGACCTTTGATGGTTTTATTCACTTTCATTTTTTGAATCAGTCTGCTCATACTCTTTGCCAAGATAGTAAAGAGAATAGGAGAAATAGGATCTCCTTGCCTGATCCCCCTAGAAGATTTAAAAAATCTAGACAGAGTACCATTAATAAGTATAGAAAAAATTGGGGAGGAAATCAGTTCTCTGATTACTTTAATTACGTTCTCATCAAATCCAAAAGCCTCCATAATTCTGAAAAGAACCTGCCATTCCACTCTGTCATAGGCTTTTTCCAAATCCAATTTTATCAAAAAACCTTCTTTGTTAGCAACATTAAGAGAATGAATATTTTCATGCACAAGAATAATAGAATCCAAAATCTGCCTACCAGGGACAAATCCTTTTTGCTCCTCAGAAATAATAAAGGGTAGGACAGCCAAAATTTTAGAAGTCATAACTTTAGAGATAATCTTATAAAAGGATTTACAAAGACTTATTGGATTGAATTTTCCCATGGAATACACCCCAGCCACCTTAGGAATTAGGGCAATAAAAGTAGAATTGATTTCCTTAATGATTCTTCTGGATCCAAAAAATTCTTTAACAACATTTATCGTATCTTTCCCCACAATATGCCAATATTCTTGAAAGAAGAACATGGGAAATCCATCTGGTCCCGAAGCCTTATCCCCTTGAAAAGAGAATACAACTTTCTTAATTTCCTCAGCATAAGGGATAGCAGATAGAGCCTTATTTTGGCAAGGTTCAATAATCTTGGGAATGTTATCAACCAAGTCCTATTGCTTAGCAATGTCAATATCCCTACTACCAGTAAGGAGCTGAGAGAAGAACCTAACAACTTCATCCCCAATGTCATCATCTTTAAAAGGAATTTTGTCATCAGCAATTAATCTTGATATTCTATTAGCAGCTTTATGTTTCATGGAGGTCATGTGAAAGAATTTAGTGTTTCTATCCCCAGCTACCAACCAAATAGCTCTGGATCTCTATCTCCAATAGATTTCCTCCCTAGATATAATATTGTGAAGTTTGACTAAAATATCATCTTCCTTAGCCTTGGGATACTTATTATAACAATCTTTCTGAATAGAGTTTTGGAATAGATCTAATTCCTCCTTCAGCTTTTTTTTTATTCAAAAATATCTCCAAAAACCTTCTTATTCCATATCTTAATGTTATCTTTGATGTTTCTAAGTTTGTTAGCAACTTTGTACATGGATGATCCATCCACATCAATATTCCACCAACTGGAAATGGATTTTTCCAAAGGGGGGTGAGATATCCATATTTTCTCAAACCAGAAAGGAAAAATGTTTACTCTTAACAGACTCAACAACAAAAGAAATGGGATAATGATCCGAGCCAATTCTTTTGATAACAGATAAAGAACATCTATGTGAAAGGATCTAGTCATGAGTGATAAGGGATCTATCAAGCCTTACCTGAAAGAGGTCTTCTCCATCCCTTTGATTAGACCAAGTATAAGAAGCTCCAGTAAGATCAGTATCAATCAAGGTATTGGCATTAACGAAATCCATCAAGTCAGTCTTGTTGTCCAGTGGGGCTTGGGTTCCTCCAAATTTGTCAATTCCTTGTAATGGAGTGTTGAAATCTCCCATCAACAGCTAGCTATCCTGAGAGAAAAACCTTCTTTTCTGCTGGATTTTATCCCCAAATTTAATCCTAGCAGTTTTGGAATTAGGGTCATAAATGTTAGTAACCACCCATTCCTTTCCTTCAGTGATACTTTTAACTTTCATTGATATAATATTATCATCTTCATCAATCAGATCTCCTAAAATAGTTTTATTGTTCTAGAATATAGCCACCCCACCTGATGCCCCATTCGAGCTACTACCACAAACTCCTCCATGTTTAAAGAAATTTAAATTTTCAACTTTTTTCTTACTCATTTTGGTTTCCTGAACCAAGATGTTATCTGGCTTATGATCTCTAATAAGATTCTGTAAGACATCTTGTTTATTGAGACCATTTAGGCCTCGAATATTCCAGGAGATTACCTTCATTTGGAAACCTGGGAGCAGGATTCCTGAATAGTTTGCTGCCTTCCATCAGCTATGTTTTGTTTACTCTCCTGGTCCCTGTACCACTTCATGGGTTTACGACCCTACAGAGATTTAGAGAGACCAATATCTGCCTTAGATCTGGTCCTAGTTTTAACCCCATTAGAGCATCTTGTCTTCTTATTTTTCTTTTTCCCAATCCCTATTATCTCTTCCTCATCTTTGTGATCAACTTGCTTATTATTCCACGGTTCTCCTCCTTTCTAGGATGAAGTGGGCATTTCAACTCTAGCATTATGAAATAAGGAGTTTAGGTTAACCTGAGGTGATCCAAACTTATTCTTCCTTCCAAAAATAACTTCAGGTCCTTTAGAGTCATTTGGACAAGCTTTATTACTTTTCATTACTGAAACTTGAAGGGCCTCATGTTGGGATTCATTCATATCATCAATCTCACCTTCTTCAAGAATGTATTCTATGGTTACATTCTCTTCCTCCCAATTCTGCAAAACTTCAAAAACATTGACTGTTTTGATCTCAAATCTGCTATTTTCATTCTTTTTATTTTCCTTCTGAAGGGTAACCTTGAGAGGGCTATCTTTCCTATCATCTTTTGTTACATCTTTTAGGTTACTAGGAATTCCACTTTCTCCTTCCACTCTACTATCCTCCTTAATGTTAGTCTTCTCTCTCCATACCTATTTATGAGGATTGTTAGCCTTCAGAGGTTTTTTGGGGTTACTAGGGCAAGCCTTAGCCCAATGCCCAACTTTCTTATAGGAGAAGCACATAAAGGGGAGGGACTCAAACTCTATAGTCTATTCCCATAACCCAAGTTTGGAACTTATATCAATAGAGATGGGAAGATCCATATTCTGAGAGATATTGACACAGATTCTTGCATATACCAGTCTCTTTCGAGTTGTTGTCATAAGATCTATCACAACAAGCTCCCCAAAGGAATTAGCAGTACCTAAAAAAACATCCTCCACCCAGAATTCAAGCGGCAAGTCGGGCAGCCTTACCTAGACCAGAAAAGATTCAAATAAGGAGTCATTGAGTTCCATATTTGGAGACCATTTCCTTAGGGATAATGAATATTTACCAAACATCCATGGTTCGTCGCTCAAGGACATTTCCAAATCTTCCCCACAAGAGAAGGAAAAAACAAAGAAACCCCTTGATAGGGCGGAAACATCAACCTGACCTTTCAGCCTCCATTTTCTCTTAACAAAAGATCTAACATCCTCAATATTGGGTCGTGGTCCGACAAATTTTCCCACTAGAGAAAAGGCCATTAGAGATATAATGTGATCTATAACCATATCTAGAATTGCAATAGAAAATTTGCCTTTTTTTTAATCATAAATGTCTTCCACAGAGGGGAAGGACAATTTACCAGTGGGTTTGTTTGCAAAAAATGGTTCCAGGGTTTGAGAGCCTTCACCTCAATCATCTTTTCCAAGTCAACTTTAACGCTCTCGAGACCCGATTTTGAAGAAGCTTCAATATTTTTACGGTCAGGGGGAGGGTCCCGATACCGTGGGTCCCCATCTGGTCTCCCATCCTCATCATCCATCGATTGTCCTTGAGCTGCAGAGGTAGAAAAACTAGAGGATCCAACCGCATTGTTCCCTCCATTAGCAGAATTTAAATTTCCCTCTAGCTGCATTGTTCCCTCCATTTCAAAAAATCTCATTTTGGTCTAGCACTTAGTTCTAGAGTTGAGCCAGGATGAGATTAGACATGGATAGAAAATAGTGTTATTCTACACTTAGATATTTATAAGAAATTTTTATAAGAAGTTGTATATGATCTACCTAGTGACTTGTACAAAAGGTTAGATGCAAAAAGGTTAGCAATTGTTGAGCTGGACAAGAAGATAAAGATAGAGAAACTACTTGCAGTTCATCTAGTAAGATCACCAGAAGAGATTGATGAACTAATAAGTGAAGCAAACAGGATTGTATTTTCCACTAGTCACCAACATGTAGCATTAATGGCTGGCAGAGTAAATGAGATCACTGAAGAGACAGCGGACAAATGGGATATCTTCTTTGTAGAGGAGGAAAAGCAAGAAGAAATTAAACAACCAAAGACTTTCAAATTCTATCAAAAGGAAAAGGATAAAGGTAAAGGTAAGGTAGGTGGTCCTCCGAACATAAAAGTAACAAATAACTTGCCCCCACCTCCATCTGATACTCCACCAGCACAAACTGTTGATACACCATCGGTATTAGATAATGTTGAGAGTATGGAGACAACACATGAAGACACCAATCCTGATTCAGAGGTGTTGTATACCATGAATATTGACGCACAAGAAGTCAACATTGCGGTTGATAAGGAAACAACTGAGAAGAAAGATGTGGCAACTAAGCCACCGATAGAAAACATTACAGTTGAGACACAAGTTGAGGATATAGTTGGAAATGTTGAGATTGGGATTGAAACACATACTAAACAATCAACTGGTCCCCTAGATACTGGAAAGACATATACCACTGATGTACACACTGAAAAACCTACTGAGCAACCGGCTACTGATAAATCTGTTGAGATACCGATAGTAGACAGTTTAGAGGTACATATAGAAAAACCGATAGTTAACATTGAGATACAATCAGAGAAACCGGAAATGGAAAGCACAGAGAAACCGACAGAGGTACATTCTGAGAAATATGAAGAGGAAAAGGTTCAGACAAAGACAGTGCCACCGACAACACATGAGAAAACCAAACCTTTGCTAGTAGAAATGCAGACTCAAACTGACCTACCAGAGGTCAAAATAAGTAAAGAGGTTACTCACACCGATGGATTGCAGATCATTAAGGTAGTTGGACAGTCATCTGGTTCCTCCTTAATAGAATTCAAACCGACAAATATAATAGAGGTATTACCGGATTCCATCAAGAAAATCATAGAGTGTAATGCACAAGCTTTTAAGGCAATTGATGACACCATTCCAATTTTGAAATTGATTGCACCCAAGTGCAGTGTAGAAAATAAAGATTCTTTGAGCCAATTAGACACATTATCTAAGTACATAACCGACAACCTACTAATAATTGATCAGATCAATAAGGAGACTTTCAATGAGAAAATGAATAAAGAGAAAGAAAAATTCTTTGAAGAATCAATAAAAAAATGTAAGGAACATATAGACGAATTATTATCATCTCTAGGCAAGACAATAATCGAATTTAAGGAACTGTACATAGACACCTGTAAGACTAATCTTCTGACAGTGGATATTGACAAGGAAATCAACAAAGTACAAAAAGAAATAAATGATATAGCTGACAATATCATTGGTTCATTTGAACCAATATCAGTTATAGAACAAGAGATAGATGGATTTGAGGATAAACTTGAGAAATTGGAGAAAGAGAAGGAAAGATTAAAATGCAAGGCTAAGGAACTCAAATGTAGACTAGGTCTGAAACTAGACACCTCATCTCCTTGAGAAAAGAGATTTCAAAGGCTCTTTTTCCTGGACTTAAGACACCAGAAGAGAAAATTCACATACTTACCAGTACCATCCAAAGGACAAAAACATCATTGAAGGATAGTGAGAGGTTCACTAACAGCTTGAATTTTGCATTAGCGGATCTATATCAAATTGTAACCCACCGGTTATAGGGAGCCTGACAAGAACTACACTCAATTGACATTAATTGACAGTCTTTGTCATTGATGCCAAAGGGGGATTAGTAGAATGAGAAAAATGATTAGCAGAAGACATCATCTACTCGGGGGGAGCACACAATTTTGGAGCACATAGTTTTGGCAAGATTTTTTTGGACAACACATTTTTGGATACAATTTTGACTTTTTCTCATGAGTGTTGCCATCAATGCCAAAGGGGGAGATTGTTGGCAAATGCACACTCCAATGAGAAATTGTAGGTGATTGAAGGTATTGTCATTGATGGCAACCTTACAATCCTATGGCACCGGTAGGCACCGACACAAGCACCAGCACCGACATCGACAAAGATGATTACCGACACCCTAGCTGACGGGAATTTGGTTATTATATTTTGTATTTTATTGTAATACCTTTTTGTAAGCCGACAAGGTGAATTGTAATAGGACTCATCTAAGTATGAGATCTTGTAGGATCATTTATGTATGGAATGTAATAGGAAGATGCGAACATGTGAATATTAAGGCAGATTTTGGAATAAGGTTTATGGAAGTTTTATGAGCTTAAACCGGTATTGAACCTAGCATAGAAGATGTTGAACCGAAGCAGTACATAATATTGGATTTGCATAATCCATTTTGTAAGTTAGTAAGACTTCTCTTTTTGTAATTAAGCAGTGAGCTTTAGGCAATTGGCCTTCCTGCATGTGCAAGCCCCTATTGTAAGTAATATTCATTTATTGGCCAGTGAGTGAATATTATGGGTCACCGATCCCACCGAGGTTTTTCCCACACTGGGTTTCCTCATTAAAAATATTGTGTTATGGTGTGCTTTCTATGTTGTGGTTATTGATCTTATTTACTGCATTATTTTTGGTTTATCAGTACACTGTTTTGGAATGCAGTTTGTTTAGTAAGATTAGAAAATTTGTTAACCGACAAGATACTGATTCACCTCCCCCCTCTCAGTATCTTTGGGAATCCTAACACTATGAACTTCAATTTTAGAGCCTTTGTTGGAGTGACAAGATCCTATTTATTCTTGGTTCTAATTTATGATCTTTTTCCAACTAGACCAATGGTGTCATCATCTAAGCTAGAGGCAAAGGGTTTCAATGGAATGCCCTTGCTTGAAAGCCACATGTTTGTATTCACAAGAATACTTTGAAACCTATCTTTGATTGAAGTTGATTCCTTTTGCAACCATTAAATCAAAGGCAAAGGAGTAGAGGAAACCTTCCTTTTAGCATAGGTAAGGTGCAAGACATTACCATCCTCTTCTAGATCATCCTTGATATCAGCAAGGTTGAATTATTGGATTTGATCAATTGTCAACTAGTAATAGTCAAGATTTCTAATGTCATGCTTGGTCCTACAATCAAACCAAACATATTCAATATAGTGCACATGAATATATACCTTCTTCATCTTGTTTCTCATCCCTCTATAATCAAAGTCCCTCCTTGCCTTGAAGAACCTCATGGTTACTCTTCTTATCTCCTCCTCCATTGCTCTAGTTTTAAAGATTGAGTTGATGGAATATCTTCTAGTGGTGAGAGAAAACTTCAAACCTATTTTAAGAGAGACAAATTGGGCCTCATGCACCGCTACCATTTGACAAGCTAGCTCCATCAACACAATTTTCTCTGAGGGATATCTTGGGATCATAAAAGGCTCGCCATTGAAACACCCGAACCTAAGATATGTAAAGGTTGGAAATTGCAGGAACATGCATCCATATTGATTTACTACCTCCCAAAGCTGATCTGATTCTCTTTAATTGTACAAATTCTTGTTAAACATGCACATATGATACCCAAAGAAAGCATAATTTATTCTTCGAAAATGATTGAGACTATTTGTCAATATCAACTGGGAGTAGTGCTCGTGCACAACAACTTGTCCCATAGTTGCAGAGAGATCTAGAAAATGTCTCATTAAGGATGCAACATACACCAAGTAGGAGGTCATGTAGAACTTAAGAGTAGTAGGCATCTTGGTAAGTTTCTCACAAATGGCATCAGTGATTTGTTTTCCCTTGAATATCTTCTCCTTATTTTGTCTGATAACATGGATATATTGGTACATCCACTTATAGTAGGTATTAGAAGTAGGTAGACCTTTCACCCTACTCAGAAAATTTATCAAATCATTAACTTATTCAATGAAGTCACATCTAGGAAGAGTTTCTAGCCATCAATTATCATTCATGTTCCACCTACACTTGTCAGAATTTCTATCAAAGTAGGCTAGAGTTGATTGAATAGTGATGTCTGAGTATTTCTTGATGTTGGGACACTTAAAGATAGTGTCAAAGAAATCCTCATCTAGCCTAATCAAATTCTTACTAGTTTCATCTGTTACACTCTTACTAGCCAGGTCAAAGTGACTTGCAACTACCATGACAAACTCAGGATCTTGAGCAGACATATGGAAGGTTGCCACTAGATGGATTCCACTGTTGTTAATAGATTCCATTTTGTTGTAGGAAGAAGGTTTCTCAACTCTCTTTAGAAACTCAGATAGTTCACCATGACCTATTTCTATATCTCTTATGTGATTTATATTTTATCTGACTGAGGAAGGCAGGAAGACCGGATGAGGGTATTGCATCTCGAACTACATTTCCTTCTTTCTCAAAGAATCTTATGTCATTTGTATAATGGAAACATTGTGACAAGAAAACTTATCAATACTCGAGGAGTGCAACTGATCAACCATTTTGTTCATTTTCAAATGAACAATCTTCTAAAAATGATGCATTTGAGGCCATTAGGGTTTCTAAAACCCTCATAGTAACTTGATGGTTTTGGGGTAAATCGGACTTAAAAACCCCATTTACATGTGTGCAACAAGTGTGATTCGGGTTTATAAGCTCAAAACACACTTATAAGAAAGTGTGGCAATCGGGTGTAATTCGGGTTTACAAACTCGAATTGCACTTGTGAAGAAGCAAAAACCAAAATTTAGGTGTAAGGTGGGGTTGTATTCCTACCATACACCATGGGGAAAAACGTGATAAATCAAGGTTTAGGGTGGGGTTACAAACCCGCCAAACACCTAACTTGAAACTTTTTGTGTAGAGCGGGTTTGGAAACCAGCCACACACCTGAGAGAAAGAATGTGATAAAATGGGTGTTTAGTGGGGTTGTAGACCCGCCTTACACCTAACCTTAGTGAATGGTGGGCCTACGACCCTGTCAAGAACCAATAATTCTAAAGAAAAGTGTGCAAGGTAAACATCATACATTTGGTGCAATGTGAGGGTCGCAAACCCACCACACCAATGTGAAAGGTGGTGCATGGAGGTCCTACGGTCTCGCCCTACACCACATGAAATAACTAAGGCATAAACTAGAGGGTTGAATACATGCCTTTGAACCCGAACTCCACCAAAACTTGGTGGACCTCGGGTCTAAAGACTCACACTTCATCATTTTGGTTAAATGCAAAATAACGATATAAAAAATGAGGGCATGAAAGAGTGTCACTTGGTTTTATTAACCTAAATGACATCACAAACGTGGTGTCATTCGGGCTAATGAACCTGCACGATGCCACTGTAAAATGCAAAGAAAGCCATGCAAATCGAACAAAATAACATTCAAAATAATATGCATTCAGAATAAAAGGGTTATGAAACCCTAATATGAAGAATAAGGAAAGAAGAAATACATACTCAAAAATCAGGGAAAATCTTGAAACCAATCCAAAATGAGCCTTCCCCTACGACCTCTTACCAATTTGTGTGAGAGTTGAGAAATACAACACCACAGGAGCCCAAATGATCTCTACAAGCTGAATAAACCTGTTACAAGGAGAAGCAAGGAAGCAATAGAGAAAATCCAAATACACAGGAAATGCTCAAGAAGATGAGAGCTCTATATTCACAAAAATGTGTAATGTGATTAATGATATAAAAGAAAGAATTCAACCTCTAATAGGTCAATAAACGCTAAAAGGGAAAACCCTAGGCTTGCACATAATAATTAATAAAAGAATTAATTATTATGCACCTAATGTTAGCTTAAGTGTAAAAGAGATAAAGAGGATTAATTAATTAAACAAATGCCATTTAATTAATCAAGTAAAGACCTAATTACTCTAACACCCCCCTTAAGCTAGACTTAGGGAGAAGCTAAAACCTAGAACAACTACTGAAAGCAGGAAAGATGGGTCCCAACAACAAGGCCTGATCAAGTACCCAAGTACAACCAAATCTCTATGAAACAGAGAAATAGAGAAAACCACATGGGAAAAAACTCTACTTCAAACAGAGATGGAAAAGAACACCACTGAAGCATGAAATAGATGCAAACACTGTCAAAGAGTAACTATTGATCTAAAGAATCTCCATTGAAATAGAACATTACCAGGTAGAGAAGACTGTAATCTGCATGAGTTCCCTCAAATGACACTACTTGAATCAGATGGCGAACAAGGGAAAACAATTGAACTTGAAGATATAGATGGCATGAGAAACCAAAGCCTGAAGAGCTGATCAATTGAACCACGAAAGAATTAGAACCAATAGGACAAACCTCCCCATAATGTTGAAAAGGGAGAGGGATAGGTACACTAAAAAGAACAGCCAACAAGAACTGCATGACGATGAACCAGGAACATCGAAGGTGCAGAGAAAGTACATAGTATCGTGGAAGGAACACTCACTTGACACACATCATGAGGTGAATGCCATGGAAGGAACACTCACGTGACAAAGGTAGATGGCAACAAAGGCAAACATCAACCCCCCATGCCACTTTATAAGTAGTGCATGTACAATAAGGCACAAGATGTGCAAGATCCCAAGTAAACAATGCATGATGGCACTTTATCTCAGTGTGTTTGCATAAATAAAAAGCTACAATGATAAGAAGACTGGATACAGAAAGAACAACCAAAAATGAGACATCCTACTCAGAGAAAGAGATCTCAAGACCTAAAACATCCAAGATATTCACCAGAGTGCTGAAAAGAAAAAAACTGAATAAAATATACCTAGAGAAAAATCTAGAAAGAAAACTCATATGATTCGAAAGTGCACAGAACAAGCTTTCCAACAATATAAAGTTTTCAAAAAATGGAGTTCGACTGCTCATTCTATGGCCCTGGAAGTGCAGAAAAGTGACCCCACTTTGACTGGAAAAAGTACAGTCAAACAACCAAATTGGAAAAAAATTCCAATACCATGAGGTCTGGCTTAGAACTAGCTTTCCGATGCCTATTAAACCTGTTACAAGGAGAAGCAAGGAAGCAACAGAGAAAAACCAAATACATAAGAAATGCTCAAGAAGATGAGAGCTCTATATTCACAAAAATGTGTAATGTGATTAATGATACAAAAGAAAGAATTCAACCTCTAATAGGTCAAGAAACCCTAAAAGGGAAAATCCTAGGCTTGCACATAATAATTAATAAAAGAGTTAATTATTATGCACCTAATGTTAGTTTAAGTGTAAAAGAGATAAAGGGGAACTTAATTAATTAAACAAATGTCGTTTAATTAATCAAGTAAAGACCCGATTACTCTAACAATTTGGAATAAACAAATGAGGATGAAAATATAGGGATCAAAGATTAAAACCAAATTAAAAGACTCCTAATCAAATTATACAAAGGGGCATTCCATAACTTAAGTTCCATTAAGAGGTGCAAATTAGGTTTATAAACCCGATTTGTACTTGCCGAAGTGCATTTTGGGTTTACAAACCCGATTTGCACCTATGGAGAAAAAAGGAAGGATGAGGTGTAAATTAAGTTGATAAACCTGATTTGCACCTAAATTTCACACTTAGTGAAAAAGTAGACAACAAAGGGGAAAACATGCTTGCAACAACAATGATGTCTTGTAAAACATATATAGAGAATTAAAACCACAAATGAGAAAAACATTTGTGGGGTATCCTCATATTTTCACAATGCAAAAATCGAGGATAACACATCCATATCACTCAATGCACTCCATCGAATCAAAGGTCGAAGCGGTGGATTTTGATCTCTAATTTTCAATTAGTCGCCCTCTAGTGCCATGAGACCTTCACTTGGACATGTCTACTCTAGAATCAACCTCAAATCATAAGTCCACTCCTCATCCACACATTCCTTTAGAACCCACTATACATCCTCCTTGCTTGCTAGATCCAACCCCCACACCACAAGCAATGGAGATAATAGTGTTATATCAGTGCTTCATTCTCATAAATTCTTCCCCAAACAAGATGTCCAAAATCTGCACAAACACAGGATCGTCATGCTTGAAAATGCTTTGTAGTCTCTTCTCTAAGATGCAACCAAAAATTCCAATTGCTTCTTAATAATAACCAAGGTGAAATTCACCTCCATCCTGCAACTCTTAACCACCAACCCTCTACATGCCACCTTACACTAGTTTCAAATACTCCTGCAATAAAAATGGAGAAAATTCCTTTAAAACAAAACATGCGTTCCATCGCATTTAAACCACACACCTTTACATTATTGTTGTTGCAGTTGACAATGTACAACCCATCACTATTAATCAAGTTGGATCTCTCAGAGAGCCTCAATAAAATTTTGTTTGCTCCTCCATTAATGACACTACTCACTTGAACAACTTGTTTACTACCATATTTCCATTTCTCAACACATGAGCAATTTTAAAATCCTTAAAAGTTATTAAAAGTTCTCTTATATTTTTAACATATTTATTTAATTTCCACGTTGAAATTTCACCCCTAATAATGGCATTTATAATAATTAGAGAATCCCTCTCCAAATGCAGTTCCAAGATTGATTTAATTTATTAGCCATCCTAACTGCTAATAAAGTTGCTTGCATTTTAGCTTCATTAGTTTCCAAAATATTTTCATTCCAATCTCTTGCCACAAATCCTACACCCGAAGGGATTAGATTCCCTCTTGATGCCTAGTCAAAGTTTACCTTCACCCATCCTACATTCAATTTCATCCAATCAACTTCTTTCCCCTTGGAATCCAAAACTATTGGAATCAAGGAACACTGAGAGGGGGAGTGAATCAATGTTCTACAATTTTAATCTTTGACAATCTATTCATTAAACCACTTAATGCATATGAAGGAAAATAACGTGCAGAAACACAAAGAAAAGATCAACAACACCATAACACCAAAAATTTTATGTGGAAACCTGGTTAAGGGAAAAACCACGGCGGGATTCTAACCCACAATATTAATATACTCTATTAGAAGTATAAAAATATTACATAAGGGGAATGCACATGCATTTAGGCACACTGCCTAAAGCTCACTGCTCAAATTACAAGAAAGGGCTACAACTCGGAAGGCTCATTGCCTTACAAATGTTTGTAAGAGATTACAATGTGGTTTGAACTATGAAATAGCATCAATAAATGCCTGAGTATAGTTCTGATTAAGCACAAAATATATTCTTACTCTACTCTACAATACTGCTTTGTTATAATATTCTGCAACATACCAGAGCACAAATCTTCATCTTGCGCACGTGAAACTATGCACAATTGCTCATACACATATCCCGCACACACATCTATATCCAAAATGATCAAATAAACCTATCTTATATATCTACATCGCTAATTTAGGTCACCACCAAGTCAACTTCAAGAACACGTCATAGAGGATGAAACGTGTACATAAGTCAGCTTTAATCTAATCCAAAAACAATTAAGCAGACAAAAAAAAATGTCCACACGCTTCCCACAGGTTGACTTACTAACCTAGAACACACAAACAACTGCAAAATTCGATTTGCAAGATCTGCATATTGAATCATCACACGTTACCACTAATAACCATTGTTCTAGCCAAAAACATGATTACCAGATTTTCTAACTTACACAAGACTTATCATCGGAGGCCACAAACCTGGAATAAGGTAAATTGCATCTCCATAATACATCTCCCAGATCCGCAAAGAAAAATACTCAACCACAATAATCTGCCAACCAAAACACTGTACACTCTGTCAAATACACTTCTTACCGAACCTCACCAATACTTGATCAATATTCAATCAATCTTCTGGAATGATGAAATCATGAAGTGTGGATGCCAATTCAGATATGAGTTGCCATCAATGACAACATCACAACATCTCTGTAGTGTCTCTTGCCAACAAAAACAACCTAGAGAGGCCCATTAATGGGTCAATGTTTATATTATAATTATTAATATTATTTTATTGAAGTGAGAGATATAGTTAATATTACAAAAATATAATTAAAATTATAATAATTCAAAATTTTAATAATTAAGAATTACAATAAACATTTTTATTACAATACTATAAAGACAAGTACTTGCCACTACGTGACACTAGTTTAATTGTTGAAATCACCTAATTTTATTGAAAAAAATATTATTTATAATACAACAAAACACATTTAATAAAATAATATAAAGCATAAATCGAATTTGAGTTGGTTTTAAAAGTAGAAATTAAATTTGATTTGTTTTGTTTTTAATTACTTTATAATAATATCTATATAAATTATTACATAAATTTTTTAACATATAAATGTTTATGAACAAACTTATTTCATCTTTTAATAATAAAGAGCTAGTTAATATGAAAGAAAATAATTCTTTAGATTAACCTAATCCATATCAATTAAAAAAACAACATGAAGATCCAAAAAATTAACGGACACACTACTGATCCCTTAACCCTAACCCAATCCTGTGGGTTTGAGGTTTAAGAACGAGCTCTTGGTTTCTTAGCTTACACCATCCAAAACCTATACCTCAATTTTTAAATTTTCAGTGACAAACTTGTAAATCTCATGTTGGAGGGTTGCGTGTATGTGTGCCATGGCTAATGCGATTCTCAAGAATTCTTGCGAAGGCATCGTTGATGCTGTCTACAAGCTGTATAAAGGAGACTTCCAGGTAAGCAGAGATACTTATGCTTTTGTTTTGCAAGGATGTGCCAGAGCTGACTCTCTAATACGAGGAAAAACTGCTCACACCCACATTATTAAAACTGGATTTGGGGAAGATAAATTCCTAGGAAACCACCTTCTAAACATGTATGCTAAATGCGACAACATTGTAGATGCACGACAAGTGTTTGACAAAATGCCTCAACGAAATGTTGTTTCCTGGACTGCATTAATTGCGGGATGTGTTCACACTGGGTATGCTGAGGAAGCCCTTAAACTGTTTGAACAAATGCAATTGGAGGGCGTGAGAGCAAATGATTTCACCTTGTCTAGCGTTATCAATGCCTGCTCAAGCCTTGGGAATCTTGAAATGGGAAAGTGTGCTCATGGCGATGTTAGGAAAGCTGGATTTGAATCCAATCTTGTTGTTGGCAGTGCTCTTGTTGATATGTATGCGAAATGTGGTAGTTTGAAAGATGCACGGGATGTATTTGACAAAATGCCCGAACGAGATGTTGTGTCGTGGACTTCATTGATTGCAGGATATGCTGAGAATGGATGCGGTGAGGAGGCGTTGGATTTGTTTGTTAAAGTACTTGAAGAAGGCCTAAAGCTAGACCAATTTACCTTCGCCAGTGTTCTAAGGGTTTGTTCGCGTATGGCATGTTTGGTACAAGGCAAGCAAGTCCATGGCTACATTATAAAAACTGGATTTGAAAGCAATTCAGTGATGGGGAGTGCACTTATTGATATGTATACTAAATGCGGTGATACAGACCATGCACTCATTGTGTTTAACAAGATATCGGAGCAGAATGTGGTCTCTTGGACTACATTGATTGCAGGATATGCCCAACACGGGCTAAGCAAGGAAGCCCTGCAACTATTTGAAAAAATGGTTGGAGCGGGCATTGAACCCAATGATATCACTTTTGTAGCAGTCCTGAATGCATGTTGTCATGTAGGCCTTGTGAATGAAGGGTGTCATTACTTTGATTCCATGACCAGCAAGTATGGGATCAATCCTACTGAACAACACTACACTTGCATGGTTAACCTTCTTGGCCGTGCTGGCTGCTTAAGCGAGGCAGAAAAAATTATAAACAAAAATCAGATCAAGCCTATTGGTGCTATGTGGGGGGCCTTGCTTAGTGCCTGTAGAACTCATGGCAATACAGAGCTAGCAAAGCATGCTGCAGATCGCCTCCTTGAATTGAAACATGAAGTGGCAACAACTTATGTAGCTTTGTCAAATGTATATGCTGCTGATGGAAGGTGGGATGATGTAGCTAAAGTAAGGAATTTGATGAAACAAAGAGGTGTGAAAAAGCAGCCTGGATGTAGTTGGATTGAAATAAAGGGATGCATGCATGCATTTTTGGTGGGGGACAGGGGGCATCCTCAACATGAACAGATATATGCAATGTTGGAGAAGTTAATTGGGAGGATGAAGGACGCAGGGTACGAACCCAATACAAATCTTGTGCTTCATGATGTCGAGGAAGAACAGAAAGAGATTCTTCTGTCCTATCACAGTGAAAAGCTGGCCATTGCTTTTGGACTAATGAGCACAATCCCAGGTAAAACAATCCGGGTCCTGAAGAATCTTCGAGTGTGCATTGACTGCCACAATGCTATCAAATTTGTCTCTAAGATTGTTGACCGTGAAATCATTGTAAGGGATACAAACCGGTTCCATCATTTCAAAGATGGATCCTGCTCTTGTAATGATTATTGGTGACGACAACTTTTATGCGGCATAGCTATCAAGATCATTCATATCACATGCGTCTTCTTAAACCCTTTCATGACTTTTCGGATGATCTTTGATATAATGTCATTTTGCATTAGAAGAGTTCATAGTGCTCAAGCTCACTATAAGGTCCAATTTGCACTTGATCCATTCTAGTCAATGGGACCGGTTTGAATCAGGCTCACATCATGCTGTTGTATTTAGTAAACCTTTTGGGGGGTTGGATAGTCTGCTAGAAGCTTCAACTCTGGAGGGGTTGCATTTGTCATGAACCACTTTATCCCAAAAATGATTTGTGAGCTACACCATCTCCACTAAAATTTAGCAGTAAGGGCTCTATTCCGTATTTTTGTACGCCTTATACCAAAACTTCTTTCCATCTCGGAGAAAGTTACCTGACTGCTGCCATTTAACCAAACTCCATTTCTACTGTTGCCTACCATAAAAATGGCATGAGTTTTGGGGGCGACCACTATCATAAATGAGTGGACTTACTCGCTTGGATTACTTATTTTTGGTGTTAAGCAGCCTACCTTGGAGAGCCACTGAAAGGTCCAATTTTGGAACATGTATTTAATCTGGTCAAATTTGGAGGATAAGTTGCTAACTGGTAGCCAAGAATACCACAGATGAAATACCTCCTAAGGTGAAGATATGTAGTTAACTTTTATTCACCATTAGAAAGAGAGGCGTTCCCCGGTTTAGGTGACGTCCCCAACACCTTGGGGACTTGGGAAAGGAACTCCATTTTAGAACTGGACAGCCTACTCTGTTTGGTCTATAAAAATAGGAAAATATATTTTAAAGCAAAAGTTTTAAAACCTAAAAAGTAAGAGGAGAATCGTCATTGAAAATCAGCACATTGCATTTATTTTCTCTTAAAATATCTGTTGTTAGTGTGTTTAAATTATTTAAATAACTCCTTCGCCATCTCAAAATTAAAATATGTTTTTTTTGTCTCCCCTGTCCTGGAAACATGGAGGAAGCCTGAAGTTATTCTTATCGATTGCTTGACCAAACATAAAATAGATTCCACAGCGTCAAACGTTCATAATCTCATTCTCTTCCATAGTATGCTCTACAATGTTTTGTTGTAAATTAATAAGTTACAGGGCTGAAGGCTTTCAGAAACAAGAGCATGCCATGGTATTCCGGAAGTCTAATACACATTTATCTTTAGGATGCCAAGGATGACAAAATTCCTTATCATTAGAATGTAACGAAAAGAAACCTTGTAAAAAAGCTAATATAATTTCTTCAGAAAATATGGTTCAAGACATTGTGTGAACTGCAATAGGCTATAGATATATTGTAACATAGTTGATAAATAATTTTTTTTTCAAGAAAAGGAGTATTTACCTGGATTGAGGCCCAGGATTTGATTTTAATGGGAGACAAATTACATCTGTAAAGTAAGAATCAGAAATAAAACTGAAGACTACAGTTATGGTGATATAGTTGATAGTGAAATTTTAGTAGAAGAATAGGATTTGCCTGGATTGAGGCCTAGGATTTGTTCTTCATAAGAAGTTTGTAAATGTTCAAGAGATTTGGATGTCTACATTTCCTTCACTTGCTCTCTGTCGTCGGAAAGTGAAGAACAAATTTGTTCACTTTTGATTTCAATGAAAAGTTATTTCTGTGGATGAAAAAGCTTCCATAAAAAAAGTTCGCTTGTGTTTTGGGTTAAGAATTCAGAACAAATGCTTTGATGATTTCAAGGTGGTCTTTCTCTCTAGATTTTAAATAATTAACTCTCGTAAACTACTCTCGTCTAATCATTATAATTAGGCAATCTAAATCTAGGGTTGTGGAAGATGATCAATTCATCTTACACGCTCCAAAATCTAAACAATAAACATTTAACTACCATGTTGTATTCCATGAGTCCTTGGATGCATAAGGCTACAATGAATAAAGGTACATTGCATAAAGAATAAACATGCAATACATGCAATAGTACCTAAAGAAGATCAAGAAATAGCCCAAACATAGTAAAAAAATAAATATTTATAGACTCAAGGTGGCTTTGTGAAATTAAGGAGTTGGGAATAGATAAATTTAGAGATATTTGTGAACTTAAATGAAGGAGATAGGTGTAATTAGCTTTCAAATCAGTGATGATATATGGATGTTCAAGATGTATAAAAACTAATGTCATAACATAAAAAATCATGTCATTGATGTGTTAACTATTTTGGAATTATAATGGACTCATACTCCTCTTTGGGTCAATTTTGTATAATGGAAAACTAACCACTAAGGTGCAAATTTGATTAGGTGACTTGTAAACTTTTGCAACATTATTATCTATGATCTTTGTCTATGATGATGTGTAAGGACTAGTGCTCTCTAAAAATACCTTAGGGAAGGTGTTGGGTTGCAAGGGTTAAGTTCTCCTTAATCAACTTATTGATAGACTAGCTTTACCCCATGACAAAAAGTTATTATGACTTTCCCAATCTTTGTAAAATTTCCAAAAATAGAAAAAAATAGTGCTTAAGGGGCTAACCCCTAGGTGCCCATGTGACCACAATTGACACTAAGGCAAGAAAGAGCCCCACCAACCCATTGCTATTGGAGCAACGAGTGGGTGGTGGGGTGGTAGCTAGATGGTGTTTGAGCCAATGAACCAAGAGCAAATAAACAAATGGCAACTAAAAAATTAAACCAAAATTTTAATTTAATAAAATAAACAATTTTGTACCCTTGTGATGCTAACCATATGCCAAAAGTATAAGGCAAGGTCTAGACCAAGTATGAAGGGATATATGACATAGAAGATAGGAATATGCTAATGCTACAAAGAATATTCACAATTTTTTGTCAACTTGATTATGCTTGTGTATAGGATAGATGATGCCAATGGTACAACTAGATATGAATTCGTATGGAAAATGTTGACTATGCTAAAAAACCTATGATGCCTCAAGATGATAGTGTCAGATTTCAACAATTTGCAGACAATCTTAAGGTTTCTGGGCCTTTGGCATGTGATGGTAGGGAGTGTTTTGGCCCAAAGTGCTTTAAAAACTCAATTACCTCCTAGATTTAGCAACCTTCGCCAAACTTGAAACCCTTGTAGATGTGGCCCAATATATCGGATTTTAATGAAACCAAAGTCAAAACTAACTTTGTTCGATGCCTTGGATTCATCCATGAGGTCCTTGAAACCTCATAATACACCCAACAAATTATTCAAGCTAAAATGTGTCCCTCAAATTCGAGGATTCTGGAGCATTGGGTCTCTAATACCATATAGGATTTTATTGTGAACTCCACACACCCCAAGTTCACATACAAAATAAAAATAACCTTGGAATAGTGAAAAAATGACAAGAATAACTTGTTTGATTATTAATGCTTGTATGATTAATTGAATATGCATATGAGGCCTTGCTTATAAATGAAAGGTAGAGGGATATGGTTAGAAAATTGTGAGAAAAGTTAAGTGATAACTATTAAATGACCTAGGACACTAGAATTAAATAACAAAAGATAAGATAAGATCTTATGACAACTTGGTGAGAAACAAGGTGAAGAAAGCTTGCAATATGAACTTAAAGAACGTTTTTCAAATTGCAAACAAATAATACTAATGTAGATTATGTGATTGCACATTTGACTTAAAAACATAAATAAAAAATACCAAAGATAACACCAGATTTATGTGGAGACACCCTTTTGGGAAAGATAATTTGTCATGCAATAAATAATAATTATTTTATCTCTCATGTCCCCTAGAACACTTTCTAAGGAATGTGGAGACACGTGAAAATAACATAGGAATGCAAGGTTAATGTCACCTATCCAAACAAAACTTATAACATTCTAGAAAGATTCCATGGGACCTAAGTAAACTTAAGCATGTGAATAGGACCTACTAGTGAACTAGTTAGGTACAAGACCTTATTCACATTGACATGAAAAAGGTAAATTGGCCCTATGGGTACAATGTAGATACATATGATATGGGGAAGGTATCTGTGTTGGTATTTTGGATATGTTGATATGGTTTTGTCATTGATGTCAACACCTATTAACACTTATTAACTCTGGTCAGCCTACTGGCACTTGAAGAATTGGTAATGTTCACCGGCAAGCAAGTGACTTTATGCACAGTCACTGGTATCTAGTTCACCGATAGGATATAATGTTCATCGACACTTGGAATGACATGGAAAACACTTGGTTATGTTGAAGACATCGTTTGGACACTTTGTCTTGAATATTTGTTCATTGGTATATTCAAGTTTGTATATTTGCTGTTACCAGCAAATAGGTCCAGAATAAGCACCGACAGGCTTATCTATTCCAGATCAACACGACACGCTTTGGAGATGATTTATTAATGTTGTAAATGCATTAAGCCGACATTTTGAATCGGATATTGCATCGGTTACTAATTTACTTGTAAATTGTTCTTATTGTAATATCTTTTAGAGTCGACCTACTAAAATTGGTCTTAGGTTATGGTATATATGTAATATCTTATTTGTAAGATCTATATGCGATTGGAAAAAGGAATTGTAAGAAGGTATATGCGAGAATAAGCAAAGCTATACACACAGACATCTTTTGAAGGTGAAGCAAGGCTTTTGTGAAGGCATATCAGAACTACACCGGTACTGAATCCAACATATGAAGATGCTATTTTGAGCAGTACACCACTATTGGATTTAACCATCCAATTGTAGTCAGTGTGACTCCTATTTTGTGTTTGAGCAGTGAGCTCTAGGTGTTTGGTCTTTCTGCATGTGCAGACCCCATTTGTATACACATACTATATGCAGTAGTATCATCTGATTGTGGGTAAGGTTTCCCACCGTGGCTTTTCCCCTTACAGGGTTTCCACGTACAAACATTGGTGTTATGTGTTGTGGATGTTATTGTCTTTCTGTTTCATGCATTAATCTTTACCGATACTGCAATTAACTAATAAACTGTCTACCAACATAAAGTTTGGTTTATCGGTATTAAGCATTAAGTTTGGTTAAGTTGTTTTTGGTTTGAATTTATTAGACAACTGATTCCCCCCTCGGCTCTCAATTGTCTCTGGGACCTAACAATTGGTATCAGAGCATAGTCCTTTTTTTGCAGAAGTTTAACAACTTGAGGAGATTCAATGTCTACTAGCTATTTCAGGAAGGACAGTCTTAAACTTGATGGAACCAACTATGGCATATGGAAGATCAGGATGGAGACACCTCTGAATTGCATTGGAAAGGACATCTGGGAAGTTACAAAGAATGGCTATACTACTCCTACTCAAAAGCAGCGTAATCCACCTACCTTAGGAAAAGATGAAGAAAATGATTGCAAAGCAAGAGAAACACTTTTGAGCATATTATCAGATCAGCAAATCATGGGATTATCAGATGGATCTATTGCTAAAGCTATTTGGGACCATTTGGAAACATTGAATGAAGGAGATTCCACAATCAAAATTGCAAAACTTGAAAGCTTCCGAGTCAGGTATGAAAATCTGAAAATGGAAGAAGATGAAAGGATTTCTGCTTTTATGGAAAGAGTAAATGAAATTGTTTTGGGTATTAAATGTTGTGGAGAAACCTTGAGTGAATATGAAATTGTTTCAACAGTTTTAAGAGGATTGCCACCGACATACAAAATGAAAGTTATTGCTATAAATGAGTTAAGAACAATGCCTAATACATTAGTAACTAGAGATACATTGATTGGAAAACTTTCAGCTTTTGAAATTGAGGAATTTGGTCTTGTTGCTACTATAAAGATAGATTTATCTTTTAAGGCATCAACATCATCTACACATTTGACAAATCTGATTGGAAAGCCTTTTATGCAAGAGAACTTGAATAAAGCAAGAGAGAAAATGAAGAACTTGAAGAACTTGAAGCACTATTTGGAAGAAAAATGCCTAAAGGTCCAATTGGAAGTAAGTATGAACGTAAAACACCTTTTAAATATTTTAATTGTAATAAGATTGATCATATGGCTTCAAGATGCCCTGATAGACATGCAAGATTAAGAGAAGAAGCTAAAAGAACATACAAGCCTAACCCTGAATATCAGAGATACAAATTTAAGAAGAATAAAGACAAGTCTTGTTATCTTGCTGATGAAGGAGTCACTGATGATTCTGATGAGGATCTGACAGACAATGGATGGGTCTTTGTTGCTATAACAAAAGATCAACCGGCACCTACTGTTCAACTGGTAGAGCAAGCCCTAACAGCTAAAATTGAAATCAAGGATGAAGGGATCATTGATTCGGGATGTTCACATCAAATGACTGGTGATAAAAATAAATTCTTGACTTTTCAGGAATGTAATGGAGGTCTAGTAAGATTTGGAGATGATAAAACTTGTTTAATCAAAGGAAAAGGTACTATATCTCTTGATGGTAAGCATAATACTGGCAATGTTTACTATGTTGAAGGTTTAAAGCATAATCTTTTGAGTGTTGGTCAATTAGTTGAGAAGGGATTTCAGTTACAATTCAAGAATGGGAAATGCAAAATTATGAACAAAACTTGTTTGGAAATTGCAACTAGTAATCAAACTAGAGGTAACATCTTTCATTTGAATAACAATGAAAAGACATGCTTGATTACACATATTGATGAAAGTTGGCTATGACATAAGAGACTCTGTCATGAACATTTTGATTGCATTGTGAAAATCAGTACTACTAAGGCAGTTAGAGATTTATGTAAGATTGTTAAACCTCACAATTCGGTATGTAAGGAATGTCAATTTGGAAAACAAGTTAGAGCATATTTTAAAAGTGTTCCAGAAAAATCCAATAATGCTCTTGACTTAATTCATACTGATTTATGTGGTCCAGCTAGAACTAAAAGTTTACAAGGTGATAGATATTTCATGCTAATCATTAATGACTATTCTAGAATGTGTTGGGTTACTTTTCTTGGAGAAAAATCAAAAGCACTTGGGAAATTCAAACTATTCAAGGCAATGGTAGAAAATGAAACCGGCAAGAAAATCAAATGTCTGAGATCAAATCAAGGAGGTGAATTTACATCTAAGGAATTTAATACATTATGTGAAGTAAATGGAATCAGAAGACAGTTATCAGCACCCCGGACACCACAGCAGAATGGAGTTGTAGAAAGGAAAAACAAAACTATCTTGGATGCAGCTAGAAGTATGTTATCAAAAACAAATCTACCACATGTATATTGGAGAGAGGCAGTAAGTACAGTCGTCTATACATTCAACAAAGTTCACATCAAAGGTGAAACCGATAAGACCCCTCATGAACTATGGTTTGGTATTACTCCTACTCTTAAATATTTCAGAATATTTGGAAGTAAATGCTATATTAGAAGAGATGAGTATATTCGCAAATTTGATCCTAGAAGTGATGAAGGAATATTTCTTGGTTATTCTTCTAAGAGAAAGGCATATAGATGTTTTAACAAGAGACTGCAGAAAATTGTTGAGAGTACAAATGTGAAGATTGATGAACAGTTTAGAAGAACTTCAAGGTATATAGACTCTGAACTGGTAACACAAATACTGACTGTATATGGTGAAAATGGATAACAATAATAACAATATTGAAAGGCTAAATGAATTCAACCACAGAACCCTAGCCTAACAATCAACAAAGATCCACCATAACATATGAAGATTACCTAAGACAATGCAAATCAAATGAAATCACAAAGATTATACCATCACATGTCCGATAGGGTTTGGATCTCCATTCTTCCTATCTCCATTGATCTTGCTTGATATATTTGCTCTCAGATTTTATGTGCACAAGAGCTCAACAAAGAACGAAATGTGGTTGCAAGTAGGATCGTAGTATAGTCAAGTCCTTAAGATCAGTGATTAGCATGCATAGAATGATTAGGATGATTGATTAGAATGCATAGAACGATTAGGGTTTGATAACGAAGAAAGCATCTCCTTATATAGAAGACACTATATGAAATGGAGGGATAAGATTGAGAGGTGTAAAAGGAGGTCGGCTATGATTAGAGGGTAGGTAGAAGAAATAATAAAATAATGAAAGGGGTAGGTAGTGTATGAATTAAGAGATGAATGACATGTGTCATGGGTAGAAAAGGCTAATGAATTAATTAAATAAATAAAGATTTATTTAATTAATAGAAGAAGTAAGATAATTAAATAAATAAGATATTTATTTAATTTAGGAAAAGGATAATTTAAATAAATAAATATATTTATTTAAATGAGAAATAAGGCTAGAAGAGGATAAATGAATTAATTAAATAAATAAAGATTTATTTAATTAATAGAAGAATTAAGCTTAGGTAATTAAATAAATAAAATATTTATTTAATTAGACATGACAATTTTAGGTGTCTACATTTTGCCCCTCTTTGAGACAATGCGGCTTGTCGCGTTGTTTCAAAGAAGATAAGATGAACTGATACAGAGTTGCCCCAGAATGGGAATGATATGCCCCCTCGAGAGATTGGATGAAAATGTCTGAAAAGATTGCAGACAATCTCTCGATAAGAAAGAGAGGCTAGAATGGACGGACCGGATAAAGTGACAAAGTCACGGGATAATGAAGACTGACTCGGAAAATGAAGGCAAGGGCTAGGGTAGGCTATAAGATAGACCACGGGGGAAAATACATCCTCATTGTCATCTACACATCCATGAGAGAACATTGCAGAGCGAAAATAGAGCAGGAGCAGTCAGCAGCGATGGCTTTCACTCACAGATTCGACCGCATTCGCCTATTTCAGAGGCCAGCAGAGGCAGGAGAGCTTGTAAGTACCACAAAACCTCCTTGTACTTTGATGCATTTATTGTCATTAATGCATGTCGAATAGGGTAATAAATGCGCTTAGACTAGGGTCCAAAAAGTGTCAAAAAATGTCCAGGCGCGTCTGTGCAGAGCATAGGCACATCTGTGTCAGGAAGGCACGTCTGTGTTTTTCAGGCGTGTCTATGCAGTCTTTGAGCGTGTTTATGTCATGTAAGCATGTTTGCATTTGGAAAGTATGAATTTGCATCTTCTAGGTCAAATCGACAGTTCTGTGATGAACATATGCTGTCGATTGGATAAGCTGCTGAGAGGATACACTCAAGCAGGTCCTCTAGGAAGACTAGGATAGATCAAGGCACTTTGTGATGAACAGTGAGTACCAAGATAGAGTACTTTGTGATGAACAGGGAGTACTGAAATATGAGCAACACTTTGTGATGAACAGGGAGTGCGAATGTGAGTAACACTTTGTGATGAACAGGGAGTGTCACACATGTAGTACTTTGTGATGAACAGGGAGTACCACTAGGATAAATAGCAACACTTTGTGATGAACAGTGAGTGTCACTAGGGTAGATAGCCATATGCATTTAGATAGCGAGTAGCATTTTGTGATAAACAGTGAATGCCACTATAACTAACATGATTGAGTTGTTTGACTGCAGGAGTATTTGCCGATGCTAGAGTCACGGGAGAGATTCCCGTCGACGCAGAGGTTGCAACCTGAGTTGTCGCTCGAGGATAGAGCTGCCATCGAGGAGATGGGTTTGAGACATGTGCTGTACGTGCCTGAGTTTCGGGCAAATATGGGTTTGCTGACTGCGCTGGCTGAGAGATGGCACTCTGAGACGTGCACATTTCATTTGCTGATGGGTGAGATGACAGTCACCCTGGAGGATGTATATAGGATTATGCGGAAACCGATTGATGGGGAGCTGATTCCGTACGATCGAGACGGAGACAGGGATGCCCTTAGACGAGTGTTCTAGGATCCAAGACTGGAGATGAGGGTGGGACACGTGGCATGGGATACCATGACATGGATAGGATTAGCACTACCAATAGTGTTGGCAGGAGTGATCAGTGAGTTCCTCTGTATCAGTTTTGTACCATTTTGTATAATGATGTAGACACCTACGGGTGATTGTAGCCATATGATTTTGACATCATTGTATCATGACACTTTATATATATATATGAGATGATGCATCTTTGCGGCAGCTATATGCATGTGTACCTATGTGATGAGATGTTCTTATGTGATGCTTATGATATGGATGCAAATATGTATATGATGCAATGCAATATTTTTGTTCTTTTATGTTTTATATGTGTATGCATGATGCAAATGTGAATGTAAGTAATGCAGATGAATATGATAATGCAAATGTAAATTGTGCTAACAGGTGTTGTGTGCAGGATGTGATGCAGTTGTGATATCTATATGTATGTATGAAATGCTTATATGTGGTAATGTAGGTGCAGCTACATGAAATGCAAATGTTTTTGGTGTGTCATTATACTCAGTCATGTGATAGCAGGCTACGCGGACTCGAAAAGGATGATGGAAGTCAATCAAGAAAGGGGGGATGAAAGACAGAAGATATGAAAGTGAAAGAGCTTCTTGTGCGTTATCATCATTGAGCTTTATTATGGCAAAATAGGTTATGACAATCGAGGCATATGTTCGACCCAGAAAGTCATTGTACCTATTTGCATGGAGATAAGACAGTCACAAACAAGGAATGCCCTAGTCCTTGGACAAGTCATAGCATTACTAAGAGACAATCCACAGACAGAAAATACAAATAGGTGACGATACCCCATCCTCGCCTTTCTAGTCAAAGACATCCTGGAGATAGAAGCTCTAGTCAGAGACATCTCGGAAAAGCTAAAAGACATGTCACCAAAAAAGATGAAATCAAAAGAAACCAAGACTCGACACCAACATCCACTGTAGTCCTCAAGTTTAGTGTCTCTTGTCACTTGTATAAGTCTTATTTGATTGTGGTCACAATGTTTACTTTCACAGAAAGGATAGATAGCACTGAACCATAATGTTGTCTGAGTCTGTTGAAATATTTGATTTGTTGAAGCCCATTGTTGCTGCTATGTCTCATCTGAAACTGACTGAATCCATGAAACTGATACTTTATTGCGGAGAAGATGAAACTTTATTGCGAATCTGTGATGCAGATGTTGCTTTATTGCGGATTGTGCGCGAATAGACTGAAGAAAGCTGGAAGAAACTGTACTCCTCGAAACATGTGATGTTCTTAGTTCCACACCCATCACTAGACGTGGGATTTTGCCTTAGCCACAGATAGGATCTGATTTATTATGGATGGAAAGGGAGGCGAAAAGGGAGGTTTATCATAAATGGCTAACCAATCTTGGGTAGATCAATAACAAGCCATGATGGGAATGGGTAAGTTTATTATGAACGAATAGGTTGTGAGTGTGTGCAAAGTGAAATGATGAAGAGAATCCTGAAGGAGGGAGGAGCAATGTCTCTACACATGGCCTTGGTGACTCAGTTTTCACCATGGTACTTGCCCAGGGCGCCACCGAAGTGGTTTTCACCATTGGACGAAATTATTTCTCTTTACTTTTTTCAATTTTTCAATGGTTTTTGTGTCACAAGGCGCCTGTTTGCCAGGTTTTCACCAAGTAACAATTTTTTTGTTTTATAAATTTTTTTTGTATTTTTGAATTTTTTGATTTTTTTTTGTATTTTTGAAATTTTTGATTTTTTTGTATTTTTTTTGTATTTTTTGAATTAGGATATTCCGAAGAGCTATGTGTAGAACCTGCGAAGGTGCATGCTATTGATAGGATCCTCCAAAGGTTCACCTTCTGTAGTTGAAAGCTGATATGCCCCAGAGCCATATACTGCTGTAATAATGTAAGGACCAAGCCAGTTTGGTTCAAACTTGCCCTTCTTCTCTCTGTCTTGCTGATTCTTGGGGTTTTCTCTGAGAACTAAGTCACCTACCTCAAATGTGTGAGGCTTGATCTTATGATTGTAACTGCATTGTTCCTTGACTGAATGATGTGTAGCTTGAGTGACTATCTTCCTTGATAAAGGATCTGAGATAGAATTACTAGAGTGTGGACTACATAGGCCCACATATGCGTATCACCTAAAGAAGTTTGGACATCCCTGATAACAAAGTCCTTTGAGGAAGCTCCATTAAAGGTCCATGATGTATCGCCAGAAGGGAAAGGATGTGAGGAACAAGTGGATGAGTGATGAAGGCTTATGATTGTGAAAAGAAGTGAAAGTAGGATAGCATGATGGAGACTTAGGATCAACAAGTATGATTTTTGACTTAAAATTTTAGAAATTTTGCCCCCAGTTATTTTGGTATTAGGGGAGATCAACTCTTGTTCTTTTTCTTTCATAGGAGTTTTATCCTTGACTTTGATTTTTGCAGAGTCCAATAGCTTTTGATTTTGATTTAGATTGAAGGACTTTTCTTTAGTTTTGACTTTTCGATTTTTCTTTTCAAAGCTTGATTTTTCATCCCCAATGAGTAAGGGCTTTTGTAATTCTTGTTGATCCAAGTTTGGGAGCGGAGAGGAAATGGAATGAGTGGATGATATGGTAAAGCTATGTGAGTTCTCAAGAGGGCTAGTAATACGCTCAATAGATTCTTCGCTGGAACCACTCTTAGGACTATTGATATCAAGAGTTGCTTGCACCACTAGAGGAGATTTGCATTCAAACTTAGTAGCCACAACACTAGGTGGTTCACACCCAATTCCTTGATATTGCAAATTGTTTGTAGATTGTTCATGTTGACTGAATGTGTGAGGAGATAGTGGGAGTTGCTCAACATGAAATATATACTCACCACATCCCATGTCTTTAAACTTGAAATTTTCTTTGATCTCTGCTTGTTTTGATGTAAAAGCTTTCAAGGATTCTGGATCCACATATGCTGATGAAGGAATAGCTTCTCAATTGCTGGGAATGATGGTCTCAGTCTTTGATTTCAGGTTATTGCAGTATATGAATGGATTAGGATCACCGTTAACTGTTATTTCAACTCCATTGTGAGGAAACTTGATGCATCGATGATATGTAGATGGGACAGCCCTCATTTCATGAATCCATGGGCGTCCCAAGAGTATGTTGTATGTAAGATCTAAATCAAGGACTTGACAAACCACATCCTTTGTAACTGGCCCAACTCTGAGAGGTAAGGTGACTGTACCTTTGGATGAATGCTCTTCATCATCATATGCTTTGATGGTGATTTTGTTTGTAGAATTAACAACTTTATCGGAATATCCCAATTGTTTGATAGTGCTTAATGTACAAATGTTTAGACCAACTCCTCCATCTATCAGGACTCATTTTATTCGATGTTTGTGTATGAAGGCTTCAATATGTAATGGTGCATTATGTGGCTGACTTACAGAGGCGTCATCGGCTTCTGTGAATGTAAGGGAATGTGGAATGGAAAGGTATCCCACCATGGCTTGAAATTGGTCCACGTTCAGATCAGTAGGAACGGCGGTGTCTCTCAAGATTTTGTCAAGAATGGCTTTATGTGTGGGAGATATGCGTAATAGTTCAAGGATTGAAATGAGCACGGGTGTCTTCCCTAACTGTTCTACAAGGTCATACTTAGGTTTGGTTGATGAAGAGGCGGTGCTTTTAGCTAGAGCACCTTGCAAAGTTATTTTACCTCGGCGGGTTGTAACATGACATTCAGAGGTAGGTTCAAAAGAAGATCCAACACCTTTTAAGACAATCTTGGGTCTCTGGGTAGAATTCTCAGGGGTTTTGTCCTTGATGATAATGGTAGAGACATAATTGTCCATCAAGATGTGATTGATGGTTGAATCATAGTTGTATGATGCTTTGGTATAGTTGGTTTGATCCTCTGTGGCTTTAGCTTTTCCCTTGTCATGTTTTGGGAATGGTTCCTTTAACATCTCATGTTCTTGATTAGATGAGTGTCCCTCAATCTCAATGTCACCTCTATCAATGAGATCTTGTATGATGTTCTTCAATCGATGACAATTTCCTGTCTTATGACCCTTGCTCTTATGAAATTCACAATACACATCATCATTCCACCAATTTGGTTTAACCTTTGGTTCATATGGAGGAAAATATGGAACAGTGATTACCTTGTTTGCCACTAGCTTTTTGAAAACTGACTCAAGTGGTTCTCCCAATGGGGTGTACTTCCTTCGTGATCTGGAAGTTGTTTGAGTATTCACTTGATTGTTTGTAGAGCTTGATCCAAAAAAAATGAATTTGGGTCGCACTGTGTTGGCATCAACAACACCAACATTGACTGTGTTCTTGTTTTTATTCCAAAATCTTGGCTTTTCTTTTCCTTTAAAGTCATCTTTGTTTTCCTTGAATATTTTAATGACTCCTTGTTCAATTAGGACCTTTTCTGTCGCTAAGCCTTTTTCAATGACGTCCTTGAAGGTGGACAAACAAGCTTTCCTTAAGTCATAACCAATCTCTTTGTTAACATTTTGGGTGAACATTTCTACCATTTGTTTTTGTGGAATTTCACAAGAGCATCTACTGGCTAGATTTCTCCATCTTTGTAAAAATGATGCAAAAGATTCTCCCTCTTTTTGCTTAGTATTGCACAAAGTAATGACTGATATGTCTGTCTCTATGTTGTAGGAGAAATGTTGAATAAATGCCTCTCCTAAGTCACCCCATGACTTAATTCCAGGTGGAAGTTGGGAGAACCATTCCATAGCTTGATCACCTAAGCTTTGTGGGAATAATCTCATCAAATATGTCTCTTCTGCTGCTACCTCAATGAAAGCTGTGAAAAACTGTCTTATGTGCGCCTTAGGATCCCCTTTTCCTCTATACTTATCAAATTTAGGCGTCACAAAGTGTGTAGGAAATGGAGGCATTGGAATGCTCTTGTCAAATGGATAAGGACATATGTCTCTCATTGTGTATGTTGGCTTCGGTGTATTTATGTCCTCCATTTTCTTTTGTAAGTCCCTGATTTGTTGTTCCAAACTGCTCTTAGGTGGAGATCGACTTCTTGGACCATACCCCATGCTTGAGGCACCAATTGGAGGAGGAGCATGTTGCATATATGGATGATATTGATCATACACATGTTCATATGGAGGAGGTCTATATTGATGCGGCATATATGGAGCACTTGGTATAGATTCATGTTGAGGAACCCCATATCTATTTTGTGCATGTATACCATATTCTACAGGCATGTCATGTTCTATTGTGTTGCCCCCAAATTTGACACGGGGTTTCCTTGTGTCCAAATTTTGAGCATGCCTTGGAATATCCCATTGCTTTGGTGGTTGATCCTTAGCATTGATATGTGATTGAGCATATTTTTCTCCATAAGACTTCCATAATGGTTTGCGAAGGTGAGTATCATATGTTTGACCATGTGTATGTGGGACCTCTGGTTTTTGAAGCAAAGCTGATGGTGATTCAGGTACCATGTGTGGTCCTCTATTTCCTCCACTATTAGGTCTCCTTTGATCCATGTTGGAGTGAGTTTGTTGCAAAGGTCGGTTTCCATTATTTGAGACATGTCAAAATCATGAGGTATCTTGGCTCCACTTTGTGCCATCATGTGTAAAAAGTATTGTCTATCCCTCCTCATCATTTCCTCAACCAATTGATTGAAATGGGGATTCATAATGGATTCTTCTACATCTGCTGAATGTATTGAAAAGTTGTCCACATTGTCATTGTGTGTAGCATTGTTGTTTGTAGTGTCTGCGTTTTCCACATTTGGAATGTTTCTATAAACATCCATGTTAGGCAATGTAGTGTGCTCAGGATTGAAAAATAAATCGTTGTCATACTCATAAGAACTCATGTTTGCGGACTCTTGAGCCTCTTTAGTTTCTCTCCTAGATTTTTGAAGACGGGTTTCAACCATGAACTAGGTATTAACCAAGATGTGTGAGACTAGATGAAAAATGGAAAGAGTATGGAAGACCAAGAGTTGAATGGAATGTAAATGAGTCTGAAGTGTACTTGCAATGTCCAAAGTGTAAGACCAAATATGTATGTAGTAGAGTAGGTGTGACTTCCAAAGAGAGGATAGTTTCTCTTGATGAGGTAAGTTGACCTTGACTCTAAGTAAGACCAAATGAGACCCAAAGGTAAGAAACCTTGATGAGGGACCACTTAGAAAAGTGTTGTTGTATGTAGTGTGTTGACAAAGTATGATGAGGACAAGCAAGTGACCTTTTGACTCAAGTTTAGACAAGTATGAATGTAAAATGAGATGTGAAGCAATGATGGACTATGTGAGACCCAAAGACAGGTTGAATGCTAGATGAAACCTGAAGAAACAACCTAGGAAGCTCAAGAATTCTGAAACTGATTTCTTTTGTTTGCTGGACTGTGAAATTTTTCAATTCTAGACACAGACGCTTCTGTATACTTCACAGACGCGATTCCCAAACACATACATGTCTCTGTTCAACACAGACGCTGCTAGACACATAGACGCTATTATGCCCTTCACAGACGTGTTTAGATGACCCAGACGCGGTTAAAATAGACACAGACGCGTTTCTATAAACTTTGTGCAATTTTTCCAATATGTGAAGTCATTTTGTTGTGACCAAATCTGACTGTTTGACTGTTTGTCGTGACAAGAGGACACAATGTTGATGAGAACTCAATGTTTGCCAGTGTCTAGACTCAAAATGACTCTAAGAAAAGTGTGTTGTTTGATGTAAAATTGTTTTGCATACACTTGAAGACACAAAAGACACAATGTTTTGTTGTTTGGTCTTGATTGTTTGAATGTTTAACATAAGTCAAGCACAATTATTATGGCTGGCCAAGACAATAGTTGTTGATCCCACATAGGGTTTTACCCCCGAGGATACACTATTCAGAGCGGATACTTAGATGCTTGACCTCACTGGCTCCACCCTCGGCACTCACTTCTCGGGTCAACCAAGCATCAGTCCCCATGAAAACTCCCCATGGCGAACTTCGTATCTCTACTAAGAACCGTATGTGTGTGGGCCGCTACCAGAGGTCCAACCTCCTGCCCCAACAACTAGAAGGATTTGGGCTTCTAAAACAAAAAGGTGCTAGTAAGGGCATCCGCTCGTGTGGCCATACATGCGGCACTTTCAGCTCTGTAAATACAGAAGGCTCCCAGCCGATAGGGGTTACGCCCTACAAATGATCAAATAAATTTGATCAAACGGGTTTATGGGGAGACATAGTGTCAGTATGAACTAATCAGCACACATTATTCATAGTTTTCACCATGGATACATTTGATTATAGTGGTTCGGAAGAGGTGGGTTTTCCTCGCTACCACTTGGGTCGTTCTCTTCTCACTAGTAGTCCTAATGACCACACGGGAAGACAGGCCCTCTAAAGATTAAACAAAAAGAGCCTATTGCTCAAGACACAAAAGACAATGATTCAATTTTAGTGCACCAATGGAAGTGTTTGCTATTCTATGAAAACAAAGCACACAACAAAAATTCAAAACCCTAGCCAAGGACCTGCAACAAAAGTTGTTAGTAGTTTGGGTTGTTTGACATAATCACCCCTTCCTGCAAACACACAAGTTAGGTACATTTTAAAAACCCAAAAGACTTTGTGACATAGGGCCTTCAACAAAAGGTTTTGCTTCCAAGACAAGCTGCACCAATTTAGTTAGCTAGATCTGAAAGTGTTAGTCCAAAAATAAACCAGATCTGAAACCCTAAGTACAAAATCCGAAAATTGAATCAATGAAAACTTCAAAATTTCAAAACAGTAAATACACAGACGCTGTTACCCTCAACACAGACACGTCTGGATAACACAGACGCGGTTCTGTGATGCACAGATGCACCTAAAAATCACAGACGCTCCTTTCCGACACAGACGCAGGTAGAAATAACACAGACGCGTTTCTGAAACACAGACGCTCCTTTCTGAAACTTGCAAAATAAAATTTGTCGAAAACACAGACGCGATTCCAAATCCCGCAAATGCGCCAGAAAATCAAAGACGCGATCCGAAAGTTCACAGACGCGAAAAAAAAACTAAAATGCTATCGAAAAATGTCCGATCTGCAACTTCAAAAACGCAAAATCTGCAACAAGGAGGTTAGATGCAAAGGGACAAGAGTCCCACCGGGCGTGCCAAAATGTATATGGTGAAAATGGATAACAATAATAACAATATTGAAAGGCTAAATGAATTCAACCACAAAACCCTAGCCTAACAATCAACAAAGATCCACCATAACATATGAAGATTACCTAAGACAATGCAAATCAAATGAAATCACAAAGATTATACCATCACATGTCCAATAGGGTTTGGATCTCCATTCTTCCTATCTCCATTGATCTTGCTTGATATATTTGCTCTCAGATTTTATGTGCACAAGAGCTCAACAAAGACCGGAATGTGGTTGCAAGTAGGATCGTAGTATAGTCAAGTCCTTAAGATCAGTGATTAGCATGCATAGAATGATTAGGATGATTGATTAGAATGCATAGAACGATTAGGGTTTGATAATGAAGAAAGCATCTCCTTATATAGAAGACACTATATGAAATGGAGGGATAAGATTGAGAGGTGTAAAAGGAGGTCGGCTATGATTAGAGGGTAGGTAGAAGAAATAATAAAATAATGAAAGGGGTAGGTAGTGTATGAATTAAGAGATGAATGACATGTGTCATGGGTAGAAAAGGCTAATGAATTAATTAAATAAATAAAGATTTATTTAATTAATAGAAGAAGTAAGATAATTAAATAAATAAGATATTTATTTAATTTAGGAAAAGGATAATTTAAATAAATAAATGTATTTATTTAAATGAGAAATAAGGCTAGAAGAGGATAAATGAATGAATTAAATAAATAAAGATTTATTTAATTAATAGAAGAATTAAGCTTAGATAATTAAATAAATAAAATATTTATTTAATTAGACATGACAATTTTAGGTGTCTACACTGACAAATGAACCCACACTGGTACATAATGAAAATCCAGTTACATCAGTATCATCTGAAAATTCCACTATAACTGAGGAACAACAACAAACGAAGACACCCCGGTATGTAAAGTTGAACCATTCTGAAAAATCAGATAATTGAGAACAAGTATCAAGGAGTTATGACAAAAGGAAGACTGGCAAATGAAGAGGTATGTCTTATACCTCTTCATTTTCATGTCCTTACAACTAACTTTTTACATTGAGGGTGTTGATGCTTCCATCCTAGTATGTGATTGCATGCCTTATAATGTACCTAAGACAAATGAAGAGGTATGACTTTTGAATACACAAATTAGGGTTTGATTGAGCATCACAAACTCCAACACTCTTGAGTCCCTTTTAAATTGTTGGAAATGTGCCTCTAATTCACTTGACCCTTGTTCATACTGATCGGTTTAACTCTGGCCGATGAAATAGTGTGAAGGAAGTCTGTGAACTCTATCAGTATAACCTTTGTCGATGAATGCGACATATCGAAGTTCGGAGTAGCAGGTTTGAAGTCATCTCGATGACCCGACGAATTCATCTTTGGTCATCAGGAGTGCTATCGGCTATCGGATAGACTTGTTCAGTGCTATGCTGATACCCAATGAATCCTCCTTGGGTCATCGGAGTGCTATTGGCTATTGGGTAGACTTGTTTCGTGTTATGTCAATACCCAACAAAGTTGTTTTTTGGTCATCGGGGTAGCATCGGTTATTGAATGGATGAAAGGATAAAAGGTGTGTAGTTTAGATCCAAATCCAATGGTCATCGCTTTACCGCTATGGAAAGATGCATGTATGTTACTTCATGCAACTTAGCGACCCTGGTGGGGCCCGACAAAAGGAGCAACTCAGATAGTTTAATAGGTGAGAAAGTCCGAGATGATCGGACGACTGTCGCTATACCGCTATGGCAAGATGCATGAGATTTATCCTATACGACTTGGCGACCAAGGTGGGACCTGACAAAGGAAAGCTTCATTCCGAGTGGTTAGTAAGGTCGTGCTGAGGTGGCAGGGTAGGACCCCGAAGCAAATCAGAGGGTGCCATGTGGCAGAGCACAGAAAGAGACATCGATCTGATTGGATGATCAGGATAGATGATAGTTATCATCTTGCCGATGAACCAATGGAATTGCCTTTGGTGATCAGGTCTATCATCGGCCATCGGAGATGTAGTTTTGAAGTTACATCGATACCCGATGGAGTTGATTCGTTTGGACTAGTGTATTTGAATACGAACCGGTTCGATTCCTGGATGCATGTGGGATAGTTGTTTTCTCACAAATGCAGACCGACGCAGACAGTTAGATGTCTAACTGATTGGTGCAAATTGATAGTTGAACGGTCGACATGAAAATGTATATGAAGCCAAGAGGAAACTCGAACAAGGCTACTATTCTGATGATAAGCCATATACTGTGGTGTGTAGCTGAAGTGATCAGCGTGAACATATGTGTTGTGATAACAAACTTTATTGTAAAGATTCTTTGCTGAGAATAAAGTGCTCTTGTTGTTGGTGGTGGGTTTTTCCTGAAAAGGTTTCCCACATAAATTCATGGTGTTTATCTGTGTGTGTGTTTGAATTCTGACATTGTCTTTGTTTTGTATATGCTAATCTTACTATTTTGTAAAGTTTTAAAACACACTAGTCTTGTTTCCCCTGCAAATTGACATTAGGGAAGAGTTTTTCCGCACTGTGCTTTCCTTACAAGTGGTATCAGAGCCTGGCCAGTTGTGTTATCCTTGTGGGTAGGGTTGGTTTTTTTGTGTTAATTTGCTTCAGTGGGAGTCTGTTAGTGTGTCTACTTGTTTACAGATTAAGATGGCAAGCACTTCTGGAAGAATGGATATTGAGAAGTTCAATGGCTCCAATTTTGAGTTATGGAAACTTAAAATTGAGGACTTGCTGGTTGACCGAGATTTTTGGATTGCAGTGACTAGAAAGAAACCTTCAGGAATGAGGCAAGAAGATCGAGACTTAGCAGAGTGGAAAGCCAAAGGAATCATAAGACTAAGCCTTGCAGACTCAGTACTGTTGAATGTACATGAGGAGAAGAATGCAAATGATTTGTGGAAGAAGTTAGGAGACATCTATCAGGACAAAACCTTGGTGAATAAACTCTTCCTTAGGAAGAAGTTATATTCTCAAAAAATGGATGCAAGAACACCCTTGGCAGATCATTTGAATGCGTTTAACATGGTTCTCACTCAATTGACATTAGTTGGTGTAGCTATTCAAGAAGAAGAACACTACATGTTGCTGCTACTGTCATTGCCAGATTTCTTGGGAACATTTGGTGATGGCCATTGGCAGTACTACGACCCAGTTCAAGATGAATACTGTGGTCAATACTCTTTTGTTAGAAGAAATGAGAAAGAAGTCTTTTGAGACAAAAAAATTTGCACTATCTATTCGAGGCAGACCAAAGGACAAAGACAAAAAGAAGGAAAGAAGTCCAAGTCCAGGTCTCAAGAGAGGTCCAAGTCTCCTCGAAAGAAGTCTAAGGTGAAATGCTGGAACTGTGGACAAAAAGGTCATATTTGAAAGGACTGCAAAGAGAAGATGAAGAGAAAGAACTCTTCTGATAATGAATCTTCTCACAGTGATGCAAACGCCTTTGTAGCAGCTCTGGCAGTGCCTGCTTCTGACAATGTGTGGTTGATTGACTCAGGGGCATCTTTCCATATGACATCTCACAAGGAGTGGTTCTCAAAGTATGAACCGTATGCTGGTGGGAAGGTATACTTAGCAAGTGATTCAACACTGGAGATTTTTGGGAGAGGAAGAATTAAAATCCAATTTCCTGATGGGAGAATAAAGGGAATCAATGGAGTTCTGCACATACTAGGTTTGGCAAGAAACCTACTTTCTGTAAGCAAGATGAATGATGTTGGAGTCTAGGTAACATTTATGTTTGGTGGTTGTAAGATGTCTAGAGGGTCTATTAGATTGGCTAAGGGTGAACACATTGGTACATTGTATAGGTTAAATGTTGAACCTGTGTGTTGTAATATAGTCACTAAGAAACCTGATAAAACTACCAAGTTGACATATGATGTAAATTCTATGGAAGCTAAACTTCCTACAGAAAAGACAATTCTCTAGTATTATAGGCTTGGTCACATTGGTGAAAAAGGTTTGAAAACTTTAAAGAGTAAAAATTTGGTAGAAGGACTTATTGATTGTAACCTTGAGTTTCATTTATGTGAACATTACATATATGGAAAAAAAAACCGTGTTCAATTTTATTCAAGCCCTCATAAATCTTCTGACATTCTAGACTATGTGCATTCTGATGTGTTTGGTCTAGTGGATGTACCTTCTTTGTCTAAATCAAAGTACTATGTATCCTTTGTTGATGATTATTTGAGAAAGACATTTGTTTATTTTTTGAACAGTAAGTCAGAAGTGTTTAGTCGGTTTAAGGAATTTAAAAACTTGGTTGAAAACCAGATTGGAAGAAGAATAAAATGTTTAAGAACTGATAATGGTGGTGAGTATTGCAATATAGATTTTGACAAGTACTATGTAAACCATGGAATCAAAAGACATAGAACTATGACTTATACTCCACAAAAAAATGGAATTTTTGAAAGTTTGAATCGGTCTCTGATGGAGAAAGAAAGAAGCATGTTGAGTAATGCTAGACTGGAACAATTTTTTTGGGCAGAATCAGTTGCTACAACATGTTACCTATTGAATCAGTCACCTAAAACAACGTAGTAGACAAGACACCTATGGAAGCATGGTCTGGTAAGAAAACTTCTCTAAGACACATTCGTGTGTTTGGTTCAGAGGCATATGCACATGTGCCTGATGTTAAAAGATCTAAATTGGATAACAAAATAGTCAAATGTATTTTCATTGGATATAGAATTGGAGTTAAAGGATACAAGCTTTGGAATCTTGAGATTGGAAAGGTTGTGTACAACATTAGTGTTATCTTCCGAGAGCTGAAATCTATGTCTATAGATAAACCAACAGAGAAGGAAAAAGAGAAGGATGTGGTTGAATTTCCACTAGAAGAGGAAGTGAAAACTCCAGATGTACCTAAAGATGAGAATGAAGAGAGTTCAAGTAGCTCTGAAAGTTTAGAAGAAGAACAAAATGAAGCCTCACCACAAGTGTTAAGAAGATCCACACAAGAGAGGCGACAACCTGATAGGTTTACCCCCAAATAGGTATAATTTTTCAATGTTGAATTTAAATTGTGCCTATGCTTTACTTGTTGATACTGATGAGCCTAGGACTGCAAAAGGAGCCATTGATATGTTAGATTCAGATTCTTGGCTGGAAGCCATGAATGATGAAATGAAATCATTGGACAAGAATGGGACATGGAATCTGGTATCCTTGCCTAAAGGCAATAAGACAGTGGGATGTAAATGGGTTTTCAAAAGGAAGTATGGTCCAGATGGTAGCATTGACAAGTACAAGGCTATATTGGTTGCGAAGGGGTATTCTCAAAAGGAAGGTATTGACTATGGAGAAATATTATCTCCTGTAGCTAAGCTAACATCTATTAGATTTCTTTTGTCACTTGCAGTTGCATATGATTGGGAAGTCGAACAAATGGATGTGAAAACAACATTTCTTCATGGGACCTTGAAGAATAAATCAAAATGTCCCAGCTTGAGCATTTTGTGAAAAAGGGTAAAGAACATTTGGTATGTAAACTAAAGAAGTCTCTTTATGGTTTGAAATAGTCTCCCAGAATGTGGTATCAAAAATGTGATACGTTTGTGTTGTCTTTGGGATTTGTGAGATCGAAAGCCGATCATTGTGTGTACTACAAGGTTGAAGATGATAAGATACTTATTATTACTTTGTATGTTTATGACATGTTGTTCTTTGGAAATAACAAAGGTTTGATCTTAGACTTGAAGTCCCAATTATCCTTGAAGTTCGAAATAAAATATTTGGGGTCAACAAACTACATTCTGGGAATGGAGATCAAGAAGGACAAGTCTAAGAGAAAAATCTGGCTTAGCTAGAGAAAGTACATCACTAGTGTTCTTAATAAATTTTATATGTTTGACTCTAAACAACATGTTGTTCCTATTTTGCAGGGAACCAAACTGTTTGTGCATGACAGTCCAAAATCTCCAGAAGAGATAGATGACATGAACAGTACACCTTATGCAAGTGCTATTGGCAACTTGATGTATGCAATGGTTTGTACAAACATTGCCCAACCAGTGGGAGTATTAAGCAGATTTATGTCAAACCCAGGAAGACCGCATTGGGATGCTCTAAAGAGAGTTTTCAGATATCTGAAGGGTACTTCAAATTTTGCATTATGCTATCATGGTAATTTGAATGATTCAAAGAAAACTCTCAGCATTTGTGGATATGGAGATTCTGATTGGGCAGGAGACATTGACAACAGAAGATCCACCAGTGGATACGTTTTTGTTTTGAATGGTGGAGAAATAAGTTGGATGAGCAAGCAATAGTCTATAGTTGCTTTGTCCACTATAGAGGCAAAATACATGGCAGCCACACACGCTTGTGAAGAAGTTGTTTGGCTCAGGCATTTGAGCATAGATGTTGGTTTTGATGCAAGCTAGGTTGAAGTACGAAGTGACAGTCAGAGTGCTATATGTTTAGAAAATAATCCTACATACCATGCCAGGTCTATACACATAGATGTGCAATTCCATTTTGTGCATGACATGGTAGAAGATGGAAAGGTTAATCTGAACAAGGTAGACACTCAGAAAAATGTTGCGGACGCATTAACAAAACCAGTGAGCACTCACAAGTTTAGGTGGTGTTCTAACTCGATGGGTCTTAGTACCCATTCCTCTCTATAATGTTTGGAAAAGTGCTCAAGTAGTCCAGTGAATTCCTTGTCAAGTGGGAGTTTGTTGGAAATGTGCCTCTAATTCACTTGACCCTTGTTCATACTGATCGGTTTAACTCTGATCGATGAAATAGTGTGAAGGAAATCTATGAACTCTATTGGTATAACCTTTGTCGATGAACTTGACATATCAGAGCTCGGAGTAGTAGGTTTGAAGTCATCCCGATGACCCAACAAAGTCATCTTCGGTCATCAGGAGTGCTATTGGCTATCGGATAGACTTTTTCGGTGCTATGTCGATACCCAATGAATCCTCCTTGTTTCATCAGAGTGCTATCGACTATCGAGTAGACTTGTTTTGTGTTATGCTGATACCCGACGAAGTCATTTTTTGGTCATCGGAGTAGCATCAGTTATCAGATGGACAAAAGGATAAAAGGCATGCAGTTTAGATCCAGATCCAATGGTCATTTCTTTACCGCTATGGAAAGATGCACGTATGTTATTTCCTTCCACTTGGCGATTGTGGTGGGGCCTGACAAAAGGAGCAACTCAGACAGTTTAATAGGTGAGCAAGTTTGGGATGATCGGACAACTGTCGCTATACTGCTATGGAAAGATGCACAAGATTTATCCTATGCGACTTGGCAACCAAGGTGGGACCTGACAAAGGAAAGCTTCATTCCGGACAGTTAGTAAGGTCATGCTGAGGTGGCAGGGCAGGGACCCTAGAGAAAATCAGAGGGTGCCATGTGGCAAAGTGCAGAAAGAGAGATCGAGATAGATGATAGTTCATCTTGCCGATGATCCAATGTGCCCAACACCCTTGAGAAGGTAACCATGTCTATATGCATACCAAGGGACCCTTTAACAACTTGCTTTGAACTCCTGCAATTTATATATGCCTTCGCTTCATAATAAATAACTCCCTCTTGATATCTACTCTTGCACCGAATAAGAGTTGTCACCAATATATCTCTTATTGCTTCATACCAACAATATTATCCTTTCCACTCTAATGTGTTCCCCGAAACCGTAGCTTAACCCCTGCATTGAATCAACCTCTCCTCTCTTCCACATGTCTGCAATATCAATCTTTCTTTACAAGTTGAATCCACATCTATATTAATCACCAGGTGGAAATGTATTATCTCTGACAATGGGATCTTAAAATGATTTGGGTCTCATAGATTATATCAATGCAATATAATACTCAAAATTGGCAATCTTCAATTGAATCAGCTTAGTCAAGACTGTCCATAGCCTTAGTATTTATCAGTCAAACTTATTTAGCCATGATAGTTGCCAAACATTACACTACTGAGCCTTTATAAAATCAATTGGCCAATATTGAATACAATGGATAATATTATTATAATGACAGACCAATATTGAATGACAAAAATATTTATTTTTAACAAACCCTAAGCCTTACAAATTTGTTTTCAATTAAGACCATGAATTTGGTCCAGCTGTGAAATCTGTGCGAATCGATCCCTTGAAGAACTAGGTTTTTGTCCATCTCTCTTATCAACTCCTAAAAGTTCTCATCTCTAGAAATCATAAACCGTTTATCAAATTCCAGCATACCCCAAAACATCATCACAAACCCCCTTATAAAGATCTCCAAGAATCTAGAAGATCTAGGTCGACTTGCTAGAGAAATATATTTTATAAAGTGATATTATAATAATATTTAATTAATTTATTATTATCTAATCAAATTAATTAATATTTTCATCATTTATATATTTTATTTATTTTGTTGACAACTTAATAAAAATTAATTTAATTAATTATCACTCAAAAATTGGGGACATTGCTTGTCCTCAAGAAATTATCTTTTGTACCACTAGGATCCCAAACTCACCATAAGAAAGATGCTATATCATTTTGCTACTCCACTCTGATGCAACCCACAATACTAAACCCTGCAACTCTATTATTTTGTAGCATTCCTACTATCAACCTGATTAATGGATCCGAATTTATCACTCTGTCACATCCATAAAAAATGAGGAGATGAAAGTATCTCAAGAGGATGTCAACAATAAACAACTCTATAACTCCACATGATATTTCATGGATGTGCAAACCAACCAACATAGGCACACAAAAAACCATATCCGCCCACCCTAGGCTATTGTTGCAAAATCAAATAACACGCATAAATCTAAAAAATCAAACTTATGAAAATGTAAGAAGTGCCTTTACATCCAATGATAAAGAGATGTTCCATATCTCTCCAAAACACCCAAACAGTTGTTTTCCTCAAAGTGTTACCAAGAAAATCCATGTTCAACAATGTAGAATAGTCCTTTCTTAACAATATATGTAATAATAACTCATGTATTAAGGTTTGACACTTTTTCTCTTATGATCATGTGCATACCATCGATCATAGCCCAACTAAAACTCAAATATTTGCAACTCAGGACATAGTATCTTTGTGACAACTTCTCCATATCTCAGTTCATAGACTAGCTATGTCTCCACTTCTCCAAGTGTCTACCAATCAAAGGAAAATATCTCCATGTCATGTGTCACAAATATTGGAATTAGGGAAGTCTTATACTTCATCAAAGAGTCACCAACACCCTCACTCATGTGCATTCCTTCATAGGTTGGTCCCAAAATAGTAAGATCTAACATTAACTCTTCAAACTCACCATGAAGGACCACAAGCAAAACTAAATTACTTATGCCTCCGTTTACATGTGTAGGTCTGATGCTAATGGTTGATCCACCAAGTAAATGCTCAACTAACCCATCTTCCTCTATTATTTGAGTCTTCGATTGATTCTCTAAAAGAGGAAACTTATGAACCTTATGATGCAAAGTAGATATCCCAACAAACAAAATTGAATCATACCTCTTTTTTGGTTCACACCAATCTGAATGTTCTTTCTTGCTCAATTCAAGAGGTTCATACCGGAAATGCTCCATCTCCATGGCTTCTTCCATTGGAAGAAATAGTAATTTAAAGTAGGCTTCTTTTCATTGTCTTGCTTGTTCTATATGGTTGCAATGATCTTTAACCTTTTGTGAGTGTTATCTTATTTGGGTAGTCACCAACTTTTCCTCCCTAGCTCTTTGTAACCATTCATCATACATACTTTGTGTTTTCTTTATGTCTTCCATGCTGATATATAAAGATTCAGACTTCTTGCAGCTTGGATCCATAGAAATTTCCTCATGTTTGGCTCTTAAAACTTGAATGCCAACCTTGGGAGACACCATAACCTTATCATCTTCATATTTAAAGGTTTCCAACTCACAATTTTTCATAGGTAAGTGATTGTTGTTCCAATTTAGGAAACCAATCCTTCTTTTCTGCCTTTGTGTGATGCCTTCATGGATCCTAGTTAATTCTCCTTTAATGAGTGGATGATTATCTATAAATGTTTGTTCAAGAGATTTCTCCAACTATAAAACCAATGTATCACCTATCACAACTTCTATCCCACGGTTGCAAGTTATACCCTTGTCCTTATTTTTGAAAACTTCATATAAGATCCCCACAAATTCTACATCTTTGTGTCTACTCTTCATATAGATTTGTTTCTCTCTGCATGTGGAGACTATAGATGATTGAATTCCCATTTTGGATGATGAGGAATGTCTCAAACTCAACTCCAAGCAAATCTTATCAACTTCATCTTTTTTTCTTCTTAAAGCATATGAATGTATCTCATTAAGCTAGAAGTAATGATCCCTATTTAGAAGTAGGTGTATGTAATTTAATATCATCACAATCATAGCTTCTTTTTTTACCCATAAGGGTACATGAGATAGTTCTCTTTCAAAGCCTTTTTGTCCACCTTGAGTCTTCCAACAATAATCTGCCAACATCTTATGAGTTTCATCAATATGAGCCAAGACAACAATAAACATGTCTTTGTTTACTCTTAATTCACCTTCCAAGTGGTGTAACTCTTGAAGTCCAATGTCTCCTAACAAATGTTCTATCTTTTCTCCATAATCATGCCATTCAAAATAAACTCCCTTCATAACCAGTCTTCCACAAAACTCACATTTTTGAGCTATACCAATATCTTGTTCAATCAAAGGACTATCACCACAATAGTGAGAAGAAACATTTACTTCATGCTCTTCTTCAACTACAAATGCAAAATCAAACTCTGAGAAATCTGAATTTTCATCTTTAACTTCATACTTATCAATCCATTCTTGAGTGTCCACAATGCAAGGCTCATGTGTTGGCAAAGGATTATTGGTCACTCTCAGAAATTTAGAATCATTTGTTGGCAATTGACACTCATCTGGTGGTTGTTGATGCTTGATTAATAGTTTAGGGTTTTCATTGATGGCAACTCTTCTTGAGATTCCTATCTAGTAATCACGAATCTTGATATCCAGAAGCGGACATCAACCAATGGCCAATTAACTTGTATTTCAAGTTGAACAGAGCAATTTTGATTTGGAAGCTTTCTGGTGATTGTGGTGTTGTAAATCATGTATAGGATGATTTGGTCGGCATAGAGACATCATTTTATCATCATTTTGGTGATATGGTCAAGCCAACATATGACTACACGTTACATTAGTAGGTCAACTTGGTGAATGATCTATTTTGTGATTGCAGATATATAAGACCGGTGCAGAAGATATTTTTGGAGTATGGTATGATTGATATGCGACTGAGTGGTGATCGAGAATCCATTTTTGTGTAGTTTCACATGCACATTCTTGATCCCATAGCTGACTGAGACATAAACAAATCAGATCAACAGTGTTGATACAATCATAGTGATGCTCTACAAAAAGGATCAGGTTAGTCGATGATAACACAACACAAATAAGAAGAAAAGCCAAGTTGTTAGTGTTAAAAATAAAAAACCAAACACTTTCCTACACAAGCATATCAAAAGAGATACCAAAAGCATGATAGAATGTCTAACTAGGAAGATAAATATGATGAGGCATCTCCAAATGCCTCCTAACATGCTCTTGGATTCTTCTCCCTTGTTCCTCTCCTCTCCAAGTTCCAAAATAGTGTAGCTCTCAGCAGCTTTTTGCACTATGGATGCTTATGGAGGATTGAGATTGTAGTATTGAGCTTTGAATGGGAAATAAAAAGCTAATGATATGCTATTAATGCTAAACTGATATATTTTAACCAAAATAATAAGATATTAGATGATTATGCTAAAAATGCTCTCTAAAATGTCTATAGCTTAGATGCATACAAGTTTTCAGGATCTGGATTATGAAGGAATGAGCTTTATTTATAGGAAAAATGGAGCAATGGATGGTTGAGATTGAAAGATTCAATCAAGGGTTGAGTTTGAAAGTTGGGGATCCATGTGCACAATTGGCACCAATGAAATGGTGACAAGTGTCAACATAGGGTTGGGTTGAGAAAAGGGGTTGGAGGCATTAAAGGCCTGAGAAGACCTCATGGTTATCTAAAGGCTAAGGGTCAAGTCTAAATTAAGCTTACCCACTAGATTAAGAGTTAATCCAAGGATAAACCTTTGTGCAAATGTTTAAGAGATAATCATGGTCAAAGCATTAATGGCCTGATGAGGCCTTTGGGTTGGATAGAGGTTGAGTCAAATAAATGTTTTAACCATGTGGGAGGGTTTGAGTTAACCATTAATGGTTATTGGAGACTTTGGGGATTAAGTGGTTGAAGGTTGAAAGCCTTTAAAGGTTATCAAAGACTTTGAGCCATTTAGTGGTTGAAGACTTGAAGCCTTTAATGGTTATCAAAGACTTTGAGGTTTTGAGAAGTGACTTCCCTTTGCTTAGGGATGTGACAAAGTTTAGAGGATGGATTAGGCTAATTAGGAAGGGTTTAGAAGAATCTAGAAGGAGATTAGATTTTGCAAGTGGATTTGGTGGGCGAGGGAAAATAGGATTTTATTAAAATAAAAATTCATTTATTCCAATAAATGTGTGCAAGTTGCATTTGTAGGAAAATGCAAGTGGGGCGGGGATAATGATTTAAATAAATGTTTTATTTAATTTATTTAAAAGAGGAAAAGGGGATTTTAATTAAATAAATAGATTTTATTTATTTAATTGATTGAAATTTGATTTAATGAATTAATTAAAATAAATTGAAGAATGTTTGGGGATGAACTAATTAAATATTTATTTAATTAACTAATGGCTAGTGGATTTTTAATCAAATAAATAGCGTTTATTTATTTAACTAAGCTAGACAGATTTGTGTGACTACATTTGCCCCTCTTTGAGACGGTGCAGTTTATCGCGTCGTTTCAAAGAAAGAAAAATAAGTGTGAAGAAAATGCCCCATAAAATGTTAATTTAATGGGTGGTATGCCCCCTCGAGAGATGGGCCAAAAAATTTCGAAAAATCGGGCGATCTCTCGAAAAAGAATGAAAATTGGCAGGGTGGTAGAAGAGAAGAAGTTAAGCATACGGGTGAAAAATAGAAGAAAACGGGGGAAACATGGAGAAATGGGGGGCAGGGGAAGTTCACAGGGACCACGGCGATGAGCAGGGGGGAAGTTACGGTGACCATGAAGGGTATAAATGGGGTGAAAGGGGTGAAAACAGGATCATTTGTGACCGCAACCAGTTGAAAACGAGAGCTCTGATAGTGACATTTGGAGGAGCGAGCAGGAGCTACGATGCCGATTCCGATCACCGAGCACAGATTCGAGCGAGTCCGACAGTTCCAGTGCCCAGATGACTACGGACCAGGGGTACGCAAATTTGAAAACTCAAGTTTTTTGCATTTTTGATAGGTTTTTTGCTGAGTCCAAGTCAAGTTGGAGCAAGAGTGCTGGAACTTTAGTTTTGGCGCTTTTGCTCCATGAATTAGCGCTATTGTGCCGCAATGGCACTATTGTACCCATGTTTGAGCACTTTTGCTTTGCATTAGCGCTACTGTATGCAAGTTTTGGCGCTATTGGTCAAGTAGCATTATTGCTGGGTTAATTGAGTGCTATTGCTGTGAAGTAGCGCTATTGGGTAGTTGATTTAGCGCTTTTGTAGTTGTAGCGCTTTTGTATAGCTTATTGAGTGCTTTTGATATAGTTGTAGTGCTATTGTTGAAAACTAGCACTTTTGTTGGTTAAATAGCGCTTTTGTCTTAGGATAAAAAGATGCCCCAGTTTGAATGAAGAAAAAACTCCTGATGCCAATGATTGATGGATGGCGAAGTGAAGTGGGAGTTGTTTTGAACCATAGCAGCCTGATGAGGCTTAGGTCATTTGTTAGGATAAATGCCTGTTGAAGTCTAGGTGGCCATGATTGCTTACCTGTTGAGACCCGAAGATACTTGATCAAAGTATCTGATGATAGTCTAGGTTTAAACTTAAGAAAGTTTGAAAACAAAACAACTGATGGTGATTGATGAATGTCCATGTGCAAGAGGATCTGCGCATGTTGCAGTTACGTGAGCGTCATCTTGCGACATAGGGGTTGCGAGACCGATTGACACAGACAGAGATAGACTATATTGCAGTGACAAGTCTTTATGAGGTGATGCACATGCCCGTGATTCGTATGAATCACGGTTTGATCACAGCACTGGCGGAGCGGTGGCACAGCGAGACGTGCACCTTTCATTTGGCTTAGGGGGAGATGACCGTGACTTTGGAGGATGTGTGGCGCATCCTACGGATTCTGATTCGAGGGGAGTTGGTCACATACGATAGATCCTGGGGGACTGTGGCAGTGCAGAGGATATTTGATGAGGATGTATTTATTGATGATGGCTCGATCGCATGGGAGGATATAGCGGCACTGTATGAGCCACTTCCAGCAGTGTTGTCCGAGATTGTGGGATGACTTCTGTGTCCAGACAGGCGGTCACATGGGTTGGCGGTGGGATGGGGATAGGTTATCGAGATGATGATGACCGAGGGGACCCGATTTGCATGGGGGTCGTGCGTGCTGGCGCACATGTATTAGGAGCTCCATGAGGTAGTGTACCGAGGGAGAGGTTCCTTAGCAGTGGGCATGACGCTGCTACACATTTGGGCTTGGGAGCACCTACCAGTGACTCGACCGGTGAGTCTGAGATTCCGTACGGTGGATCAGCCGTACATGTTTATGTACAGTGGTATGATGAGTCAGCCCCACTTGGGGAAGTTAGAGTGGTGGCGGCGAGCGCTGGATGATCTGGATGCAGTGATATGGCGGCCATACTTGGAGTGTGAGCCATGGAAGGATGATGCAGAGGCACTACCTTATGTGTTCATGACTCGATTCCTCATTGGGAGGACTGCATATCATGTGGAGAGACAGGTGCCTGGGTGAGTGATGAGACAGTTTGGACGGCAGCAGGGACTGCCTAGCGAATCAGGAGAGTATGCACGGGTGATTTGGGAGAGGTATGCATGGGGTCCAGTGCTACCTTATGATCAGGCACTAGCAGAGTTTCGAACACTACAGGCGAGGCCATGGGACCTACGACCGAGGGTCGTTGATGCAGGGGTTACAGATGAGTACACATAGTATCGGGTGGCGCACCCGATCCTACGGATATCGGACCCAGCATAGCCGATCCTAGCTTTTGAGGATGAGAGGGGACGGAGACGGGGGAGAGGAGGAGGTCAAGGAGATGGAGGAGGAGGAGGTGGAGGTGGAGGAGGTGGGGGAGGAGATGGAGGAGGTAGTGGAGGAGGTGGAGGAGGATTGGGGATGCGGAGCCAGCGGAGAGGGAGAGGTGGACTTCCTCTACAGATCTCACAGGGACCACTGATACCGAGAGGAGTTCAGTTGAGTGGGAGGGGGATGGAGAGGGAGATCCCGATGGGCAGAGGGGAGGGGACTACTGGAGAGGGAGGTGTAGGGGAGGCAGCTATGGACACCGGGGAGGGAGCCACTGGAGATCTGCGGGACCACTTTATAGTACGCTTGCAGACGCGGATAGAGGATTTGGAGGCAAAGGTGGCAGCTAGGGATGTGCAGCTATTTGCACGGGAGTCAGAGCTGACGATGGTGCTACGGGAGAGAGATACTGCAGTGGAGAGATTGGCGGAGCTGCAGGAGAGAGTCCGGGCTGGAGTAGGAGCATAGGGGCCTACAGGGGAGGTTATGAGGCAGTTTGGGTGAGCACAGGCTGAGATAGAGTACTGGCAAGGTTTATATGAGTAGGTGGTGCCACTCAGTCAGCGAGCTCTCAGTTATACCTAGATGCGGCAGACAAGATCAGAGCGATCACAGAGGATGCAGAGCAGTGGGGGAGTGATGGCTCCTTTGAGGCGGGAGAGATCAAGAGATGCAGGAGGGAGTGGGGGTTCGATGAGGTCTCCACGGAGAGATGGATCAGGGGGTGCAGGCACCAGTGGTGGAGCAGGGGGAGGTGTTAGGACAGCATCCGGCCAGAGTGGCATTTGAGAGAGCATTCATGCATATATGTATTTGTATCATTATTTTGTGGACTGTATCTTGGATGGCTCTTGGTAGCCGATTTTTGTAGACTTCATTGTACTCTGATAGATGAGATGATATATATGAGGAGAGCCCATATTTTGATGATATGCATTTGATTATGTATGTACGTTTATGCAGGATGATGAGTTTATTGTTTAGATGGATATGTGTATATGTATGCATTGATGAGATGTTCCGTATATGCATGTTTTGATGATGATACTGACATATGAAATGCAGGTTTATATATGATTTGTTTGATTTTTGTTGATGTAATGCTTTTATGTATGTAATGCCATGATGATGAGGTATGCTTATGATGATTTATGAACATGAGATGAGTTATGTGATGGTGTTAATGCAATGGTTGAATGAATAATGTTATGTATGAATATGCATCTAGATTTTTGTTTTTAAATGAATGATTATGGATAAACAAAATGTAAAGTACAAATGTTTATATGATAATGTGTTTTAAATGAATGCATATGGATAATGGCTATAAGATGTTTTAAGAACCAATGTTTGTAAATAAATGGATTGCGATGTTTCTAAATGCTTTTAAATATGTTTTAAGTACAAATGATAATGGGATGATACTATAACTTATGTTTTAATAACTGCACCTTAATGCAATTAAAAAGAGGATAATGAATGCAATGTGAATGAATCCTAAAAGGAGCATAATAGGATACTTAGTTAATGGATGAATGAATGCACTCTCTTTTTTTTTTTTTAACTAAATGGATAAATGAATGTATACCATAATAAATGATAAAAGACGATAAGATGATAATGGATAATTGACACTAAACGAATGCCTAATAAATGATTTAAAACAATCAAAGATAATTTAATCCCATGAATAAATCTACTTATTTATGAGTGATGCAATGATGCAAAATGATTAATGAAAACTAAATGTCAAGAAAATGAACTATATGCAAAGTTAAAAATGACATGAATGTTTAATGCAAAATGTAACTAAATGTTTAATGCAAGGTGCAACTAAATGTGAGGATGATATGATAATGAGGAATGCAAGGTTTGTAAGACTTTGCATGATGCATTGATGATGTATCAGAGTACTCGATCGTGATTGTTATCCAAGACCAGCTTAATTTTCACATTTTGCATATAAAGCCGACATATGAATGAGCGAACGGATGGGTGATATGCAACGGAATGCAATATATAAACAGATGAGATGGAATGACGATCCATAGTGCTCTATTTTCATCATTGAGCTTTAAAATGTTGTAAGAAAATACAAGCAACTTGACATAAAGATTCAAGATGACCAGAGTATTTCTTACATGGATTTTTATATAGCAAGTTAATACAAGCAACTTGATATAATGGATCAAGTTGACCTGAGTATTGCTTTGCGGAATAGACAAGAATTATCTCCTTTCATGCATGACTTGGATCATCCTCCTTGATCTTAGGCTGATCATATCCTGAGACAAGTGCATACCGTACTAAGAGATAAAAACCTTTATCCAATTTGGATCAGGTAGGAGGAACCAAAGGAAGAGCATTGTACCTGCAAACAAACAGTATATACATAAAGAATAAAGAATATGGATCCTTGGTAATGGTTCATGCCCATATGGTCGAGGTATATGCTGTAGTCAGCAAGCCGTAATGATCTATGACTGTATTTGGCATAAGATCACGGAGCTTAGTGAACTTCCCATGTAGACACCATTAGTACATGCCCCAGAACTTCATCGGAAATAATGTGCAAACGATACAAAAACAATGCTGAAAGATCCCGATACAGATAAATGAATGATTGTACTCATAAATCAACCAAGTATTTGATAGCTTAACATAATTTTCTTGTCAAAGAAAACATCATTTGTGTCTTTGTTTTGGTAAGGAAGGATGCATCCTTGTTGAAGACAGTTTTTGAGTGTTGATGTGGATTGTGTGGTTGATTGATAAGTGGTCATTGTGTGAGTATTTTGTCAATGTTTGTTTTGGTATCTGCATGGATGAGTATGTATAAGGTGTTGCCATGTTTTTGTGTGATTCTTGATGTTTTCTGATGTTTTTGGATTTTGTATTGTTTTTGAATGTTTTTGGTATTTTGTGAGACATTTTTGAATGTTTTTGGATTTTGTGAGACATTTTTAAATGTTTTTTGGATTTTGTGAGACATTTTTGAATGTTTTTGGATTTTGATGATTGCTTGAATGAAGAAGTTAATGAATCATAAGACAATGTAGAATCCACTTCCATCAATAGTTTAAAGGCATTGCCCCCAGTTTTTAGACATGACTTATGAAAAAGCGGGACGCAAGATGCATGAAGTATTTATCATAATTGCAGAGAAATAACAAGCCATGGTTTTTCGGATGGATGGATGTATGTATGAAGTAGATGTGATCGCAACAAGTCTAAAAGACAATGGAGCCATAGCCTTTACGAGTGGCGCCTGTTTGCCAGGTTTTCACCACCATACTTACCCAAGGTGCCACCGGAGTGGTTGTTCACCGTTTGGATGCATGATTTTTCTTTACGTTTTTTAATGTTTTTGTATTTTCTTCAGGACATTTTTCTGAATGTTTTTGGTATTTTCTAGTATGCAAGGGAGCCTGATGCTCTATACAGCTTAGGTATAAAATCGTTTTAGGTGCATGCTGTTGATTGGATCTGCAAGTGGTTCTCCTTCTGATGTAGCCAACTGATATGCCCCGTACCCGAACACAGCAGTGACAACATATGGGCCTAGCCAGTTTGATTCAAACTTGCCCTGATGTTCTTTGTTTGGTTGGTTGCGAGGATTCTCTCATAGAACAAGATCACCTACCTCAAATGTACGAGGTCTAACTCGATGATTGTATCTTCTGCTCATGCATTGTTGATAGGCTTTGAGGTGATTGTATGCAGCTTGTCGCTTCTCATCAAGTAACTCTAAGTCTTGAAGACGGGATACTCTATATGCTTCATCATCTATCAGATTATGCAAGGAAACCCGTAATGATGGTATCTCGACTTCAATAGGCAAGATAGCTTCGGCACCATAGACCAATGAATAAGGAGTTGCGCCTGTAGGGGTCCGAATGCTAGTTCGATATGCCCATAGTGCTGGATTCAGTTGAACATGCCAATCACGGCCGGCATCATTGACTGTTTTCTTGAGGATTCTTAATATGTTCTTATTTGATGCTTCGGCCTGACCATTACCTTGTGGGTAATAGGGGGTGGAAAAGCGGTGTTGGATATGAAACTTCTCACAAAGTTCACAGACATCCTGATTTTTGAAAGGAAGACCATTATCTGTGATGATGGACATGGGTACACCATACCGGCAGATGATGTAGTTGAGGATGAATGAGGCGATCTGCTTGCCGGTGACTTAGGTAAGTGGAACAGCTTCGATCCACTTTGTGAAATATTCAGTGGTGGTAATAATGAATTTATGGCCATTAGATGAAGATGGATGAATCTTACCCACAAGGTCAAGGCCCCATTGACAAAAAGGCCATGGTGTCGTGATTGGTTGCAGTTCCTAAGCTGGTGCATGTATCAGGTCGCCATGAACTTGGCATTTCTTGCACTTCCTGACAAAGTAGTAGGAATCTTTTTCCATAGATGGCCAATAATATCCAACTCGCAGGAGTTTCTTGGCTAGTGATGGACCACTTGAATGAGTCCCGCAAATTCCTTCATGTACCTCTTCCAAAGCCTTTGTTATCTCATCTTGTTCCAAACATCGAAGGAGAGTACCATCAAGACCGCGTCGGTATAGGGTTTCGGCAATAATGGTATATCGAGCAGTTTGGCGAATGAAGGTTTTTTGTTGGTTATTCGATTGGTTGGGAGGAAGGGTATGATCACGAAGATGGGTGTAAATTTCACTGTACCATGGGGATTCAGAACCGACAAGGTGACATATCATTTCAGATTCAGGGATATCATAAGCGAGGATCCAAAGCTATTCGACCAAGAACTCGTAGCGTGTTGAATTTTGTGGAATATCTAGGAGAGATGTGATGGTAGCCATGGCGTCAGCAGCTTGATTCTGATCTCTTGGTATCTGCTCAAAAGTGATAGTAGTAAATGATGTCTTTAGAGTGTCCACCATTTGCTTATATGGCATGAGTTTATCATCTTTGGTTTGATATTCATTGTTGCTTGTCGAATGACTAGTTGGGAGTCGCTATATACTTGTAGTTCTTGTAATCTCCATTATACGGCTAACCTGAGTCCTGTGATCAAGGCCTCATACTCTGCTATGTTGTTTGTGCATGGAAATGTGAGCCTGTAAGACTTCGGGATGCTATCACCTTGAGGTGTGATAAACAAAATACCTACCCCCGAGCCATGTCTAGTGTATGAACCATCAAAGTATAATTTCCATGGTTGTGTTGTTGTGATCATGAATATCTCTTCATCTGGAAAATTGGAAATGAGAGGATGATCACCTATGAGAGGTGCATCAGCCAACTAATCCGCAATGGCTTGACCTTTGATAGCTTTACGGTCCACATACTCGATGTCAAATTCACTTAGAATCATCACCCACTTGGCCAAGCGGCCTGTCAATGCTGCTTTGCTGAGTAAATACTTGAGTGGATCAATCTTTGCAATGAGTTGTACCTTGCGTGTTAATAGATAGTGCCTCAATTTAGTAGCTGCTAGGATTACTGCTAGGCAAGCTCGCTCAATAGGTGTGTAATTGAGTTCATAGCCCACCAGTGTGCGAGAGATGTAGTATACAACACACTCTTTGTCTTCTGCATTATGTTGTGCCAGTAATACACCCAATGCTGTACTTGTTGCTGAGATATAAAGTAACAACGGTCTACTTGGATCTGGTGGCATTAACAATGGTGGATTCATGAGATAGTCTTTAAGCATCTGAAATGCTTGTTGGCATCGGGTGTCCCACTGAAAGCGGATGTTCTTGTGTAGTAGATGTGTGAATGGGTGACACTTATCAGCCAATTGTGCAATGAATCTTCGGATGGATTGAAGTCATCCTTGTAGGGTCCTTAGCTGACTGATATTCTTTGGAGGTGGCATGTCCATGATTGCCTTAACTTTTGCTGGATCGACCTCAATACCTTTTCTTGAGACAATGTATCCTAGAAGTTTCCTGGAGGTTACTCCAAAGACACATTTCTTTGGGTTGAGTCGAACATGGTATTGTTCCAGTCTATCAAAGATTTTATCTAAGATGTGGAGATGCCCTTCTCTGGTGAGTGATTTTGCTAGTAAGTCATCAACATAATCTTCCATCATGGTATGCATCATGTCATGGAAGATGGTGGTAATTGCTCTTTGATAGGTTGCTCCTGAATTCTTTAGACCGAAGGGCATTACATTCCAGCATATGTGCCCCATGGACAGGTGAAGGTTGTCTTGTGCTAATCTTCTGGTGCGATCTTTATCTGATTGTATCCTGAAAAGCCATCCATGAGTGAAAGCATGGCATGTCCTGCTGTCAGATCCACTATGATGTTGATATTTGAAAGGGGGAAGTCATCCTTAGGACATGCCTTATTCAGATCTCTGAAGTCAGTACAAATGCGGATGCCCCCTTTTGGTTTGCCAACAGGCATAATATTGGAGATCCACTCCGCGTAATCAATTGGTCTAATGAAACCAACGTCTAGGAGTTTCTTGAGTTCTGTTTTGACTAGTACTGCAATCTGAGGATGCATCTTACGAAGCTTCTGCTTGACAGGTTTGGCTCCTTCTGCTATAGTGAGGTGATGCATGACTAAATCAGGATCAAGCCCAGGCATGTCTGCATATGACCATGCGAAGTTGATCTGATGCTTCTGGAAGAACTCTATAAATTTAGGCTGTTCCTTTGGAGTGAGAAGAGATGCCAGATGTATGAGATGAGGATTGTCAAGAGTCCCCACATTGTATTCTTTGGTTTCCTCGATGAGAATTGTTGATCATTCCTATTGTGCATTATCAGGGAGAATGTTAAACCCTTCATCCTCAGGCGCCTCAGAGAGGTTTTCACCATTGGATACGCTCTTTCTTTTTACTTTTGTTGGATCAAATAGTGCCACAGTGTGGTTTTCACTAGAAGATCCATGTTTTATTGTTATATTTTTGCAGCTGAAAGGTTTGGCATCCGCCCCGAAGTATGCTGCGCTATTAAATTCAATGGCGAATCCAGCTTTGTGATCCCCGCTTGGTAGGTTATCCCTTAATTCCAAAAAGTCAATGATGGCCTCATCATTTTGGAAGAAGTCAAGGCATGGGGAATTTGGTTGGTTCCATTCGATGAGTTCAGGGTGGATAATGGGCATTACTTCATCGATTAGGTTAAGTGCATTGGACGTATTAGTGAGGGTTAAGACGTTATGGTGAAGGTTGTTAATGGTACTCTCCCTGTCAGAATCGGGCATAGGATGAGACGTAGGGTCTGTGGAAGATGGTTCCAGTTCAGGAACCCAAGTGGTCTTTATCTGTGCTTCTCCGTAAATAGGGATGTCTTTGTGTGGTGGAGGTGGTGATGTGTCTTCCTCATCTGAAGTGTTAAGCTGTACTGAATCAAATTCCCACTCATGTGAGTCGGTCTCTGAATCACTTTCCAGCATCCGATTGCTATACCATACTGGGATGTTTTTTGAGTTAAATACTGCAGGTGTGATTGGTTGACGTACCTTTGTAATGATCGGTGCTGCAGGGCGGTTGATGGGGATCAAGGGATCTGGTATAGGAAGTATTGGTACTATTGACTCAGTGGCTTTTGCTAGAACTGTTGGTGCCATAGATGCCACTGCAGGTTCCAATACAGTTGTTGCTGCTAATGGTGCTGTTGATGGGATTATAGGTTCATTTGGTGGAATGAGTGGCTTCGGTGATGGTTGTACTGGGACTTTGAGCCTTGATGGGGTAGTTGTGATGGTGCTTGATGCTGCTTTGATTATGAAAGGTGGCCTTTTGGCCGTAGGCTGACAAAAGGGTTTGCTGGGTTTCCCTTTGAATTTTAATTTAGGGAAGATCTCTTTTTCAAAGCCGAGGCCTATATTTCCTTTGGGCTTGAATTCCGGCAGCAGAGGTTCATGTCATCCTTGTTTGCAATATCCCAAAGCACTCTGACCATCATACCCCATTCTTTGCATAATGAGGAGGCCTTTTCCATACTGGTCCGTAGGAAGTGTAACTCGCGGTATGTCAGTGGTGATGGGATCCTTATAGATCCATTCCGCCAGGTCGTCATCTTGTGTTTCTTCCTCTTGACTCTTTCCAAAAACGAAAGGCATCAAAGCACATGCTGGTATGTTTAGTGGTTGCTAGAGTATCTACTGTGGTTTACCATGAGTTCTAGGAGAAGTGGGCATTTGTCCCACACAAAAGAGTTGACTCAAGTTGTATTCCCCAGGACCTTCCTTTGCGATCTTCATCTTAAGCTTTTCTTGCTTTGGTAGAGTGGTGTTTGAACTGGCAAGAGAGGCGGGACTTATATATGATGTGGAGGAAATGGCTTCTCTATTATTAGGAACGGTAATCTCTGGTTGATGGCTGATATTATGGCAAAATGTAAAGGGATTTGCATCGCTCAGGATTGTGATCTCTACACCATTATGTGGGAACTTGATACATTGATGGTAGGTAGATGGAACGGCTTGCATGGCATGTATCCAAGGTCTCCCTAATAATAGATTGTATGGAAGAGGAAGGTCCAGAACCTGACAAATGATGTGTTTTACCACAGGGCCCACTCGGATTGGTAGTACCACAGCTCCTTTGGATGAATGCTCCGCATCGTCATAGGCTTTGATTGTGATCTTCTGACGAGGATCCATTGATTCTACTGCATATCCCAATGCTGTGACCAACTGCAGTGTACAAATATTTAGGCCTGCTCCATTATCAATCAAGACTCGCTTGATCCTATGCTAGTTAATAAACCCTTCAATGTAGAGTGAGGCGTTATGCGGTTGTTGGAAGGAAGAGTTGTCACTTTCGGAAAAAGTGAGACAAGGTGATGATTTGAGACTTCCAACCATGGCTTGAAATTGGTCTGTATTCAGATTTGCAGGGACTGACGCCTCTTGGAGTGCTGGATCCAAGATAGTTTTATGAGAGGGCGATAGACGCAAAAGCTCTACAATGGATATAAGCGTAGGGGTTTTGTCTAATTGTTCCACAAGATTGTACTGCTTTGGGATGGAGGTGGTGCCTTGTGGAGCTGCCTTTATGGTAACTTTGTTGTGACGCGTAACAATATTGCAATTTGAGTTGGGATTTTTGAAGGTTATGGTTGCAATTTGTTCATTGGCATCATACAGATGATTTACAGTGTAATTATACGTAGCCTGCGTATAATCAGTGGTATCAGTGCCTCACCTGGAAGTGGAAGGATCCCTTTGATCTTGTGATGGAAGTGGATTTTTGAACATCAAATGATCATTATTGGTTGTTTTAGGGTTATGTCCTTCAATTTCAATTTCTCCTCAATCAATAAGATCCTGAATGAGATCTTTCAATCGGTGACAATTACTTGTCTTGTGCCCTCTTCCTTGATGGAACTCACAGTGTTCAGTATCTCTCCACCATGCTGGTTTGACTTGAGGCTCATAGTTTGATAGCTTAGGTAGAGTGACCAAATTTTGAGAGAGGAGTTGTCGCAATACTGTTTCAATGGGTTCCCCTAAGGGAGTGTATCTGCGTTTCTATTTTTGCTGACGAGGTCTAGGTTCATCATGAGATGTGATGCGACCTTGATTGGAAGGAACATTTGTGTTATTCTGAGGTGGAGGATTTTGTCCTGCAAACCGAACCACAGGTTGTGCGCTTTGGATAGTCCTGGCATCCACAACCCCGTCATTGACAATACTCTTGTTTTTATTCCAGAAGTTTGGTTTATCGCTGTTGAAGCGTGGGCGAGGACCATCTTTTGGTTCGTTAAAGATTTTTATGAGTCCTTTCTTGATGAGTGCTCGTTCACATTTTAAACCCTTGGTGATCATATCATTAAAAGAGTCTGTGTCTTTGACATCTAGGTGAAATTCCATTTCTTCCTTTAAGTTGGAAATGAATATTTCCACTAGTTCTCATTCAGGTAACTGAAGAGAACGTCTGCTAGACATTTGACGCCATCGTTGCAGGAATACTAAGAATTGTTCACCTGGTTTTTGTTTGGTGTTGCACAGATCCGCCATGGTGATGTCACATTCAATGTTATGAGAGTAATGAGCTAGGAACTTCTGGATGAGTTCCTCAAATGTTCTAATGCCTCCTGGTAGTCAGGAAAACCATGATGTGGTTGTTCCTCCCAAGCTTTGGGGAAAAAGGCGCATTAGGTAGGTGTCTTCATATGCCACTTCAAGACAAGCGGAATGAAATTCTCGGACATGATCGCGGGGATCCCCCTTTCCTCTATATTTTTTGAATTTGGGTGTTTCGAATCCTCGTGGAAAGGGTGGCATGTAAAGATTCCTATCAAAAGGATAGGGACAGATGTCATTGAGTGAGAATTGGTTAATCTTGACACCACTATGAAGCTGTTGGGCGAGAGTCTCGACTTGTTGCCGCAACATCTCTATTTCATTTGGAGGAGGAGGTGGTGGGTTACCTCGAGGAATGTTATATCTGATGGGATCTCTACCTCTTTCCTCTTCATGGTGACTTTGTCTTTCTGATGCTTGTCTTAATTGGGCAAGATCAAAGTCAGAGGGGAGTTGTGCTCCTTCTTGAGTGAGTCTTAAGAAGTGAATATCCGCATTGCTCCTGAGTATTTCGTCAAACAATCTGTTAAAGAGAGGGTTATGCTGAGCCCTTTTTATCATTGCAGGAGTGGGAGTACTTGGGTTTTCGTCATCTGCATTTCCTCCAAGTGCTTCTTGAAATTCATTGAGATTTTCCTCTTCTTCTTCTTCTCTTTCTATTTCTCGTTGTCTCGACTGTGATTGGGTTTGAGCCATTTTGTTTATGAGTCTTTGTTGAAATTGCATGAAAATGATGATGAGTGTTTGATGAAATGAGAGATTGATGATTTGGTGAATTGTGTTGCACGTGGATCTCTAACACTTTTAAGGTAGATGTTACCGAAATTCCTTCTTTGAATTGCTTGCTTATTTGATAAGTTTTGATGTGATAAGGTGCAGAGAAATTTGAGATGTGTTACAGATTTAACTACCTAGTAATGAGAGGATTCACTCATGAACTAGTTTTAACCTGCGTAGATGTGTCTCTTAGGATGAGCTTATCCTAGATGTAGAAACAATCTAAAAAGTGATGTGAAGTGTTTGATTTCAAGCAATATCTAAAAGAGAACTTGGAACAAGAACCTTTTAATGTTTTGAGAGTTGGGACGGATTGATGATGAAGTGATGATGTATGAGTGAGATGATGGATGAAAAATGTTTTCAATTTTCAATAAAAACTTTGTGTCACAAATGGGACGAACTCTATCTCTTCCCTTTCGGGTGTAGGCGGTATTTCTCGAGCTGTGTTGTATGTGATACAGACATTTGGGAAGAAGTTGGGATTAATCTTTCTTCCTTGGTTTTTGTGATAACTCAGAGCTCTATATTGCATAAAAGCTCTGCGGTTTAATGATTCGGAATCAAATTCGTTTGTTTTGCCTTGAAGGTATAGACGCATGTGATGTAGAAAGACTCTATGGGAGACAAAGATTTGTCGATTGATATAGAAGAATTTCCTCTTTTTGATCAAAGCCTTTGAGCTCAATGGTCTTCTTTTTAAGTTGATATTCTGATGACACTTCTTCTTTCGCAAGATGTGAAGAATGGTCATAAAATTTTGACTCTTTGTTGTTTGTACCTTGTTTTTGATGTTTTGGGGTTGTTTTGATAGATGTTTGGTTGGATGAATACTTTGTATTTGGGATTGACTTTCTGATTTTTCTTTGACAAGAAAACAAAGCAAGCACACAAACACAAGAATGTTGCCTAAAAGGCACAAATGAGTATGGGTCTAGATTAACCCAATCCTTGGACTTGTATATGACCCTTCCTTTAGATGTATTTTAAGGTGTATTTCCAAAGCCTGAAGTCGGCTCAATTTGCACTTGGTCTTTAAAATGAACACACTTCAAACACTTTTTATCCCTAAGGTCAAATGGCCAGTTGTGATAAATTTAGCCCACATCTTGATATTTCTTCAACTTTGGTACTACATACCTTATGAATCCCATCGTGGCAGGTAAGGATGTGATATACTAAGTCTTGCACGAGCATAACAAATAGATGATCCCTATGATGGGGGAGTCACCACTTTTATCAAGCCACAAGTGACTTTTCAAAAAGCTATGTTTCTACTCAAGGAAATATGTATGGTGAGTATCTTGGGAGCAAAACCATCTATGCTCTTGCACTAAATTATATCGCAAATATTCTCAATCAATAGAACGGGTGGGCTACTACTTAAAGGTGTTTAGTCATGTTCGATGTTTTTGGACATAAGTTCATTCTGCAGTGACTCACTTAAGAGCCTTGTAACTGGTGGTGGGGCCCATTTGTCCTTTCGGCCAGTTACACTGTAGGAACAGCTATACCCAAGGCTACAACTTTCGCTCTCACCTGATTTCTATAGCAGCTCGAAGGATTTACCGCTCGAGGTCGTTCCCAAGAGTATCGATCCCTTGGCAGGCCTCTCTTAAAAAGATAAAATTTGAGCGTTACTAACACTTTTCTCTTGCACCTAGGACCACGAGAGCCAAGGGAAAGGATAGTGTGTGTTAGAGGTAGGACCACTCGATTGACATTTTTTTTGCACAAATGTGCCAAGCACAAAAGACACTTTGTTCTTTTTAATCCATCATTGCAATGTGATCTAACTATTTGGAGATGTTGCTCCAACAGTCATGGTGTTCTTTTTAAATTCAAAAAGCAATGTGTTTTGTATTCTAGAATTTGAAATTCTGGTCAACGTAATGAAAACACGTTTGCTTGAAGGAAAAATCGCTTTGCAAAAATTTTGAAACAAGTTGATTGTTCTTTTTTTACTTGTCCAAAAATTGAAGTGTGAATTGTGATTTTTAAGTTTGATGCAAGAAAGAAAATTTGTGTGTTTATTTTAAGCACCAAAATAAAGATGAATCCTAACTAGCAATGGAAGTAAATGTTTGTTTTTAAAGTGTTTTAAGAGCACCAAAGGAAAATTTGTGATTTTAGTGATGAGTTTTTAAACCTGCAAAAACAATGAATAGTTAGTAAAATCTATGTCCAAAGGGGGGCTTCCACAAGCCTAAGACTTTCAATTTTTTTCGATTACAAGGTGAGTTTTACAACATTTTGTTGCAATAGCGCTAGTCTGCGTTTAAACAGAAGCACTATTTCACACAGAAGCGCTGAAATAACAAAACTGGTAGAGAGTCAAAAGCGCTAAAAGATCTTCAGTAGCGCTAGAAGAAGAACAGAAGCGCTAGAATAGTGACAAAAGCGCTAAAACTTTTACAATAGCGCTATTGTAAGGGCAATAGCGCTAAAAGAAAAAGTGTCAATAGCGCCAGAACGTGTTCAATAGCGGTAAAGCGCAACCTGTGTGACACTTTCAACAATCAAACATGTTAGTTAGAAAAAAAAAATGAGATGTTTTTGGTGTTGGATTCACGTCGGGTTCACCAAATGATGTTCTGCAAAAAGGATCAGGTTAGTCGATGATAACACAACACAAATAAGAAGAAAAGCCAAGTTGTTAGTGTTAAAAATCAAAAACCAAACACTTTCCTACACAAGCATATCAAAAGAGATACCAAAAGCATGATAGAATGTCTAACTAGGAAGATAAATACGATGAGGCATCTCCAAATGCCTCCTAACATGCTCTTGGCTTCTTCTCCCTTGTTCCTCTCCTCTCCAAGTTCCAAAATAGTGTAGCTCTCAGCAAATTTTTGCACTATGGATGCTTATGGAGGATTGAGATTGTAGTATTGAGCTTTGAATGGGAAATAAAAAGCTAATGCTATGCTATTGATGCTAAACTGATATATTTTAACCAAAATAATAAAATATTAGATGATTACGCTAAAAATGCTCTCTAAAATGTCTATAGCTTAGATGCATACAAGTTTTCAGGATCTGGATTATGAAGGAATGAGCTCTATTTATAGGAAAAATGGAGCAATGGATGGTTGAGATTGAAAGATTCAATCAAGGGTTGAGTTTGAAAGTTGGGGATCCATGTGCACAATTGGCACCAATGAAATGGTGACAAGTGTCAACATAGGGTTGGGTTGAGAAAAGGGGTTGGAGGCATTAAAGGCCTGAGAAGACCTCATGGTTATCTAAAGGCTAAGGGTCAAGTCTAAATTAAGCTTACCCACTGGATTAAGAGTTAATCCAAGGATAAACCTTTGTGCAAATGTTTAAGAGATAATCATGGTCAAAGCATTAATGGCCTGATGAGACCTTTGGGTTGGATAGAGGTTGAGTCAAACAAATGTTTTAACCATGTGGGAGGGTTTGAGTTAACCATTAATGGTTATTGGAGACTTTGGGGATTAAGTGGTTGAAGGTTGAAAGCCTTTAAAGGTTATCAAAGACTTTGAGCCATTTAGTGGTTGAAGACTTGAAGCCTTTAATGGTTATCAAAGACTTTGAGGTTTTGAGAAGTGACTTCCCTTTGCTTAGGGATGTGACAAAGTTTAGAGGATGGATTAGGCTAATTAGGAAGGGTTTAGAAGAATCTAGAAGGGGATTAGATTTTGCAAGTGGATTTGGTGGGTGAGGGAAAATAGGATTTTATTAAAATAAAAATTCATTTATTCCAATAAATGTGTGCAAGTTGCATTTGTAGGAAAATGCAAGTGGGGTGGGGATAATGATTTAAATAAATGTTTTATTTAATTTATTTAAAAGAGGAAAAGGGGATTTTAATTAAATAAATAGATTTTATTTATTTAATTGATTGAAATTTGATTTAATGAATTAATTAAAATAAATTGAATAATTTATTTAATTAATAGAAGAATGTTTGGGGATGAATTAATTAAATATTTATTTAATTAACTGATGGCTAGTGGATTTTTAATCAAATAAATAGCGTTTATTTATTTAACTAAGCTAGATAGATTTGTGTGACTACACATAGTATTTGGCACTTAACTAGAACTCATCTAGGCATTGTAGATGCTATTTTGGAGTTCATTCATTGTAATCCATCTTTGTAATTGATCAGTAAGGCAGTGAGCCTTCCGAGGTTGTAGCCCTTATTGTAATTGAGTAGTGAGCTCTAGGCATTGTGCTTAAATGTATGTGTATTCCCCTTCATGTAATATTATTTTGCTACTTGCTAGAGTGGAATAATATTGTGGGTTCAAATCCCAATATGGTTTTTCCCATTATGGTTTCCATGTAAAAATCTTGGTGTTATGATTTTGTGGTTGGTTATTTTAAGTTTCTACATTTTAATTTTATGCTTATGCTTTCGGTGGCTTAAAGTTAAATTGGAAAATCAGATAACCAATAAAAAATTGATTCACCCCCCCTCCCAGTGTTCCTTGATTCCAGCAATTGGTATCAAAGCTTATTTCCTCTGAGGAAGCCTAACCGCTTGAGGAAGGTTTGGGATATTGAATCAATGGATTCTAGTTTTCAGAGACAACTTAGTGTGGCACTTGAGGATCTTGATGCAACAGTAAATAATATCAGTACCTTGAAGAGAAACTTGTATGTAGCTGAAGACTTCATTAATGACTTGAAGGATCAAGTGAACTCTACAAGAGACAAGAGGAAAGAACCGATGGACAAGCTTAAGGAGAAAGAAGATCAATGCATGGATTTTTAATACAAAATTGACAAGCTTGAGAGAGAGAGAATGTTGCCTTGAATAATGAGATGCAATCCATTGTGATGAGGTTGACTAAGGAGATTGAGGACTAGAAGAAGAATGAAGAGAATTTGACTCAATCATTGAAGGAAAGAGTAGATGATTGCTCCAAGCTTACTAATGAGAATGATCAATTGGAGCTTGAGTTGACACAACCAAGGAATAATAATCAAGAACTTGAAAGACAGATTGATGCCCTAAGAGACAAAATTGCTACTACAAATGAATACAAAGAAAAATTCAATGCTAGCTCAGCAAGGCTTAATGAGATACTGGAAAGTCAAAGATATGGAAAGGACATGCGGGGACTTGGATTTGAGAAAGATGAATCCTCTAGATCTGGACAAAGAAACACAAAACCTAATCAGAAGAAGAACAAGAATCCTCTAGTAAGACAACCTAATTATTATAAGTTCAATGGCAAATGATTAACTTGCAATAAATTTGGTCATATGGCAAATCAATGTAGCAGTAGGATGATTAAAGGAATGAATAATGTGAACAATGGTGCTACCTTTATCGATCAGCGTTTCATATGCAATAATTTTGGTCACAAGTTAAATATGTGCAGAGCAACAATGAATAAATTTCAAAACAAGAGATGTTATGTATGTGGAATGTTTGGACATATTTCTAACCAATGCAGGATGAGACCAAATCAAATGAACTTCAGACCTATGTATAATGTTGTTTGTTGTGCATGCAATAAAACCGGTCACATTGCAAAATACTGTAGAAGAAAAAAGAGTTCTTTGGTAGACAAAAACAAATCAGATGAGAAGGGAAAGACAAATGTATAAGAGATCAGAGATAAGCATGATAAGATGTGGGTTAAAAAGATGAATCCAAAACAAATAATAGATCTGCACCTTAATCTAATGCATGATCTTCATTTGGTAATTAGGGCTTTTTGCCTTAGGGGGAATTTTTATGCAAATTCTAAGAACCCCCCTCTTCGAAGATTTGCAATCGATTCCAAAAGATTGCAGAAGGCTTAAATCATATATGCAGATGTTATCTGAGAGTTTTAGTGAATATTTGATGCTCCGATAAGTGACTCCATGAAAAATCAAAGTAACTAGTTGCAACATTTATTACAATGGAGAATTAGGTTTTTGAAAGATAAAAAGACATTTGAAAGATTTTTTTTTAACAATACGATCAAGAGATAAGTGTAGAGAAGAAGAGTGAAGTAATTTGGCAATCTAGACAATGATTTCAGTGATCCCAAAGAGAATATTTGTTCCCAGTGACAACTTGAGGTATTTATCTGTTTCAAGCTATCAATTTTTTAAAACCCTAAGTTTGAAATGGCTTCAGCTTTTGGAATTGCTAGCCAACTGGTTGTGGAAATTAAGGATAGAGCTCAACCCATTTTCAAGAAACATCCTTTCAAATCTATTGAGGATGATCTTGAAGGAGTTTTTTCCTATGTACCCTATAGCATTCTTCATAATGAGGACATACGGGCATATATCCACTATGATCTTAATGAACTCAAGAGTGTTGACATGTTGACCTTGTACAACAAGCATTCGACGAACAACTTGGGGAATCTCAAGCCAAAATATCAGCACTTGTAGGCCAAGGGTTTCCCCTTGTTCGTACATTTTCTAACATTTGATAAGAAAGAATGGATTCAATTCATACTCAACTGAATTCATGATGGATTTATGTGGTTGGATAACCCTCACAAGATCACTAAGCAATCAATCTAGGTCATGACTTGTCTGAGCACATCCAGTGAAGTTCCTAACCTAAGGAAAATATCAAACAACGCTATGATTGCCGCCACTGGTTTTCAATTTGACAATGGAGACATGACAATCAATTACATTCTAGAGCATGATGTCAAGTTTGCATTAATGGTGGTTGGATATAAAGTTTACCAGTCAAGCAGACAAAACTTTATCTTTGATACAACAATATAATCTTCCTATCTAATGTTGAAGGAAGATAAGAGGTTTGACTTGTGTACAGTTCTCTTGAATGAGTTGTTAAGCAATTTGAAGAAAATTAAACAAGATAAGACTCGCACCTTTAAGTTTGGCACCCTTATTATTTGTTTGGCTTTATACTTCATGAATGAAATCCTCAGTGTTCAAGGAAAGGTCCAATGGGCCTATGATAAGGTTACAATACAAATATAGAAAATGATTATGGGAATTGGTGATGCCACAATAAGGATATCTACTATGTGGGGTTATTTCAAAACTTTTGAAGCCACAATGAAGAGAAAAGAAAGAATCCAAAATAGATAGTGGAGAAGTATGAGAAAACAATATGCTTCATGGTTGATAAGGATCAATGCCTAATGGAAGCAATTGAGCCAAGGACTATGTGGTTTCTTCCTATGGGCTATGAAGTTGATGCTGTTACCCTATATGCTTATGCTCAACATATGTTGAGTCATCCACTTGATAAGAAAGAAGGAAGGTTTGGCACATTTAAAGAAAAAGACCTAGAGTTGCACAAATAGTTCACAACCCTTGCAAGAGAGAGGAAAGTTTCCAAGATGGTTGAGGAAGTAGTTGTTCAGATGGGATTCACCTAAGAGGAGATGAAGTGGAATAGAGAGAAACATGCACATATAGAAGCTAAAGAGGAACCAAGAATCCTAAGGCCGAGTCGGTTGCCTCTCAAGACAAACCAAAAGAGACTAAGTATGCCCCTATTTCAGTAGCACCTTCTACATGACAAAGCTCATCCGGAAAAGGGATTTTGAAGAAATAGGAGAATCCTAAGAGAATTTATGTTGTTGTATCTATGGTGGGCTCTAAGATAGAATCTGATGAAGAGGAAGATAAGGCTAAGAAGAAAGGAGAGTTTGTCAGAGTTGTGAGGAAGCCAAAATCCAGTGGAGCCTAACAATGCAAGAAAATCAAATTTGAACCTTCCCTTACCGGAAGACCCAAGAGAGAAAGGAAGATTAGAACTCAACTTGATAAAGATCTTGAGTCTGGTGATCAACATGGTAAATACACATTTGTTTCTCCATTGACAAAATATCAATTGATTGATAAGATAATTGTTGATGGAAATTTGAAGAATATTGCAATATATTATGAAAATTTGGATGAGGCAGATCAAAGAAAAGTTGAAGAAGCTATTATTTTGTATTTACATAACTTTAGCAAGGCTTTGATTGAATTGGAGCGTAGTATTCATAAGGATCTATATAACATTATTGATGCAAGGAGACTAATGACTAGTAAGATTGATAAGGAAATGAAGGAAAAAGAATTGATTAATGTTTGCACCTGTGTCTCCCCAGATGAAGCCGAAAGGGTCATTGAGGAATCTAACAAGAAATAATTCAGAAGCAAAAATAGGTTGAACAGGTTGATGATTGGAAGGGTTGAAGAGGTGAGGATATCTAGGGAAGAATCATGAAGATCAATCCTCCGCACAGTGTTGTAGTTCAGACTTCCCATCCGGAAGTAAAGGAAGGTATCTCTGGTGACCAAAAGGATGAAACTCATACTAAGGAGCATCTGGAAGACCAAGACAATGTAACCACTGATGTTGAGGCTAGTGTAAATACTCCAGTAGTTGAGAGTAATAAAGAAATCCTTGAGATCTAGAAGGATGACATTGCACCAAGTGGCAACACTGATGTACAAGATAAAGGGGATGGTGTTGAGGTGAAGGATTCTGACAAGATGGAGGTGAAGGATGCAGAGGTAGATAAATGGAATGAAGTTATTAATTCAACAATTGACACTCCTCTAGTCACGAGGACCCTACCCAAAATCTCTATTAATCTTGATGGTCCTTTATATCTTGGACAAATGTCTCTGGCAGAGAAGTTGATGCTTGCAGTAGCTATTCAATCTCAGGCGAATAAGGATTTGGTAAAATCAAAGTTCGAAGACAAAAAAATCATTTTGATGTCAGTTGATGTTTTGTAGAAGGTGGATTTGGGTGTATAGTTAGATCCTAATTCTAGCCCTTCCGGTAAATTACTTTAATTGATTAATAATGTAAATACAAATTTTGATTCTTTGGAGAAGACTACTACTAAGCAATTTTTGGATAGATTTAAGGAGGTAAGGATGCAAACGTTCCTGAAAATGATAGAAGATGATAGAGTCAGATTGAATAAAGGTCTATAGACCATTTCAAATGCATTATCAGAAGTTAATAAAATATGTAAGTCTTGTCTAATTTTTCCAAAGTTCAAAGTAGACATAGACAAGCAAATAAGAGTTTGTCGGGGTAAACTTGCTGGTATTTCACAATATTTTGATCCAAATGTATTCCTTACAAATAGTGTAGAAGGACAGATATTGGCTCTAAATGATTAGATCTCGAGCCTTAATGCAAATAAGGACAAAATTTAGAAGAGAGTTGGTGAACTCCAGAATTTGATTGCCTCCTGGTTGGACACCATGTTGAGCAATAAGGTAGATTGTTTGAAAAACCATCATTTTTCTCAATATAAACTTTCTCATCAAAATCCCCATTCAAAAATGCACATTTAACATCCATCTAATAAACCTTGCAGTTTTTATAAGCAACATAGGCAAGAAATAATCTTACAGCTTCAATCCTAGCTACAGGTCCAAAAGTCTCTCCATAATCAATTCCTTCCTTCTGAGAATATCCTTTGAAAACCAATCTAGCCTTATTCCTTATAACTTGACCATACCCATTCAATTTATTCCTAAAATCCCATTTAGTTCCAATTACATTTTTATTTTTAGGTCGGGGAACCAAGGCCCATGTGTTATTTTTCTTAATCTTATCTAATTCTTCTTCCATAACTTTCAACCAATATTCATCTTTATATGCCTCAATTACTGATACCGGTTCAACTTGTGAAATTAAACATACCTCATTAGTTGCCAGTATTCTTCTTGTCATCACTCCATTACTCTTATCCCCAATGATCTTATCTTCTGAATGATTCATTCTCACATACCTAGGAGTCTTCTTACTTTCTATCCCTCTTTCTTGTTCTTAAGTTATAGTAGAATTTTTTGATACTGTTGGAGTAATTGGCTCAACACTTTGTTTCGGTAAAGATGCTATGAATTTAGATATAATCATTTCTACCATTGGTTCCTTCTCATAAACTCTGATTTGACTTTTGTTCAGCTCATCTACTTTGACATTAGCACTCTCCACAATTCTCTGCAATCTTTTGTTATAACATCTATATGCTTTTCTTTCATTAGAATAACCAATAAATATGCCTTCATCACATCTAGGATCAAATCTCCCAATGATATCATCTCTCTTGATATAACATTTACTACCAAAAATTCTAAAATACTTAACTATAGGTTTATTGCCAAACCCTAATTCATAAAGTGTCTTACCAATTTCTCCTTTGATATGTACTCTATTGAATGTATAAACCATTGTGCTCACTGCTTCTCTTCAGTAGATATGAGGTAGACTAGCCTCCATCATCATTGTTCTAGCAACATCCAAGATAGTTTTGTTCTTCCTTTCCACAACTCCATTCTGCTGAGGTGTCTAGGGAGCAGAAAATTGTCTTCTTATACCATGCTTCTCACAAAAGTTATTAAAATCACCGGATGTGAATTCTCCACCATGATCTGACCTCAAACATTTAATATTCAATCATGTCTTAGTGTCCACTTTAGCCTTAAAGTTTTTTAACTTTTCAAATGCTTCAGATTTTTCTTTTAGAAAAGTAACCCACATCATTCTAGAATAATCATCAATGATTAGCATGAAATATCTATCACCTTGAAAACTTTGAACTCTAGCAGGGCCACATAAATTAGAATGAATAAGATCAAGAACAATATTCTATTTATCTTGTATACTCCTAAAAGAGATTCTGACATGTTTACCCATTTGACATTTATTACATACCAGATAATAGGGCTTCATAATCTTAGGTATATCCCTAACTACCTTAGTTGAACTGATCTTTACAATGCAATCAAAAATCACATGACACAACCTTTTAGGCCATGGCCAACCCTCATCAATCTATGTAATCAAACATGTCTTCTCACCAGAGTTCAAATAAAATATATTACCTTTTGTCTGTGAATCGGTTGCAATCTCCAAACCAGATCTGTTAATGATTTTGCATTTTCCATCCTTGAATTGTAATTGAAATCCCTTATCTACCAATTGTCCTACACTCAAAAGATTATGCCTTAAACCTTCAACATAATAAGCGTTTTCAGTATTGTTCTTGCCATCCAATGATATAGTTCCTTTTCCTTTGATCATACATGCTTTGTCATCTCCAAATCTAACTAGACCACCATCAAATTCTTGCAAAGATAGAAACTTCCCTTTATCTCCAGTCATATGATGTGAACAACCGCTATCAATTACCCATTCATCCATGTCTTCAGTTTTACCAGCAAGTGCCTTCTTTTCAGGTACATTCTTTTCCAGAGTCGGATCATCTGCTTTGATAGCCAGGAACACCCATTCCTTCCCATTTCCAGAACCACTCGCAGAGTTTTCTATCAATTCATCATCAGAATTAGTAATGCCTTCCTCATCTGCTATGTAGCATGATTTGTCTCTATTTTTCTTATACTTATACTTGTTCTAATATCCAGGGTTAGGCTTAAATGATCTTCTAACTCTTTCTTCAAATCTTGAATTCCTTTCAGGACATCTAGATGCAAAATGACAAATCTTATTACATGCAAAACATTTAAAAGGTGTTTTTCCTTCATACTTACTTCTTATCGGTCCTTTAGTTATTCTTCTATAAAATAGTGCCACAAGTTTCTCAAACTCATCATCTTCTCTCTTCATATCTTCCAATTCCTTTACATACAAAGCTTTCTAGTATTGTTTACCGGTTGTAGATGTAGATGCATGAAAAGCAGGTTCAGACTTCATAGCTCGAGAAGGTCCAAATTCTTCAAACTCAAAAGTAGATAGTTTCCCAACCAAAGTATCTCTATTGACATATGTATTAGCCATTGTTATCAACTCATTAATAGTAGCATCCTTCATTTTGTAAGCCAGTGGTAGGGCTCTCAAGACTTTAGAAATAATTTCATCTTCGCTCAGAGGTCCACCACAATATTGAACTCCTATAATAATCTCATTTACCCTTTCCATGAATGCAATAATCCTTTCATCTTCTTCGATCTTCAGGTTTTCATATCTCACCTGGTAACCATCAAGTTTAACAATCTTTACAGTAGGGTCACCTTCATTAAGAGTCTCCAACTTATCCCATATATCCTTTCCAGATGATTTGTCAGCTAATCCCATTATTTGCTAATTAGAAAGTGTGCACAACAGGGCTTCTCTTGCTCTACAATCATTCCCAAGCTCCGTGTTCAGGTTTTCTTGAGGAGGATTTCTAGATTCCAAATTATAAGGTGTGACACCACTCTATGTGATCTCCCAAATTTCCTTGCCAAGACATCTCAGATGAGTCTCCATCTGAATCTTCCATACTTGTGTAATTTGTTCCATCAAGCCTCAAAATATCCCTTTGAAAGATAGCTCCAAAAGAACTAGATGAACTTGAACTGTTAGATGCTATTGGATCTTCCTCAAGTGGTTAAGCTTTCTGTAGAGAGGACCAAAGCTTTGACACCAATTCTTAGAGAGTTAAATTAACTGGAAGACAACTGAGAGGGGGGGGGTGTGAATCAATTGTCTTAGATTACCAGAACTATTAATAATTTAAACTTTAATACCAGAACCCAAAACAATAATATTGGAATGCTTAAACCAAATGCTAGAATAGATGGAATAGCAGTTAAACCAATTAAGCATAAATAATAATCACAGAATAAAAGCCATCCACATGACGCCCACCCACAGTCAGATAATACTTTTGCAGTAAGTATGTGAATTACAATTGTGGGGTCTACACTTGTAGGAAGGCCAATATCCTAGAGGGTACTACTCATTACAAAAGGAGCCTCACTGACTACATAGAAATCTAGAGAAGTGTTGAACTGCAAAAGATAGCATCTCCTATGCCTGAGTACAGTTCTAGTTAAGCTCAATACCGAAGGACTAAATCCTCTTACATAAACCCAATTCAATCTCCAATGATAGACCAACTCCTTTGCCTAAATGATATTACATTATTTGCACATTACATTCCTTGTCCATGACCTCTAACCATAACCATGATGATGTACAATAGGATTTTACATCTCTCGATGATAAACAATTAGGTCGGCCACCAGTTAATAAACCAATTACATAATTACAAACCATGTTGGCCTAAGACCAAACAAATAATATCCAACACATAAGATATCCTAGAAATACATTGAGAGGTCCAATATACATGTTACATTAAAGTCGGTCCATAACCTAGATCAACCGTGACCTAGTATAGGTCCACACGCTACAACAATGATCTCCATCGGCCAAGTCTCGAATATGATTACCAATAGCATCCTGAAAATCTACCAAAAGTTGTTGGCAATTGACACTCATTGGATTCATATGTTGTCATTTATGGCAACAAGATTATATAGAAGGTATATATCGAAAGATACAGACATTGGAGGCATACATCGACAGATACCAACATTGGAGTAATTAGGGTCATAACCGGTGCAAGCACCGACATCGGCATCCAACACTTTAGTGAAGTCGACATCAGTCTAGGATCCAATGAGTTTTATTTGTAAAATCATTTTGTAATTATTGTATAGGGTCGAAATTGAATATATTTTGTAATGTATTGTAAGTCTACATAAGGCATATTGTTTGTAAAGGGTATATAAGTCAGTTTATTAGGTTATTATGATATAGGTGTGTAGAACAGTGTGAAGAAGAAAATGATGTGAAGGATATGTATGTAAATCATTTGTATGCAAAATTTATATCATGCAATGATTAGTAGATGGTTTGTAAAGCATCCTTGGAGAAAAGGGGATACCGGTAAAAGGGTTTAGGGTTTATAAACCGGTACAGAATAGAGCTATAACTGGAACTCTTTTTGGCATTGTAGATACATTTTATGAGTTCACCATTACTTTTTTATCTCAGCAAAAGCTTATAGTCAGTGAGGCTCTTTTTTGTTGAGAAGTGTGCTCTAGGCAGTGTGCCTTCTTGCATGTGCAGGTCCCCATACTATGTAATATCTTTCCTATGGCTAGTGAATTGATATTGTGGGTTACAAATCCCACTGTGGTTTTTCCTCTTTGAGGTTTTCCACATATTAAATTCAGTGTGTTATGGTGTTCATTCATGTGGCTGGTTTATTTACTTCATGTTATATGTTTCTTCATTTATTGGTTTATATGTGTATGTTATAATAAGTTAAAATCTTATATTACCGACAGAACACCGATTCACCACCCCCTCTTAATGTTCTTGGATTCCTTCAATTCCAACAATTGGTATCAAAGCCTGGTACCTCAGAAGAATGTTAACATCTTAAGGAAGATCCTGAAACTAGAATCATTGAACATGGCTATGGAGAAGCAATTTGAGATGGCACTTGAGGATTATGATGCTGAAAGGTTGAAGAACTTAAAGCTACAAGATGAATTCAATTCTACCAATGAATTCATTCTTGTTCTGCAAGAAAGGTTATCATCTGCTCAAGCTAGGAGGAAGGAACTTTTGCAAAACCAGGATGATGAAGAGAAAAATGCACTTAAGGAACAATGTCAAAAACTGATTCAAGCAAACATGCTCATGAAGAATGAAATGTAAGACCTGACTATGAGGATGTTAAAAGACATTGAGGACATAAAGAAGAAGGCAAAAATTCTTGTTGTATCTCTGAAGAACAAATCTAAAAAATGTGGCAGATTGGCTCATGAGAATGATATGTTGAGAACTAATTTGGTACAATCCCGGAATAATGAACAAGAGCTGGAGAGACAAATAATAACTCTGAGAAATGATCTAACTACTACAAGTGAGTATAAGAAAAAATTTAGGATTAGTGTTGCACAGTTGGATGATTTATTGAAAAGACAAAGGCAAAATGATGATTCTAGAGGACTTGGATTTGAACAAGGTGAAAGCTCTGGTACTGCAAATGAAGATCAGACAACTGGTATGCAGAAGAAATTGGTAAGGAAATCTAATGCTTAAAAATTCAATGGTAGATGCTTTGTTTGTAATAAATTTGGGCATATGGCTAAACAATGTAGAAATAGAGCAAATCAAAACTACAATTCAGTTCTCGGTCAATGCACAAATTACAAGAAATATGTTCATAAGTCAGAAGATTGCAGAATGAATGTAAAGTATCATGTATGTGGAAAGTTTGGAAATTTGGATAATCAATACAGATCAAGGAATGACACTAGATATGGAAAAGCAATTCACAAGAACAATATTACATGTTATGCATGCAACAAAATAGGTCATATTGCTAAGTACTATAGAAGCAAGACTAAAACGGTTAGCAATGACAGAGAAAATGAGAAAGGAAAGCATAAGGTAGATGAAATACAACAAGATCACACCAAGAGATGGGTTAGAATGAAGAACCAAGTGCAGATGCAACTACACCGGTAACTGCACTAGTAACTCCACTAGTAGAATAGAGCATTCTTGCACCGACAAGAAATTCAACTGGTAACTGAGGTAGATGCCTTAGGGGTTGGAAAATTCATTGCAAATATTTCACATTCCTTGAAAGAGATCAGTAAAGAGATCTGGAGAGTTGTATTGATCATTGATGGAGGTTTACCCGACATAAAACTGTGAAACTGACATCTGGTAGGGCGCGCCGCTAAGAATTTATGATAGTGAAGAATTAGGCTTTACTTGCTAATAAAAAGGGAAAATGGACTCATTTTCACTCACCCAACACTCGAGAAAACTAGAGTGAAGCAAAGGCAATCATAGGTGATCAAAAGCTAGCAAAGGCATTCTAAAAGATTTCCAATAGTTATCTAAGAAGTAATCAAGATCTTTTAAACTGACAATCGTTATCCAGGAATTTCTTTGAAATGACATCCGAATCATCATCTACTCCTACTTTCATTGTGAATCCCACTATTGTTGAGTTTAAGGATAGGCTCAGACCTGTTTTCAAGGAAGTTCCTCAAATAGAAAAGAAGGAAGACTCTTCTGGCGCATTTTTGAGGGTTCCCAATGGCGTAGTTTATGTGGAAGATGTCAAGGCTTATATTCATTACACTTTGGAGGATTTAGGCACTGAGGAAATCAAGGGAATGTATCAATCTGTGATACTGGGCAACTCCAAAACAATCAAGTCAGAATATCAAATCATTGAAGACCTAGGGTTAACGGGAATCCTGTATATACTGGAGTTCAAGGATGAAATGATTAGACATGTTATGAGAAGGGTCCATAATGAATTTATCTGGCTAGACCGGCCTCACATGATCACCAGAGAAGCAATTCAGGCGGTCACCGACTTACCCAAAGCCGGGCAGGAATGAGGGAAGAATATCTCCAACACCAAGGTTGAAAAGATCACCGATGCAACTCATGATGGAAGGTCGATGGTGATCAGCACCATCAAAGATACACGTAAAATTTGTTAGCATGATCATCAGCTACAATTTAACACAATCAAGTCGACTGAACTCTATTGATGTTGCATATCAAATGATAATGAATGATGGAAAGTATGATTTGTGTGAATGGTTAAGAAGTGAATTAATGGTAAATCTTGGAAAAATCAAAGGTGTTAAGAACGGAACTTTCCGGTTTGACAACCTTATTGTCTGCTTGATGTTATACTTCATGAATGAGCTACCGGGTTTGGGAAAGAAACAATGGGCTCATGACATACCGGTAGGCATGTAGATTAAAGATGCAATCATTGGTCTTGGTAGCAATAGGGATGAGAAGTTATGGGTCTTCTTTAAATCTTTCCAAGAGAACATGAGACCGAGGAAGAGAATCTCCAAACACATTGTGGAGAAATACTCCACTGAAATCTGCTTCATGGTAAAAACTGATGAGACACTCATGGAAGAAGTGGAACCAAGAAACATATGGGTCACTGAATTGGGATATGAAGTTGATGACAACATCTTGGAACTATATGCAAAAATGTTGATTGATACTCCTTTGGATGATAAGGCTGAACACTTTGGTACCGCAGAGGAGAAGGCTCTTGAAGTTAAAATTGGCTTCACAAGAAAAGAAGGGAAAATAAAATAGACAAAATGTCTACCTTCATTCAAAATGAAATTCACTGGATTGATACAGAACTAGGTTCTAGATCTAAACTGGTAGATCAACCAGCAATGACAACTGCAACAACTATAGTGAAAAGTGCTCCTGAGGTAAAGAGGCTAGCAACTTTCATATCTCTTATCACTTTTAACTTTGATACAAAAGATAATCAACCTCTTGCATTCGTAAGGGTACAAAGGAAGAAAGTTGACAAGCCTCCAGTAGAAGAGAAGAAGGTAGAGCCAAGGAGGAAGCTAGTAAGAAAGGTAACAACAACATCCACACCTTCGGTAAGGAAACCTACTTAGAAGAGGAAGCCAACTCCATCCGCTCCTGCAACCCTTGACAAGAAGAAGAAAAAGAGTGATGAAGAAACTAAATCTGGTAATTTGACTTGTGTAGAGCTAATATATGAGGTAACTAAAGATGGAATTTTGAAGAATGTGTCAAATTTATATGAGCATTTAGAGGATAATGAACAAAATGAAATAGAAGAAGTAATTTTGTTACATTTAGACACATATAAGAAGGCTTTGGTAGGAATTTTGAAGGAAATTCCTTTATCATTGTATAATAAGTTAGATGTATTTAAGAGGGATAGAGAGATTAAAGAAGTTGAACTTTTAGGCATTTGTGGTTCTGTAAATAAAGAGGAAATGAAAAGATGTATAAAAGTTGCAACTAGAACAATCTTTAGCAGCAAACCCCAACAAATAAGCTTAATGATGGGTAGAGTCAATGAAATAGTAAATGAGACCAGAGATGGTTGGGCTAAAATCTTCCAAAAGAATCCTGATTTACTTACTTATCAAGAAGAATTTGCTAAGGCAATGACTCCCACCATTCTAGATAGATCCAAGGGAAAAGGAGTTTTGGGAAGTTCAGATCAAATTTTGAGTGAATTGGTCGATAATAAGAGTGTACAGACTAAAAAACAGAGACAATATTTGTACAGTCTGAGCAAGGTAATATAGATAATGTATAGGATACTAATAATATTGTGGATAATACTCCACCGACAATAAAAGATACTGCACCAAGTGGCGAAGCCACCGGTGCAAAAGAGGATGAGAAAAGAGATACACTGGGAGAGGATAAGAAAAAGGAGACTGATAAGGCACCTAGTACCATACTGGCAGTTGATTCCTCAACAAAACTTTTGGCAATTGACACTTCTCAAGTTGAGAAGAAATCAATCACAAAGATGAGTCCCATAGAGCTAATGATGATGGCTGCTCAAAAGCTAATGAAGGAGGGATCTGCAAAAAAAGGAATAATAGATCGGTCAATAACAGTTTTGAACAGATTGGTTCCTGAATGTATGATTGAAAATGAAGCAAGCCCTTCTGGAAAGCTTAAGGTATTGAGAGATCACATATCTAAAAACTTTCAATCATTACAACATATTTCCGACCAGCAAGAACTTGAAAGATTTACTTTGGCTAAGAGAGTCACTTTTGACCAGATTATTGAGACAGAAAAGAGGAAGATTGGAGAGAAACTTATACTTATTAAAAATTCTTTGAAATGGTGTACTAACATCTATAGGGTCTGTTGTAATATAGAAATTCTTATAACAAATGTAGATAAGAGGATAAAGCAGTTACAAGACAAGATTGCTAATATTGCTAGTTATTTTGATGGACTAACTTCACTTACAACATCTATTGATGGACAAATTTTGACTTTGGAGAACCAAATTTTTGCTTTTGAAAATGAAAAAGATAAGATTATTTGGAGAGAAAGAAGTCTCAGAGGTTTAGTGAGTCCAAGATTGGATTCACTTGGTGTACATAAGAGGGAATGCATGTATATGCTTGCGAAGCCCACACCGACAGAAGTCATTGAGAAAGAAACACTTTCACATTTACTGAGTGGACTTGTATCCATATCTGAAACATTCAAAACTAGCTAGGACACCTATGCAAAGCTACTAGAGAAAGCTTATCCAGAAATCTTGAAACTGGTCAAGCTTTGGTAAGTAATCTATAATCACTCATTCTTTGCACAGATTCCTAACAATTCTTTCAATTCTTTCATCGGTCTTTGGCATTGATGCCAAAGGGGAAGGATATGTATGTAAAAAATGAAATGAAAAGAAAATTATGTATATAATCTTAGGGGGAGGATATCAGACAAAGAGTGTATTGCAAACATAGTCAATCAGTTTAGGGGGAGCATGTTTCAGTTCATGTTTCAATTTCAGTTGAACCGACAAGGAATCCATTTTTCACATGAGTTTTGCCATCAATGCCAAAGGGGGAGATTGTTGGCAATTAACACTCATTGGATTCATATGTTGTCATTGATGGCAACAAGATTGTATAGAAGGCATATACTGATAGATACCGACATTGGAGGCATACACTAGTAAATACCAACATTGGAGTAATTAGGGTCATAACTGGCACAGGCACCAGCACTTCAGTGAAGCCGACATCAGTCTGGGATCCGAAAAGTTTTATTTGTAAAATCATTTTGTAATTATTGTATAGGGCCGGCATTGAATATATTTTGTAATGTATTGTAAGCCCACATAAGTCATATTATTTTTAAAGGGTATATAAGTCAGTTTATTAGGTCATTGTGATATAGGTGTGTAGAACAATGTGAAGACGAAAATGATGCGAAAGATATGTATGTAGATAATTTGTATGCAAAATTTATATCATACAATGACCAGTAGATGGTTTGTAAAACATTCTTGGAGAAAAGGGGATACCGGTAAAAGGGTTTAGGGTTTATGAACCGGTAGAGAACAAAGTTATAACCATAACTCTTTTTTGCATTGTAGATGCATTTTGTGAGTTCACCATTACTATTTTATCTAAGCAAAAGCTTGTAGTCAGTGAGACTCTTTTGTGTTGAGTAGTGTGCTCTAGACAGTGTGCCTTCCTGCATGTGCAGGCCCCCATACTATGTAATATCTTTCATATGGCTAGTGAATTGATATTGTGGGTCACAAATCCCACCGTGGTTTTTCCTCTTTGATGTTTTTCAATTATAAAATTCAGTGTGTTATGGTGTTCATTCATGTGGCTGGTTTATTTACTTCATGTTATATGTTTCTTCATTTACTGGTTTATATGTGTATGTTATAATAAGTTAAAATCTTATATTATCAGCAGAACACTGATTCACCCCCCCTCTCAGTGTTGCTGGATTCCTTCAAATCCAACAGAAGATGCACCAACACTACTTATGCAATTCATCAAAGATCTTCATCAAAAGCTCTTCTAGTGAAACCCTCGCCAAAACCAGAAACTAAGCTTCTAAGAAAACATGATAGCATCTGATCATCAGACCAAAACCAACTGACCAAATATGAGCATGAGTATCATGAATGAGCTAATTCCATCACCAAACCATATCGGATCATGTCGGATCTAGATTAACCATAAACCACTCAACCTACCAGGACCAGAATGGTGTCAATAAAGCATCCAAACAACTAGTGTTGGCATCAATGACAAAACATCAATGCAACACATAATCAATTTCACCAAATGGCCAATAGTCTCTACAATAATATACATCATATGATCTTACAAAGTATTACTCCAATGTAATCATGTGTACAACACAAGGGAAATATTTCTCACTATGGGATGTCATACCTTGCATATAGTTGGAATCTAAAAATTGTGTTAATCCTTGCTTGTCCATATGCTCCTTGGGCCTTCCATGTGTTTGGCTAGGGATCCAAATCTCTATAAATATGGACTGAATTTTGTCTTTTGCATGATCAATTGTTGGATAAAAATCACAAACAAGTGATTCCTCTTTCTTCTCCATCTTATCTTTAATAATGGCTTTTGATTTTTCTTCTTCTAGGTGTTGGATCCCAAATCAATAGATTGGATAGGTTCTAAGGAAATGCTAGCTCCTATGCTCAAACCCTCCAATTGATCTGGCCAACTTATAGAGTGAGCCTATTTGGTTACTAGCTCTCTCACTTTAGGCTCTGTAGGACCTAGGTGGGTATACCTACTCACTAGTTGTTCCTTAAACTAATGGTTTTTTATAGAAAATTTAGTGTCTTGATATGATTTCCTCCTATCTCAGAATGACATATATATATATATATATATATATATATATATATATATATATATATATATATATATATATATATATATATATATATATATATATATATATATATATATATATATATATATATATACACTATTGCTAATTTATTCTAGAATTCCTACTCAGCTACTCCTATTATTTTTAATGTGAGTGTGAACTGATGAGTTGTATTTTATAGATGACCAGTGCCTTTCTTTGTTGTATGGGCTACAAAGTCTTTATATTTCTTTAGGACTTATTATGTAAACTTATGAGACAATTTTTAAAGCCACTCCCTCTCGATGAGTCTGTTAGTTACTATTTCTTATGAGCTCTACTTCAATGTCTATATTGTAAACTGCCTGAATGAATTTAACCCTAACCTTAAGAGACCATCCAAGGAAGAAATACAAGGAACAATTACAATTCACAAGTAAATCTTTTTTGATCCAAATCTACAATATGAAACACAAAATTTTATTGGAAGAACAAAAATAACCTTATCTCCTTTAGATAATATCATAAGCAAATACCTGTAGAAAATGCAGTAATCTGAAACACATACGCAAAGGAAAAATGACTGATTATATTATATATATTCACCAAAATAGTACAATAGTAATCCTAAGGCTATAAGCTACTCCTTCTCTAATGAATCTCCATATTACAAAAGTTCCCTAATTTATATGAGAGTATACATTGTAACCAAGCATCGTGGCTTTTCAACACATAACTATTAACTAATACTTTTGTTAACAAACTAGAAGATAAACAAATTTAGCACCCCTATGTGTTCAATGTACTTGTCATCTTTATACATTACAATATCATTGTTTACCATCCTCATGTCATTTTTCATTTGGAAATAATTTAATAGAATATGATTCACATAAGGCGACAAGTCTTTGTCTCGATCCAACTCTGCCAATGCTCGATTCTTCTCATTAGCAAACTCTTGTTTCCACTATTCTAATGATGCCAACTCACCATCACTATAAAAAGAGGGCACCCTAGGGGTATTCCCATCATCCAACCTCTGAAGCTCTTTCCTTAATTGATTTGCCAATTCATCATGGGATTTCAAGTAAGCCTCGGCTTCAACTCTCTCACTTGGATTCATCAAACTATTATCATTCATCATGTCCTACAACTGTGACCTAAGCCTTTCATGCTCTTTCAAAGCTCTGACTATTCTAGTGTATGTCTTCCAGTAGATCTCTACAACCTGCATCATACTTCTGAATCTATGTTCAATGATCTCAAGAATTAACTTGTCCATCTTTTGTTGTATCTTTTCTGCTTGCTGAGATGTCTTTTCAGCCCTGTTCCTCCAATATATTGCATCTGTCAAAGCATCCATGGCATCTCTGTCAATACCGTATGTCATCCTTGTTTGACTAGTGCCTATATCAATCTGAAGTAATCTCGCTTGCAATGTTTGTTTTTCTTCATTAGCCTTTTCATATAGACTTTTGTACGTATAGTTCTCTCTAACAAGAAACTCTATTTGATCCTGGTTTAGTTTAGCCACATCCAAATTCAATTTGGCGGTGATCCTAGGGTCAGTCTTCCCAACTTTTTGTACCATTAGATGCCTGAAAGCTTCCTCTATGTGAACCAATGCAGGTCTTTTATCTTTGGGATAAATAGCCCACTGTAGAAGAGCTTTTTGATCCTGATCAGATCCTGACGCCCTGAAGAGTTTATCAATCTCATCTGGAATCATCTGCTTATTTGGGTCTTGTTTCTTAAGGAATCCATCAAACAACAGGGTAGATTTCATGTCCCATTTAGAGTACAATAACGCACTAGCCTCCTTCAGTAATTGTCTCCCCTTTTCAGGTGTCATTTCTTTCATCACAAGATCCATCTCCTCTTGTAGCTTTTGAACTTGTTGTTCTTCATTATTATCTTTCATGTTGTTTTTGATCTACAATCCTTTATGCTGATAGAGGAATGTAGTAAACTCTTTGGAAGCAATAAAGTCACTGTCAACAATGAAATCCTAATGCTCTAGGAATATGATATTAGCAACTTCTCGGACATTCAATTGTCTCATTGTCAAGTCTATCTGTGTATCCTCTGTATAACCAGGAGGGTAATCCTCTCGAGGATTGAATGGAACAATTCTCAATGTGGAAGAAGGGGACATATGAGCTAAAGGTTATGTACTTTTGATAGTATCAATATACCCCCCAAAGACATGAGGTGGAACTCCTTCAAGTATTTCCAATTCATGCTCCATGAGCTTGTTGGCTAACTCCAGTGGGTCATCAATCCTTTGTAATACATTCTCATTCATTTTCCTTCTGAAAAGCTTCCATTTATAAGCCTGCATTACTTTCTCAAACTTTATTCTCTTTGCTCTGGCCTCTTCTCTGCCAATGTTCTTAAAGAGATCACCCGGTAAGTAAGATTTATGCTCTCCAACCTTCAACTTTTGTGATGACCGAGCTATCCTTATGTATCCTTCGGGATCAAAGTTGGGCCTTGGATCCCCATAGCCATGCCATAATAATCCAACTTTTTCTGTAGCAAGCTATAGCTCTTGGAACTTTTCACAATGAAATCTAAAAAGACTAACAACCCAGGTACAATTGATTGTTTCCCATGGCTTGTCAGATGTTTTGTACTCACTATTGACAGTTGCCTCACAATCTCCAAACAAGCCACTTTGTTAGGGACTGTAAATGGAAATAGGTATGGTCTCCCTTCAAACCCGTATACCATTACTTGTGTGCAGTCTAAAAAACAATACCAATCTCCCCAAGTGTGTTCAATTGAGGAATCTTCAGCAAAATCTTTTGGTCTCAAGAATCTTTGAATCTTTGGTGCAAGGGCATGATCACATGGGCAACCCAAAAATTGATATAATGGTTTGACAAAAAACTCCTCAAAGTGCCAATATTGATTATTCGCATACCTCTGGTCCCATGAAGAAACCCATAGCTGCACTGGTTTTCTCATCCCAACATTGTCATATGTCCTGACACATAACTCTTCTGGCCATAATCCTTTATCTTGGCCCATATATAATAACATATGCATAAGCAAGGAATAATGCTTGAAATGTATGTTAACAACATCCCCTTTTAACTTTTCTAACCCATGATTCAAAAATTCAACCAAATAAGCAACAAAATAAAAAAAGCGAGAATCTTTAGATTGCAAATTGGCACAAATGACCAAGGCCGCAATAGCCATCAAAGGAGGGGCTTTTATCCCTAGAACTTGAGCAAAATAGTAATAAGTATATTTGAAGTATGGATGGAAACAGTCGACATCATAGGGGGCCTTGTCATCCTAACCTAGTGGCACTAAGGATCCTACATTTCTAGGTCTATGTATGGGAAATCTCCAGGTTTTGTAAATGTGCTCTAGGTTAAAATATTCACTTGTCAATTTCTTGAGGTCAGTCAATTCTTTGAACCCCCAGTCCAATTCAAATACAGTGTTAATAACTTCTTTTGTAATTGCAAGAATTAGCTCACCCATATAGTTATATATGGTTCTGGTTTTAGGGTCATAGTTGTTTGCCAATGCCTTGATGAGCTCTACATTCACGAAGACATTGGCCACAACTAGCCTACCTAAGTTCAGTCACCATAAATTGTTAATATGTTGAGGGGCAACTCTTCTATTGTACTCATATATGAACAATTCATACCCCCTCAATTCTATCCACATGTCTCCAAGATCTTCAAACCGGTCCTCCAGGCCTTCCTCATCAGCTCTAATCTTTTTGGACCTTAGACTGGATGATGGCCACTGGTCAATCAGGTCTTGGGCCAAAGAACACCCTTCCCTTTTCTGTCTCTTGGGTTTTTATTCTGCAGCAAGAGGTTCCTTTCCCTTTCTAGTCTTACTAACCTTAGATGATGATTCCATTTGAATTTACAAAGGGGGTCTGCGTGTAGATAACTTACCTGGAATCACTGAGCTTTATTTGTGCATTCGCCCAATTTTTGTTTCTAGTTCATTGCCTGTGAATTCGTTAATGTTGTGTTCATTGGTGTCGATTCATTACTTATTGCATATTTAATCAGTTAATAATGGTGGTTTTAACAACGGTTACTTAGGCACACGTTTGAATTTAATGGTGATGTGACCTCCCTTGGGATTCATTTCTGATTTTCATGGTAATGATTAATCATTTCGATGAGAATATGTCTTTCGATCACTTATTTTTTAGTCCATCGATCTCTTTGTTTCTATTGACAATACTTTTGTTTTTAAGATTACTTCGATTAGGTATTTTGTCCCTTCATCGAAATGCTACATTTGGTTATTATGACTGTCTCCTCATCGATATATATCTGGTGTCCATTGAGTTTCATATCCAAGAAACCTTTGGCTTCAGTGACTTCCTTTATCTCTCTATCGAAACACCTTTTTCCATCGACATCACTACACCTCATTGATGAATGGGTCTATCATCTCATCGAAGCCTTCTTTACTTTGATGACTTGCTTCTACTATCATCTTTCATTGATGAGCTCATTAGTAATCCTTATCGATAAAGTTGCATCAACCAAAATCATGTGTATTGGTAACATCCCTTTTAGCTTCCAAAAAACTCATATCCTTATCGATATCTTTTATCGATGTAGCTTCCTTTTGTCTGATCGATATCATTCTTTCGATAAGAACGTTTCTTTCGGTGAGTCTCCTTCATGTTGCACCAATGGTATTGTTTCCTCAAAAACCTTTTCCCATCAATGAAAACCATCTATACTTTCTTTGATATCCTCTATCGATGGAATCATTGCTTTCGGTGAGTCCTTTCTAGAGTTCATCGGTGTTCCCTTTCTTCGATAGCCCTTCTATATCGATGAGACATCACTGGGTCTCATCGATACTATTTGGATTCGGATATTTACATAGGATGCCACTTGTTCGATAACTTGTGGGTTATTATGGTATCAAAGAAAATGATGATTTCTTCCAAAGATAGATGGCTTTTATGATTTAATTCCACAAATCAAGATATTTTACTTAATTCAGATTTGGTGCTCAACAGTGGCTCTGACTGGGGATGGGGGTATGCTATGGATACCTTCAAGAACCTAGACTCTTTGGTTTATATAAGGAAAAGAAGACATAAAGAAAATGTGGTTTTTACAATGGCAGTGAAACCTAAACTATTGTACATGAAGAAGGCCCCTTTTAAGAAAAGAAGTTTTTTAAGAAGTCTCCATGCACTGGCAATTCTTGAACTTCTCCTGTAGTATTTTGGAGAGCATAAGAATCTTCTCCTTCTTTATCCATAATCACATATAGTCCAAGCCATAAAGCCTCAAACTTGCCATGTTTACCCTTATCTTGACTCGTGGCATTCCACATCAAAACCAAATCACCAATTTTAAATTTTCTATATGTTGTTGTTTTGTCATACAACATTTTCATCTGATTCTAGATTTTAATGTTTTGTTCCCTAGCCTCTACCCTGACTTCATCAAGATCTACCAACTGCATCAACCTCTCTTGTAAAGGGTCATCAATCTCTATCCCTTCTTGTGTTATGAATTTATGTACAGGTAGGAGGTTATCCAAAGGGAGTCTGGCCCTTTTACCATAAACTAGTTGAAATGGAGACCTCCCTCTAGATTTTTTTACTGTCACTCTATTTGCCCATAATGCTAAATTCAGCTTTGAGTCCCATGCCTTTTTATTTTGTCCCAGCACCCTTTTGATGATCTTTAGGATGTTTTTGTTGCTTGACTCAGCTTGCCCATTACCTTGAGGGTGGTAAGGGGATGAATGAGATATTACAATGCCATACTCCTCTCAAAAGGTATTGAACTCTTCATACCTAAAGGTCATGTCATTATCAGAGACGATCCTTGCGGGAACACCGAATCTAGTGATGACATTTTCCAGTATGAATTTTATCACCACTTTACTGGTAGCCTGTTTAGTAGCTATTGCTTCCACCCATTTGGTAAAATAGTCTATGGCGACCAAAATCCATCTGTGTCCCCCACTCTACTTTTCTGATATTTCTCCTATAAAGTCTATTCCCCATTATTGAAATGGTTCCTCAACTTGCATCGGTCTTAGTGGGAGTGATCCTTGATACTTCATTTTGCCTGAAAATCTCTGACAAGCCTCACACTTTCTAACATAAGCATAGGAATCATTGAAGACACATGGCCAAAAATATCTAGCTCTCACTATATTGTGTGCAGTAGTTTTGGCTGAGAAATGACCACCACAAAACCCCTCATGCATCTCATGTAGGATTTTCTTTGCTTGGTGTTCATCTAGGCATAGCAACAGTATCCCATCTCTATTTTTCCAATATAGGTCTCCATTGATGATCACATATTTTGCAAATTTTAGTTTTAATGATCTCTTTTGATTATCAGTCATACCATTTGGACATTTTATGTGCTTGAGATAATACATGATGCCTGTATACCAAGCTGTATTTTCAATACTGAAACTGGCTTAATCTAGGCCAACCTTATTTTACTAAAATTGTTCAACCTCTGCTCCCACCATAAGTTTAGCTAATCCCTGGCATTTGATAACTTGGGAGATTTTGAGCTCAATATTGAATTCTTGAATTTGATTGATCCATTTGCATCTTTTCCCTGTGACCTCAATTTGCTTAAATATGTCTTTCACTGCTGCATTAGGAACATATGCTATGACTTTTGCACCTGCCAAATATGGTCTGAATTGTTTTACTACTTTTACCAGGGCATAAGCTTGTTTTTCATTTAGGTCATATTTAATTTCGGATGAATTCAGTGACTTACTAAAATATGCAATAGGTTGTTCATAATTGTCTTGGTTCTTTTGTAGCAACACTGCTACTACTGTATGACAAGATGCAAATGAAAAAATCAAAAAAGGTTTATTAAAATTTGGGGATATCAATACTGGTGCCTCAAATATTTCCCTCTTTATATCTATAAATGCATCCAATGCCTCTGCATCCCAATCAATTTTAGCTTCCTTTTTTAGCATCCTCACTATGGATTTTATGATATCTACAAAATTAAGGATGAACCTTTTGACATAATTGATTTGTCCCAAAAATGATTGAATAGCTTTGATAGTCTTTGGGATAGGTATTTCATTTATTATAGCTACTCTTTCAAGGTCAATTTTCACCCCTTCCTTGGACACTATATGTTCCAAGAGCTTCCCTTCTTCAGCTACGAAATGACATTTCTTCGGATTGAGGGAAATTCCATATTCCAGAGATTTCTTGAATACCTTCTCAAGGTGATCGCAATGGTCTTCAACCCTTTTTGAATAAGCTATTAAGTCATCCTGATACACCACCATTATTACATCAATCAGTTCTGTAAATGCTACATCCATTGCCCTTTCAAATGTTGCCCCTGCATTTTGTTAACCCAAATGGAATTCTTGCATATACATATGTGCCCCATGGTGTTGTGAAAGTTGTCTTATACTGTTTTACTTCTTTAACTTTTACCCGATTATACCCCAAGAACCAATCCATCATGGATAGTAGATCACATCCAGTTACTTTCTGCAACATGTTATCTGTGTTTGGCAAAGGGTAATTATCTTTTATTGATGATATGTTCAGATTCCTGAAATCTACGCATAGTCTTATGTCCCCATTTTTCTTTCTGACAAGTACCAAATTTGAAATCCAAGTAGAATATCTACAAGGTTTAATTATCCTTGCATCTTTCATTTTTATTATTTCCTCTTTCATCTTAGGGAGTAAAGTTGGATTTATAGGCCTTTTCTTTTGTCTGAATGGTTTAGCATTAGGCTTAAGAGGTATCTCATGTTGGAAGAGATCCTCCTTGTATGCTTTGAGGTCATCATAAGACCATGCAAATACATGCTTATATTTTCTGAGTAACATTACTAACTGTTGTTTCATTTTAGGAGTTAGTTTATTACCAATAAAAACATGTCTTGGTGATTCTTTGCTTCACAAATTAATCTGCTCAACATCAGTTTCTTTGACTAAGGCTCCTTTGATTTTGAATTTGTCTTGTATGTTGAAATCTCTTTCTAATGCGAATAGTCCTCTGGGTGAACTCACAAAGCTGGTTCCCACTTTTTGGTACATCCTGATTTTTGCTGAAATCATACATTTTTTGGAAAATATAATTATTTAAGCTTTAAGAGGTCCCATTTGAAGTAATTAATTAAAGAGAGTTAGATCAAAGGCTCTTAGATCAAAATTTCTTGGATAGAACCTCTCTACTTCTAAATCACACTTGCAATGGAGTCTCCTTTGCATCTATCAAATGCTGATAAAAAATCAATTTTACATTAGCTTTTGAGGGGTCAAATGAATTCATTTAGAAGTTTTGTTTTTTTGAGGATTTAGTCCTTATTATAAGCTTTCCAAATAATATAATTTTTAATATATTTAAGTTTATTAATATATTTTTATTTTATTTTTTATGAATGTAGGTTTTTCACCGAACATGAACTTCTTTGTTCAATGCATTGGGAAAAATAGCAAACTAATTCAAAAAAATTCTGAAAAATATCTATGCCCTAGGTATTGATGTCTTCTTTCTAACAAAAAAAATAAAACTTAATTTTGATAGATATAGAGCAAGTTATGTGTTCAAACGTACACCTATACCTAAATTATAATTACTCGGACTTCAAAACTTAATAAAATAAAAAATATTCAACATATCACTATCAAACCAACTACATGCCCTGGGTATTGATGTTACAAACCAAAATTTAAAAGAGATAAGTTTTTATTATTTATAGAAAAAAATTTATACGTTTCGGGATGCACATCACTCTTAAAAAATGTTGTTTCCTGTAAAAAACTACTTTTGAGGGAGATGGAAAAATCAATAAAATTTTATTCAAAAAAATTTGAAAAAAATATATTTAGAATCTACAAAAAGGATGTTACAAATCACTAGTTTACATCATCTTCAAATTCTTAACGATTTAAAAGTTATAGGTGTCGGAAAGTGAAGTTTTTTTTCAAAATGTTCATCTAAGTGTCAAAAGTGGTCAAAAAGTGGGAACCAGTATTGTGAGTTCACCCCTCTAGGTATTTTATTAGACTTTAACTGTATGATTTCTTGTCCCAACAGAGTCTCTTTCCCATTTGTCATCTCTACAAAATCATTGAAGTTGATAGCTTGTGCTTGGTAGTGATCCACACAGTGCAAAATTTTTAACAAATCATTGTCATCATGAAAAAATTGCCAGTTGTATAAGTTATCTAGAATGAAAGGCCTGACTTTTATTTCCATCTCTGAGATTCCATTCAGTCTTATATCATTTTCCTTCAAAGCAACATTGGCCAAGAAGTCAGCCATGATATTCTTTGATCTATCAATCCAACTTATCTGGAAAGCATCAAACAGTTCCATGGTATCCCATACAACATCCTTGTATTGTTTCAATCTAAGATGTTTGTGGGCATACTTTTGTTTGATTTGAGATATTACTAGTTCTAAATCCCCAAAGACACTAAGCAATTTAATTCCATGCTTGGTAGCCACATTAAGTCCAGTGAGTAAAGCTTCGTATTCTACAATATTATTTGTACACTCAAATATCAGTTTGAAAGAATACTTGAACGTCTCTCCATCTGGTGAAATAAATATGATTCCAGCCCCACTTCCTTCCTTGTTGCATGATCCATCAAAGTACATCTTCCATACTTGATCCTTATTCTCCTCGACTGCAAATTCAATTGGAGTCAAGCCTCCCATTCTTGTTCTTGTCAACTCTACGTTGAAATTATCTATATCTGTCTGGATGAAACATACCGACTCAATAGGTTCTGCCTCCTCAATAATGTATTCAGAACAAGGTTCTCTCTCAATCCTTACTTCCTGTCCATTTACTGGTATAGTAGCATATGATAGGTCTAATTGGACATGACCTCCTATCAGATTCGACCATTGTTTGGATAACAACATGCCATAATTAGGAGGGACATCAACCACAGTGATGTCCGTTTTATAAGATGCTTCTGGACATGTTGCTAATCTGAATTCAACATCCTTCATGACACCAACTACTAGGATGGAGTGGTTATCCATGGCGTAACATTTACCAAAATTTGTGTCCACTGCCATTCCAAGTTCCTTCATGACTCCTACAGGCATAACATTTATAGCAGCTCCTGAGTCAATCATGCAATTTTTTATCATCTTGTTATTGAGCATCAGAGTTAAATAAAATAGGTCTACTTGAGAAGGATTTTTTGTTATTGTTGACCCTAAATATATGGTTGGAACAGGGTCATCACTGTTTTGGCCATTATGTTTATGTTCTTTGGTCTTTTCCTCAGATACACCATTGATCACCTTCAAGGTTTTCTCTCAGTACTCTGGGAACTTCATCATCTCAAGTAATGGAACAGAGACCATCTATGTCAAGGTGTTGGCAATATCGAATGATGTTGTAACAGGCAATACTGAAGTGTTCATCATCTCGTCCTTTTCACCCTTTTGCATCCTAGAAATCTACAACTCCTTTTCCTTAGTTAACTTTGTGTTCTCTTCCTGAGTCTTACTCGACTTAGTTATCGATTTAGATGTTTTATTACTCTCCTTCATGAACATGGCTGATGGTTTGCCTTGTTCAAGATTTATGGTTATGTTCCTTAGCATATAAGTCCTTTTGGCTTGTTCAACAATAGCTATAGTAATTCTCTCTTGTTCTTCTTTAGTAGGGATCCTCAGCTTGACTTCATCTTCCTCATCCGAGAATATTTGTTGCATACAACACTGCTAATTAATCCATCTAGAATTTATATCATTTCCTTTGCTCCCCTCAGATGAGTCATATTCCTAAAAGGACAATAAGTTTATTGCATGATCATCTGCATATTCTTCACATTCTTCCTCTCTTCCCTACCATTTCCACCGTGCACTGGTAAGGAGAATGAGGTATATCACACACTAAGAACCACTTTTCTCAAAGGATATGGTATTTGGTAACCTTCTTTCGGGTTCTTGTCCACTGGCTTCCCATCCTTCCATGCGGTATTATAAGGCATATCATGCAATCTGGGCCTATCATGGCGATAGAATTGTTGTTTCTCTATCTTATTTACCTTGATAGACAAATCCTTGAGGACATTCAGCACCTTGTCCAACTTGTCATCATCCTTTGTTTGTATAGGGGCCTTTGGATTGAACAACCTTGCATCCTCCCTTCTTCCTATAGTTCCAGCTTCTTTTCTATTATTCTCTATAGTTATGACCGCTTTCATGACTCATTGAAGAGTTGTATGATTTTTTGTTTTGAGCTCATAGTTTGTTTTACTGTCAAAAGCATTCATGTAGTACAAGATGCTCACTTCAGGAACCGGTTTTATTCTATTAGGGATTTTATTCATAACTTTGTTAAATCTCTTATTGAAATCAGTCACTACTTCATTTGGATCCTTCTTGATACTTATGATCTCATGTAATGCAAACTCTGGGCTATTGTGGTCTCCGTATTGCTCAAGAAAAAGTCTTTTGAATTCTACAAGGCTATTTACTAAAAAATCTGGTAGTGCTCTAAACCAATCTCGTGCATCCTCTATCAATGACTCCATGAACAACTTCATCTTGACATCCTCATATGGAAGACAAAAATCCTCCATGACTGTGTCAAAGGCTTTGCAATGTGCTTCCCCTAAGATGACATTACTCCCAATGAATTTTGGTATTGCAGTCCTAATTTCATTAGGAATAGGATGAGGATACACCATCATCCCTGAAAAGTTGAACTGCCTGATGTGTTCTGTATTCAATAGCCCATATCCACCTTGGAATAAGTTTCCATAATTCGGTCTCATATTACTATTACTAGGAGGAAATTGGTTTTGTGGTTGAAAGTGGTTTTAATATGTAAAGGCATTGAATTGGTTATGTTGATATTTAGGAGGTAAATTGGGGTATGGGAAATTGTTGAAGTGATTGTGTTGGTGCTCAAGAGGTATATTATTATATGGAAAGTCATTTGGCCTAGGATCAAATAGAGGGTTTTCAAACACCTTGTAAGTATTTTTTTTTGCATTGGTTTTATCTGTATTGCTTCTCCCTCTATTTGATCCTTGGGCTGCATGTTCACATCTTTCCCTGTATCTCTCCAAGTCATGATCAATATCATCTTCATTGATATTTATACCCAATTTAGCACATTATTCTACACATTCTTGTACTCTTCCATCATCTTTCATTTCAATGGCTTCTTCCGTCATTTTTTTCATCAAGTCTGCCATACAGTTTGATGCATCCACCTTGCTTGAGCCTGAGGAACTTGAAGCTCTTGTCCTTGAATTTGGACGGTGATTCTCAAAGCCAGGAGGGAATTTCCCTTTCCGCACTCTATCCACAATTGCCAAGTCCTCATCTCTGGGGTATGTGGGAACTGTATAATTCTGTTTACTCAGGGCTAGATGTGAATGGTTTTCAGAATAGTATTGATTATACTTCCCATTTATGAAGTCACTTTTAGGTTCCATCGGATTATCTACTGATTTCTTCTTTGAATTTCTTTTACTTCTTTTCAAGTCAAATTTTAATTGGATTATGGGGTGGCCTTGTGTTATTGACCTTCTTCCATACATAAAATTTCTTATCTCAGAGTCACCACCTTTCTTCTTGAAAGGAAATTGTATTTTGTATATGAGTTATTTCCCATAGCAGAGTACTTTTTTTTTTTGAATGTCCCCAGCAGAGTCGCCAATCTGTTGGGTCCCAAATCAATAGATTGGATAGGTTCTAAGGAAATGCTAGCTCCTATGCTCAAACCCTCCAATTGATCTGGACAACTTAGAGAGTGAACCTATTTGGTTACTAGCTCACTCACTTTAGGTTCTGCAGGACCTAGGCGGGTAACATGCCTTTTAGCTTCCTTGAAACTCATATCCTTATCGATATCTTTTATCGATGTAGCTTCCTTTTGTCTGAGCGATATCATTCTTTTGATAAGAATGTTTCTTTCGGTGAGTCTCCTTCATGTTGCACCGATGGTATTGTTTCCTCGAAAACCTTTTCCCATCGATGAAAACCATCTCTGTTTTCTTCGATATCCTCTATCGATGGAATCATTTCTTTCGGTGAGTCCTTTCTAGAGTCCATCAGTGTTCCCTTTCTTTGATAGCCCTTCTATATCGATGAGACATCGCTGGGTCTCATCGATACCATCTAGATTCAGATATTTCTATAGGATGCCACTTGCTCGATAACTTTTGGGATCAATGAAAATGATGATTTCTTCCAAACATAGATGGCTTCTATGATTTAATTCCACAAATCAAGATATTTTACTTAATTTAGATTTGGTGCTCAACACTAGGAATGTTTCATCTGGCTCCAACTCTCCACTCTTCTTATTCATTTCAATTTCTTCATCCAACTTGTCCCTTAAAAAATATTCCAATTCATCATATTGAAAACTTATGTCATTAACAAACTCCATAACCCTTTTAACCTCACTGTCTACACAAGCATCATTTTGACCTTCTTTAATTTCTGGCTGAGATTTTGATTTAGCATCCATTTCTTCTTTCCTTTTTGTTATACAGTACTTGTCAAAAGACTTGATGGTTTTGACAATCTCAAGTTCACTATAGTATTCATAAAAAAATCTAATAATCTCCTCATTCACATGTATAGTATTTCTTGTCAAACTTAGGTATTCCTAAAATTCTAATAGGTTCTTAAACTTTTGATATCTATTATACCATTCAGGAATTGTAGAGGCTTTAATTTCATTTTCCCTCTCTTCCAATTTGTCTTTTTTTTAATCACCCTTAACCTCCCACAAGCTAGAAAATTTTTGGTTTTTATACCACTGCAATATCCCTCTATACAAATATGAAAAAAAAAACCACAATAATCCCTTTGAATTACACCCTCGATAACACTCAGGTCTGAATATTACAAAACTTCTTACCATGGCTATGTTTTTCCCAGATTGAAAGTCATGGATAAAGCAATAATTTCTAATGCATAAAGATGTACACTGGAAATCAAGAGCACAGATAATACATGGAATAAATACAAGTATGACCTGACCTCTTATTGAAGTTTCAGATTACATTCAATTAGAGGATTTTTAATGTCCAGTGTTGAAATTCGTTGACATTAATATACAAAGATCTACATTTAAATACAATAACCATGTCTATACGCTTACCAAGGGACCCTTGAACTCCTGCAATTTATACATGTCTTCGCTTCATAATGAATAACTCCCTCTCAATATCTACTCTTGAACATAGTAAGATTTGTTGCCAATATATCTCTTATTGCTTCATGCCAACAATATTATCCTTTCCACTCTAATGTGTTGCCCGAAACCTTAGCTTACCCCCTGCATTGAATCAACCTCTCCTCTCTTCCACATGTCCGCAATATCAATCTTTCTTTGCAAGTCGAACAATCCACATATATATTAATCGCCAGGTGGGAATGTATTATCTCCAACTATGGCAGCTTAAAATGATTCTAGTCCCATAGATTATACCGACGTTGTATAATACTCAAAATTGGTAATCTTCAATTGAATCAGCTTAGTCAAGACTGTCCATAGCCTTAGTATCTATCGGTCAAACTTATTTAGCCACGATAGTTGCCAAACATTACACTCCTAAACTTTTATAAAATCAATTGGCCAATATTGAATACAACGGATAATATTATTATAATGACATACCAATACTGAACGATGAAGCACATAAATAATCAGCTTTCAATCGTATAAAAATATCTCTTCATTTAAGATGGAGGAATTAATTGTCAATATCTACAAAAATATTTATTTTTGAACAAACCCTAAGCCTTACAAATTTGTCTCCAATGGAGACTTCATGAATTTGGTCCAATTGTGAACTCTATGTGAATCCACTCCTTGAAGAACTAGGTTTTCATCCAGCTCTCCTATCAACTCCTAAAGGTTCTCATCTCCAGAAATCATAAGCCATTTATCAAATCCTACCATACCCCAAAACATCATCTTAAACCCCCTTATAAAGATCTTGAGGAAGAATCTAGAAGATCTAGGCCGACTTGTTGGAGAAATATATTTTATAAAGTTATATTATAATAATATTCAATTATTATCTAATTGAATTAGTTAATATTAAATCATAATTTATATATTTTATTTATTTTGTTGAAAACTTAATAAAAATCAATTTAATTAATTATCAGTCAAAAATTGGGGACATTACAACAAAATTTGTGAACTCCGTACAAATCCACTCCTTGAAGAACTAGGTTTCCGTCCAACTCTCCTATCAACTCTTAAAGGTTCTCGTCTCCAGAAATCATAAACCGTTTATCAAACTCCAGCATACCTCAAAACATCATTACAAACCCCCTTATAAAGATCTTTAGGAAGAATCTAGAAGATCTAGGCTGACTTGTTGGAGAAATATATTTTATAAAGTGATATTTATAATAATATTTTATTTCATCTAATTTAATTAATTATTATTAAATCATTATATATATATATATATATATATTGACAACTTAATAAAAATCATTTTAATTAATTATCACTCAAAAATTGGGGACATTACAGCCAAATTTGTGAACTCTGTGAGAATCGACCCCTTGAAGAACCAGGTTTTCATCCATCTCTCCTATAAACTCTTGAAGGTTATCATCTCTAGAAATCATAAACCATTTATCGAATTCCATCATACCCCAAAACACCACCACAAACCCCCTTATAAAGATCTCCAGGAAGAATCTAGAAGATAGGACGACTTGTTGGAGAAATATATATATATATATATATATATATTAAAGATAAAGGATATACATCATAGATAATAAGTAGTTTTAACCATGAAGAGTATAAAAAAAGATCAGTTGCTATAGAGATTTGTATATATACATCATCTAGAGTCTACTCAAAAAGGAAAGAACAATAGTACAAGAAAGCCTCATGATACATTTTCTTCTTCCATCCATGTAGTCCACCCTTGCTGCCTGTCCATCCAGACAAGTCTCTTGGGCAGTAGGCCACCAAGGGGAATGGCTTCAGGAATTTCATAGGAAAAATGTGGTAAAACAATGACCAATGGAAGAGCAGAAATGGGATGGGGTTGTGCCTTTCTCTTCTTTTCTAGCTCCACCATGAATTTGTTGAGGGCAGTCTTGAATTGGGTTTGTTCCTCTGACCATCTCTTCCATGTAAATCCATGGGATATATCCCATGTGAACATAGATGCATGCCCATCATTGAAGAGTCTTTCAAAAAATTCTTTAAAATCCTCATCACCATCATCACCTGCATGGAAACATTCAGGGTTATGATCCTCCTGAGAGACTCAGGAAGAAACCTTTCAATGCCATTAAAAACATCATTATTTTTAATTTTCCAAATAAACCACACGACTGTTGAGGAAAGGACAAACCAAAAGATATTGACATACTTTGGTAGAGCCGACACATAACTAGTAACACATTCCAAACTGAAGACATTACCATTAATATGAACACCAAAAAGTTTCCACACCTCCCTAGCAAAGAAACAGTCAAAGAAAATATGCATCATAGTCTCACGGACCCTACAACATTTACACAGACTGGGAAGACCATCAAAATGGGGGATAGGGAGTGTATGCCAAAAAAGAGACCACAGGAAACATTTAACTTTAGGCTCGACAGGACTGTTCTAGAGAAGGTTAATAGATTTTACCCAATTGAGCTCACTGTAGGAAGTGTTCCAGAAGGTGTTGAGGTGGTCAAAGACTTCATTATTATCCATCAATTGAGAGTAAATATATTTGTCTTTAATTCTATTAATATGCATACCATTGGGCCATTTATACATAATACATCTTTGATCATTGCAATCCTGATTTCTAGGAAGACCGAGGGCAAAGAGAGTAGGAGAGAGAATATTATATGTCCTCCATGGAGACTAAGGGATCTTAAATTTCTCACTAATTTGTGGCCATGAGATTAGATACCCATCCCTGATGATATCACTTAAGCATTTGATGCCTCTTGTTGCTTTGTACTTTTCCAAGCATCCCTGTATAAGGGCTAAGGGTTTACCCTTGTGATGGAGGTTCCACTAGATTGATCATTCTCCACAAATCTTTCCATCATTTCTTATAATTCTACTATCAGAGATCAGATGGCTGACCTCCTCCCATGCCTTCCATAGGGTTTTGAAAACTGTAGATCCCTTGAGCCTGACAGCAAAGTTCTTGGCTATAAGATCATTGATTGGCAGATGCTTCCAAGATTTACCTTGTTTAGGAGCAGATTGAGAAATGTTGTGTCTAACAAGGATTTTCCAAGGCTTCTCCCCTTCTAGAGCCCTGAAGATCCATTTGGCCGCCAAGGACAACCCTTGCACTTTGATATCTTTGAGACCCGACCCTCCCTTAAGCTTACTCATAGAGCACCATTTCCATTTAACCATATGCATCTTCTTATTCCCTTTGTCATCAGACCATAGAAAATTCTTGATCTATATTTTAATATGATTCCATTGATAGTTGCTAAATAACCAAACAAATGTATAATATATGTTATAAAAGGATATAATCTTCTGTCATACCTGAATTATGTCTGCCAATGAAAGATATTGTTTGTCCCATTTTTTGATCTTTTTTTCTATTTTTTCTTTGATCCATAGCCACATCTCCTTAGTGTTGAGATTGATAGAGAAGGGAACACCCAAGTATTTGGTTTGAAACTCAGGCCCCCCCATAATAAAGAATATTTACTAAACTCATAGTATATGAATATTGTGGGTTCCAATCCCATTGTGGTTTTTCTCTTTCCAAGTTTCCACATACAAATATTGGTGTTATGATTATGTGGTTGCTTATCTTGTGTTTCTGCATTTTACTTTCCTACATTTGCTTTAGGTTGTCTGAGAATAAGTTTGAAAGTTTATTTACTGGTAGAACAGTGATCCACCCTTGATTCCAACAATTGGTATTAGAGCCTAGTTCCTCTGAGAAAAACTAACTACTTAAGGAAGGTTTGAGAGATTGAATCAATCAATTCCGATTTGCAGAGACATCTTTATGTGGAACTTGAGGATCTTGATGTAGCAAGAAATGAAATAAATTCCTTAAAGAGAAACCTAAATGTAGTTGAAGATTTCATTATTGATTTGAAAGATCAGGTAAACATTTTAAGAGACAAGAGGAAAGAGTTGATGGACAAGTTGAAGGACAAAAAAGAACAAAACATGGAAAACTAGGACAAGGCTAATGAATGTGATAAGCTTGCTAGAGAGAAAGTTGTATTGAAGAATGAGATGTAATCCATTGTGATGAATCTGACTAAGAAGATTGAAGACCAAAAGAAGAATGAAGAAAGCTCAATTCAATCATTGAAAGATAGATCAGATAATGCTTCAGGCTTACCTATGAGAATGATCAGTTAAAGCTTGAGTTGACACAATCAAGGAATAATGGTCAAGAACTTGAGAGATATATTGTTGCCCTAAGAGATGAACTTGCTACTGCAAATTAATATAAATACAAATTAAATGCTATCTTAGTGAGGCTTGATGAGATGCTGGAAAGTCAGAGACATGAAAAAGACATGCGAGGACTCAGATTTGAGAAAGAAGAGTCCTTCAGTTTGGACAGAGCAATGCAAAGCCTAATCATAAGAAGAGCAAGAATCCTCTGGTAAGACAACCCAATGCTCGTAAATTCAATGGTATATTATTTAGTTTCAATAAATTTGGTCATATGGCAAACCAATGCAGAAGTATGATGAATAATGGAATGAATAATATGAACAATGGTCTTGCCTTTACCGGTCAGTGTTTCATATGCAATAATTTTGGTTACAAGTCAAACATGTGCAAAGCGGTAATGAACAATTTTCAGAACAAGAGATGTTATGCTTGTGGAATGTTTGGACATATCTCTAACCAATGCAAGATGAGACCAATTCAGATGTATTTCAGACCTATGCAAAGAAATGTTGTTTGTCTTGCATGCAACAAAATCGATCACATTGAAAAGTATTGCAAAAGCAAGAAAAATGATCCAACAAACAAAGGGAAATATAATGAGAAAGGCAAAACAAAGGTAGAAGAGATCAAGAACAAGCATGAGAAGATGTGGGTTGGAAGATGAATCCAAGAAAGATAGTGGATCTGAACCTGAATCCGATGTAGGATCTTCATCCAGTAACTAAGGCATTCAATCTTAAGGGGTGGCATCTTCATGCATAATCTTGCAAAACCCTTTGGAGAGATATATAATCGATCAAGATTGATTTCAGATACTTGGAGATGATTATTTGAGATTCTTCATGCTGATCTTGACATCCAATTGATTGGAGTATGTTGAATAGGAAATCTAGTTGAACTCTACAGTGGCATTTATTTCAACTTAAAGTTAGGGTTTGTGAAGTTAAAAAGAGTGAAAAATGAATCATTTCTCACATTGCAAATGAAGAGTTGAAGCTACAAAGCGAGGCGAACTAGTTTCCAAAGCGATCAGAAAGCTTGAATTCATATGACAAGGAGTTCTTGTGCATTCGACAAGAAGAAAAAGGTATTTACCAAAGTGTTTGAACCCTAAATTTATTGAAATGTTGTCTTCTTCTATTGGTACACCTTTGGTACTAGAAGTCTCTGAGAGAGAAAGATCCCACTTCAAAAGACATCCTTTTAAGTTTGTTGAGGATGACCCCAATGGTGCTTTTTTGTTTGTTTCCTACAAAGTTTTACATGTTGATGATGTGAGGGCATACATTCACTGTTCAATTGAGGAAACCAGAAATAAGGACATCCTAACCTTGTAAGGACATCCTAGCCAAAATATACACAGTTGTAGAGGAAAGGTTTCACAGTTCGTCCACTTTTTGACATTCAATGAAGATGAATGGGTGATTTACATTTTGATTTGTGTCCACGATGAATTCATATAGTTGGACATACCCCACAAGATAACCAAGTAGGCATTCCATGCAGTCATATGCTTGAATCAAACCGATGGGAAACCTAATCCAAGGAAGGTGACAAACCCTACCATTACAAAGCTAATCGGTGCCTAATTTGATAGCATGTCAATGAAAATTGATGATATCTTAGAACATGATGTCATATTTCCATTTATTATTATTAGTTACAAAGTTTATTAGTCTAGTAGATTGAATTTGGTGTCTGGTACAACGATATATGCAACCTATCAGGTGGTAAAAGAGGATATGCAGTATGATTTGTGTACAGTTCTTCTTGAAGATCTCCTGAGAAACTTGAAGAAAATAAAAAATGACAAGATGAATGTTTTCAAATTCGATTCACTAATCATTTGTCTAGCCCTATATTTCATGAAAGAGATCCTCGAGACAAGCAGATTCCAATGGGCTTATGACTTACCGATGGCCTCTCAGATCAAACAAGGTCTGTAGGGATTGGGAAATAGAGAGAATCAAACAGCTGCCCTATGGACCTTCTTTAAAACCTTCTAAGGAAGAATGAAGGATAGGGAAAGGATTCCTAAGAAAGTGGTGGAGAAGTATGAAAACTCTATTTGCTTCATGATCAACAAAGGCCAGTGCCGTATGGAGGCGGTAGACCCAAGAAATGTGAGGATTTTGCCAATGTGCTATGAGGTTGATGCCCAAACACTTAAGGTCTATGCTCAACACCTTCTAAGAAAACCAGTGGACTCAAATGAACCAAGATTTGGCACCTTCAAGGAGAAGGATATGGAGTTACATGAGAAATTCACCTAGTCGACAAGAAAAATAAAGGTATCTAAAATACCCGAGGAAGTGGCTATGAAAATGATATTCAATAGAGAAGCATTCAAGAAAGCGAGGGAGAAGAAGGCACAAATGGAAGCTAAAGAGGAATCAAAGAAGCCTAAGGCTGAACCGGTTCCCTCCTAGTCAAAGCCTAAGGAGACTAAGTCTTCCTCTACTCTGATGAAGCTTTATATAGGTCAAAGTTCATTCAGGAAAGGAGTATTGAAGCAGAAGGAGAAACCAAAGAGAACTTATGTAGTTGTATAAATTTTTTAAAATATCTATAAAAAATCACTATCTAGTAATTAATAATTTATATTCCTTCTTAATTGAAAAAATTCTATAAAAGTCAATTTTGGAAAAATCTATTGTCATTGAATAATATATATGCTATTAAAAGTGAGATCACTGTTAGATAGTTCAAATAATCGGAAGACAACTGGGAGGGGGGAGGTGAATCAATTGTCTCAGATTACTGAAACTATTAGCAATTAAAACTTCAATACCGAAACCCAAAACATTAATACCAGAATGCTTAAACCAAATACCAGAATATAAGTTAAACCAATAAAGAATAAACAATAATTATAGAATAAAATCCATCCACATAACACCAACATTTATATGTGGAAAACCCGGTAAAGGGAAAAACCATGGTGGGAAGCTTACCCACAGTCAGCTAATACTTCTGCAATAAGTATGTGAATTACAATTGAGGGGCATCTACTTGTAGGAAGGCCAACAGCCTAGAGAACACTTCTCATCACAAAAGGAACCTCACTGATTACATAGAAATCTAGATTACAATCTGGAGAAGTGTTGAAATGCAAAAGATAGCATCTCCTATGCCTGATTACAATTCTGATTCAGCTCAATATTGGAGGACTAAATCCTCTTACATAAACCCAATTCGATCTCCAATGATCGACCAACTCCTCTGCCTGAATGATATTACATTATTTGCACATTACATTTCTTTATCATGACCTCTAACATAACCATGATGATCTACAATGAGATCTTACATCTATATATACAAACCCTCAACCATAAACAATTAGGTCGACCACCAAATAATAAATTAATTACATAATCACAAACCATGTCGGCCTAAGACTAAACAAATAATATCCAACACATAAGACATCCCAGAAATACATCGAGAGGTCCAATCCACACGTTACATTAAAGTCGGTCCATAACCTAGATCAACCAGGACCCAGTATAGGTCCACATGCTACAACAATGATCTCCATTCGCTAAGTCTCGAACATGATTACCAACAACATCCTGAAACTCCATCAGAAGCTACGCCAACACCACTTATGCAATTCATCAAAGATCTTCATCAAAAGCTCTGTTGGGGAAACCCTCGTCGGAACCAGAAACTAAGTTTCTAAGCAAGAAGGATAGCATCTGATCACCAGACCAAAACCAACTAACCAAATATGAGTATCATGAACAAGACAATTCCATCACCGAATCGTATCGGAGCCTACCGAAACATGTCAGATCCAGATTAACCAGAAACCACTCAACCTACCAGGACCAAAAGGGTGCCCGTAAAGCATCCAAACAACTAGTGTTGGCATCAATGACAAAACATGAATGCAACACATAATCAATTCCACCAAATGGCCAACAATCTCCCCCTTTGGTATTGATGGCAACACTAGATGTGAAAAACATATAAGTACCAAGAAAATGTCAAACAAGTCTCCCCCAATGGAAGACAATCAACAATCTCCCACATACAACTCTTGAATTTCAATGTCTCTCCCCCTGTGACTTTTTATTTTCTTTCTTTGTTTTTTTCACACCAATATCTCTCTCCCTTTGACAAAAATATTAAAGCAAGAACATAAACCATTGAATCACAAAGATGACTACTCCCTCTGAGTAGTAGCATCCCACATCAGTGCTAGAATGAATGGTATCTCTGATAGTGCATTTCAGACTGATGCTAAACTGCATCAATCAAGTCTCTACCGGAGGGGCAGAAACTCCTAATCTATTTCTCAGGTACTCAAATGATTCCTTGGGCAAACATTTAGTGAAAATATCTGCAATCCGTTCTTTAGTGCTCACAAAAACTAGTCTAACTTCATTTGCTTCAACCTTTTCCTTCAAAAAGTTATACCTGATAGATATGTGCTTTGTTTTAGAATGAAATACCATATTATTTGATATATCAATAGCAACAGAGTTATCACAGTGAATAAATACCAGTGCATAACAATCCACCTTTATATCCTTCAACATTTGCTTCATCCATAAAACTTGTGCACAATTAGTAGCAACAACAACACACTCAACTTCAGTAGTAGATAAAGAAGTATATGACTATTTCTTGCTAATCCATGAAACCAACTTCTTTCCAAGAAAGAAAACTCCACCGGAAGTTCTTTTTCGGTCATCAACATCTCCAACACAATTAGTATCTATGTATGCACATAAATTAAAGTTATCATCCTTAGGGTACCACAAGCCATATTCTGATGTACCTTGCAAGTATCTAAAAATATTTTTCACCATAATCTCATAATTTTCTTTAGGATCACTCTGAAATCTTGAAACAATACAAACAACATTGATAATGTCAGGCCTAGTCTAAGTCAAATAAGTAGACCTCCAATCATAGATTTGTATCTTGTAGGATTTACCGGTGCAGAAACATCTTTTTTTGTCAATTTCTCACTTGTAACCATAGGAGTACTTACCGGTTTAGAATCTCCCATACCAAATTTCTTCAACAATTTCTTAGCATATTTAGTTTGACAGATAAAAATACCTTTGTCACTCTGAGTAATCTGCAAACCTAAGAAAAAAACCATCTCACCAATAATAAACATCTCAAATTCTTTCTCCATATTCTTAGAAAATTCTATGCATAATTTATCTTCACCTCCAAAAATAATGTCACCAACAAATACTTCAATAATCAGTATATCATCATCAGTGATCTTATAATATAAATTTCTATTAGCATTGCCTTTAGTAAAACCAAGCTTCAAAAGATATTTATCCAACTTAGCATACCAAGCTCTAGGTGCTTGTTTCAATCCATATAAAGCTCTCCTTAACCTGCAAACCATATCTGTATCATCTGATAGTGAAAAACCACCAAGTTTCTCAATATAAACTTCCTCATCAAGATCCTCATTCAAAAATGCACATTTAACATCCATCTGATAAACCTTGTAGTTCTTATAAGTAGCATAGGCAAGAAATAATCTTACAGCTTCAATCCTAGCTACATGTGCAAAAGTCTCTCCATAATCAATTCCTTCCTTTTGAGAATATCCTTTACAAACCAATGTAGCCTTATTTATTATAACTTTACCATCCTCATTCAATTTATTCATAAAAACCCATTTAGTTCCAATCACATTTTTATTTTTAGGCCAAGGAACCAAGGTCCATGTGTTATTTTTCTAAATTTGATCTAATTCTTCTTCCATAGCTTTCAACCAGTATTCATCTTTACATGCCTCAATTATTGATAACGGTTCAACTTGTGAAATTAAACATACCTCATTAGTTGTCAGTCTTCTTCTTGCCATCACTCCATTGCTCTTATCCCCAATGATCTGATCTTCTGAATGATTCAATCTCACATACCTAGGAATCTTCTGACTTTTTGTTCCTCTTTCTTGTTCTTCAGTTACAGTAGAATTCCTTGATACTGTCGGAGTAACTGGTTCAACACTCTGTTCCATTAAAGGTGCTACCGGTTTAGATATAATAATTTCCACTACTAGTTCCTTCTCACAAACTTTGATTTGACTTCTGTTCAGCTCATCTGCTTTGACATTAGCACTCTCCACAAATTCTTTGCAATATCTTGTTATAACATCTATATGATTTGCTTTCATTAGAATAACCAAGAAATGATATATGCCTTCATCACATCTAGGATCAAATTTCCCAATGATAGCATCTCTCATAATATAACATTTACTACCAAAAATTCTAAAATACTTAACTGTAGGTGTATTGCCAAACCATAATTCATAAGGTTTCTTATGGGTTTCTCCTTTGATATGTACTATGTTGAGTGTAAAAACTGTTTTGCTCACTACTTCTCTCTAGTAGATATGAGGTAGACTAACTTCCATCATCATTGTTCTAGTAGCATCCAAGATAGTTCTATTCTTCATTTCCACAACTCCATTCTATTGAGGTGATCTCAGAGCAAAAAATTGTCTTTTTATGGCATGCTTCTCACAAAACTTATTAAACTCACCGGATGTGAATTCTCCACCGTGATCTGATCTCAAAAATTTAATCTTCAATCCTATCATAGTTTCCACTTTAGCCTTAAATATTTTAAACTTTTCAAATGCTTCATATTTTTCTTTTAGAAAAGTATCCCACATCATTCTAGAATAATCATCAATGGTTAGCATTAAATATCTATCACCTTGAAAACTTTTAACTCTAGCAGGGCCACGTAAATCAGTATGAATAAAATCAATAACACTATTTGATTTATCTTGTATACTCCTAAAAGAGGTTCTGACCTGTTTACCCATTTGACATTCTTTACATACCAGATTATAGGGCTTTATAATCTTAGGTATATCCCTAACTGTCTTAGTTGAACTGATCTTCACGATGCAATCAAAATTTACATGACACAACCTTTTATGCCATAGCCAACTCTCATCAATTTGTGTAATCAAACATGTCTTCTCACCAGAGTTAAAATGAAATATATTACCTTTTGTCTATGTATCAGTTGCAATCTCCAAACCAGATCTGTTAATGATTTTGTATTTTCCATCCTTGAACTGTAATTGAAATCCCTTATCTACCAATTTTCCTACACTCAAAAGATTATGCCTTAAACCTTCAACATAATAAACATTGTTAGTGTATATGGTGAAAATGGATACAACAATAACAACAATATTGAAAGACTAAATGGATTCAACCACAAAACCCTAGCCTAGCAACAACAAAGATCCACCATAACATATGAAGATTACCTAAGACAATGCAAATCAAATGAAATCACAAAGATTATACCATCACATGTCCAATAGGGTTTGGATCTCCATTCTTCCTATCTCCATTGATCTTGCTTGATATATTTGCTCTTAGATTTTATGTGTACAAGAGCTCAACAAAGAACGGAAATGTGGTTGCAAGTAGGCTTGATTACATATGAAAGTGCAAAGCGTAGTGTAGTCAATTGATCAAGTAGTCGGGAGAGACTAATAATGAAGGAAACATCTCCTTATATAGAAGACACTATAATAAATGGAGGGATAAGATTGAGAGGTGTAAAAGGAGGTTGGCTATGATTAGAGGGTAGGTAAAGAAAATAATAAAATAATGAAAAGGGTAGGTAGTGTAGGAATTAAGAGATGAATGACGTGTCATGGGTGGAAAAAGCTAATGAATTAATTAAATAAATAAAGATTCATTTAATTAATAGAGGAAGTGGGATCAATTAAATAAATAAGATATTTATTTAATTTAGGAAAAGGATAATTTAAATAAATAAAAGTATTTATTTAAATGAGAAATAAGGCTAGAAGAGGATAAATGAATGAATTAAATAAATAAAGATTTATTTAATTAATAGAAGAATTAGGCTAAAGTAATTAAATAAATAAAATATTTATTTAATTAGACATGACAATTTTAGGTGTCTACATTTTGCCCCTCTTTGAGACAATGTGGCTTGTCGCGTTGTTTCAAAGAAGATAATATGAGCTGATACAAAGTTGCCCAAGATGGGAATGATATGCCTCCTTGAGAGATTGGATGAAAATGTCTGAAAAGATCACAGACAATCTCTCGATAAGAAAGACAGGATAGAATGGACTAACTGGATAAAGTGACGGAGTCACGGGATAAAGAAGACTAACTCGGGAAGCGAGGGCTAGGACTAGGGCTAGGGCAGGCTATAAATAGACCATGAGGAGAAAACATCCTCATTGTCATCCACACATCGACGAGATCATAGTGCAAAGCAAGATAGAGCAGCAATAGTCAGCAGTGATGGCATTGGTTCACAGATTTGATCATGTTCGCCGATATCAGAGGCCAGCAGACGCAGGAGAGCCGGTGAGTACCGCAAAACCTCCTTGTACTTTGTTGCAATAAATGTTGTCATTAATGCATGCTAGGTAGTGCAATAAATGCGCTTTTAGGAAAATGTCAAAAATGTCAAAAACGTGGAGGCACGTCTGTGCTAGTGCCAGACGCGTCTATGCTAGCTAGGCGCATCTATGTTTGTGCCAGGCGCGTCTGTGCTAGAAAAGGCGTATATGCAAGATGCGATCGCGTCTACGTTGCGCAGGTGTGTTTGTGCTAGGCAGGCATGTTTATGCAAGACAGGCACATCTATGCAGAGCATAGGCACGTCTGTGTATTTCAAGCGCGTCTATGTAGAACATGCACGTTTATGTAGTCTCTAAGCATGTTTATGTCATGAAAGCGCATTTGTGTCAAAAAATGTGAATTTGTGTCTTCTAGGTCAAATCAACAGTTTTGTGATGAACATACGCTATCGATTGGATAAGCTGCTGAGAGGATACACTCAAGCAGGTCCTCTAGGGAAGACTAGGATAGCAAATAGGGCTAGGATTGACAATTCTGTGATAGAACATACATTGCCAATTAGGAAACTTCTCAAGAGGATTCACTCAAGTAGAGGCCCTAGGATAGGATTGATTAAAGCACTTTGTGATGAACAGTGATCACCAAGACCTAGTACTTTGTGATGAACAAAGAGTACAAATGTGAGCAACACTTTATGATGAATAGTGAGTGCAAATGTGAGTAGCACTTTGTGATGAATAGGGAGTGCAAATGTGAGCAACACTTTGTGATGAATAGGGAGTGCAAAACATGTAGTACTTTGTGATGAACAAGGAGTACCACTAGGATAGAAGCAACACATTGTGATGAACAGTGAGTGTTACTAGGATAGAGTACCATATGCACTTAGATAAAAAGTAGCATTTTGTGATGAACAGTGAATGCCACTATAACTGATATGATTGATTTACTTGACTCTAGGAGTATTTGCCTATGCTTGAGTCACGAGAGAGATTCCTATTGACTCAGAGGTTGCAACCAGAGTTGACATTTGAGGACAGAGCTGCTATTGAGGGCATGGGTTTGCGATATATTATGTATGTGCCTGAGTTTCGAGCAAACATGGGTTTGCTGACTGTGCTAGCTGAGAGATGACACTCAGAGACATGCACTTTCCATTTGCCGATGGGTGAGATGACAGTCGCCTTGGAGGATGTGTACAGGATTCTGCGGATACCAATCGATGGGGAGATAATTCCCTATGATCAAGAGGGAGATAGGGAGGCCCTGAGATGAGTGTTTCAGGATCCCAAACTAGAGATGAGGGCTGGACACATGGCATGGGACACGATGATAGTGATAGGACTAGTACTACCAGTAGTGCTAGGGGGAGTGATCAGTGGGTTCTTGTGTCTAGATAGGGCGACATGAGGGTTGGCTATGGGCTGGGGGAGCACCTTGGAGACACTGGTTACACAACACACTAGATATGCTTGGGGATCGTGTGTGCTAGCACACTTGTATTATGAGCTGCATCAGTTTATATATCATGGATCCGTAGGACTGGGCTACGAAGTTACATTGCTACAGGTATGGGCCTATGAGCATCTGCCAGTTACCCGACCGATACATTTTAGGGACAGGGGTCATGGACACAGTTTTGTACATCTGTATGACATGATTACATCACAGCCATGGATTGGCAGGTTGGAGCATTGGCGTCGAGTCCTAGATGAGATAGACACTGTGATATGGAGGTCGTACCTTGGGTGTGAGCAGTGGGAGGAGGATGCAGTGGATCTCCTGTATACCTTTCGGGATAGATATCTGATTGGGCGGACGCCCTATGTTTTGGAGAGATAGCTGATTGACAGAGTATGCAGATAGTTTGGCCGTATTCAGTGGATACCATGAGGTTTCGGGATGTATGCTCGGACAGTCAGGGATCAGGCACACTTTGGGTCGTATGATCAGGCCGTGAAGTAGCTAGTAGAGATGGTTCCCTTGCTGTGGGATATGTGGTCAAATATTGAGGATGCAGGCATGGATGCAGAGTACACTATATATTGGGCGGAGCATCCATTTCCATGACTGACAGACCTAGGGGAGCTTCTAAATGGAGATGGTGGTGGGGATGAGGATGATGATGGAGATGGTGGGGGGAGAGGCTGATGGAGGAGGTGGGGTTCTATTAGAGAGAGGAGGGTGATTCCATGGAGAGAGGGTGGGGAGGAGAGACAGGCTCGAGTGGTGAGGGGTTGGGGTGGATTGCCACTACAGGGGCCAGCAACATAGGTGCAGGGACAGGGATAGAGGCTGGTACAGGTACAGGCACATGCACCAATACAGGAGGAGCCACAGGCAGAGCCACAAGCAGAGGCACAGGGGGTCGAGGCAAAGGAGGATGAGCTGGTTGAGTTGAGGGAGATCTACCAGGGATAGGCAAATGAGATTTAGGACTTGGAGAGGGAGACCGCTAGGCTTAGAAGGTGATTGATGGAGACAGAGCATGAGCAGGATTAGGCTATCCAGTGCTATACTGAGGCTAAGACAACACTGAGGGCTGGGAGGCAGGTAGCAGAGGATACAGGGGCTAGATATGCCTATGTTATATGGGCAGGGGGGAGATAGGTTACTGGCGTGACCTATACTATGGGGCAGTGCCACCAGAGTAGTGGGCGAGGAGCTTCCGTAGACCATCGTGGACAACGAGGACTATGGGAGGGAGACAGAGGCGACAGGCATCCAGTGGTGGGGTTATGAGTCCTCTACCACCACCAGATAGAGGGGATAGGAGGGATGATCCTGGGGTGGGTCCTTCTAGGGCTCAGATTCCGTCGAGGCCAGGCGGCTCTGAGGGAGGGAGTTCATCATAGCCGTAGAGGGCTCCCTATGTATCAGTATTGTACCATTTTTGTATGATGATGTATACACTTGCAAGTGATTGTAGCCATATGATTTTGACATCATTGTATCATGACACTTTACATATATATATGAGATGATTCATTTTTGCAGAAGCTATATGCATGTGTACCTATGTGATGAGATGTTTAATGATGTATGTTTTATGTGATACTTATGATATGGATGCAAATATGCATATGATGCAATGCAATATTTTTGTTCTTTTATGCTTTTATATGTTATGCAAATGTAAATGTGAATGTATGAAATGCAAATGAATATGATAATGCAAATGATTATTTACATGATGAGGATGTAAAATGTGCTAATATGTGTTGTGTGTAGGATGTGATGCAATTGTGATATCTATATGTATGTATGGAATGCTAATATGTGATAATGCAGGTGTAACTACATGAAATGCAGATATATTTTTTTTTTTGGTGTGTTGTCATACTCAGTCATGTGATAGCAGGCTACACGGACTCAATAAGGATGATGGAGGTCAATCAAGAAATGGGGATGGAGGATAGAAGATATGAAAGTGAAAGAGCTTCTTGTGTGTTATCATCATTAAGCTTTATTATGGCAAGTAGGTTATGACAATCGAGGCATATGTTCGACCCAGAAAGTCATTGTACCCATTTTCATGGAGATAAGACAGTCACAAACAAGGAATGCCCCAGTTCATACTAGATTCACAGTGTCCTCATATCCTTGGACAAGTCATAGCATTACTAAGAGACAATCCACAGACATCAAAGAAAATAGGTGACGATACCCCATCCTCGCCTTTCTAGTCAAAGACATCTTGGAGATAGAATCTCTAGTCAGAGACATCCTGGAAAAGCTAAAAGACATGTCACCAAAAGATAAAATCAAAAAAGAAAAGAAAGAATCGACACCAACATCCACTGTAGTCCTCAAGTTTAGTGTCTCTTGTCACTTGTATAAGTCTATTTGATTGTGGTCACAATGTTTACTTTCATAAAAAGGATAGATAGCACTGAACCATATGTTGTCTAAGTCTGTTGAAAGATTTGATTTGTTGAAGCCCATTGTTGCTGATGTATCTCATCTGAAACTAACTGAATCCATGAAACCAATACTTTATTGTAGAGAAGATGAAACTTTATTGCAGATTGTGATGCAAATGCTTCTTTATTATGGATTGTGTGCGAATAGACTAAAGAAAACTGGAAGAAACTGTACACCTCAAAACATGTGATGCTCTCAGTTCCACACCCATTACTAGATGTAGGATTTTCCTTAGCCATAGATAGGAGCTGATTTATTATGAATGGAAAGTAGTGAAAAGGAAGGTTTATTATGAATGGTGAACCAATCTTAGGTAGATCAATAGCAAGCCATGATGGGAATGGGTAAGTTTATTATGGATGAATAGGTTGTGAGTGTGTGCAAAGTGAAAGGATGCAAGTGAATCCTGAAGAAGGGAGGAGCAATGTCTCTACACATGGCGCTAGTGACCCATTTTTCACCATGGTACTTGCCCAGGGCACCACCGAAGTGGTTTTCACCGTTGGATGAAATATTTTTTCTTTATTTTTTTTATTTTTTTGATTTTTTTGCTGTCACAAGGCGCTTGTTTGCCAGGTTTTTACCAAGTAACGATTTTTATGTTTAAAGATTTTTTTTTTTGTATTTTTGAATTAGGATACTCTAAAGAGCTATGTGTAAAACCTACGAAGGTGCATGCTATTGATAGGATCCTCTAAATGTTCACCCTCTTTGGTTGAGAGTTGATATGCCCTAGATCCATATGCTGTTGTAATTGTATGCGGGAAAAGTGGGCTGATAAAACTAAATATGTGAAAATATTTCAAAATACTAGTCCACACACACACACACAAGACTTCTTGGTGCAAGCTATGGAGTAATAACATATTACTCAGCTTCCCAAAGAGGGTCCCATGGTTCTCTATCTCACAATTTCCCTCAAACCAATGTTTTTGCTCTCAGATCATTGAGCAAAATGGTTCAGAGATGGCAAATGCAAGAACGAGGGATGCTCTGATAGATTTTTAGAATGAAATGTGTTATAAGCTATGTATGATTTTAAAATGCAATAAACTAAATGATAAGATGACAAGATTAGTATGAATACTATCCTAGCATACTATATTTAGTCTATTGCCAGGTTTTTACCAAGTAACGATTTTTATGTTTAAAGATTTTTTTTTTTGTATTTTTGAATTAGGATACTCTAAAGAGCTATGTGTAAAACCTACGAAGGTGCATGCTATTGATAGGATCCTCTAAATGTTCACCCTCTTTGGTTGAGAGTTGATATGCCCTAGATCCATATGCTGTTGTAATTGTATGCGGGAAAAGTGGGCTGATAAAACTAAATATGTGAAAATATTTCAAAATACTAGTCCACACACACACACACAAGACTTCTTGGTGCAAGCTATGGAGTAATAACATATTACTCAGCTTCCCAAAGAGGGTCCCATGGTTCTCTATCTCACAATTTCCCTCAAACCAATGTTTTTGCTCTCAGATCATTGAGCAAAATGGTTCAGAGATGGCAAATGCAAGAACGAGGGATGCTCTGATAGATTTTTAGAATGAAATGTGTTATAAGCTATGTATGATTTTAAAATGCAATAAACTAAATGATAAGATGACAAGATTAGTATGAATACTATCCTAGCATACTATATTTAGTCTATGATTGAACTAAAATGATAAAGAAATTATTCTAAACATGCATACTTAGTCTAATTCCTGATTTAAGAGAGACTAAATGATGAGCATATATGAAATGAGAAAGCTTGAATGTATTTGAGCATAAGTGTGATGCTACAAATTTGAAGGATGATTGTTAAAAATAGAGGAATGAGAGCTCTATTTATAGCACAAATAGGGCAATGGATGGTCAAGATTGAATGGTTTAATCAAGGGTTGAGTTTGAAAGTTGGGGATCCATGTGCACAATTGGCACCAATGAAATGGTGACAAGTGTCAATATAGGATTGGGTTGAGAGAAGGGGTTGGAGGCATTAAAGGCCTGAGAAGACCTCATGGTTATCTAAAGGCTAAGGGTCAAGTCTAAGTTAGGCTTACCCACTGGATTAAGAATTAATCCAAGGATAAACCTTTGTGCAAATGATTAAGAGATAATCATGGTCAAAGCATTAATGGCCTGATGAGACCCTTGAGTTGGATGAAGGTTGAGTCAAAACAAATGTTTTAACCATGTAGGAGGGTTTGAGTTAACCATTAATGGTTATTGGAGACTTTGGGGATTAAGTGGTTGAAGGTTGAAAGTCTTCAATGGTTATCAAAGACTTTGAGCCATTTAGTGGTTGAAGGTTGAAAGCCTTTAATGGTTATCAAAGACTTTGAGGTTTTGAGAAGTGACTTCCCTTTGCTTAGGGATGTGACAAAGTTTAGAGGAGGGGTTAGTTTAATTAGAAGTGATTAGAAGATTCTAGAAGGGATTAGAAAGGGGTTTGGGATTTTGCAAGTGGATGGAGGGATAATAGGATTTAATTGAAATAAATGATTTATTCAATTTAGGATAACTATTTAATTAAATTTGAATTTAATTAAAAGTGGATAGGGGGATTTAATTGAATAAAATAATTTATTCATTAAATGAGTATAGTGAATTTAATTTAAATAAATTGAGTAATTTACTTAATTAAATAGAGGAATGTGGACAATTTAATTAAATAGAGAAATGAACATAAAATATTCATTTAGGAATATGGTCATTTTTATACGTCTACATTTTGCCCCTCAATGAAGTGACGTGTGTGCACATGTTATTTCAAAGAAAATGATGCCTTATCATGATTTATGATCAAATACAATTTTGTGTCGCTCTTTTGATTTGTAAGTCATGCCCCAAATTCGATGTGATGCCCTAGATTTGATATTTGATGGTGATGCCCCCTCGGGAGATGAATCAATATTTTGAAAAAAAATAAAAATTTTGATTTAATTTGATGAGTTGCATATGATGTGTATGATTTCGTGCATGTAAAATGTGTGTAAATTGATCCATCTCCCGATAAGTTACAAATTTTATGGTATAGGGGAGACCGCGACCATATTACAGGTCCAGTTAGCTAACCCTAATTTCATTTTCCTCCTATAAAAGGGGAAAAGGGCTTAATATAGACTCATTTGTGCTTTGTTGACTTTGGAGAAAGAGAATTTTCTCTGGAGAGAAAATGCCTATTCCTTATCATAGACACTGATTCGAGCGTGTTCGGAGGTATCAGAGACCTGCAGCGCGGGGACCACCAGTAAGTCAACATTTTTGACCCCTTTTTGACTTTTTATTTTGTCGTTTTTAGGCATTTTTTTATTTTCAAAGTTCGGGTTTGACGTTTTAGCGCGTTTAGGGTCTATAGTAGCGCATACGAAGTGTGAAGTAGCGCATCGAGTTTAATTTTAGGGGTTGCGTCCGAAAAAGGTAGGATAGCGCATAGAAAAAAATATGTTAGCGCATATAGGTAGAATAGCGCATGGAAAGTGTCGGGTAGCATGTCCAGTTAGCAGGTTAGCACATAGGGGTCGCAGAGGTTCGCATAGGTAAGGGGGTTTAGCGCGTAGGACTAACCTAGTGCATAGGGTCAAACAGGTAGCGCCTAGGAGGTGTAGATTAGCACGTAAGCAGAGTCTAGCGCATGGGGTGGGTTAGGTAGTGCATGAGGGGAAAAGATTAGCACGTAGAGTCATTCTAACGCATAGGACAAATAGATTAGCGCGTAGGAAAAGCAGCCTAGCGCGTGGGATGGTTTTAGCACATTGGGTATCTGTTTTAGCGCATCAGGAAAATTTTTGCGAGATGAGCCGATTTGAAAATGTGTTTTGGTCTGTCTGTCATGTTTTTATGCATTTTTCCCAATATGAGTGTTGATATAACTTGTTTTGATTTGCGATGTTTCAAGTTATGTGTAGATATCAATGTGTTGTGTAAGATGATGTGTGTTGCATGTTCTGTTTCAAGTTCAATGTGTGAAGCCTCAGTTATGTTACAAGCCGATATGGGTTGGAAACTTGAGTTGTTTTACAAGCTGATATGGGTGGGAAAATTGAGTTGTTTTACAAGTTTATGTGATTGTGGAGACTTGAGTTGTGTTACAAGTTTTGATATGGTTTTTGAGAACTTGAGTTGTTTTACAAGTTGATATGAAATGATAGGTTTTTGAACTTTGATGTAGATGAGCAAATTGTTTCATGTTATTGATGTAAGTTTGATTTGAATATCTTTGTTTTGATGTGGAAACTGATATTGGATTTATTTTTTTTGTTGACAGGAGCGATTGGGCGTGGTACAGTCAAGGGAGAGATTCCCCAGACCGTGGACATTGATACCGCGGTTGTCACAGGTTGATTTGGACATTATTGAGAGATGTGGATTGACATCTCTCTTGGATATGCCTCAGTTCACTATGAACTGAGGGCTTTTGACAGCTTTGGCAGAGAGGTGGCATAGCGACACCAACACCTTCCATTTTGCCACTGGAGAGATGACAGTCACACCTAAGGACTGTTACCGAATTCTTCGCATTCCTATGGTAGGGGCACTTCTACCCTACGAGCAGTCAGAGGAGGGTGGCATAGAGGCACTGCGTCGTATTTTCTAGGATGATACTATCTATGGCTATGAGATCCCATGGCAGGAGTTTCTAGACCTGGACTATGCACCGCTGCCATCCGTACTAGCAGGTTTCATTGGGGGATTCCTTTGTCCTGATCGCAGGTCAAAGGGATTCTCAATGGGATGGGGGTTAGTTTTGGAGGAGATGGTGACACAGGAGTGGAGGTTTGCATGGGGGTCAGCTATGCTGGCTCATTTATACAAGAGTCTGCATGAGGTAGTATACCTCGGTTATGGCAGTTTGTCAGCTGGCGTGACTTTGTTACAGGTATGGTGCTGGGAGCATATTCCAGCAGCGAGGCCACTAGCAGACAGGGACAGGCCAGTAGGTGCAACATATGCCTATGGATACAGAGGTCTAGTTGTCCAGCGTAAGCTGGGCAAACTAGAGCATTGGAGGAGGTTTTTGATGACATAGATACGGTCACCTAGCGACCGTATACAGAATGTGAGGTATGGGCAGAGGATGGGCTGGAGATGCCCTTTGTTTTCATGACCAGATACTTGATTGAGAGGACCCCGTTCATGATTGAGCGGTTTGTGGTGACCCGAGTTTTGAGGCAGTTCAGGCGCCAGCAGGGTATTCCTCAGGGAGCGTGCCTTTATGCACGGCGGCAGCAGGATGTGGCCGATTGGGGGCCGACTATTGATAGCGTTGTGGCGGTGGAGGAGTTTGTGGGGTTGGCTGGGCAGATCTAGGATTATGCCCTGGAGATCTAGGATGTGGGCATGACAGATGAATTCTCTCATTTGTTTGCTACGCAGGCGGTGGCCAGGATATCCGATCCTGAGGAGATGAGGCCAGCATTTGACTCAGATGAGGAGGAGGGAGATGGGGGAGATGATGGAGATGATGGGGAGGATGGAGGAGGAGGACGAGGGAGAGGAGGTAGAGGGAGGTGGGGAGAGAGAGGTGTGGAGAGAGCAGTGAGATAGGGGAGGATAGAGAGGGGGAGAGGTGGATTGGCTATTGGAGCCGGTAGAGAGGGGAGAGTGGGGGAGGTGCTAGCTGCAGTGGGTGGTGAGGAGGAGCCTAGTCGACCAACACAGAGGAGGAGGATGGATGTACTCCCACCTCTAGTACTGAGGATAGGTCGAGTGGGAGGGGTTCTGCCAGCACAGGTATCGCTGCGAGTGCGAGTTCCAGGTCATATGGAGGATGCGTAGATACGGACCTTGCAGATTACTGTGCAGCAGCTACAGGCACAGATTTTGACCTATCAACGACAGATTTCTCAGTTGACTACTGAGAGAGATACCGAGATAGAGCAGAGGGGGCGAGCGGAGGAGGTGGTGGTGAGCATGTAGAGAGCGGCGGCGGGTGGTCCGATGAGAGACACCCTTAGAGAGCTGGCGCTGAGAGCACAGGAGGCGGAGTATTATAGGCAGCATTATGAGGCTATAGTACCCAGGGATCGACGAGTTGAGATTTTTGCTCAGTCGAGATCTAGCCAATCTCGAGCCACTGGGTCATGATCTGAGAGCCGAGGTGTGACGGGGCCATCGAGACAGGACCCTCCTAGAGATCCAGGGGCGGGTGCATCTAGAGCGAGACCATCTCCATCAGGGGATAGTCATACCTGAGAGACATGGTCTCTGTTGTATTTTTGAGCATTTGTTATTCTTTGTACTGGACACATTTTGTAGGTTTTAATCATTTTTGAGATATATATATATATATATATATATATATATATATATATATATATATATATATATATATATATATATATATATATATATATATATATATATATATATATATATATATATATATATATATATATATACGACACCATTTTTGATCATGTGATGTGTTGATATGGATGCATTTATTTTATGTGATGATGTAATGCTTAAATATATGATGTAATGTATGATGCAGGATATATGCTATTTATATGCTATGAGATGTATCTTGAAAATGAGATGTATGTTTTAATATGCTGCTAAATGTATCTTGATATGTAAATGATGTTTAAAATGATATGCAAACATGCCTAAATGATATGCAATGATGTTAAAGGATATGTAACTATTTGTAAAATGATATGCAACTAATTGTAAAATGATATGCAATGGTGTTTAAATGATATGCAACTACTTGTAAAATGATATGCAACTAATTGTAAAATGATATGCAATGGTGTTTAAATGATATGCAACTAATTGTTTTTGGAGCATCCCTCATCTTGCATTTACCATCCGATATAACCATTTGTTTGTTTTCTTTGTAAATATCATCATTGAGCATTGATTTGTTTAGGATATGTTGAAAATTTATACAAGCATAATGGTATAATTGAACCATAATGACCTGAGAAAAATTTACATGATGTTTTATTTTGCAAGATAGCACAAGCGTCAAGGTATAATTGAACCAGGACGACCTGAGTGCGCATTGCATAAACAGACAAGATTAGATCATTTATATGCGTGAAGTGGAATCAGGCCTTCAGTGATATTTGATGTATCACGTCCCGAGGCATGTATTCACACAGTATAAGTGATCGCCTCCCAGACAGAAAACTAAGAAAATATTGGAAGTTCCCCTTGAGCTCTAGCTGTGAAGCATTAAGGAAGAGAATCCAAACATTCAAAAAGTTCAAAATGCAAAACTAGCTAAAATTTTATGCTATAGTGCAACATTCAGTACTTCAGAAAATCATCCATCCTTGGTATTTTTGTGATTTGTTTTGTTTTTGTTTGGCTATGAAGCGTAGTTTTTTGGTTTTTGGGGTTTGTTGGATGTCCTTTTTTTTGAGTTTTGCATCTGGTCTTGATGTTTTGAATGTTTGCAATATTGATACTATTTACATGCCCCTAGTTGAGTGTGCCTCGTGATGTGAATATATACAGTGATTCTAAGCCATGGTGGATTAGTGGTAAGAGGATATATATAGACAAATCAGGATAGTGACTACGCTAAGTATGTCCTGAACGGATATTTGCTAAGTGTCGGGCGACGACCGATAGTGCTTGTATGGATAGAATGGTATGGAAATAGATAGAGGAGCCGTTCTTTCACAAGAGCACCTATTTACCAGGTTTTCACCATTTGTTTTTATTTGTACTCTTTGTTTTTGCTTTTTCCGGATTTTTTTGTTTATTTTGGCTTTTTCCGTGCACTAGGCCACTTAAGTATAGTACCTTTTCAGATGGATGTTGTTAGTTGGTTCATCAAGCATATCTCCTTCAAAATTTGTTAGTTGATAGGCACCTGATCCATAAACTGATATGATAACATAGGGACCCAACCAGTTAGGCTCAAATTTCCCTTTCTTTTCTCTATCTTGCTGATTTCTTGGATTTTCTTTAAGGACTAAGTCACCAACCTTGAAGTTGCGAGGGATGACTTTATGATTGTAGCTCCTGCACATGTGCTGCTGATATGCTTTGAGATGAGTATAAGCATGTTAGCGTCTTTCATCTAATAGTTCAAGTTCTTGCAGTCGGTTAACGCGATACTCTTCATTTGGGATTAAGCCTTTCAAAGAGACTCTGAGAGATGGGATTTCTACCTCCAAGGGTAAAATGGCTTCTGATCCATATACCAATGAGTATGGTGTTGCTCCTGTAGGTGTGCAGATGCTGGTCCTGTATGCCCAAAGAGCTAGATTGAGTTGTACGTGCCAATCTTTGCCTGCATCATTCACTGTTTTCTTGAGGATTTTCAGTATTGTTTTGTTAGATGCTTCCGCTTGACCATTTCCCTGTGGGTAATATGGTGTAGAGAACCTATGTTGGATTTTGAATTTTTCACATAGTTCTTGGACATCTTGATTCTTGAAGGGCCGTCCATTATCTGTGATGATTGAACTTGGAATACCATATCTGCAGATCAGATAATTTAGGATAAAAGAGGCAATTTGTTTCTCGGTTACTGTGGTCATGGGAACTGCTTCTATTCATTTGGTAAAGTACTTTGTTGCTGTTATAATGAACTTGTGTCCATTTGAAGATGATGGATGAATTTTGCCAACTAAATCTAGTCCCCACTGACAAAAGGGCCATGATGTTGTAAAGGGCTGCAGTTCCTGTGCTGGTGCATGTATGAAATTACCATGGATCTGGCATTTGGGACATTTCTTGGCGAAGTGATATGAGTCTTTTTCCATTGTAGGCCAGTAGTATCCCATCCTTAGAAGCTTTTTAGCAAGAGTATTACCACTTGAATGTGTGCCACAAATACCTTCGTGAAGCTCATGTAAATTAGAATCGGAATCATTACGATCAAGGCAATGAAGAAGAGTACCATCGAGACCTCAATGATACAAAGTATCAGCGGTGAGGGTATAACTGGAAGCTTGTCGGATAAAGTTACATTTTTGGTTACGGGATTGGTCAATGGGTAAGACATTATGCTTGAGGTAGTCGTATATTGGTCCATATAACGGAGAATCTGAACCAGTCAAGGCATAGATAACCTGGGATTCAGAGTGGTCATAGGCAGGGGAGAATAGTTGCTCTACGAGGAACTCATAACGACTCTGTTGCTCTGGAATTTGTAGTAATGAAGCGATAGTAGCCATTGCATCGGCTACTTTGTTGTTCAACCTTGGTATTTTCTCGAAGGTGATGTGTACAAAATACTGTTTGAAGTCATCCACCATGCGCTTGTAGGGTAGTAGCTTGTCATCCTTTGTCTAATAGTCATTGTTGATTTGATGGACGACTAGTTGTGAGTCTCCATAGACCTTTAACTCTGTGATTTTCCATTCTATGGCCATTTTGATGCCTATGACCAATGCCTCATATTCAGCCATATTATTTGTGCATGGAAACATAAGCCTATATGATCTTGGTATAGTGTGTCCTTCAGGAGTGATGAATAAAATGCCGACACCTGAACCATGTTGTGTATAAGATCCATCAAAGTATAGGGTCCATTGTTTAGTAGAAAGAGTAAGAACGTCCCTATCTGGAAATTCAATCTCCATGGTGTGTTTTCCTGGTAGCGGTGCTTCAGCCAACTGATCTGCAATTGCTTGTCCTTTGATGTCTCATCTTTCTGTGTATTGGATGTCAAGTTCACTGAGAATCATGACCCATTTAGCCAATCGGCCTGTAAGAGCTGCCTTGCTGAGTAGATATTTGAGAGGATCAATTTTTGCGACCAGTTTGATGGTGTGTGCTAGCATATAATGTCAGAACTTCTAAGATGCGAAGACCACTATTAGGCAAGCCTTTTCAATGAATGTATAGTTGAGTTCATAGCCATTCAATGTTCTACTGATGTAATATATGGTCCATTCCTTTCCTTGTTGATCCTCTTGTGCCAATAATGCCCCCAGTGATATATCTGTTGTTGAGATATATAAAATAAGAGGCTTTCCTGCGACTGGTGGTACCAAAACTGGTGGATTCATTAGGTACTGTTTGATTTGGTAAAAAGATTCTGCACACTTGGCCTCCCATTTGAATGGTACATTTTTGTGTAATAAATGGTTAAATGGGAGACTTTTATCTGCTAGCTGAGTGATGAATCGCCTGATTGATTGAAGTCATCCTTGTAGAGATTTGAGTTGGCTGATATTCTTTGGTGGTGGCATGTCCATAATGGCTTGTACCTTTGCTGGATCTACTTCAATACCTTTAGCTAAGACTATGTAGCCTAGTAACTTGCCTGATGTAACCCCAAAGACACATTTCTTAGGGTTAAGCCTGACTTGGAATTTCTCCAATCGATCAAAGATTTTTGTTAGGATACCAAGATGCTCTGCTCTGGTGAAAGATTTAGCTAGTAAGTCATCCACATAGTCTTCCATAAATGTGTGCATCATGTCATAGAATATTGTGGTCATTGCTCTTTGATAAGTGGCACCTGCATTCTTTAAGCCAAAAGGCATAACATTCCAACAGTACGTTCCCCAAGGATAGGTGAACATAGTTTTATCTTGATCTTCTGGGGCTATTTTGATTTGGTTATAGCCCGAGAAACCGTCCATTAGTGAGAGCATTGCATGGCCTGCTGTGAGATCTACAATGATGTCGATACCGGGTAGGGGAAAGTCGTCTTTGGGACAAGCTTTGTTGACATCCCTGAAGTCAGTGCAAATTCTGATACTACCATCTGGTTTTGATACTGGAACGATGTTGGAAATCCATTCTGCATAGTCAATGGGTCGAATAAATCCGACGTCTAATAATTTCTTTAGTTCAGTTTTGACCATAAGTGCCACCTGTGGATTCATCTTTCGTAGCTTTTGCTTTACTGGTTTAACTCCTGTAGAGATGGACAAGTGATGCATGATTAAGTGTGGATCCACTCCAGGAATATCCGCATAGGACCAAGCAAATTTAATTTGCTGTTCTTTGAAGAAAATGATGAACGCTGATCTTTCTGCCTCTGTTAGAGATTCTGCAAGGTGTATGTTTCTGGCTGCTTCTATGGTACCAATGTTGATTGATTGAGTGGGCTCAATCAATATGGGTGATCGCTCATGAAAGTGTTCAGGAAGAGTGTCAAGTCTCCCATCGTTAGGTGCCTTAAATAGGTTTTCACCCTTAGATGCGTCCTTTATTTTTACTTTTTTGTGATCTAGAGATGCCATTGATTGTTTTCAACATCAAATTCTTTATTTGTTGTATTTTTGCGACTGAGAGACTTGGCACTCCCTGATTGACAGATATCATTATTTTGTTCACTGGTAGAGCCTGTTTCTGGATTTACGGTACATAGGTGATGGATAATTGATTCATCATCTGGGAAAATTGGTATATCATGGATTTCAGGTTCATCCCAGTCGATGAGGTCAGGAAAGACAAGTGGTAAGGAATCGTTGGGTGGATCAAGCTCTGCTACTGTAAGTGTTAGGATAGAGTTTTCATTGTGATTGTTCTTGGTTTTAAAGAAGTCTAGGATTTCGTCGAGGTCCTCGATGGTATTATCTTCTACATATACTTGCTCGTAATGTTCTTGTTCACTTTCCTTGGCATCATAGATATTCTGCGGTCCAAATTCAAGAGTTCTATCCTCTGCGTTATGTTCTTCTTGAGAAAGAGATATGGAATCAGTATCATCAAGGATATCTGTAGTAGCATTGGAGCAGGTACCCCATTCATATTCATTAGAATCCGTCTCACAGGCATCATCTTAGATTCTATCTGTGCTGTAAACAGGTATGTTGTATGGTGAAAACAAATCTTTGATGATGGATACCATTTTGATGGTTTTTATTGATTCTGTGTCAGATCCGTCTTCTACTTTCTGGATTTTTTCATAGACTGTGCTTCCTTGGGGAGGAATAATGGTATCTGGAGATGACATGATTTGTTCTTGAGATATTGGTGTTTAAATATGAGCTACTACTGTAGATAGGGCCTTCTTATGACTTAGAAGCTTTTCCTGATGCAACTTCTGATCTTGACGTTCCCATGCCTTGCGGATTGTTTCTGCTGATTCAAAGAGTGCTTCCTGCCAGGATTCTTCTTTGTACTTCATCTTTACTTTCCTTTGAGGTTTGGTAGGTAGGTGTGGCGGCTGTCTCAATAGGAACATGAGTTTAGAACCCAATCTTGCTTTGTTTCTGCTAGGTTGTGAAGGAAGATCTATAGGTTCAGTGACTCCTTCTTTGCGTTTGACAATAGGTCCTTTACCACCATATCCCATTTGCTTCATGATTAAGTAGCCTTTTCCATACAAGTGTGTTGGTAGAACAATGTCCAGAGCGACTGCTCTATGATCTTCTTCTTCATCTTTATATAACCAGCTAAGAACATCTTTATCTTCTGATTCATGTGCTAGAGTGCCCAGTTGGATGAAAGTACCATCAAATTTGGTGATGGGCTGAGTAGCTAGTTGTGTTGATGTAGTAGGCAAACCATGCGATCTAGGTGAGGTTGGTAATTTTGCCAAACATAAAGGCTCCAGAGAATATTCTCCCATGCCTTGGTCTTTGATTTGCATTTTCTGCTTGAAGTCTCCCCATAAGGAGTTGGGCTTTGCTGTTTGTAGATCTGATGTTAAGGATCACTGCTTTTCTCTATTATGAGGAACCAAACTGTCTTGGGCTGCCCCCATTGTGTTGCAATGTTGAAATGGATTGTGATCAACTGATATGGAGATTTCTTGTCCATCATAAGGGAACTTGACACACTGATGATACGTAGAAGGTACTGCTTGCATTTCATATATCCAGGGTCGTCCTAACAAAATATTGTAGGTTAGATCTATGTCTAAGACTTGACAGATAGTATTCTTTTGTATTGGGCCTACTTGAATAGGTAATATCATTGTTCCTTTAGAGGACCTTTCCTCATCATCATATGCCTTTATGGTAATCTTCTTGCAGGGATCAATAGATTCTTCGGAGAAGCCTAATGCACGGATAAGCTTTAAAGTACATTTATTAAGGTCGGCTCCTCCATCTATTAGGACTCTTTTGACTCAGTGTTTGCAAACAATGACTTCGATATGGAGAGGAGTATTATGTGGATGGATCAAGGAAGCATCATCATGCTCTGAGAAGGTGAGGTTATGAGGTTCAGTCATATGGGCAACCATGGCTTGAAATCTGTCTGTATCCAGATTTTGAGGTACATTGGTTTCCAATAGCGCTTGCTCTAATATGTCTTTGTTCCTTGGTGATAGTTTCAGCAATTCTAGTATAGATATCTGCATTGGAGTTTTACATAGTTGGCTAACCAAGTCATATTGGATTTTTGGTGTGGTAGTTGTAGGTGCAGTATGTCCCTTCAAGACATATTTCTGAGTTTGGGTTGTTACATTGACATATTCATGATCAGGCCAATCTCGAATGGTGATGACATTCACTTGATGATCTTCAACTGATATGTGATTGATTGTGTTGTTGTAGATGTGATTAATACGAGCTCCACGTGTATCATCTGAAGTTGATGCTTCATCTTTGTTGTAATTTGGGAGAGGTTTTTTAAAGGCTTCGTGATCACCATTTGTTTTGAGACCATCGACTGTTAAGTCACCTCGATCAATCATGTCCTGCACTATGTGTTTCAATCTCATGCACTCGTTTGCTCTATGACCCCTATTGCGATGGAAATCACAATAGTGCGAATCATTCCACCAAGGTGGTTTGATTGGGGGTTCATAGTTGTTGATTGGAGGTAAAGAAAGAATCTTGTTTGCCAAAAGTTCTCTGAATGTGGATTCTAGTGATTGTCCCAGTGGTGTGAAGATACACTTTTGGAAATTGTTCGTGTTGTTGCGTGGATTGTTGTTAGGTCCTAGATTCATGTTTTTTCTTTGAGTATCGTTGGTGTTGTTTGTGTTGAATTGTCCTTGACCAGTGTTTGGTGTATATGTGTTAGCATTTGGATTAACATTTTTAGGATGTTTCGTGTTTTGAGGATTTCCAGATAATGCAAACACTGGTTGTTTAGATTTGGGATCATGTGTTTCATTGTTGCCTTCATTTTTGTTTCGAGTCCAAAATCGAGATTTGTCAAGATTGGTGTTGTTCTGATTATTATAGTTTGATGAGTTTGTTCCTTCCTTGTAGAATTTGAGTGTTCCCTTTTTGACACATGCTTCCTCTACTTGAATGCCATTTTCAATCAATTTAGCGAAAGATGGTATGCATTGAAGTTTTAGTCTGTAACTCATTTCGCCATTCAAGTTATCGATGAAGATTTCCATTTTCTCTTTTTCAGGAATGTCTCGAGGATATCTGGAGACCATGCGTCGCCAGCATTGAAGGAACACCATGAATGTTTCATTATTCTTTTGTTTGGTGTTGCAAACATCTAGCATGGTTATGGCATGCTGGATGTTGTAGGAATAGTGGGTTATGAATTTGTTAGCCAACTCATCAAATGATCTAACAGGTGGCGAAATTTTGGATAACCATTCCATGGTTTGCCCTCCTAGGCTTCTGGGGAATAACCTCATCAAATAGGTGTCATCATGAGAAAATTCAAGGCTCAGTGTGCAAAATTCCCGAACATGATCTCGGGGATCACTTTTCCCATCATATTTATCAAATTTGGGAACGTCTGAGTTTGGAGGAAAAGGAACCATGTTCAAGCTTCTGTCAAATGGATAAGGACAGATTTCATTTAAAGAGTACCGCACTATTGTCCCTTGTTGCATATCCTGTATTTGCCTTTGTAACATTTGCATTTGTTGAGTAAGGGCTGCCAAAGGTATATTGTCTTGTCGAGGAAAAAGTTCTTGCCTTGTATTGGTTCTTAGCTGAAAAGGGGTGGTAAATGGTATATGTTGCTCTGGTGTTTCTAGCTCAGGTATACGCATTTCTGGTATGCGTTGTTCTGGAATGCGTTGCTTAGGTATGTGTTGTTCAAAGTTATGGGTTTCTTCTTCTCTTTGTTGTTCTTGATATGCATATTGTCAAGATCCTGTTTTAAAGATGTTTGAGTCTAAATTTTCGGGAAGTTTAACGTCTTTACTTGTGAGCATGAGCAGATATTTTTCTGTCGTTTTCCATGAGTCTTTCTACAAGCTTTTGGAATGAAGGGTTTTCCTGACATTCTTGGAGAAGTGCTTCAGTAATTTCAGACTCTTCCGATTGTGGAACTTCAAAAGGATTTGACAATCTGCGATTCATACTTGATTCTGCATGTGTCACGCTTTGTTTGTTACTTTGACAGTGAGTAATAGGCATTCTTAGTAGAAACTTTCAGTGATGAAGGGGACAAAATCCTCTTCGATGTGTTGCGCGGGGGTGGGTGGTTCTGGTCGAGATGTGTTATACATGATGCACTCGTCGGGCAAGAATGGTGGATTGATTTTTCCTCCGCAGTTTATGGTTTGATTAAAAGCAGACTTTTGATAGTATGCTCTTGTCTTCAAGGGTTCCTTGTCAAATTCGCTAGATTTGTTTTGGATATACTTTTTGACGTGATGAAGGAATACCCGATGAGATTTGAAGAGTTGACGATTGATGTATAAAAACTTATTTCTCTTAATGAATTTGGAAAAACTAGGTTGTTGTTTCTTCAACGTGATGTTATGATAGAGGTTCTTTCTTCTCAGAATAAGGGGATTAGTCATGCATGAGTGATCAATGGTTTCCTTTGATTGGTTTGGATTCAGTTGATTCTTGTTTTGAAAAATTTCAAATCTTACTTTATCAGAGTGAAGGTTTAGATGCCCCTTCACGACAAAGCGTGTCAAATGATATGGATAAAAGCTTCCCGATCTGGAAACTGGATTTGACAATTTGAAAATCTTAAACAAGTGTTTTTGAGATAAAAATCCGTAAGATGGTAAAGGATTTTGTTGATACTGATGATGAAATCTTCCGAATTATGATAGGAGAGACATCCTCTATTGTGCGATTTGTTTAGGATTCTAACAACTTTGTTTTGACACAAATTTTGCTCAAGAAATAGGTTTATTGGCTTGTTTGTCACTCTGTTGTGATGAAAAATGCTTCGAAAAATGATTTTTGAAAATTTCAAAAAAAATTCAGTTTTGCTCTCTATTTTTCTGTTTTTGGATCACGCGCTAGAACAGAATATATATGCGCTACCTAAATTTCTCGATGCGCTAAAAGAATAAACACATGCGCTAGGCTGCCCCCAGACACGCGCTAAAGTTTGGACTCTTGGAAAATTGTTTGTCTAACTGATGAAAAAGTTATGCGCTACCCTGATCCTGTCATGCGCTAACTATTTGACTGAACGCGCTAATGTTTGGTTCCTACGCGCTAAGCTGTTTCTTCCACGCGCTAAAGTTTGGACTTTTAAAAAAATTGTTGTCTAACTGTTGAAAAAGTTATGCGCTACCTTGAGCCTGTCACGCGCTAACTATTTGACTGAACGCGCTAATGTTTGGTTCCTACGTGCTAAACTGTTTCTTTCACGTGCTAAAGTTTGGACTTTTTAAAAAATTGTTGTCTAACTGTTGAAAAAGTTATGCGCTACCTTGGGCCTGTGACGTGCTAACTGTTTGACTTTATGCTCTAACTATTGGTTCCTATGTGCTAAGCTGTTTCTTCCATGCGCTAGACTGTTTTTCGGATGCGGTAAAGGACTTTACACTGTTTTGCCTTATGGTAGAAACGCTACTGTTTTGAACCAACGCGCTAACTTGAGGTTTGGATGCGCTAACAGAAGTATTCCACGCGCTAAAAGATGGCTCTGATGCGCTAAACTATGCTGATTTTTCCTTTTGGTTGATTTCTTGTGGATTTTGAATTTTGTTGTGAAATTTTCAAATGTGATGGATGATTTTCCGAAGTAATAAGTGCAAGCATGGCACAAAAAGTACAACTATTTTTGCTTAATCTAACAAAAAGTGTATGTTCTGAGAGGATGTGTTCAAATTCCCAATGTTTTAACAGGTTTGGATACAAGTAATACACTTCAAAAAGACTCTTTAGTCAAGGGTCATAAATAACATCATAGCCCATTAGTTTCAATACTTCGTCAGCTCAAAAAGTTGTGCACCCCCTAGAGGGCGCCCGTTTTTTTGCCTTTTGCCATAAATTAACCCAAAGTGAATTGCTTCACAGTTAAGTAGTTATCTTGGGAGATATATGGTGAGTAATCTTGGGGGTGGATTCTTCCCCACCCTTGCACTATGATGGTATAAACGTCTAGTTACTGACTCGGCTCAAAGTTGCTATTTCTATGGTTCGTAATCAGGCTTCCCGTTCGGCCTTCAGTGATAAAATCCCTCAGGAGGCTTCCCAACCTTTAGAACAAAGGCTTTACGTATCTCGAGGATACCGGGGGAAAGCTAATCACTGCGCGCAACCATTGAAAAGGACTTTCGTCACTTTCCACATTTGATTATAGTGGGTTGGAATTCTTGGCATCAAAGTCGTTCCCCACTTAGGTCATTCCCTTCACACCGGTCATAAATGGCTTTAAGAGTTGATTGCAACTCCTCGGGAAGGCAGACCTGCTAAAGGATGTAATGCTTGAAGTACTGAAAGTTGTAAGAGTGGTCTAGATTTTTGATCACCCAGTTAAAGGGAGAGCATATTCCTTCCACTTTTGAGACAAAGCAATTAATTTGGTTTATTTTATCCTTTCAAATCAGTGATTTGTTAAAATCTATGTGGAAATGTTGCTCCACAAACACATGGTGTTCATTTTATCCTTTCTAAAGTAGTGATTTTCTGATCTAGGAAAAAAAAATTTGGTCAACAAAGAAAAAATTTCCGATTTGGCGGTCAACAAAAGAAATCATTTTTAAAATAAAATCGCCTGCTCCACCTGCAAGAAACTGTTAGAATCTTGCAAAATACCACCCCAGTAGTTAGAAAAATAGAGGATTTTGTGGACTTCAATAAGTCTAAAATTTCATTCTCGGTTACAATTTTTGTTTCTGTCTTGGATGTGTTAGATAACAGACTGCATGCGCTATGATATACACTTGATGCGCTACTCTGTTTGCTGAATGCGCTACTCTGTATGTTGGAAGCGTTGTTTTGTCTTTTCCTCTCGCTAAGACCTGCAGGAAAATTGGAAATTTGATGCACTAACTGTTGAATCGTATGCGCTGGATAATGACCTACAAGCGTTGAACTGTGGGATGGATGCGCTATTCTGCTTATTGCATGCACTACTTTGTGTTTCGCTCGCGTCGAGACCTACAGGAAAATATTAGTGGAAGTTATGCGCTAAAGAAAGGTCTTCACGCGCTAAAGTATAGAGCCCACATGCTAAACAGTAAGCGGGATATGCTAGACTGTTAACCAGATGCGCTAGGGAATGTTTCCGACGCGCCGATTCCTATTTCCCGCGTGTTGGGAGTATTTAAAACTGAGTCAAGTTTATAGGCCCATTTCAAAATTTTGCCCTGCATTTCCAAATGATTAAAAGAAGTCAATTTGAATGGCCTAGTTTGCGAGAGGGTAAAATGGGACTAGTTGATTTTCAGAGGGTAAGGCTCGGGATTCATGTCCCACACCTTTCATTTGGCCTATTCAGTGATGTGCAACTTTCAGAATTCATTTTGGATAAGTTTATGAGGTACCCATTTTGAGGGGTGAGCTGGAAGTGCATTTTAGGCACAAATGCAGATTTTATGGAGTAGCCTTCTTTGAGTGATTACATCTTTTTCCCTGTTGATCGTCATGAAAAAATTAAAAATGGATTCAATTGTATGCATTAATGTGAGTCACCTTGCAAAATTTCAGGTCTTGATGAATCCATTTGCTCAGTTTTCAAAACCGAATCCGTTTGCAGTTTGTGTGTTTTGGCAAGTCCCTGTTTCGACAGCTAGTCGGAGCCCTGTTTTGTACAATTGTAAAACTTGCCTCAGTAAGAATCATGCCAAAGTGTTTCTTCCAGGTTGATGTTAGTATAAATGGTGAGCTACGTTTCAAATTTCAAGTCCTTATGAATCCGTTTGCTCAGTTTTCAAAGCTCAATCCGTTTGTAGTTTATGATGTTTGCACAAGTGTAAAAATGTCCCGGTGAGCGTCATGTCAGAATGTTTGTTCCGGGATAATTTTGGTATAAATGGTGAGCTACATTTCAAATTTCAAGCTTTTATAAATCCATTTGATTGGTTTTCAAAAGGACTCATTTTGCCATCAAATTCAGTTATCCGCACTTCCAGTGTTAGATCAGTTAATGTAGCTATTTTGGTGAGCGCGCCGTTTGCATCCTGTCAGTTGGGTGATCGAACTGAGAATTCAAAGATTTAATATGTACTTAAAGGTACCTATGTTCCGAATTTGAGAGCTTACGGAGGTCGTTTGGTATTTTTAAGAAAGGCATCATGTGTTGCCAGAACATTGACTTCATTAGGTCCGCAGTGTCGACAAAGCCAGTTGGCCATTTTCGAAAATTAATATCTCTTCACTCGGGACTCATCTTGAGAAACCGTTTGGTAGATGTCATCCTTGTATATCAAAGTACACGCCTGTCAGATGGTGAGCTCCAAAAAGGTGTTTTGACAGGTTTGAAAATTACGTCTTCGCGATTAAATGTGAAAATTGTGACGTAATTGCCTGAAGGATGTAAAATGCAATTTTATGATTCGAAAATGGTGCCGATCGATTCTAGAGGTGTGTTTGAGGTCCATGAAGCATTCGAGGGGTCAGTTGAATGAAAACGAAATTTTTTTTAGTCGGACCCACTTTGGGGCCCAACCTGGCTCATGCTTATGCACTAATTTTTGTGGCGAATTGTTCTTATTTCGTGGCATGCCGAAGTTGAATTGGGAGTAGACAACAATAAGGTCTTAAAGCAATGCAAATGGGCAGTGTTTAATGTCATGAAATAAGTCTTCAGGCAGATGCAAATGGCAAGCGGCAAGAGCAGACCAAATGCAATTCTCAGTTACAAATCAGTTTCCTCTCTCCACGTGGAACCATCACTAAAATGTATTGGCTGGGCATGGAAGGTTGAAGAAGGTGTTGAAGACAAGAAAAAATCCAATGGTAAATGATTTTGGTGGCAAACTCCCATGTGAAGCTACAGCAAATTAAAAAACTCTTAAGCAATTGCATTTTGGCAAATGAATGCCAATTAAAACCAATATCTTTCATGTGCCCCCCAATGTTCTTCCCAGCAGTTTACATGATATGCAAAGAGGCTACAGAGACAAATTAATGCCAACATGGAGTGGAATTTGGGGCTGCAGAGAAGGTTTGGACAAAGCAAAGTTCACGGGAGCATGTTGAAAAGATAATAAAACTCTAGCCAATACAAACAACAATTTAATCCTTTGTGTGGAATTTTGGGGGGCAGCTTTTAACCAAATGAAATTGCCTCTACCAGCAGCCTCCCTTTACATGGAGTGAAGTTTAAAATGTAGAAGCTTTCAATTAAATGCAAACACTTAATGGCAGCCCATGCATGGTGGCTGTGGAAAAGATTGGGCAAATAAACTTTAGCCAATGCAAACCTTGTTGCCTCCTCCTTGTGTGGAACAGAAGGTGGAGTATGGAGAATGGCTCCATTTTTTCATGGCTTCCAATTCTGAGTATTCTTCCAAATTGTACAGAGAAGGGTTATCCTTTCAGTAATGGAGTTTGATTCTTTGCTATAAGTGTTCTTAGCTGCAGGTTCTTGTGTATGTAAGGCATGCACAAATTCACATAGAAGTTGTCTCTGGATTTGTATTTTCATTATATTCAGATCAGATCCTCAAGGAGGATGAGATTTGTTATCTCAAGGAGGTAATTGTGATTGTTTGCAGGGATTCTTCAAGGAAGAATTTAAATTCTGTAATAAATCATGAATAATGGAATATAGTGTCTGGATTTGATATTTTCTGTGAGTGAGCTGAGTAATGCATATATGCAAGGTATTAAATGCATGAATATTTAATCATGAAGATGGATTTGCAGTATAAGGTTTCATTTATAGTTTGATGTGTGACTCTGTTGCCCTTGGATAAGGCACTGATCTTACAAGTTTGGGGATGTCTTTCAGAACAACATTTTAAAAGATAAATCTATTTTCCCTTCATGTTTAGGGGTGTTTGTGTTCCATTCTTTCCAAGCTCTGTTTCATCCTATTGTTTGTATAGATCTAGCCAATTTGTAATGTTTCCTAATATGTTGAGCTTGTGAAATGATCTATCTGCTTAATGTTGATGCAGTTATGTGTCTGTAATTGTTGTATTTAGTGCATCAAAAGGGTGTCCCCCCCTAGGTCTAGTAGAACCTGAAGTGCAAGAGGATCAATTAGGGTCCTATGTTATGTTGTCCAAGCCCTGATGTGTTTTGTAGACTGAAATTGGCCATTTCATAGAAAGATTTGCAGGTGCTCTTGGGTTATCACTTTTGGTGAACAACACCGCGGACCTGCAATAGTCATTAGTTTGAAAAACCGATTTGTTATTTGGGGTCGGGCCCCACGATGGGCGCCAGAAATGTATGCGGGAAAAGTGGGCTGATAGAATTCAATACAGGACTTCTTGGTGAAAGCTATGGAGTAATATTTCAAAATACTAGTCCACACACACACACATAGGACTTCTTGGTGCAAGCTATGGAGTAATAACATATTACTCGGCTTCCCAAGGAGGGTCCCATGGTTCTCTATCTCACAATGTCCCTCAAACCAATGTTTTTGCTCTCAGATCATTGAGAAAAATGGTTCAGGGATGACAAATGCAAGAAGGAGGGATGCTCTGATAGATTTTTAGAATAAAATGTGTTATAAGCTATGTATGATTTTAAAATGCAATAAACTAAATGATAAGATGACAAGATTAGTATGAATACTATCCTAGCATACTATATTTAGTCTATGATTGAACTAAAATGATAAAGAAATTATTCTAAACATGCATACTTAGTCTAATTCCTGATTTAAGAGAGACTAAATGATGAGCATATATGAAATGAGAAAGCTTGAATGTATTTGAGCATAAGTGTGATGCTACAAATTTGAAGGATGATTGTTAAAAATGGAGAAATGAGAGCTCTATTTATAGCATAAATAGGGCAATGGATGGTCAAGATTGAATGGTTTAATCAAGGGTTGAGTTTGAAAGTTGGGGATCCATGTGCACAATTGGCACCAATGAAATGGTGACAAGTGTCAATATAGAATTGGGTTGAGAGAAGGGGTTGGAGGCATTAAAGGCCTGAGAAGACCTCATGGTTATCTAAAGGCTAAGGGTCAAGTCTAAGTTAGGCTTACCCACTGGATTAAGAGTTAATCCAAAGATAAACCTTTGTGAAAATGATTAAGAGATAATCATGGTCAAAGTATTAATGGCTTGATGAGACCCTTGGGTTGGATGAAGGTTGAGTCAAAACAAATGTTTTAACCATGTAGGAGGGTTTGAGATAACCATTAATGGTTATTGGAGACTTTGGGGATTAAGTGGTTGAAGGTTGAAAGCCTTCAATGGTTATCAAAGACTTTGAGCCATTTAGTGGTTGAAGGTTGAAAGCCTTTAATGGTTATCAAAGACTTTGAGGTTTTGAGAAGTGACTTCCCTTTGCTTAGGGATGTGACAAAGTTTAGAGGAGGGGTTAGGTTAATTAGAAGTGATTAGAAGATTCTAGAAGGGATTAGAAAGGGGTTTGGGATTTTGCAAGTGGATTGAGGGATAATAGGATTTAATTGAAATAAATGATTTATTCAATTTGGTTGTAATTTGGGGAAATTAAATAAATTAGATTTATTCAATTTAGGATAACTATTTAATTAAATTTGAATTTAATTAAAAGTGGATAGGGGGGATTTAATTGAATAAAATAATTTATTCATTAAATGAGTATAGTGAATTTAATTTAAATAAATTGAGTAATTTACTTAATTAAATAGAGGAATGTGGATAATTTAATTAAATTAGATTTAATTAAATAGAGAAATGAACTTAAAATATTCATTTAGGAATATGGTCATTTTTATACGTCTACAGTAATGATGTAAGGACCAAGCCAGTTTGGTTTGAACTTGCCCTTCTTCTCTTTGTCTTGTTGATTTTTGGGGTTTTCTCTGAGAACCAAATCGCCTACCTTAGACTTTGTGATTGTATCTGCGACTCATTTGTTGTTGATAAGCCTTGAGATGATTAAAAGCAATTTGTCTTCGTTCATCCAGTAGTTCAGGTTCTTGTAGGTGAGAGACCCTATAGTCTTCATCACTAATAATGTTTTGCAAAGAGATTCGTAAAGAGGGTAGCTCGACCTCAATAGGCTAGATGGCTTCAGTGCCATAGACAAGTGAATAGGGTGTAGCCCCTGTAGGTGTGCGGACACTTATGTGGTAGGCCCAAAGTGCAGGATTAAGTTGGATATGCCAATTATGGCCAGCGTCGTCGACTGTCTTTTTTAAGATTTTAAGGATTGTTTTATTAGACACCTTATCTTGACCATTACCTTAGGGGTAATATGGTGTGGAGAAACGATGGGAAATATGGAAGCGATCACAGAGTTCACAAACATCCTGATTTTTGAAGGGATGCCCGTTATCAGTGATAATGGAAACAGGAATAGCGTATCGAAAAATGATATAGTTGAGAATGAACGTAGCAATCTGCTTTCCAGTGACTTGCATGAGAGGCACGACTTCAATCCATTTTGTGAAATACTCTGTGGCAGTGATAATGAATTTATGACCGTTGGAGGATGGAGGGTGAATCTTGCCTATGAGATCGAGTCCCCACTGACAAAAGGGACAAGGAGTCGCAATTGGTTGAAGTTCTTGTGCTGGCGCATGGATGAGGTCTCCATGAAGTTGACACTACTTACATTTCTTGACAAACTGATATGAGTCTTTTTCCATATTGGACCAGTAATATTCGGTCCTGATGAGTTTCTTGGCTAAGGTAGGACCACTAGAATGTGGACCACATATCACTTCATGTACTTCACATAACACAATCCGAGCTTCGTCACTTTCTAAACATCTAAGAAGAGTGCCATCTAGACCTCGATGGTATAGGACATCAGCTAAAATGACGTATCGAGAAGATTGGCGAATGAAAGTGCGACGTTGGTTATTGGATAGATTAGGAGGTAGGGTATTGTCAGGAAGGTATGTGAAAATGGAACCATATAATTGGGACTCAGGACCAACGAAACATATCATCTCAGTAGGAGTGATTTCATATGAAGGAAACAAAAGGTTATCCACCAAGAACTCATAGTGGGTCTCATTCGGAGATAGATCGATTAGTGAAGCAATTGTAGCCATGGCATCTATGGCTCGATTCTGCTCTCTTGGTATCTACTCAAAGTCTATCTTTGTGAAATGTTGTTTTAGGTCATCCACCATTATTTTGTAAGGCATTAATTTCTCATCCTTTGTTTGGTAGTCATCAGTTGCTTGATGAATTACAAGTTGAGAATCCCCAAAAACATGAAGTTCTTGGATCTTCCACTGAATTGCAATCCGTAATCTAGTCGTTAATGCCTCATATTCCGCTATGTTATTAGTGCAAGGAAATGATAATCGACATGATTTTGGTATAGAATCCCCTTGAGAAGTTATGAAGAGGATGTCAGCTCCTACCCCATGCTGTGTGTATGAGCCGTCAAAGTATAGTTACCATGGCTTTGCATGTGACACTGTTAAAATGGATTCATTTGGAAATTCTGAAATTAGAGGATCGTCATCTATCATAGGAGCATCTGCTAATTGATCTGTGATGGCTTGTCCTTTTATTGCTTTTCTATCCACATACTTGATGTCAAATTCACTCAGGATCATTACCCATTTGGCTAGTCGCCCAGTAAGTGTTGCTTTATTGAGAAGGTATTTCAATGGATCGATCCTTGCAACCAACTTAGTCTTATGAGTTAGGACAAGCTTTGTTGATGTTTCTGAAATCTGTACATATTCTGATGCTGTGATCTGGTTTACTGATAGACACTAAGTTGGAGATCCATTTGGGATAATCAATTGGACGTATGAATCCGACATTCAATAATTTCTCAAGCTCTGCTTTGACCAATAATGTGACTTGTGGGTGCATCTTTCTTAATTTCTATTTTACTGGTTTTGTCCTCATTTAACTGTCAAATGGTGCATTACCAAATCCGGATCCAATCTAGGCATATCAGTGTATGACCATGCAAAGTTGATTTGTCGTTCTTTGAAGAAACTTATAAATTTTGACCTTTCTGACTCTGTCAAAGATTGAGCTAGGAATATGTTGTGTGGAACCTCTTTTGTGCCAATGTTTGTTTTGATAGTCTCCTCTACCAACATAGATGACTTTTCCTCATATGATGCTGGGAGAATGTCAAGCCTTCCATCTTTGGGTGCCTCGGAAAGGTTTTCACCCTCAGATACGTCCTTATTTTTTACTTTTTTGGGGTCAGACAATGCCACAATGTGGTTTTTGCCATAAGACCCTTGGTTTATTTTTATTTTTATAGTTTTGCAACTAGAAGGCCCGACACCCTCACTGAAATATGCCACGCTATTGAGTTCTATAGTGTATCTCGCTTTATGGTCCCCAAGGGGAAGATCATCTCATATACCAAGATAGTCAATAAAAGCTTCATCATTTTGGAATGTGTCAAACTATGTAGGTCCTTCATGATCCCAGTCAATAAGTTGGTGGTGGACAAGGGGGAGGCCTTTTATGTCTTCAAAGTTAGTGGGGCTAAGAGTGAAGATGCAGTTATATTCAGGTATGTCGAGGTAGTTATCAAGGTCATCTTTGGCACTCTCCTCATCAGTCTCGATCGTGAACGAATCCAAATTATCATCACTAGTAGTGCATTATGGGACAGGTGTTCTCATTCTATGTGATTTCAACCTAGAACCTAGAGACAAGGACTGTGTGGAATCCTTAGGGGTTGTTTCTTGACCAACTTTGAATTTTTCATAAAATTCCTCTTCTTCTGTGGGTTCATCTGGCTCTTTGAATGTCTCGGTGAGCTCGTAGTCACTGGAGGATTTGTTTGAACGCCATTCCCATTCATTGGAGTCTGTGGAATAACGATTTTCTTGTTGAATTTTGGCAGCTTTGATTTGTAATGCTTCTTTTGTCCTTTGAGTGTGGACCTTGGAAGTCACAAAACCAAGTCCCTTTGAGCGTTCCTTTTTGAATGTCAATTCAGGTTGTAAAGGTTCAATGATGCCTTCCTTTCTTAACCCAAGAGGGCTTTTTCCATCATACCCAAATTTTTGTAGGATCTTGAAACCTTTGCCATATTTATCACATGGTATACTGATGTGATCTTGTGTATTATTTTCAAGGTCTCTATAAAGCATTTTGTATAAGTCTTCCTCTTCTAGTTCACCCCATCTTTGAAAGATAGTAGGGTCCCATTTGAGTACAATGATAGATACCCATTTATTAGGATGTGGTCTTCCATATTATTTTGGTGAACTCATGACTTGTTGTAAGCACATGGTCTGATTTAAAGTGTATTCACCCATACCCTTGTCCTGAAATTTGCCTTTAAGCTCACCTTGTTTAGATGTCAAAGGTTTTAATGACTCAGGTTCAATTTATGCCAAAGAAGGAACAGCTTCGCAATTACTGGGAATGATGGTCTCAATTTTTTATCTCAAGTTATTACAGTATATGAACGGATTAGGATCACCATTAACTATTATCTCAACTCCATTGTGAGGAAACTTAATGCATTGGTGATATGTAGATGGGATTTCCCTCATTTCATGAATCCAAGGACATCCTAGCAACATGTTGTATGTGAGATCTAGGTCTAGGACTTGGCAAACCACATCCTTCATAACTGGCCCAACTCTGAGAGGCAAGGTGACTGTGCCTTTGGATGAATGCTCTTCATCATCATATGCCTTGATGGTGATTTTGTTTGTAGAATTCACAGCTTTATCAAAATATCCCAATTGTTTAATAGTGCTCAATGTACAAATGCTTAAACCTACTCCTCCATCTATCAGGACTCATTTTATTCGATGTTTGTGTATGAAGGCTTCAATGTGTAATGGTACATTATGTGGCTGACTTACGGAGGCATCATTGACTTTTGTGAATGTAAGAGATTTTGGAATAGAAAGGTATCCCACCATGGCTTGAAACTGGTCCACATTCAGATTAGTAGGAATGGCAGTGTCTCTCAAGATTTTGTCAAGAATAGCTTTATGTGCGGGGGATATACGTAAGAGCTCAAGAATTGAAATGAGTGTGGGTGTCTTCCCTAACTGTTCTACAAGGTCATACCCAGGCTTGGTTGATGAGGAAGCAATGTTTTTAGCTGGAGCACCTTGCAAAGTGAATTTACCTCGACAAGTTGTGACATTACATTCAGAGGTAGGTTTGGAAGAAGATCTAATGCCTTTTAGGACAATCTTGGGTCTTTGGGTAGAATTCTCAAGGTTTTTGTCCTTGATGATAATATTAGAGACATAATTTTCCATTGAAATGTGATTGATAGTTGAATCATTGTTATAGGATGCTCTGGTATAGTTGGTTTGGTCATCTGTGGCTACAGCTTTTCCCTTGTCATGTTTTGGGAATGGTTCCTTAAACATTTCATGTTCTTGATTGGATGAGTGTCCTTCAATCTCAATGTCACCTCTATCAATGAGATCTTGTATGATGTTCTTTAGTTGATGGCAATTTCCTATTTTATGACCCTTTCTCTTATGGAATTCGCAATACTCATCATCATTCCACCAATTTGGTTTGACCTTTGGTTCATATGGAGGAAAATCTGGAATTGTGATTACATTGTTTGCCACTAGCTTCTTGAAGACTAACTCAAGTGGTTCTCCCAATGGGGTATACTTCCTTCATGATCTAGAAGTTGTTTGAGTATTCACTTGATTGTTTGTAGAGCTTGATCCAGAAAAAATGATTTTTGGTCATACCATATTAGCATCAACAACACCATCATTGACTGTGTTCTTCTTTTTGTTCCAAAATCTTGGCTTGTCTTTTCCTTTAAAGTCCTCTTTGTTTTCCTTGAATATCTTAATGACTCCTTGTTCAATTAGGACCTTTTCTATCGCTAAGCCTTTTTCAATGACATCCTTGAAGGTGGACAAACAAGCTTTCCTTAGATCATAGCCAATGTCTTTGTTAACATTCTGGGTGAACATCTCCACCATTTGTTTTTTGGAATTTCACAGGAGCATCTGTTGGCTAGATTCCTCCATCTTTGTAAAAACGATGAAAAAGACTCTCCATCCTTTTTCTTGGTGTTGCACAAAGTGGTGACTGATATGTCTATCTCTATGTTGTATGAGAAATGTTGGATAAAAGCCTCTGCTAAGTCACGCCATGATTTAATTCCAGGTGGAAGTTGGGAGAACCATTCCATAGCTTGATCTCCTAAGCTTTGTGGGAATAATCTCATCAAATATGTCTCTTCTGCTGCTACCTCAATGCAGGCTGTGAAAAATTGTCTTATGTGTGCCGTAGGATCCCCTTTTCCTCTATACTTATCAAACTTAGGTGTCATAAAGTGTGTAGGAAAAGGAGGCATCAGAATGCTCTTGTCAGATGGATAAGGACATATGTCTCTCATTGTGTATGTTGGCTTCGGTGTATTTATGTCCTCCATTTTCTTTTGTAAGTCCCTGATTTGTTGCTCCAAATTGCTCTTAGGTGGAGATCGACTTCTTGGACCATACCCCATGCTTGAGGCACCAATTGGAGGAGGAGCATGTTGCATATATGGATGATATTGATCATACACATGTTCATATGGAGGAGGTCTATAATGATGCTGCGTATATGGACCACTTGGTATAGATTCATGTTGAGGAACAAAATATATGTTTTGTCCATGTATACCATACTCTACAGGCATATCATGTTCTAATGTGTTGCCCCCAAATTTGACATGGGGTTTCCTTGTGTCCAAGTTTTGAGCATGCCTTTGAATATCCAATTGCTTTGGTGGTTGATCCTTAGCATTGGTATGTGATTGAGCATATCTTTCTACATAAGACTTCCATAATGGTCTGCGAATGTGAATATCATATGTTTGACCATGTGTATGTGGGACCTCTAGTTTTTCAAACAAAGATGATGGTGATTCAGGCACTATATGTGGTCCTCTATTTCCTCCACTATTAGGCCTCCTTTGATCCATGTTGGAGAAAGTTTGTTGCAAAGGTCTATGTTCCATTATTTGAGACATGTCAAAATCATGAGGTATCTTGGCTCCACTTTGTGCCATCACTTGTAGGAAGTATTGTCTATCCCTCCTCATTATTTCCTCAACCAATCAATTGAAATGGGGATTCATAATGGTGTCTTCCACTTCTGCTGAATGTACTGAAATGTTGTCCATATTGTCATTGTGTGTATCATTGTTGTTTGTAGTGTCCATGTTCTCAACATTTGGCATGTTTCTATAAGCATCCATGTCAGGTAATGTAGTATGATCAGAATTGAAAAAGATATCATTGTCATACTAATAGGAACTCATGTTTGTGGACTCTTGAGCCTCTTTAGTTTCTCTCCTAGATTTTTGGGAACGGGTTTCAACCATGAACTAGGTATTGACCAAGATGTGTGAGACTAGATGAAAATGGAAAGAGTATGGAAGACCAAGAGTTGGATGGAATGTAAATGAATCTAAGGTGTACTTGCAATGTCCAAAGTGTAAGACCAAGTCTATATGTAGTAGAGTAGGTGTGGCTTCCAAAGAGAGGATAGTTTCTCTTGATGAGGTAAGTTGACCTTGACTCTAAGTAAGACCAAATGAGACCCAAAGGTGATAGACCTTGATGAGGGACCACTTACCAAAATGTTGTTGTATGTAGTGTGTTGACAAAGTATGATGAGGACAAGCAAGTGACCTTTTGACTCAAGTTTAGACAAATGTGAATGTAATGTAAGGTGTAAAGCAATGACGGACTTTGTAAGACCCAAAGATAGGTTAAATGCTAGATGAAACCCTGGAGAAATAACCTAGGAAGCTCAAGAATTCCGAAACTAACTATGTTTGTTTGCTGGACTATAAAAGTTTTTCAATTCTGAACACAGACGTGGCTGTATACTGTACAGATGCGATTTACTGACAAAGACGTGGTTCTGTTTAACACAGACGCGTTTCTGAGATTTTTTCAATGCAATGTTGATTCTGAGGACACAGACGTGTTTTTGCCCTTCACAGACGTGGTTATATGACACAAACACTATTATGTCAGACATAGATGCATTTCTGCAAAATTTGTGCAATTTTTCCAATCTGTGAAGTTGTTTTGTTGTGACCAAATCTGATTGTTCGACTATTTTTCGTGACAAGAGGACATAGTGTTGATGAGGACTCAATGTTTGCAAGTGTTTAGACTCAAAATGACTCCAAGAAAAGTGTGTTGTTTGATGTAAGATTTTTTTGCTGTTTGGTCTTGAATGTTTGATTGTTCAAAATAAGTCAAGCATAATTCTTATGGCTGGCCAAGACAATAGTTGTTGATCCCACATAGGGTTTTACCCCCAAGGCTACGCTATTCAGAGTGGATACTTAGATGCTTGACCCCACTGGCTCCACCCTCGGCACTCACTTCTCAGGGTAGCCAAGCATCAGTCCCCACAAAAACTCCTTGTGGCGAACTTTGTATCTCTACTAAGAACCGTATGTGTGTGGGCCGCTACCAGAGGTCCGACCTCCTGCCTCAACAACTAGAAGGATTTGGGCTTCTAAAACAAAAAGGTGCTAGTAAGGGCATCTGCTCGTGTGGCCATACATGTGACACTTTCAGCTCTATAAATATAGAAGGCTCCCAACTGGCAGGGGTTACACCCTACAACTGATCAAATAAATTTGATCAAATGGGTTTATGGGGAGACATAGTGTTGCTATGAACTAATCAACACATGTTATCCATAGTTTTCACCATGAATACAATTGTTTATAGTGGTTCGGAAGAGGTGGGTTTTCCTCACTACCACTTGGGTCGTTCTCTTCTCACTAGTAGTCCTAATGACCACAGGGGAAGACAGGCCCTCTAAAGATTTAAACAAAAAGAGCCTATTGCTCAAGACACAAAAGACAATGATTCAATTTTAGTGCACCAATTGAAGTGTTTGCTAGTTTATGAAAACAAGGCACACAATAAAAATCCAAAAACCCTTGCCAAGGACCTGCAACAAAGATTTATTAGTAGTTTGGATTGTTTGAAATAATCACCCCTTCCTACAAGCACACAAGTTAGGTAAATTTTAGATCCAAAAGACTTTGTGAAAATAGGGGCCTTCGACAAAATGATTTTGCTTTCAAGACAAGCTGTACCAATTTCATTAGCTAGATCTGAAGATGTTAGCTCAAAATAAACTTGTTCTGAAAAACTGAATGATTAAAAATTGAATCAATGAAAAACCCCTAAAAAATGAAATCAGTGTGCACAAACACGGGTACAATATGCAGACGAGGCTTTGAGACACAGATGCACTTCTGTGAGACACAGACGTGACTCCATAACGCAAACGCAGCTTCTGGACATAGACGCACCTACAAACCCCACAGACGCGACTGGAGATCACAGACGCAATTTTCAGAATCTGCAAAAAAAAAAGATGAAATAGTGTCACAGACATAGACGTGGTTCCAAATGTCATAGATGCGGCAGAAAGTCACAAATGTGATTCAGAAGTGCACAGATGTGACAGAAAACCAAAAACGCGATCCGAAAATACACAGACGCGAAAATATCAAAATGCTGTCAAAAAATGTCAAATCTGCAACTTCAAGACACAAAATCTGCAACAAGGATGTTAAATGCAAAAGGGACAAGAGTCCCACCAGGCGTGCCAAAATGTATATGGTGAAATGATACAACAATAACAACAATATTGAAAGACTAAATGGATTCAACCACAAAACCCTAGCCTAACAACAACAAAGATCCACCATAACATATGAAGATTACCTAAGACATTGCAAATCAAATGAAATCACAAAGATTATACCATCACATGTCCAATAGGGTTTGGATCTCCATTCTTCCTATCTCCATTGATCTTGCTTGATATATTTGCTCTCAGATTTTATGTGCACAAGAGCTCAACAAAGAACAAAAATGTGGTTGCAAGTAGGCTTGATTGCATATGAAGGTGCAAAGCGTAGTGTAGTCAATTGATCAAGTAGTCGGGAGAGATTGATAATGAAGGAAGCATCTCCTTATATAGAAGACACTATAATAAATGGAGGGATAAGATTGAGAGGTGTAAAAGGAGGTCAGCTATCATTAGAGGGTAGGTAAAGAAAATAATAAAATAATGAAAGGGGTAGGTAGTGTAGGAATTAAGAGATGAATGACATGTGTCATGGGTGGAAAAAGCTAATGAATTAATTAAATAAATAAAGATTCATTTAATTAATAGAGGAAGTGGGATCAATTAAATAAATAAGATATTTATTTAATTTAGGAAAAGGATAATTTAAATAAATAAAAGTATTTATTTAAATGAGAAATAAGGCTAGAAGAGGATAATTTAAATAAATAAAAGTATTTATTTAAATGAGAAATTAGGCTAGAAGAGGATAAATGAATTAATTAAATAAATAAAGATTTATTTAATTAATAGAAGAATTAGGCTACAGTAATTAAATAAATAAATTTATTTAATTAGACATGACAATTTTAGGTGTCTATAGTTAGTATTGTTCTTACCATCCAGTGATACAGTTGTGTGCGGGCAAAGTGGGTTGATGGAACTTAAAATGTGAAAAAATGAAGTTCAAAGAGGCTTGCTCACACACCCACAGGACTTCTTGGTGCAAGTTATGGAGTCATGAAGAATGACTCAACTTCACAAGGTTGGTTCCATGGTTCTCTATCTCACAAGGTCCCTCAAGCCAATGCCTTTGCTCTCAGATCACTGAGCAAAGTGACTTAGGGATGACTAATGCAAGAACGAGGGATGTTTTAATTGATTTTATTATGAAATGCATCCTAAGATATGCATGATCTTACAAATAAAATAAACTAGATTATAAGATGACAAGATTAGTAACAAGACTATCCTAGCATGATATACTAGTCTATGGTTAAGCTAAATGATAAGGAAAATACTCTAAACATGCATATTTAGATTAATTCCTATTTAAAAAAGAGGCTAAATGATGAGCATAAATGAGATATTAAAGCTTGGATGGATTTGAGTATAAGTATGATGCTAAAGACTTGGATCTATAAAATGGAGGATGGAGAGCTCTATTTATAGCAAAAATAGGGCAATGGATGGCCAGGATTGAAAGATTTAATCAAGGGTCAAGTTTGAAAGTTGGGAATCCATGTTTGCAATTCTCACCAATGAAATGGTGACAATTGTCAACATAAGGTTGGGTTGAGAAGAGAGGTAGGAAGCATTAAATGCTTGAGAAGACCTCATGGTTACCTTAAGAGGTAAGGGTTAAGGTTAGGTTAAGGTTAGGTTAGGGTTATCCAATGGATAAAGGTTTTACCCAAAGGATAAACTCTTGTGCAAAGTATTAAGGAATAACCATGGTCAAAGCAATGAATGCTTGATGAGACCCTTGGGTTAGATTGAGGATTGAGTTTAGAAAAAGTCTCTAATCATGCAAGAGGGTTGAGTTAACCATTAATGGTTTGGAAGAGAAAGTTGTTGGAGACTTGAAGCCTTTAATGGTTATCAAAGACTTTGAGGGTTTGAGAAGTGACTTCCCCTTGCTTAGGGATGTGACAATATTTAGGAGATGGGTTAGGCTAATTTAGAAGTGATTAGAAGACTCTAGAAGAGGGTTTAGGATGCAAGTGGGAGATGTAGGAAAATGCAAGTGGGTGAGGGATAATAGGTTTAATTAAAATAAATTGTTTTATTTTAATTTGGTTGCAAGTGGAGGTTTTTAAATAAATTAGATTTATTTAATTGGGATTTCCTATTTAATTAAATGTAAATTTAATTAAAAGGTTTAGAAGAATGGATTTAATTAAATAAAATGATTTATTCAATTAAATGACCTAAAAGAGGTTAATTGAATTTAATTAAATAAATTGAGTAATTTACTTAATTAAATAGAGGAATGTGGATAACTTAATTAAATTAGATTTAATTAAATAGAGAAATGAACATAAAATATTCATTTAGGGATATAGTCATTTTTATACGTCTACAACAGTTCCTTTTTGTTTGATCATACATGCTTTGTCATCTCCAAATCTAACTAGGCCATCATCAAATTCCTACAAAGACATAAACTTCCCTTTATCTCCATTCATATGATGTGAACAACCGCTATCAATTACCCATTCATCCTTGTCTTCAATTTTAGCAGCAAGTGCCTTCACTTCAGGTACATTCTCTTCCAATGCCAAATCATCTTCCTTGATAGCCAAGAACACCCATTCCTTCCCACTACCGAAACCACTAGCAGAGTCTTCTATTAGCTCATCATCAGAATCAATAATGCCTTCCTCATTCGCTATGTAGCATGATTTGTCTCTGTTTTTCTTGTATTTATACTTGTTCTGATATTCGGGGTTAGGATTAAATGATCTTCTAACTCTTTCTTCAAATATTGAATTCCTTTCAGGACATCTAGATGCAAAATGACCAATCTTATTACATGCAAAACATTTAAAAGATGTTTTTCCTTCATACTTACTTCCTATCGGTCCTTTAGGTACTCTTCTAGCAAATAGTGCTTCAAGTTTCTCAAACTCGTCATCTTCTCTATTCATATCTTCTAATTCTTTTGCATACAAAGCTTTCCAGTCTTGCTTACCGGTTGAAGATGTAGATGCATGAAACACAGGTTCAGACTTCACAGCTCCAGAAGGTCCAAATTCTTCAAGCTCAAAAGCAGATAGTTTCCCAACCAAAGTATCTCTATTACTAGATGTATTAGCCATTATTCTCACCTCATTAATATCAGTAGCCTTCATTTTATAAGCTGGTGGTAGGGTTCTCGAGACTTTAGAGATAATTTCATCTTCACTCAGAGTTCCACCACAACATTGAATTCCCATAACAATCTCATTTACCCTTTGCATGAATGCAGTAATACTTTCATCTTCTTCCATCTTTAGGTTTTCATATCTCACCCAGTAACCATCAAGTTTAGCAATCTTTACTATAGGGTCACCTTCATTAAGAATCTCCAAGTTATCCCATCTAGCCTTTCCAAATGATTTGTCAGTTAATCCCATCATTTGTTGATCAGAAAGTGCACATAAGAGGGCTTATGTTTCTCTACAATCATTCTCAATTTCCTTATCCAGGTTTGCTGAAGGAGGATTTCCAGATCTCGGATTATAAGATGTGACACAATTTTGTGTGATCTCCCAAATCTCCTTGCCAAGACATCTCAGATGAGTCTCCATCTGAATCTTCCATACTGTGTAATTTGTTCCATCAAGCCTCTAAATATCCCTTCGAAAGATAGCTCCAGAAGAACTAGATGAACTTGAATTGTTAATTGCCATAGGATCTTCCTCAAGCGGTTAAGCTTTCTACAGAGAGGACCAAAGCTCTGATACCAATTGTTAGACAATTCAAATAACCAGAAGACAACTGAGAGGGGGGGGATGAATCAGTTGTCTTAGATTACTGGAACTATTAGCAATTAAAACTTCAATACCAGAACCCAAGACATTAATACCCGAATGCTTAAACCAAATACCAGAATAGTAGTTAAACCAATTAAGCATAAACAATAATAATAGAATAAAAGCCATCCACATGACACCAAGATTTATACGTGGAAAACTCGGTAAAGGGAAAAACCACAGTGGGAAGCCTACCCACAGTCAAATAATACTTTTGCAATAAGTATGTGAATTACAATTGAGGGGCCTAAACTTGCAAGAATCCCAAAAACCTAGAGCACATTGCTCATCACAAAAGGAGCCTCACCGACTACATAGAAATCCATACTACAATCCGGAGAAGTGTTGAACTGCAAAAGATAGGATCTCCCATGCCTGAGTACAGTTGTGATTAAGCTCAATACCAGAGGAATAAATACTTTTACATAAACCCAATTCGATCTCCAATGATCGACCAAATCCTCTGCCTGAATGATATTACATTATTCGCACAATACATTCCTTGATCATGACCTATAACATAGCCATGATGATCTACAATGAGATCTTACATCTATACATACAAACCCTCAAACATAAACAATTAGGTCGACCACTAGATAATACACTAATTACATAATCACAAACCATGTCAGCCTAAGACCAAACAAATAATATCCAACACATAAGACATCCCAGAATTACATAGAGAGGTCCAATCCACACGTTACATAAAAGCCAGTCCATAACCTAGATCAAGCGAGACCTAGTATAGGTCCACACGCTACAACAATGATCTCCATCTAACAAGTCTCGAACATGATTACCAACAACATCCTGAAACTCCATCAGAAGTTGCATCAGCACCACTTATGCAATTCATCAAAGATCTTCATCAAAAGCTCTACCAGTGAAACCCTCACCAGAACCAAAAACTAAGCTTCTAAGCAAGCAGGATAGCACCCGATCATTAGACCAAAACCAACTAACCAAATATGAGTATCATGAACAAGCCAATTCCATCACCGAACCGTACCGGAGCTTACTGGATCATGTCGGATCCAGATTAACCAGAAACCACTCAACCTACCAGGACCAGAAGGGTGTTAGTAAAGCATCCAAACAACTAGTGTTGGCATCAATGAAACACATAATCAATTCCACCAAATGGCCAACAATCACAAGTTTCAATCTTATAGTGGATAAGATATATACTCCTTATATTTAAACACAAATTAGTTGGCTCCTACATAATAAGAGTATAAGATAGTTCCATATACTATAAATCATCTATAAACAAAATTTATTCATATCTTAAGTTATAAAAGAATTATTTCATTTTATTCTAATAATATAATTGTAAATGTGTCACATAAAATTATAAATCAACTCTTCATCTCATCTAAACAATCTAGATATTTTGCTAATTAAAACTTCAATCAACTGAACCCTACAACCTCCACAATACTAGCCAACCTCCATACATTCTACTTTGTAAGATATGAATACTTATGTTTGACCAACTAGACTGTTTTACATGAGCATAAATTTGAAAAAGAGAACATGTACGCCATCTAATCTTTCCCTATTAAAAAACTTTATATTTAAATTTAAGTATTAGGTTACATAATTTTATTATGTATTCAAGAGTTTACATGTTAAATGGTAAAACTTGTTTCAAAATATCAACATATATTCTTAAATTCTTTATATAAAGAAACATATACATGATAAATAATGTTAGTATTCGTTTGTTTTTTTATTAAAATAAGTAGCAAAACAAGGGTCCCAACCCTTAACAAACCTAGGTCAAACAAGCCTTTAACAAGAAGCCAAAAGACCACCCTTTAGTATACGTTTGTTATGTATGTTTAATTTAATTTTTAAAATAAGATTATTTATTTGTTTATTATCAAATGGTTGCAATTCAATTGGTTGAATGCAATAATAAAGGTAATAATATATTTCTTGATTACATCATCCATCGAGGTTCAAAATTCATAGAGATATGATATAAGTTATGCGATCAGGATGGGTTTTATTCTAGATGACTTCGACAAAATAGATACCCTAAATCTTTTACTCACACTTCTTTACTAAAAAAACAAAGCAAACTTATAAAAAATAAAACAAATGTCAAAATTATTTCAAATAATTAAACATTTTACATCAATCAAATATCAAATAGTTGTTAAAAATATTTATTTGCATGGACCATAAGCCAAGTGACCATTAAACGTGTTGGAATGGCAAGAAAAAGAAAATCAATGATGACAATAGCTATTCATTGTCCAATGGGAGTGACCAAATAATTTGCAAGTCTTAAGTTCTTGTAAAGAGAGATGGGTTGATTAAAAATGCATGTACCAAACTAATGATGCCGAAAGTTTTGAATATGAAATTGGAAGAAATTATTAGTTTAGGAAAAGTGTTTTAGAAAATTATTTAATTGATTAATATCATATCATGACTTTAAATATCATGATGGTCAAAGTGAAGTGATGGACACCATTATTAAATATAAATAAAATGATTACAACAATAGGTAGGTATATTCTATTTTTATTTAAATAATCATCTTATTTTTTTGAATTATAATAGAAGTGGACTGAAATAACACTCCATTTATTTAAAAATTTACAATTATTGAATATTTATGATGATAGATCTTAATGGGTGTCCATAAAAGGTATATAATATTTAAAATCAGTTGATTGTGAATGTATTCGAAATATTTAATGGTATATATATTTTTCTAAAAACTATCATGAGAAAACCTAATATATGATTATAAACGACATATAGTATTCAAAACTAGATGGTTGTGGATGAATGAAATCTTCTTTCAAAGTATTAAACAAAATAAATAGTTTTCTATTATGGTGGAAGACTTTAAACAACTTGTATATTGTGTACAATGTGTTTAATGTAAAGTATTGGTATAGTGTTTTTTATGTCATGTGATTTTTCACAATACAATCCACAAAACATAAAGCACCCAACAAATTAATCTCAACCCAAAAAAACTTGCAAATTCTAATTTGCTAAACAAGGGTCATTCCTCTTTAATGGTTAAAAAGAAAGAAGATAATTTTTCAAATTATTTAGGATAAGCAATTATATAGAAGTTAACTTTAGATAATAGAATTGAGTTTCTATATCATAATGAAATATATAAAGAATTGATAAAGAGAGATAGGTATACACAATTTCAATTGTGATAAGTAGATGATTTTTTTTATACCATATGTTTTGTGAGTTATTTTTAATTTCTATAAGCAAATAGTAGGCTCTAATAGACTAGAAATTGAATTTTACTTTTGTAGCTCTAAGTGCAACCTTAAAGAAACTTCCTCTATTGCCTTGAATTTCATAACTAAGAAGCTCATTTCCTTATATTATGTAAAAAACTGACAACTTACAAGCATTGATAGAATCTGCTATACTACAAAAGAAAAATCAACTAGTTTCTCACCATTCATTTTAGTCAAAGCTCTTTGATTGTTTGAATTTCACAATAATTTGAAGACATGGCAAAGTAAAATGCAAATGCACGTGTATCTTCATCATGAGCAAATATGTTGATGGAATTCTCTACTAATTGAATAGTGATGTGTGTTATATGTAATGAACATTTAAATACTTCACACTTGAGTTTGCAATTAAAAATATTTATATGTAATGAACATTTAAATACTTCACACTTGACTTTGTCATTTTATACAACACCCTAACATGAACATTTAAATACTTCACACTTGAGTTTGCAATTAATAACTAATTGCAAACAAATCATTTTTAGCTCATGATTAAATTTGATTTAGAAAATTAGGGTTGGATTTTACATCTATAAGTTAAAGGCTTTAAATTAATACTAAAACTAATAGATTTGAGGGTTGAGGTTAGACAATGGGAGAATTTGAATACATAATTAAATAAGATACAAGTTAGATGGAAACTTTAATATTAACATGAAATTTTAAATAAGATATTATAAAACTTAATTTTGAGCAATTAAAAAACTATTTTGTTTGAAAAAATAGTGAAAAATGACATGATTTAAAAAAATATATAAACATTAATAATTTGTGATAATTGATAGCTTAGAGAACCTTCTATCATTTATTTGCATTCTCCTTATTATGACATACATTCTTTCTCCTTCCTAAGTCCTAACTCCTTTACATTCTCCTTATTATGACATACATTCTTTCTCCTTCCTAAATCCTAACTCCTTTAATCTTCAAATGGTGACATCTTTTATACATACCAAATCCTTTTTTAAAAAAATTCAATCATAAAAAATATTACAATTTGTTCATGATAGTCATGGCTTCTTTAGTCAATTGCAAGATTTTATATGAAAATGGTAGCCAAACTTTGATAATTTTTACTTAAAAATGTACAATGTTCTTTTTTGCTAGTGATCTCTATCTTGTCTAGAAAATTACCTTTCTCAAGCAACAACTATGATCAATTATACTTCAAATCTTTTTGAAAAAATGTGAACATTAACTTTATCTATTACATGATATTATAAAAAATGATAAATGTGAGTATTTTAGAATATGAATAAAAATAAAAATACATAAATTAATTTAAATGTCAATTTTTCACACTTAACTATCAACAAATATATTATTACTACTTTTTATAAAGTAAAAATGAGCATATATATATAAATTTAATGCTTAACTATCAACAAATATAATAATACTACTTTCTATAAAGTAAATAAAAATTAAAATATATATACAAATTGAATTATTAGAAAGACTAAATTATTAGCTCTATATTCTCATACAACTTTCTTATATAAGAGAGTACTAGCTAACTATTCACAAGTCTTAAAATTACTATCACTAAAGTTGTCATCTTCCAAGAGCCAATATGTCCACCATACTAATTGTAGACGTATAAAAATGACCATATTCCTAAATGAATATTTTATGTTCATTTTTCTATTTGATTAAATCCAATTTAATTAAATTATCCACATTCTTCTATTTTATTAAATAAATTACTCAATTTATTTAAATAAAATTCACTATATCCATTTAATGAATAAATCATTTTATTCAATTAAATCCCCCTAGCCACTTTTAATTAAATTCAAATTTAATTAAATAGTTATCCCAAATTGAATAAATCATATTTATTTAATTTCTCCAAATTGCAACCAAATTGAATGAAAATCATTTAATTCAATTAAATCCTATTATCCCTCCATCCACTTACAAAATCCTACATCTCCCACTTGCCTTCCTAAATCCCTTTCTAACCCCTTCTAGAATCTTCTAATTGCTTCTAATTAACCTAACCCCTCCTCTAAACTTTGTCACATCCCTAAGCAAAGGGAAGTCACTTCTCAAAAACCTTAAAGTATTTGATAACCATTGAAGGTTTTCAACCTTCAACCACTAAAACCCTTAAAGTCTTTGAAAACCATTAAAGGCTTCCAACCTTCAACCACTCAATCCCTAAAGTCTCCAATAACCATTAATGGTTAATTCAAACCCTCCCACATGGTTAAAAAATTTGTTTTGACTCAACCTCTATTCAACCCAAGGGTCTCATCAGGCCATTAATGCTTTGACCATGATTATCTCTTAATCATTTGCACAAAGGTTTATCCTTGGATTAACTCTTAATCCAGTGGGTAAGCCTAACTTAGACTTGACCCTTAGCCTTTAGATAACCATGAGGTCTTCTCAGGCCTTTAATGCCTCCAACCTCTTCTTTCAACCCAATCCTATGTTGACACTTGTCACCATTTCATTGGTACAAATTGTGCACATGGATCCCCAACTTTCAAACCTGGCCCTTGATTAAACCTTTCAATCCTGACCATCCATTGCCCTGTTTTTGCTATAAATAGAGCTCTCATTCCTCCATTCTTAACAATCATCTTTCAAATTTGAAGCATCACACTTATGCTCAAATTCTTTCAAGCTTTCATTTCATTTATGCTCATTTAGCCTCTCTTTTAGATCATAAATTAGACTAATATGCATGCTTAGATTAATTTCTTTATCATTTTAGTTCAATCATAGACTAAATATAGTATGCTAGGATAGTATCCATACTAATCTTGTCATCTTATCATTTAGTTTATTGCATTTTAGCATCATACATAGCTTACAACACATCTCATACTAAATCAATCAAAAGCATCTCTCGTTCTCATATTTGCCATCCCTAAACCATTTTGCTCAGTGATCTGAGAGCAAAAATGTTGATTTGAGGGACATTGTGAGATAGAGAACCATGGGACCCTCCTTGGGAAGCTGAGTAACACTACGTTACTCCATAGCTTGCATCAAGAAGTCCTGTGTGTGTGTGTGGACTGGTATTAACTAAATTTTCACATATTTAATTATATTGACCCACTTTTCCCACATACATTTATGGCGCCCACCGTGGGGCTCGACCCCAAATAACAAATCGGTTTTTGAAATTAATCATTTTTGTAGGTCCGCGGGAAACAGGAATCAGCGTGTCGAAAACATACATTGGCGCATCCGCTTAACAGTCTAGCGCTTCTAGCCTACTGTTTAGCGCGTGGGCCCTCTGTTTTAGTGCATGAAGACCTTTTCTTAGCGCATGATTTTGTTTAACAATTTTTCCTGTAGGTCTCGACGCGGGCATAACACAGAGTAGCGCATCGACCCAACAAATTAACGCATCCAATCCACTGTTCAGCGCGTGGAGACCATCCTCTAGCACGTGCAGTTAAAACATTAGCGCATGGCCTCCACTAAGTTTTTCCTGTAGGTCTCAACGTGGCCAAAAAAAAACAAAAAAAAACAGAGTAGCGCATCTGGTTAACAGCCTAGCGCATCTAGTCCACTGTTTAGCGCATGGAGTCTATCATCCAGCGCGTGAAGTCAATCTTTTAGCGCATCAAAACACTAATATTTTCCTGTAGGTATCAACGCGGGAGAAAAATAGAATAGCGCATCGGAAAAACAACTTAGCGCATTGGGGGCACATAATAGCGCATAGGGGATTTTTCTTAGCGCATAGACATCATTTCTTAGCGCATAGAGTTGGCAAAGCCAGTGACATTTCCTCTTCTCTTTTCTCTTTCTTATACTTTAAGTTATATTCCATATATACTTTCAGGATGTTTGAGAGGGGTTCCAAACCTCTAGGAGTTATAATGCAAAATCTAGTTTTTGGAAGATCTTCCAAATTTCAGACTTAGACAAATTTCAGGGCATTTCAGGATCAGAATTGTAAAATTTGTAACCAAGATCAGAATTTAGGCTTGTGTAAGCCCACACTAACATTTGATCATTGACTATGTGCAGGTTCTAATCTTTTTTGTGCAGGGGAAGGAGTTAGTTTAGAAGCTTCAAGTTTCTTTTTTTTACTTTCTTTCAACAAAAGTTGGTTAAAAAGAACTCACTCTTATTTTTTTTGCACAAGTTAAAATAAACCTCATCATTTCATTTGGATGCATAAAATGAACTTCATGCCTTCCTTTTTGGTGTTTTAAAATAAAACTTCATCTTTTCTTTATTGCAAGGTAAAAAGAACAACAATTTCATATTTGTTTTCTTGCAAGATTAGAGGAAAAACACTTCATTTTGGAAGCTGTAAAAAGAACCAACAATCTTTACTTTGGCAAAATGTTTTAAAAAGAACCTCACCATCCTTTGGTGTTTAAAAGGATTCACTTAATTTTGCAAAGTAAAAGAACCTCACCTTCATTTTGTGCAAGGCAAAGAGGGAAAGTTTTTCCCTATCGACTTTAATTTTGTTGACCAAAAATCATGATTTACTTTTGTTGACCAGGCTTGTTTTACAAAAGTTTTGGAAATACACACTTTGCTATGAAAGGTTAAAAAGGAACACCATGCTTGTTGGAGCAACATCTCCAAATAGAAGTTAGCAAATCATTTTCTTGAAGGCTAAAAAGAACAACTTGATTGCCTTGTCTCGAAAGTGGAAGGTATATGCTCTCCCCATAACTAGGTGATCAAAAAACCAAGCCACTCTTAAGCTTTATGTACTTCAAGCATTTAAATCCTTTAGCAGGCCTACCTTCCCGAGGGGTTGAAAAACTCTTAAAGCCATTTTTTGGCCGGTGTGAAGGGAATGACCTAAGTGGGGAACGACTTTGAAGCCAAGTGTTCCAACCCACTATAATCAAAAGTGGAGGGTGATGAAAGTCCCTTTCAATGGTTACGCGCAGCGATTAGCCTTCCCCCAGTATCTTTACTATACGTAAAGCCTTTGTTCTAAAGGTTGGGAAGCTTCCTGAGGGAGTTTATCACTGACGGCCGAACAGGAAGCCTGATTATGAACCTTAGAAATAGAAACCTTGAACCGAGTCAGTCGCCAAACATTGGCAATATCATAGTGCAAGGGTGGGGAAGAATCCGCCCCCAAGATTACTCACCATATATCTCCCAAGATAACTACTCAATTGTGAAGCAATTCACTTTGAGTTAATTTCTGGCAAAAGGCAAAAAAATGGGTGCCCTCTAGGGGGTGACAAGGCTGTTTGAGCTAACGGAGTATCGAGACTAGTGGGCTATGATATTGTCAATGACCTTTGAATAAGGAGTCTAACTGATGTGTCTTTTGTTGTAAATCAAACCAGTGATAACATCGGGGATTTGAACACATCCTCAAAAGAACATACACTCCATGTTTAGCATTAGGATGATCATTGTCTTCATGTGTGCTATGTATTCTTGTCACAAATGTTAAAATATCTTGCAAAGTATCCAACAATCAAACTCAAAAGTCAGTTCAAACAAGGAAAAATCATAAAGTGGAGAAGATTTCCATATCCAACAAAACATCTTTTGAGATGGCCTTCCATATCCTCCACTATTCTAATTCAAAATCAAGAGAAAAGCACAAACTCAAATGATCCTACTCCAAGTCAAGATCAAGATCAAGGAATCTCTTCATCCTCTAAATATATCTTAGGTCCTTTCATTCCACAATCGAATTCTCCATCCCTTCCATCCATCTTGGGTCCTTACTTCCCTCCATCCACAAATCCATCACCTCAAATGATCCATAAGAAAGATCAATGAGGAGCACATCTTTGAAATTCTTTCAATCCTCTATCTAAACATCTTTCCAAAACTTCTTCTATCATTTCCTCTATCTATTTTGGGTCCTTCTGTCCCAAAATTCAATTTTCCTCCATCTCTTCATCACTTCTCAAGTACCAACACTCATCTTGAATACATTTCCCTCTATCCTTGCACAAATCTTCAAACATTCTATCTATTATCCAACACCTCTTTTCTATCTTTCCATCCCTTTCATTCAATCCTTCGCATAAAATCTTTCATCTGTGAAATAGGCATTTGTGTCATTTTGTCACATACTTGCCCATGCTCGAATATCATGTTTAGTCCTTTTCCTAGATATCTATTCATGAAATGCTTCAGCATCCGAGGTTGTTCCTCTTTAACATTTTCTTTGGTTGGGATACACACTCAATCCAGAAAAGAACCACTTATCGTATCTTGGTACCGACATCTTTTGATTACTATATCTCATACACTTAATCGATTGCTCTAAAAATCATTGTGATCTCTTAAATTGAAGACATGGCTAGTGAAAAATCTAAAATCTTGCTTCAGCGCCACTGTAATTATCACACCCATGTAAGTTTCATCACTTACAAGCCAATGCAAGAAAAAAAAAGAGAAAAAAAAAGAAATATCAAAAGCATGAGCAAGAAAATGAATATCAAGAAAAGCAAAATGCAATGAAATGCAATATCAAAATGATTGGCTATGGGAACATGCAAGTAACTCCATCGGGGCTATGGATGCCTGGCTGGCAATGGAGCAATATTTGTGAAATTACAGTGATAACTTCGTCAGGGCTATGGATGCTCGCTAGCAGCGAGGCTCTATCCAGGATGCTTTTGAAGTTAAGGTAACTCATGTAGCTAGCCATGTTGGATTCTGAAGATTACAATGATCATATGAGCCAGAATGAACCCACTTGCACACACATGGGTAATCAAAGAACTAAGTACCTTGATCCAGTTTGGGATTCTTCTTCCCTTTTGAGTCTGCTTCCTAGTTGCTAGAAATGTTCAGTTGAATTTTCCAGAGGTTCTAAGTGTGGGTTGGGTCTCTATCTTTGAAAAGTTTGAGAACACTTATTCAGATGGTGCTAAATACTATGGCAATCTTACATATCACCTTTTTGCAAATGGAAACCTCTATGCTTGGGGGCAAAGTTCATCTACTCTATTCTTCCTACCATATCTCCCAAATCCTCTAATCCATATCCCTTATCCTATATATTCTTTTCTTCTATCCTCCAATTATTTCTACAATCTTGCTTCACTCTAATCCATATCCCTTATCCTATCTATTCATATCTTCTATCATCCAATTCTTTCTACAATCTTTCTTCACTCTAATCCATATCTATCTATCCTATCTATTCATTGCTTCCATCATCCAGTGCTATCTATATCCTATCTCTATCCATATCCCCTTTTTCATCCTTGATCTTGATCAAAACTATGGACAACAAATCTATTTCCACCTCAATGGTTCAGTCATCCATTCATCCATTCCTTGTCTTGATATACATTGGGGCAACCAAATACATCTTTCTTCTAATCCAAAAAATCAAAAAAATCAAAATATCCAAAAACTCAAAAAAATCAAAATATCCAAAAACTAAAAATCGACAAAAATCAAAAAAATCAAAGCATGAACACATGGACCATCCATCAAATCAGATCAACAACAGGAAAACTCTCAAAGTCTACAATAAAACTTATCACATGTCTTGTTAATCAATTCATTGCTTGAAATCAACATCAACATCAAACATGTCTTATACAAGGATAGGTACACTCGAAACCAGACAGATCGGTCTTATACGGGGTACTCACTCTTTGAATCCAGACATTCCTATCAATCATCAAGTCTTGATAATCAATCCATCCATCAACATCATTTTTTATCAAAGCAGAGTGACAAACAAACCATTAAAACTATTTCTCGAGCTAAATTTGTGCTAAAACAAAAGTTGTCAGAATCCTAAACGAATTGCACAATAGAGGACGTCTCTCCTATCATAATCCGAAAAAATTTCATCATCAGTGTCATCACAATCCTTTACCATCTTACGGATTTTTATCTCAAAAACACTTGTTTCAACTTTTCAAATTGTCAAATCCAGTTTCCAGATCGGGAAGCTTTTATCCATATCATTTGACACGCTTTGTCGTGAAGGGACAGCTAAACCTTCACTCTGATAAAGTAAGATTTAAAATTTTCAAAAACAAGAATCAACTGAATCCAAACCAATCGAAGGAAACCATTGATCACTCATGCATGACTAATCTCCTTATTCTGAGAAGAAAGAACCTCTATCGTAACATCACGTTAAAGAAACAACAACCTAGTTTTTCCAAATTCATCAAGAGAAATAAATTTTTATACATCAATCATCAACCACATCATAACAATGACATCAATCAATCTGACTGCTGGGTTTTGTTCTAGTTAGCCTTATCTTCATCAATTGATGGAAATACATGTTTCACAAATCATAGTGTACATATCATATCCACCCATCTGAGACATCACAAGAAATTCACAAGTGCTTATCAATCTTGGACATACTTAGTGTAGTCATTGTCCTTGGTTTATCTGAAACAATTAACCAAATAATATCCCACCATGGCTTGGTGATCAGTGTACATATCCATATCAAAATAGTATCAACAACAAGGGGCAAAAATCCTGGCCTCGCTAGGGGCATCTCTCCTTCAAGGTTTTCAACATCAGACCAAAAACATAGCAAGACAACAAGGATCAAAACAACCAACAAATGCCAAATGACAATGCGAGAAGGCTAAACATCACGAACTTGAACTGATTTCAACTGAACAAAGATCTATTTGCAAGATGTTTTAATTGACAAGAATACATTTCCAATAGCATGCATGATTACTTATGGTTGTTAATTTTTGCTTATCATATCTCCTGAGCAACTCCAGGATGTCTTATGACTAGAGAAGCAAGGAAGGAATGTGATGTTTTATTTGTCTTCTATCTGTGAGTGAAGTCTTTTACCATGCAAATTTGTCCTATGAAGAAATCAGGTGGCATATCACTGAGGACATTTCGGATTTTTATGGGACAAAGGTTAACTCTTGTCTGTTTATGCAATACGCACTCAGGTCGTCCTGGTTCAATTATACCTTGATGCTTGTGCTATCTTGCAAAATCAAATATCATGTAAATTTTTCTCAGGTCATTATGGTTCAATTATACCATTATGCTTGTATAAATTTTCAACATATCCTAAACAAATCAATGCTCAATGATGATATCTACAAAGAAAGCAAACAAATGGCTATATCGGATGGCAAATGTAGGACGAGGATGCTCCCAAAAAAAAAAGCATTAGTTGCATATCATTTTAACATAGTTGCATATCATTTTACATTTAGTTGCATATCATATCATACATCTCATTTTCAAAATATCATTCATCATTCATCATTGCATCCCTCGCATGCATATCTATCACATCATCATGGAATCTTTCTTCACTTTCATATCTTCTATCATTCTTCTAAACTATCTTCATCATTCTTCTAAACTATCTTCTATCATTCTTCCAAACTATCTTCATCATTCTTCCAAACTATCTTCTATCAGTCTTCCACACTATCTTCATCATTCTTCTACACTATCTTCTATCATTCTTCCAAACTATCTTCTATCATTCTTCTAAACTATCTTCATCATTCTTCCAAACTATCTTCTATCATGTCTTATACAGGATATATCGTTCCTGAAACCAGATGTTTTGATCAGCTCTTATACAGGCAGTATCATTCCTGAAACCAGACACTCAATCATCCATATCTTATACAGGTGGTATCATTCTTGAAACCAGACGCTCGATCATCCATGTCTTATATAGGAGGTGTCATACCTGAAACAAGACTTGCTCTCATTCCAATCAATCTAATCAATCTTATCAAACCCATGCATGCCATTACTATCTACTCTTCCATCTTTCAAACAACATTCTTCTTCTTTCGAGAGATCATTCATGCTTTGTGTGCACGAACGATCTCCTGAGGGGGCATTATCATATCAAATCTCAAAACAAATCCAATATCAGTTTCCACATCAAAACAAAGCTATCAAAATCAAACTCACATCAACAACATGAAACAATTTGCTCATCTACATCAAGTTCAAAAACCTATCATTTCATATCAACTTGTAAAACAACTCAAGTTCTCAAAAACCATATCAAAACTTGTAAAACAACTCAAGTACCACAATCACATAAACTTGTAAAACAACTCAAGTTTCCCACCTATATTAGCTTGTAAAACAACTCAAGTTTCCAACCCATATCGGCTTGTAATACACATCAGGCTTCCCACATCGAACTTGAAATAGAACACGCAAATAAATCATATTTTGATCAGAACAACACATTGATATCTACATAACTTGAAATATCTCACATCAAAACAAGTTATATCGACACTCATATTGGACAACTACATAAAATCATGACAGCACGACACAAATATCGAATCTGGCATCACACATCAAATCAAATCTGGTATCACACATCACATCAAATCTGGGGCATCACTGGCAAATTAAAAGAGCGACACAACAAAAATTGCATTTGATCATAAATCACGATAAAGCATCATTTTCTTTGAAATAACATGTGCACACACGTCACTTCAAAGAGGGGCAAAATGTAGACGTATAAAAATGACCATATTCCTAAATGAATATTTTATGTTCATTTTTCTATTTGATTAAATCCAATTTAATTAAATTATCCACATTCTTCTATTTTATTAAATAAATTACTCAATTTATTTAAATAAAATTCACTATATCCATTTAATGAATAAATCATTTTATTCAATTAAATCCCCCTAGCCACTTTTAATTAAATTCAAATTTAATTAAATAGTTATCCCAAATTGAATAAATCATATTTATTTAATTTCTCCAAATTGCAACCAAATTGAATGAAAATCATTTAATTCAATTAAATCCTATTATCCCTCCATCCACTTGCAAAATCCTACATCTCCCACTTGCCTTCCTAAATCCCTTTCTAACCCCTTCTAGAATCTTCTAATTGCTTCTAATTAACCTAACCCCTCCTCTAAACTTTGTCACATCCCTAAGCAAAGGGAAGTCACTTCTCAAAAACCTTAAAGTCTTTGATAACCATTGAAGGTTTTCAACCTTCAACCACTAAAACCCTTAAAGTCTTTGAAAACCATTAAAGGCTTCCAACCTTCAACCACTTAATCCCTAAAGTCTCCAATAACCATTAATGGTTAATTCAAACCCTCCCACATGGTTAAAACATTTGTTTTGACTCAACCTCTATTCAACCCAAGGGTCTCAGCAGGCCATTAATGCTTTGACCATGATTATCTCTTAATCATTTGCACAAAGGTTTATCCTTGGATTAACTCTTAATCCAGTGGGTAAGCCTAACTTAGACTTGACCCTTAGCCTTTAGATAACCATGAGGTCTTCTCAGGCCTTTAATGCCTCCAACCTCTTCTTTCAACCCAATCCTATGTTGACACTTGTCACCATTTCATTGGTACAAATTGTGCACATGGATCCCCAACTTTCAAACCTGGCCCTTGATTAAACCTTTCAATCCTGACCATCCATTGCCCTGTTTTTGCTATAAATAGAGCTCTCATTCCTCCATTCTTAACAATCATCTTTCAAATTTGAAGCATCACACTTATGCTCAAATTCTTTCAAGCTTTCATTTCATATATGCTCATTTAGCCTCTCTTTTAGATCATAAATTAGACTAATATGCATGCTTAGATTAATTTCTTTATCATTTTAGTTCAATCATAGACTAAATATAGTATGCTAGGATAGTATCCATACTAATCTTGTCATCTTATCATTTAGTTTATTGCATTTTAGCATCATACATAGCTTACAACACATCTCATACTAAATCAATCAAAAGCATCTCTCGTTCTCATATTTGCCATCCCTAAACCATTTTGCTCAGTGATCTGAGAGCAAAAATGTTGATTTGAGGGACATTGTGAGATAGAGAACCATGGGACCCTCCTTGGGAAGCTGAGTAACACTACGTTACTCCATAGCTTGCATCAAGAAGTCCTGTGTGTGTGTGTGGACTGGTATTAACTAAATTTTCACATATTTAATTATATTGACCCACTTTTCCCACATACACTAATATTGCTATATCATGTATATCAATGTTAAAATACCATTTGAGAAACTCAAACTAGAATTTACATAAGGAAAACCAAATAATTTAACTATTAGAACACAATCCCTTTTGATTTCTAGCTTTAAATTCTAGTTTCTCAAATCAGCATAATTTAATAGAAAATAAAGATGATAATATTAAGTCATTTAAGGAATAAATAACAAGTAACTAGACTATGCTAGCTTTTAGAAGATTGAATAATGTTTATGTTGATAGTAGCATGCGATTGATTGCTAAGTTGGCATAAATAGTTATGCGACAATCATTTTCTATATTTCTATCTTCTTAACAACTCTAACCATGTATGTAAAATTCTATTTATTTATATTTTAATTTACTTCTCATGTCGTTATGTAGTTTTATATATCAAAAATTATGAAAAAAATAGATATTTTCAATGAATGATCTAATTAGATAAAATGGGATAAGACTCGAGATGAATGTTCTTAATGAATGTTTTTGATTAAGGTAAAAATAGGTTTTGAAGGGGCCCCAAAACCCTTTACAATATATCCTTACGAGATAAAAGCATTTAAGAAACTAAAAGGAACAAACATAAGAAAAACCAACATAACAACTAGAAAAAACCAGCTAAAAAGCCCCAAAAAACCAGCGAAAACCAGCCAAACCAAACAAAGCATAGATAAGGAACTAATTTATGTTTTTTAAGGCATTAGCCAAGTTGCTACTAATCCCATACAGATCTTTGATATTATCGCTAATATTAGGGATTTCCTTAGCAGATGTCGCAGCTGCTTTCTTCACACTCGCCCTAGTTCTCTTTGTTGCTCCACCAAGCGTAGCTTCCCTGCTCCTAGTCTCAAAAGCAGCATCATCAATGTTGAGGTCCACCACCGGTTTGGGAGAGCTGGAGCTTTCAAGGACCTTATTAATGTACTCTAGGTTCTTTGTAACAACAAACAAGATATTCAGGATCATTCCCAACAGGTTTTTCACTGCCACTTTACCTTCTTCCAGATATGCAATCTGAGCTGCCACATTTTTAGCTTTTTCCTCCATGTCCTGCTTCCATTGCTTCTGGTTCTTGTCGTCCTCCTTCCTTTTCTCATCCATCTTCTTCCCATTTTTTTCCAACTTCTTCACAACTTCATAAGTCCATCTATCAAACCCCAATCTGGCCTCGGTAAGGTTTTTGAGGTTATCCAGGAATAACCCATCTCCAACACTCTCCTTATCCTTACCCAGATTATCCTTAGCCGTTTCCTTCCCAGGTTCTTTAATCTTCTCCCTCTCAAATTATTTCTTTTTCCTCATTAACCTTGTCATCCTTCTCCACCATAGGCTGGCCATTGTCATTTCCTAAGTTGGCATTGTAAATTGGACTATCTTGGTTGGACATGTCCTCAACTTCATCTTTCTCTGCACCCTTCCAGATTTCCTCATCTCCAAACTCATCTGTTTCCATTTCACTGCCATCTTTTCCAGTTTCCTCTGTGTCATTCTTGTCATCTTGGGTTTGCATCCCAGTGGCGCTCTTGCTTTTTTTTTGCTTTGAATCAACTCTTCCTAGCTGGGTCCACCTTCTTCTAGCTTTCTCTTGCCTTTCCTTGGAGAAACCGACAACCTATTGTTTTCCTAAATGGCAAGAATTTTGCAGTGCTCGTAAATGAGCAGAATGAGGCCACAATGAAGCACTGGGTTTGAGGGGTTCTTATTGTGTTTGTTGAGGGATCTCGACAAAGACTTGAAGAGATAGTAGGGCAGGGAAACCCTTTTTCCATGCCTAAAGTGGTTTAATAGCACAAAGTGGTACGTATGGGCCCTAGTAAAATGACCCTCAACAATTATGTATTCCATGATCGCATTCAACACCTAGCCCCAAATTTTCTTGATGTTGGAGGCATCATAATAACCCCCTGTGGCTTTCCCAATTTTAGCCCTCTCCTTTTCCCTATGTGGGAAAAGTTTAACCGTATTATTGGAAACTTTAAGATCTCTAAAAAAATTGAGCCCTGAGTGGGGGATACCTGTTATAGTCACTATGAGGCCCGCGTCTAGTTTGAACCTCACACCATGGATTTTAAAAGACCCGTTACTCCAATTTTTAGTTATTTTGGAGACTGCAAGATTAACCCTACCTTTATCGTAATCAACCAACTTCTCCATAAAATTTGTCAGGGACCCTTTTTCCAGCTTCATCCAAACTTTTGACATTTCCTTCCATCTAGAAATGTTGTCTGGTTTCTCCCTCCTTAGATCACCTCGCATATTCAGTTTCAGAATGTCACCTCTGTTCTTCTGCAAGCTCAACGGTTTCTTCCCGTTGCCTCTTGGAATTTTGAAAATTACCATCAAGCTTAATGAATGTTGATGATAAGAATCAACTTTGATATTAGTAAGATGGTTAATGTTTGTTTTTATAGTTAATGTTGTGTTTTTTTTTTCAAAAGCTAATAATTAACCTTATACAAAAAAGTGGGTTATGAAACCTCTATGCATTTGGTGCAATACAATTGCAGTTTTTTACTCAGAGTTACAAATTTGTGGTGCAAAGCTACAATTTCATAAAAGGGATATTTTTTAATATTTGTCTTGCTACAGCCTTGTAATCAAAAATCAATATGGTTCATTTATCATGTAAACTTTATATATATATATAGACACCTAAAAATGTCTCATTGATCATGTACTAATTATTCGTCCAATTAGTTAAATAATTATTTAACTATTTAATTAAGCTAACTAATCTTATTCTTCTAAAATTCACATTTATTCATCATCTTACTAATTATTCTATTTTTAATTCTATCATCATTTAATCATTTAAACCATTTTCTAATATTAATTATTTAATTAATTATGATTATTAATCTTTCAATTTAAATAATCTTTATCATTTAAATAGATTCATTTTCAATTTCTATCTCTATTCAAAAAATCATTAACCCTTTTCTAAATATTAATTAAATATTTATTATTTAATTAATTGTGATTTTAAAATCCTTCAATTTAAATAATCTTTATTATTTAATTAATTTCAATTTCTAAATAATTAAATAATTTCTTTAAATTATTTAGTTAGCTAATTAATTCTTCAAGTTCTAATTCCAAATCCCCAAATTCTAATTACTTCTAATTTCATTAATTCTAATTTCATATTTTTCTAATTTCTCCTAATTTCAAATACATGTGCATGATTTCAAATATCAAATTGAAAATCAAAGTCAAGTTCTAAATATATTCAAATAACAAATTGAATTTAAATTAAATTCAATATTTGAATTAAATCTCATACAAAGATTAAATTGAAAATCAAAGTCAAAGTGAAAGCACATGCTCAATTAATTAATTGAATCAATTATCATTTCAATCTCTATTTCTATCTTCCACTTTGCTTTTTTTGAAAAAGCTTTCAATCAGTTAACTATTCCATCTATTTTAATTGATTATTTCAATTAATTAATTAATTTCATCATTTATTTAATTCTCTCCAATCATTCTTTTTCATCTTTCTATCAGCTTTTTCTCAATTATTATTATTTTTTTTGGCAAGGTGGCAATGCCACTTGATATATTTTATTAATAATATATAATTTTTACAATATATTTAAAAACTGGTTCAAACTGAGCTCCCAGAGAAAAGAACCAGCAAGAAAAACTCTAATCATTGCTCATCAAAATGACTATAGAAGGGAAGTAGTGAACAATCCTCTAGTCGAAGCTAGTTACAAAATAGAGATCAGCAAAGGAGCATGCAGGCTCATTTACAAATAGGTGCATGCAAGCTCATTTTATAGAATAGGAGCATGCAATCTTATTTACAAAATAAGGACATGAAAAAGAAATAACATAGGCTTCCCAGTGAAAGAAGAAGAGAGATCCAAAAAGTAAGAGGACTAAACCAACATTGAAGGAAAAATCCATCTTCATGGGATATCTTGAAGGCCCTACAACAAAGAACTTCTGCAACCAAAATTGACATGCCCCTGCACCAATAAACACCTACAACCTAAATATATATATATACTATAGAACACAGAGAATTTACAAGAAACACAAGGGTCCAAAACATAACCGACACCAATGAAATGAGATCTACGGTCCGTTATTATAGACAAATGCCAAACGAGAAGAGGTGAATGCGGAAATGCTAGAGAGAAATGAAGCCCAAAATTTTTATGTCATAAATGAAAAGAAAGAGGAGATATATCATAAAAAATATGACAAACCAAAAGAAGCGGCGTACAAAGATAATCATGAAAACAATTAACTCATTTAATCTATTCAATCTATTTAGTTCCACCTCCAAATCAGTAGTTCAACTATCAATCAACATGTGAGCTCACCTGAGTTCCACCTCTTGATCAATTTGTCCCACCTTTCATTCAATCCTCTCCAATAATCTATAAATTGAGCATTCAATCTCCATTTTCAACAATCACGAACTTTGAATCTTTGTGTCACTTGCAAGTTTCTAGTGCAATATTTGGGAGGCACCACACCACAAAGAGGAGAAGAACAATGTAAGCTATATGCAAACATGGAATAGGGAGAAATAATTGATTTATTTTACATTCCTATTGTTTGATTGTATTATTTCTTTGAGTTTGTTTTAGGATTCTTTGATTAGAATAGGGATTCATGATTTCTCTTTATTTCTAGTTGAATTTAATGATGAATTTTAACATTACACATTTTGGTGAACCTAACATGAAGCAACAACTAATTAAACCTCTCTATGTTTCTGTGTGCTTTTTGCAGGTCATACAATTTTTTCATTTTTTTGCAGGTTTTGTACGAATTTCAAAGGTGGGTTTCAGAATCATGCAATCGTGTTTACAAAATCACACAATTGCATAGATAGATTTACACAATTGATCACACAGGGTCATGCATTCGTATGGACCTCATGACGCAATCCCCTTGAATTTTTCACGCATTCATTCACATTCTATTACACATTCGATAGGGTTATTTATGCTTTCTGTTTATTTGTATTTTCTTGTTTTCTATTCTTTGTTCTGTTTACATTTTGTATGAAATTGGTTAGATCTAAAAATTGTTTACCCTTATTTGATGCTTTAATTATGATATCTTATGGCATGTAGGGTTCAATTTAAGATTTTAGGTGCTAGGAGGACAAAGGAACAAAGGAGACAAGTCAGGCATTATCAGCAAATCCTAAAAGCATAATAGAAGATACAAGATCTAGAGGACCAACCAGCTAATGACAGATACAACAACCTAGTTCTCTCATATGCCGTAAAATGTGATTTGATTAATATAGAGTGGATGATGAGAGATATTTCTAGGGCATCATAGTCTGTTTTGCAAGTTCTGAATCAAATTTAGTCTTTTTTTTTTGGTCTATCAATCATTTACGCATTCATCTAGATATTGTCACGCAATTGATCTATCAGAACACCGCATTCGCTTTGTCCGAATTACGCAATCACCTTTTTTGAATCACTCAATCGCCCTTATAGAATCACACATTTGCACAAGTATTATTACACATTCATTGGATGAAAAGTTTGACTTACTATTTTTTGTGTGCTTTCTTGGGTTACTAATTCTCTATTTGCAACTTGTGGCGAAATCACAAAGAAGGCTAGATCATCATTGAATATTTTTATAAATCACTAACATGCATGTTATCACACTTCAATTTTGGGCTTAAAATAAACCTGGTTAAAATGAACATGCATGTTATCACACTTCAGTTTTGGGCTTAAAATAAATTTGGTTAAAATGGACATGCATGCTTTCACAATTTAGTTTGGTGTTCTAAAATTGACATGCACATGTGTATCTCGCACCTAAGTTTGAGTTTCTAAAATGAATGTGAATCAAGATTATCAATAGAATAACTCACACTTCATTTTTTAAGGGAAAGAAATTTTTATTGTGTTTGGGGTGGATCTACTGTTACATAAACTTCCTTTCCACCTGCCTTAAGGGTCTTGGGAGAAAGGGAGAAGGTGATAACAACACCCACTTATTCATTTAGGGGTATCTTTGACTATGGATTTCATCACCCCATAGAGGTACTTTGAATTGGGATGTGTTGGGGATATCATCTGTCCCAGCGTACTCTCGAGCGGGTTTTTCAAGCCATTATATAAATATATTGGTCAGGCGGCTAGAGTGTTGAGTGAATTTGATGTATGTGGGGGCCTTCCCTGCACCGATAAGCTTAACTAAATTCTTAAGTGGCTTGCTCTGAGAGTCCATTGTTAGATCGGGATCCCTCGAAACTTATAATAAGAACCAACTTAGTAGCCCAAATCCCATATTCAGTGATTCTGAGAGTGCAGATCGTACCCCATAGATACCCCTCATTTACCTTGCAGTATGAGATAGAAATCCCTCGGTGATAAGATCTTTGGATCTTTGAGGTAAGAGAGATTGGCATGCCTGAGAAGTGTGTGTCATGGAGTGGAGCCAGTGTTGCTAGACTCTCTATCTATTTGTCTTGTTTTGGTATTTTGCTGTGGGGGCCTCATTGAATGGTGTCCACTTTCTAGCCTAAGATTGTATTGTGTGCTTTTATGTGTATCGTTGTACCAAACAAGTATTGAGTCAGTATTTGGGCTATTTTAGGCCCTATCTTGCATATCTCTAAATTCTCAGAGTTGGTCAGAACTCAATTCAGTCAGCTATATATATCTTCAAACAATTGTTCTCAGATTTGGAAAACAACAAACTTGTCCTACAAACAGAAGTACTGGAGACAAAGTTTACCTTAAAACATCAAATGGTCCTACAAACTCAAAAAAATTTACATACTTGTGACCATAGGTAGTCCTTGCATAGTCCTCATTTACATCCGTATTATCAGCCTCATATACATCCTTATAATTTCCATAAGTCCTTGCATAGTCCTCATTTACATCCTTATTATCGTCCTCATATACGTCCTTAAAATTTCCATAAGTCCTTGCGTAGTCCTCATTTACGTCCTTATTGTCATCCTCGTATACATCCTTAGAATAAGTCGTTGCATAGTACTCATTTACATCCTTATTATCATCCTCATTTATGTCCTTGGAACTTGCATAAATCCTTGCATAGTCCTCATATACGTCCTTATTATCGTCCTCATTTTCGTCCTTATAACCTTTGCATAAATCCTTGGATTCTATTCATAATTAGTCCTTATGAGACCTCATATACGTCTATATTAGCACATTATCATTTGCATAATCATCCTAGAAATTCATAGCATGTGTACTAATGGGTCTCCCAGGTGATGGTTTTCTCCCCTTTGAGCAACCTAATCTAGTGCCAAATGGTGGTCAATGATAAATCATTGAAGTCTTAGATAACTTGGCTTGGAAATTAAACACAAGTGCACCTCAGTACATAGGAGTCGAGTACAAGCTAAATAGAGATTACAAAATTGCTCGTAGAATTGATAGAGAAATTGTTGCAGAAATTCTAAGAGAAGAACTTGAAAAACTTGTGTTGCAAAAATCTCAAAGTACTCAACAAGTCCTGCATCCTAATCCTCAATAGAGAGTCTGGTCTAGTTTTGCATACTTCACCTTTAGGTTTTAAGAGTCTTGCATCAGCGTCATCTTGAATTAGGTTGTAAAGACACCTCATACAGAAGTCTTAAATACCCATCACAAGGTCACACAAGGCAAAGAGTAAAATGGACCCAAACAGTGACCCGTCAGTTAATTCAACTTGGAACATGGAAATATCAAGTAGTCAATAGTCAAATCCCCATGCAATGCCCGTAATACATGAGCTACAACAAAATTTAGCATGTGAAGAAATTGAGTCAACTCAACAAGACCCACATGTCCTTACGATTCTAGATGCTCTTATACACAATGACAGGGACAAATATCTATCATTGTTATTACAAAATGGTGCCAAGTTACCTAAAGATTTTGAGGTCACAACAATCTTACCACCATGAACTACTTTAGGTCCAAGTACCAGTCAAATACCAAATATAACACAAACACAAGCTATGACCTCAAGTTTTTCTCAGAATGCACCAACATCATCTACACAAACAAATGTCGTGTCAAACGAGAGTTCTCAAGCAAGTGCATCATCCTCAATAATAAATGTTAGTGCACCAACATAGGCTATCATGGCCTCTCAAACTACACCAATGATGTCAAGTGTCTTGAGACCAATTCAAACACAAATTTCTCATACAACAAGTGCGACTCAGCCTTTGGTTTCCTATTCCATAGGATCTACATACAGTCATCAGAATACAAACCTAGGTTCCGCTAATACAATGAGTGCAACCCAATCAAACATGGGTTCACATGTCGCTTATTTCATAGTACCTAGCAGAAACCTTAACACGTAGAATTATAATTATGGTACCTTTCAACAACCTCCTAGTTTTACTACCACAAATCCTTTTGTGGGAAATATATAGGCACAAAATGTACCACTGACTCAAACAGATATTTTGACCCAACAAGTATAGAATTTGCAACAAAAGATGACAACTATGCAAACTAGTAACAACAAAAAGAGCTATACAATGCAGGACTTACATCCTTATCTTTTGATCATGAAATATATATGCCACCTTTCCCAGCACATTTTGAAACACCAAAATTTGACAGATACAGAGGGAAAGGTGATCCTAGAGACCACATCAGAAAATTTTTCATTGCATTTATAGAGGTTGCAACTGAAGACATTTATCTAATGAGATTATTTCCAAAAATTCAGGGAGGCTTAGCCTTGGAGTGGTTTTCACATCTACCACCAACTATCACATCATGGGGTGAATTAGCCAAACTTTTTATTACTAAGTTCTTGCATAACATTGAAACCCTAGTTACATTGATGGACTTATGTGCCACAAAAAAATATGAGAATGAAACATTCACGTCCTTCATACAAAGATGGAAACTTCTCTACAGAAGGTGCAAGATTATTATTCCTAAAACTAAGCAAGTTGACATGTTTACAGAAAACTTAATCCCTAAAATGAAATATCCAATACAAATGCAATGTTTGAACACATTTTAAAAAATTACTGAAAAGGCCTTAAAGTGCGAGAAATGACTAGTAGAACAAGGTATCATAAAATATAGGAATAACAACAACAATGATAAATCCAAGTTTTGGTCAAGAAACGGGAATGTGACAAATGATGGTGTTTCAGACCGCCGTACATTGAACAGATCTCAACAAATTATGTCTTTACAAGGACCAAGTCAATCATTTAGTCTACATACAGAGAATAACACAGTGTCAACAAACACAAACGATGTGCAACCTACAACACAAAATTCCCAAGGGTAAATGCTCCAAATAGGAATTACACACCTTCAAGGGAACCTATTGAATCAACATTAAAGAAATTAATATAGACAAATATGATCACTTTACTAGAGGTTAGAGTATAAGAGTATATGAACCCGGTCCTTTCAAACCTACATGGTGGAATGATAATGATTTCTATGAATATCATCGTACAAAAGGTCATAAAACTACGAGTTGCTATAAATTGAAAAAACTAATTTAGGACATGATAGATCAAGGTGGCATCACAATTGATAAAAAAAATTCAGTGAACACAAATCACACCATCTGTAAATATCCATTTGTTAAACATGATAAAGGGAAGGAATCTACATCAGGAACACAAGATAACATGGCTAACTACACAAAAGTCTCATATGACTATACTATTCATGCCATTAGTTCAGGAGATGTAGTAAATGATTATTCACAAGAAGCACTTGATGAGGATGAGAAACGTCAAGAGACTGATGATTATGATAACCAGATTTTCATGATGTCAGAAGCACCAAAATATGATGAAGACAAGAATCTTTGTCTCATGGACTGGGGGTAGGAAAATCCATTTTATTCAGCATGGTTTGAAGATGAAACTATAGCACAAATCATGGATATCAGACATGCACATAATAACTATAGGATGGAATATGAAATAAACCTAGATAACATAGCATATGTCGCAGACACATGTCCCTCACAAGAGATACTACAATGGCTACCATCACAATAAATCCAAGAGACACAGACTGTACAATAGTTACTCACAAATAAAAAGTAACCTTACAAGGAGTACCATCCAATCCATCACCAACAATAGGGAACTATAATGTGGTTGAGCAACTGAAGAAAATGCCAGCACATATATCACTCTTTGAACTATTGTGTATATCACCAAATCACAAAGCTATCCTGGATAAAGAACTTCAAGATTCAATAGTTGATAGAGATATACATGAAAATGCTTTCCAATCCATGGTAGAGAATTTAGCTGATGGTACCCATATTGATTTCATAGAAAGAGATGTTCCCAGTGATAGACTTCTCCATAACGATCTGCTACATCTAGAAGCTTACATACATAAGAAAAAAGTCAAAAGAGTACTTATAGATGGAGGAGATGGTCTTAACATTTGTACACTAAAGATGTTTAAGGCATTGGGTTATTCTGAGCTTCATATTGATTCTTCAAAGAGAATAAACATCAAAGCATATGATGATGAAGAGCACCCTTCAAAAGGTATAGTTACACTACCAGTACAAATAGGGCCTATCACAACAAAGTTTATCTTTTAAGTGTTGGACAAAGAACTAGGGTATAACATGTTATTGGGCCACCCATGGATTCATGCCATCCAGGATGTACCTTCAACATTTCACCAATGTGTTAAATTTACATACAATAACATTGAAATCACCAAAAAGGGTGTTCCAAATCCATTTCAACACTGTAATCACTTAAAGGCAAGTGTATATAATTAGGTACCCATTAATCAAGTAGCACCCCTCGTTGAACAAATGGAGTCATTAACGATCACAAAAATACAAAAAAATATACCTACAACATCTTCTTTGTAGATTAAGGATGTTGGTTGTGGGGAATACTCCATTTCAAGTACCTTGCAGGGCAAATAGTTATCGCTTTCTCCTAGGTCTTTTGGGAAACCTCAGAACACAGTGATGAAACAAGATAAAGAAAAAGAGATAGTAAAGTACTCAGATTCATGCTCTTTCATTAGATGGGGAGACTTACAAGAAGAATCTTTGAATGAAGATGTCAATCATTGGATATACAGATGTAGTGTCATAAATTGTACACCCTTGCTAGGGTGGTACAATTTCACACTTAGTTTAGCACCCACTTTAGTGTTTTTTCATCTTGCATTATTATTACCCTTTAAGAATTTAATTAAATCTAAATTCATATTTCATCTCTCCTCACATTATAAAATTGGGCACTTTACCCTAAATGTGCCCCTTTTTATTTTATTCCTCCAGTAAATTATTTATCATAAACCCTAATTATGTCTTATTTCGACCTTTAAGGCCCAATTTCGCATATCAAAACACCTCAAAATCAGCTATAACTTTGGGATTTTCTCTAATATCATCATATCTAACGGCCCTAAAAATTTGGTGAAAAGTTGGTCGGACTATGGTGGGAGTGCACATGGTCCTCGGTTTTTTTCCTAAAATTTCAGAAGCATAATCCTATGATATAATAATGCTTAACCCCAAAAGATTGGTGGAAAATTAAATTCCTAGGTCGGTCTAAAGATGGAATTAAGTCGAAATTAAGATCTAGGGTTTCATACATAAGATCTCTCTTTCTTCATTTGAAGGCATGGGATCGAATCTAGGAAAATGTTGTTGGAGTGAGCACAAGGAGCCTTCTATGTAGTGAAAGAGAAGCCTATGTGGAGTCTTCAACAAAATTTCATCAAGAATTCATCATCAATTAGGAGCCTTGAAGACATTGAAGAGTGATAGGAGATCTAGTGGCAATATCTCTCCCTTGGGGTTTGGTATGATTTCATGTTATTTTCATTTCTTTGTACAAGCTTCTTCACACCAACTTGCATATTTACATTCATTCTTTAGATCACTTTGCATCATTTATTTAGAGAATTTACTTTCTCAATTACAAGCATTTAGGGTTTACTCTTTAGGGTTTCTCTATATTGTTTGCATTCATCCTAGGATCTTGCATACACACAAGGTTATAGAACACACATTTTCAGTAAATTATCGACTATTTGTGGAGGTGGAAATCACCAACATAGGGGTTTGACTGAGGAAAAACCCTACATATCCACCCAAACCTTCCCTTTTCAATTGTAGGTTACCCAGAGGTACTTTCAGCTCAGCAAAAGGCACAAGATCCACCCAGAAGTCTCATAATTGTAGAAAAATTCCTAGGATAGGGGTGTGGCACCATGGTCCCTTTGCTTTTTAGTTATTTTTGATAGGTTGTAGCTTCAAGATCTCATATTTGCAGTTTCTCAGTTACAACTCTCTAACAACCCCATTAGGGACAGTGGCGTGGAACCCTAGCCCTGATCAGTTTTGTTCAATTTGAAGCATCAGGTGCACATCCAGAGTCCTCTCCCTTTCATGCTTTTAGTATCCCAGTTTCAGATCTGCAAGTTGGTTCAATTTCAAGTTCATTTGTGCTTCATTCTTTATCTCCTAGCCTAGTTGATCATTCAAACCCTAGTTTCTCATCATTTGTAGCAAGAGGAATAAAAACCCTAAGAGATAGTCCTTGGAAAGCTCTCTTTCTCATAGGAAGTAGCCAAATTGATCTATCTCCGTAGGCTCTTTCATATTCCCAATGTGTTGGTGAAAGTAGGATCAAGTCCTAGTCACCTAATCTTGCTTTTCTTGCCCCCACATTTTGGTGAACCCGACGTGAATCCAACCTTCTTAAATTCTGATTTATGCTCTCAGATCTGAGTTTTTTTGCTATTTCAAATTCAAATTTACATTTACAAGTTTCAATTCCTTGCAAATTTTTAAATTTAGAGGTTAATTTTGGTAAAACCCTAAGTTTTCATTTCAAAATTGAACTTGTGGATAGCTTAATTTGGATCATTAATTTCAGATCTGATTTAGGAACACATTTCACTCATAAATTTCATTTTCTAAATCAACATTTAGAGTGCTTTCATTGGTTAAAATTGAACATTTCCTTTTATTTTGCATATGTTATCATTTGAAAGAGGAAATTTTTTGTCATGATGCATTCATTTCATAGATGTGATAATGGGTTAGCTTCCCTTGCTTCTATTTTTCTATCTCTTAGAGAACCACCTCCTCCTATCTATGACAACATTTTATTGCCTAAAATAGTTTTTACTAATCCCTTTGAAACTCTCATATGCTTTGAGGATGAATATTTAAAGAGTGATCTTGACAATTCTCCTAAAATGCACCCATCTCATCTAGCCATCTTAGAGGAAGATGATGATATCATAAATAATTTTCTTAATGTTACTTTACCTTCCTTAGATGATGCCTCTTTAAGTAAAAAGGTATTGATGGAAATTGACTTATCTTCTCCTAAATTTGGTCTTACCAATGTGGGAATGTTCTTACAACAAGAGGTTATGAGAACTTCTTCGAAAGATCTCCTTCCTAAGCATGAACCTTTGGAGAAATATTTTCATCTCCCTCCTAAATAATACTCCCCTCATGAGGTTCATTTTTTTCAAGAAGGTGGTATTCTCCCTACTTTTCCTAGTGAGGGCATTTCTTCTTTTGATTTCAACAAAATTCCCACTAGATATGATAAATTAATGAGAAATGATTGCCCTTCTCCTAAAGCTTTTCTTATCCCTAAAGATGCCTTAGAGAAAGAAGATGAAATCATTATAAATTTCCTTAATTCCTTCTCCCCTAAAGATCATATTGAAGACATTTTGAGGAAAGGGGATGATTTAATACATGTAGTGATGATCTCCTTCCTAAGGATGAAGAATTAATGGATAATGTTATCCCTTCTCCCAAAATTGGAAATAATAATAAGTACATCTTTGTGCAAGATATTTCTAATACTTTTCCTAATGACCTCACTATTTGGGATGAACCATTAGAAGAAGGTGTTGACTATTCTCTACCCCAAGAGATAATCCTAGCCAAAGGGGATAAAATCATGATTGATAACTCCCTTGATATCATCTCACCTTCCATGAATCTCAATAATTCTCCTTCTGAAAATAGAGCATCTTCCTCTCCTCAACTTGGTTCTAATCATAAGGGTGCCCTAGTTCAAGGTAAGATGGTTAATGTCACATGTAAAATTCATCTTTAAAATATCAATTAGAAGTAAAGGGAAATCACGAATCCCTATCTAATCAAAGAATTCAAACAAATAGACAATGAAATAACACAATCAAATCAAAATAGGAATTATAAAGTAAATCAATCAAAACTCCCTATTTCATGACTGCGTATAACTTCCATTGCTCTTCTCTTCTTTGTGGTATGATGGCTCTTAGATATCGCACTGATAACCTAGAAATGACACAAAGATTCAAAGTTCGTGATTGTTTAAAATGGAGATTGAATACTCAATTTATAGATTTTCGAAGAAGATTGATTGAAAGGTGGAACAAATTGATCAAGAGGTGGAACTCAGGTGAGCTCACATGTTGATTGATAGTTGAACTACTAATTTAGAGGTGAAACAAAATATATTGAATAGATTAATTGAGTCAACTGATTGAGAAAAAGCTAACTGAGGGAAGAAAAAGGGTGATTGGAGAATAATTAATTGATGACAAAGAAAGCTTTATTTAGAAAAAGTTAACTAAAAGATGGAAATAGAGATTGGAGAGATAATTGATTTGATTAATTAATTTAAAAGATGGAAATAGAGATTGGAGAGATAATTGATTTGATTAATTAATTAATTTAGCATGTGCTTGCACTTTGACTTTGATTTTCAATTTAATCTTTGCATGAGATTTTAATTCAAATATTGAATTTATTTTACATTCAATTTAGTATTTGAATATATTTAGAACTTGACTTTGATTTTCAATTTGGTTTTTGAAATCATGCACATGAATTTGAAATTAGAAGAATTTGAAATTAAATGAATTTAGAATATGGGGATTTGGAATTTGAAGAATTAATTAGTTAATTAAATAATTTAAAGAAAGTATTTAATTATTTAGAAATGGAATTTAATTAAATAATAAAGATTATTTAAATTAAAGGAATTAAGTAATAATTAATTAAATAATAAATATTTAATTAATATTTAGAAAAGGGTTAATGATTAGATGATTAGAGATAGAAATTAAAAATGAATTTATTTAAATAATAAATATTATTTAAATTGCGGATTAAAAATCACAATTAATTAAATAATAAATATTTAATTAATATTAAAAAATAGTTAAAATGATTAAATGATGATAGCATTGAAATAAAATAATTAGTAAGAGGATGAGGAAATATGAAACTAGAAGAATGATATTAATTAACTTAATTAAATAATTAAAGAATTATTTAATCAATTAGAGGAATAATTAGTACATGATCAATTAGACATTTTTAGGTGTCTACAGTTAACATCTATTTCAAAGATCTCTCTCTCAAAGGTGAGACTTTAGATAGTTATATTAATCCTTATCATAGAGACTTTATTCCCCATATAGAACCTTTCATGATAGAGGATGATGTGACCTTTCCTACTGTTCCTTTTAAAACATCAATGCCTAATTCTAGTCTATCTCCTAAAATTGGTCTTATCCATGATAATATTTTAGTTGCAAGAAGAGACTATCAACAATTATTCCAAGAATCATGTTCATTCTTCTTCTAAGGACACCTTTGATATTCCTAAACCATATTCAATCAATTTAATACATGTGAATGAAACACCTAATAAACCCCTCTTCACAGTTCAAGGTGGTTATGCCGGTGATTCTTTTTGCACTCCTAGGAGACCTATTATTACTGTGCAAGGAGCTTATCCTACTAAGAGCCCTTATGAGTATGCTAAGAAAATCACTAGAGAGAGTTATAATACGGTTTCTCATACCTACAACATAAGAAACAATAGGCAACCTAGTCCTCCTCCAAGTATCCCAACTTCACTTCCTCCCTCTCGACTTATTCTTCCACAAGCACCTCATATATCAACACTTAGTAAGGAGTATGATCCCATTGAACAACTTAAGGATACTCTTGCTAAGATTTCTATTTGGGATTTGGTTCAAACTTCACCTTCTTATCATAGGATGTTACAAGATTCTTTGAAAAACTTAGACGTCCCACCTATAATGACACCTAATAACATGGCTTCTTTGATTGATCCTACGAATAAACCTAAAGCTCAAATTGTATTTACACAAGATGAGTTACCTTCTCATGAAATCCAACATCAATATGATCCTCTTATGATTATGGTTATTATCCATGATAGTTCTATAAGATGAACCCTTGTGGACAATGGATCTAGCCTTAATATTTATGGTGTGGACTTATTGGATAAGATTAATGTGGATCATTCTCTCATCGAACCTTCTTCTCTTACTATTCAAGGATTTTATAATGTCTCTAAACAATGTCTAAGTATCATAACCTTTCCTATTAGGGTAGGTCTTGTTGTGTTACCTACACCTATTCATGTTATGCTTGGTAATTTGACATATAACCTTCTATTAGGGAGACCTTGGATTCATAGCATGCAAGTTGTCCCCTCAACTTTGCATAGGCAGGTCAAATTCGTTTATAACAATACGACATACACCTTATTTTCTGATACCAAAATTTAAGAATCGTTAAAATCTGGATCTTCTTGTTCAACTACTTCCCAATTCTTCTCCTAATCCTTCTACTTCTTCAAACACATATACCTCCTTTGATGATTTTGATCTTTCTAGTACTCTTGATTCTTCTACTCCATCGGAATCCCCTCCCAATAGTATTTTTTCTCCCAAAGGAGTGCTCTCAAATGATGATTGGGGATCTCTAGACTTTAACCCTACTTTTGTAGGAGAGTATAGAGTATCTTGGAAAGGATCTAAGACTGAGAAGGAGAAATCTAAGGAGGAACCTAAAGAGAAACCCACCTTGTCTAATAAACTAAGTAATCACTTCGTAGCTACTTCTAATTCAAATAATTCTTCAAATCCTTCCTCTAATTCATATGGCATTGAAACCTAATGGGCATCACCATCTCTTTCTGATTTGGAATCATTTTATGGTCCTAGTTTCACATTTTAGCTAAGAGTGCCTATGATGGCAATGGTTATGGCACAAATGAACAAGAAATTAAAGTTCCTTTAGAACATAATATGCATCAAGCTTAATTTGGACTTGGATAAAATCCTTCTAAGCCCACCAAATCATCTAAAATACCATCTCTCAATGTGAATGCTATATTTAGTAGTGATGATAACTTCACCATCTTCTACTTCTTTCAACACTCATCCACCTCATAAGGAAATCTTAGAGATGAACAAATCTCTTTATGAATCTTCTCAAGAGTTTTCTAATCCCACTTATGAGACTTTATTTTCTACTCATTATAAAATCCCTTCTTCTAGGAATAAGGCTCTAACGAATTACACTTATCCCTCTCTTAAGATTTCTTGTGTGCAAGAGTAGTATGACATAGTGGCCTATTCTTCTCTTATAAAATTCTCGCTTTCTAAAGACTTTTTAACATTCATCATCTTATACATGTTTTTAATCTCACTCATAGTAGAGAATTTAACATGTCAATTTTCAAATACCTCATTCAATCTATGATGTCTTTAAATAACATTAATGGCTATTATGTTGCTCATCATTATGTGACATTGGTAGTGTTAGACAGTTCAAATAACTGGAAGACAACTGTGAGGGGGAGGCAGGTGAATCAGTTGTCACTTAGCAATTAAAACTTTAATATTGGAACCCAAAATATTAATACCGGAATAACAGTTAAACCAATTAAGGATAAACAATAATCACAAAATAAAATCTATCCACATGACACCAAGATTTATACGTGGAAAACCTGGTAAAGGGAAAAACCATGATGGGAAGCCTACTTGTAGTTAGATAATACTTCTGCAGTAGTTAAGTGAATTGCAATTAAGGGGCCTACACTTGCAAGAAGACCAACATCCTAGAGCACATTTCTCATCACAAAAGGAGCCTCATTGAATACATAGAAATCCATACTACAATCCGGAGAAGTGTTGAACTGCAAAAGATATTATCTCCTATGCCTGAGTATAGTTCTGGTTAAGCTCAATACTGGAGGACTGAATCCTCTTACATAAAACCAATTCGATCTCCAATGATCGATCAAATCCTCTTCCTGGATAATATTACATTAGTCACACATTACATTCCTTGACCATGACCTCTAACCATAACCATGATGATCTATAATGAGTTCTTACATCTATATATAGAAACCCCTCGATCATAAACAATTAGGTCAGCCTCCAGACGATAAACCAATTACATAATTACAAAACCATGTCGGCCTTAGACCAAACAAATAATATCCAACACATAAGACATTCCAGAAATACATCAAGATGTCCAATCCACACGTTACATGAAAGTTGGGCCATAACCTAGATCAATCAAGACCCAATATAGGTCCACACACTACAACAATGATCTCCATCTACCAAGTCTCGAACATGATCACCAACAACATCATGAAAATCCACCAAAATTTGCACCAACACCACTTATGCAATTCATCAAATATCTTCATCAAAATCTTTGCCGATGAAACCCTCGCCAAAACTAGAAACTAAGCTTCTAAGCAAGCAAGATAGCATCCGATCACAAAACCAAAACCAACTGACCAAATATGAGCATGAGTATCATGAACAAGTTGATTCCATCACCAAACTATATTGGAGCCTACCGGATCATGTTGGATCCAAATCAACGAGAAACCACTCAACCTACTGGGACCAAAACGGTGTCGGTAAAGCAACTAAACAACTAGTGTTGGCATCAATGATAAAACATCAATGCAACACATAATCAATTCCACCAAATGGCCAATAGGGAGCTCATTTACTGGGGGCTCATTATCATTCATGATGGTATAATTTCACATGCAATCATACTTTTGGAAGAAATTTAATAGCCTATTTCTTTCTCATCTCTTCTCTCTATATATATTGGGGGTAAGAGTGATTTCAAACATCTCTCCTTAAGATTAAAATTTCCCCTTTGTGAAGTAGTGTCTTGTATAAGGATTTCTTATTGATTGTAGAGGTGTATTCATATTTGAATTCCTTCTCTCATATTGGAACAAGCATCCCTAATGGGGATTATTAAGTACATATCCTTGATTGGTACCTCCTCCTTGGTGTTGGAAGTCTTTGACCATTCATCAATTTCTTTTCTCTATTAAGTGGTATATTTTATAATAAACCCTTCTATTTTGTGCACGTGCATATCCCTGATGAGGATCTCTTGCCTTCTTTTAGAAGAGTGTTGTTATAAATAATCTCTCTTTGATGTCATCTCAATCCTCTAGTCTTTTCCAATCTCTTGCATTCATTCATTCTAGAAGATGTTATATTTGTCTAAGACAACTCCTCTTGAAGGTAGATGTCTTTTGAACAAAGATCTCTTTTCCTCCAAGGATCTCCTTTACACTTATAGCAAGATATCTCTTTTCAACTATCTTATCCTTGCTTGAAGATTATTATCTCTCTTGCTTGGATTTATGACATTGTTACGTGATGGATATCTTCTTAGTGTCAAAGGTGGGTATCCTTGTTCTTCTTTCTTCTCTTTGCATTTGTTTCCATTTAAATCTTTCATCTTGTGTTAGAGAGATCTCAAATCCTCACACTCTTTGTTGTGTTGGAATTGAGGCTTGGTTCTCTTTCTTGTCATGTCTAATTAAATAAATATCTTTGTTTATTTAATTATTTTAGCCTAATTCTTCTATTAATTAAATAAATCTTTATTTTTTTAATTAATTCATTTATTCTCTTCTAGCCTTATTTCTCATTTAAATAAATACATTTATTTATTTAAATTATCCATTTCCTAAATTAAATAAATACTTTTATTTATTTGAATATCCCACTTCCTCTATTAATTAAATGAATCTTTATTTAATTAATTAATTCATTACCCTTTTCCACCCATGACACATGTCATTCATCTCTTAATTCCTACACTACCTACCCTCTCATTTGTTTCTAATTTCTTTTACCTACCCTCTAATCATAGACGACCATTTATATTTTACACCTCTCAATCTTATCCCTCCATTTCTTATAGTGTTTTCTATCTAAGGAGATGCTTCCTTCATTATCAACCTCGACGACTCTAGCATTCAAACTTTCATATGCGATCAAGCCTACTTGCAACCACATTTTCGTTCTTTGTTGAGCTCTTGTGCACACATAAAATCTGAGAGCAAATGTGTCAAGCAAGATAAATGGAGATACGAAGAATGGAGATCCAAACCCTATTGGACATGTGATGGTATAATCTCTGTGATTACATTTGATTTGCATTGTCTTAGGTAATATTCATATGTTATGGTGGATCTTTGTTGTTGTTAGGCTAGGGTTTTGTGGTTGAGTTCATTTTAGCCTTTCAATATTGTTTTTATCCACTTTCACCATATACATTTTGGCACGCCTGGTGGGACTCTTGTCCCTTTTTGAATTTAACATCTTTTGTTGTAGATTTTGTGTTTTTGAAGTTGCAGATCTAACATTTCTGACAAACATTTTGACATTTTCGTGTGTCCACATTTTGGAACCGCGTTTTTTCTTTTCTGTCGCATCTGTGAACCTCTAAATCACGTTCTTGTTTTCGACAGTATTTTTCATTTTCCAGATTGCAGGATTTCATTATAGGCATGTCTGTGGGCGATTTAATCACATTTGTGATCATTTTAATCGCGTTTGTGTCTTGCAAGATTTTTTGTTTTGCATTATTTTGTAGAAACACGTTTCTGAGGTGTTAAAACATCTCTATGTTGTGAAATCACATCTATGTAGGGTAGAATCACGTTTGTGTTTTCAAAAAAAATAAAAAATAAAAACAAATAAATAAAATAATTTTTTTCCTCATTTAAGGTTTTCATTTTTCGCCATTTTATCTTGCATTTAATATTTCAGATCTGGTTTATTTGAGCTAATATCTTGTGATCTAGCTAACAAAATTGGTTCAGCTTGTCTTGAAAGCAAAATCATTTTGTCGAAGGCCCCTATTTCACAAAGTCTTTTTTTTTGGATTTAAAATTTACCTAACTTGTGTGCTTGCAGGAAGGGGTGATCATTTGAAACAATCCAAACTACTAACAAATCTTTGTTGCAAGACCTTGATAAAGGTTTTCTTTTGATCTTTATTGTGTGCCTTATTTTCATAGATTATCAAACACTTCAATTGGTGCACTAAAATTGAACTAGTACCTTTTGTGTCTTGAGCAATAGGCTCTTTTTGTTTAATCTCTAGAGGGATTGTCTCCCTGTGTGGTCATTAGGACTACTAGTGGGGAGAGAATGACCCAAGTGGTAGTGAGGAAAACCCACCTCTTTCAAACCACTATAAACAACTATATCCATGGTGAAAACCATGGGTAACATGTGCTAATTAGTTCATACCAACACTATGTCTCCCCATAAACCCATTTGATCAAATTTATTTGATCATTTGTAGGGCATAACCCCTACCAGTTGGGAGCCTTCTGTATTTACAGAGCTGAAAGTGCCACATGTATGGCCACACAAGCAGATGCCCTTACTAGCACATTTTTGTTTTAGAAAGCCAAAATCCTTCTAGTTGTTGGGTCAGGAGGTCGGACCTCTAGAGTGACCCACACACATACAGTTCTTAGTAGAGATACAAAGTTCACCACAGGGAGTTTTCATGGGGACTGATGCTTGGCTGCCCCAAAGAAGTGAGTGTTGAGGGTGGAGCCAGTGGGGTCAAGCATCTAAGTATCCGCTCTGAATAATGTAGCCTCAAGGGAAACCCCATGTGGGATCAACAACTATTTTCCTGGCCAACCATAAGAATTGTTCTTGTCTTCTTTTGAACATTAAAACATTCAAGACCAAACATCATAACATTGTGTCTTCAAGTGTATGAAAAACAATTTTACATCAAACAACACACTTTTCTTTGAGTCATTTTAAGTCTAAACACTTGTAAACATTGTGTCCTCTTGTCATGAAAAAACAATCAAAAATTCAGATTTGGTCACAACAAACAACTTCACAAATTGAAAAAATTGCACTAAATTCTAGAAACACATTTGTGTCTGATAGAATCGTGTCTGTGTCATTTAACCACGTCTGTGAAGGGTAGAAATGCATCTGTGTTCTCTTAAGAAAAATTGCACAAAATCTCATAAACACGTTTGTGCAATGGTCAAACACGTCTATGTCATTTAACCACGTCTGTGAAGTATACAGGCACGTCTGTGTTCAAAATTGGAAAAATTTATAGTCCAGCAAACAAGAGCAATCAGTTTCAGAATTCTTGAGATTCCTAGGTTATTTCTTCAGGTTTTCATCTAGCATTCAACCTATCTTTGGGTCTCACAAAGTTCATCATTGCTTTACACTTTGCATTACATTCACATTTGTCTAAACTTGAGTCAAAAGGTCACTTGCTTGTCCTCATCTTACTTTGTCAACACACTACATACAACAACATTTTGCTAAGTGGTCCCTCATCAAGGTCTATCACCTTTGGGTCTCATTTGGTCTTACTTAGAGTCAAGGTCAACTTACCTCATCAAGAGAACTATCATCTCTTTGGAAGCCACACCTACTCTACTACATACATACTTGGTCTTACACTTTAAACATTGCAAGTAAACTTCAGATTCATTTACATTTCATCCAACTCTTGGTCTTTCATACTCTTTTCATTTTCATCTAGTCTCACACATCTTGGTCAAAGATCTAGTTCATGGTTGAAACTTGTTCCCAAAAATTTAGGAGAGAAGCTAAAGAGGCTCAAGAGTCCATAAACATAAGTGCCTATGAGTATGAAAATGATGTCTTTTCCAATTCTGATCATACTACATTACCTGACATGGATGCCTATAGAAACATTCTAAATGTTGAGAACATGGACACTAAAAACAATGATACACACAATGACAATATGGACAAATTTTTCATACATTCAGTAGAAGTGGAAGACTCCATTATGGATCTCCATTTTAATCGATTGGTTGAGGAAATAATGAGCAGAAATAGACAATACTTCTTACAAGCGATGGCACAAAGTGGAGCCAAGATCCCTCATGATTTTGACATGTCTCAAATAGTGGAAAATAATCTTTGTAACAACCTCACCTCAACATGGATCAAAGGAGGCCTAATAGTGGAGGCAATGGAGGACCACATCTTGTGCCTAAATCACCATCATCTTTGTTTCAAAAACCCAAGGTCCCACTTACACATGGTCAAGCATATGATACTCACCTTCGCAGACCATTATGGAAGTCTTATGCAGAAAAATATACTCAATCACATGCCAATGCTAAGGACCAACGACCAAAGCAATTGGATATCCAAAGGCATGATCAAAATTTGGACACAAGGAAACCCCATGTCAAATTTGGGGGCAACACATTAGAAAGAACTCATGACATGCCTGTAGATTATGATATACATGGACAAAATAGATATTCCATTCCTCATCATGACTCTATACCAAGTGGTCCCTATACGTAGCATCATTATAGACCTCCTCCATATGAACATGTTTATGATCAATACCATCCATATATGCAACATGTTCCTCCTCCACACAATGGTTCAGGCATGGGATATGGTCTAAGAAGTCGATCTCCACCTCAGAACAATTTGGAGCAGCAAATTAAGGACTTACAAAAGAAAATGGAGGACATAAATACACCGAAGCCAACTTACAAAATGAGAGACATATGTCCCTATCCATTTGACAAAAGCATTCCAATGCCTCCATTTCCCACACACTTTGTGACACCTAAGTTTGATAAGTACAGAGGGAAAGGAGATCCTAAGGCACATATAAGACAATTTTTTATAGCTTGCATTGAGGTAGCAGTGGCAAAGACATATTTGATGAGATTATTCCCACAGAGCTTAGGTGATCAAGCTATGGAATGGCTCTCCCAAATTCCATCTAGAATTAAGTCATGGGGTGACTTAGCAGAGGCATTTATCAAACATTTCTCATACAAATTAGAGGTAGACATATCAGTCACTACTTTGTGCAACACCAAGCAAAAGGATGGAGAGGCTTTTTCATCATTTTTACAAACATGGAGAAATCTAGCCAGTAAATGCTCTTGTGAAAGTTTACAAAAATAAATGGTAGAGATGTTCATCGAGAATGTCCATACAAAAATTGGTTATGATTGAAGAAAAGCTTGTTTGTCCACCTTGAAGGATGTCATTGAGAAAGGCTTATCAACAATGAATGAGTCACAATTACAATCATAAATTCAAGCCTCACACATTTGATGTAGGTGACTTAGTTCTTAGAGAAAATCCTAAAAATCAGCAAGACAGAGAGAAGAAGGGCAAATTTGAACCAAATTGGCTTGGTCCTTACATCATTACAACAACCTATGGATCTAGTGCATATCAACTCTCAACTCCAGATGGTGAACCTTTGGAAGATCCTATCAACAACATTCACCTTTGCAGGTTTTTCACATAGCTCTTCAGAGTATCCTAATTCAAAAAAACACACACAAAAAAAAAAAATCATTACTTGGTGAAAACCTGGCAAACAAGCGCCTTTTGACACAAAAAAATTGAAAAATAAAAAAGTAAAGAAAAACATATCCTCCAATGATGAAAATCACTTCAGTGGCGCCCTGGGCAAGTACCATACTGAAAACCGGGTCACCAGCACCATGTGTAGAGACATTGCTCCTCCCTTCTTCAGGATTCCATTTCATCCTTCACTTTGCACACACTCACAACCTCTTCATCCATAATAAACTTACCCATTTACATCATGGCTTGTTATTGATCTACCTAAGATTGGTTAACCATTCATAATAATCCCTCCCTTTTCACCCCTTTCCATCCATAATAAATCAGCTCCTATTTGTGGCTAAGGAAAATCCTACATCTAGTGATGGGTGTGGAACTGAGAGCATCACACATGTTGAGGAGTACAATTTCTTCCAGTTTTCTTCAGTCTATCTATGCACAATCCACAATAAAGAAACATTTGCATCTCTAATCTGCAATAAAGTTTTGTCTTCTCCGCAATAAAGTATTAGTTTCATGGATTCAATCAATTTCAGATGAGAACAACAACAACAATGGGCTTAAGCAAATCAAATGTTTCAATAGACTCGGACAACATTATGGTTCAGTGCTATCTATCCTTTTGTGAAAGTAAACATTGTGACCACAATCAAATAGACTTATACAAGTGACAAGAGACACTAAACTTAAAGACTACAGTGAATGTTGGTATCAAGTCTTATTTTTCTTTTGATTTTATCTTCTTGGTGACATGTGTTTTAGCTTTTCTAGGGTGTCTCTGACTAGAGATTTTATCTCTAGGATGTCTTTGACTAGAAAGGCGAGGATGGGGTATCATCACCTCTTTTTCTTTGTTGTTTGTGGATTGTCTCTTAGTAATGCTATGACTTGTCCAAGGATATGAGGACACTGTGAGTCTACTGTGAACTGGGGTATTCCTTGTTTGCAACTATTTGATCTCCATGCAAATGGGTACAATGACTTTCTAGGTTGAACATATGCCTTGATTATCATAACCTATTTTCCATAATAAAGCTCAATGATAATATCGCACAAGAAGCTCTTTCACTTTCATATCTTCTATCTTCCACCCCCCTTTCTTGATTGACCTCCATTGTCCTTCCTGAGTCTGTGTAGCTTGCTATCACATGACTAAGTATAATGTCACACCAAAAATATCTGCATTTCATATAGTCTGCATTTGCATTACCACATATTAGCATTTCATACATACATATAGATATTACAATTGCATCACATCCTGCACACAACACATGTTAGAACATTTTACATTTTCATCATGTAAATTGTCATTTGCATTATCATATTCATCTGTATTTCATACATTCACATTTGCATCATGCATAACATATTAAAAACATAAAAGAACAAAAATATTGTATTGCATCATGTACATATTTGCATCCATATCATAAGCATCACATAGAAACATACATCATAAAACATATAGAAGCATCACATAGGTACACATGCATATAGTTGTCACAAAGATGAATCATCTCATATATATAATCATAAGTGTCATGATACAATGATGTCAAAATCATATGGCTGCAATCACCCGAAGGTGTCATCATACAAAATGGTACAAAATTGATACATAGGGAGCCCTCTAGGGCTATAATGAAATCCCTCCCTCAGAACCGGTTGGCCTCAATGGAGTCTGAGCCCTTAAAGGACCCGCCCCAAGATCATCTCTTCTATCCCCTCTATCTGGTGGTGGTGGAGGACCCATAACCCCGCCACTAGACACATGTCTCCTATCTCTCCCTCTAGTGGTCGTCACCATCTGCAATGGTCTACAGAAGCTCCTAGCCCACTGCACTGGTGGCACCGCTCCATAGTATAGGTCTCTCCAGTAGCATATATCCTCCCCTACCCACAGAACATAGGCATATCTAGCTCCTGTGTCCTTTGTTGCCTACCTTCCTATCCTTAGTGTTGTCTTAGCCTCTGTATAGCATTGAATATCTTGATCCCTCTCCCACTCAATATCCCTCAGCTGTCTCCTGAACCTAGCTATCTCCCTCTCCAAATCCTGGATCTCATCTACCTATCCCTGGCAGATCTCCCTCAAAGATAGTAACTCATCCTCCTCCTCTCCCCCCTCACCTTGTACTTGTGGCTGCTCCTATGGTTTCTCTTGTCCCTATCCTTGTCCCTATACCTGTCTAGGAACCTGCGTTGTTGGCACCTATAAAGGCAATCCACCCCCTCACTATGTGAGCCTACCGAGCCTGTCTCTCCTCTCCACCCTCTCTCCTTGGAGCCACTCTCCTCTCTACTACTGTGCCTCACCTCCTCCATCAACCTCTACCTCTGCCATCTCCATCATCATCTCTATCGCCTCCACCGTCTCCATCTATCGGCTCCCCTGGATCCGTCAGCCATGGAAATGGATGCTCTGCCCAATATGTAGTATACTCTGCATCCATCCCTGCATCCTCTATATTTGTCCACATATCCCAAGGCAAGGTAATCATCTCTACTAGTTGTGTCACAACCTGATCATACGAAAGAAATGGACTCAAATGCACCTAATCTCTCACTGTCCGCGTATACATCCTTGATGCCCATGACATCTACTATATCTTGCTAAACTGCCTGCCCGCCCTATCTACCAACTGTGGCTCAAGAACATACGTTATCCGACCAATTAGATACCCTCTCCTGAATACATATGCCAGCTCCACTACATCATCCTCCCACTCCTCATAGTCTTGGTACGACCTCCATACCCCATTGTCTATCTTGTCAATCACCCGATGCCAGTACTCTAGTCTCCCAATCCATGGCTATGATGTTATTATATCATATAAGTGAACATAGCTTTGCCCATGTCCTCTGCCTCTAGAGTGGATCGGTCGTGTAGCCAATAGATGCTCATATGCCCATACCTGCAGTAATATCACCCTGCATCCCAATCTTGTTGACCCATGATACACAAACTAATGCATCTCATAATACAGGTGTGCCAGTAGACACGATCCCCATGCAAACCTAGTGTGCTTTGTCACCAATGTCTCTAGTGTACTCCCCCATCCCACTGCCAACCCTCATGTCACCCTATCCGGATAGAGGAATCCACTATTCATTCCTGCCAACATTGTTGGTAGCACTAATCCTATCTATGTCATGGTATCCTAAGCCATGTGTCCAGCCCTCATCTCCTGTCCTGGATCCTAAAACACTCATCTCAGTGCATCCTTGTCTCCCTCTTGATCATAAGGAACTAGCTCCCCATCGATCAGTATCTACAGTATCTCATAAACATCCTCTAAGGTGATTGTCATCTCACCCATCGGCAAATTAAATGTACATGTCTCTAAATGCCATCTTTCAGCTAATGCAGTCAGCAATCCCATGTTCGCCCGAAACTCAGGCACATACAAAATATGTTGCAGGCCCATAGCCTCAACTGCTGCTCTCTCCTCGAGTGTCAACTCTAGTCCAAAGCTCTAAGTTGAAGGGAATCTCTCCTGTGACTCTAGCATCGATAGGTCCTCCTGCAGTCAAGCAAATCAATTGTGTCAATCCTAGTAGCATGCCTTGTTCATCACAAAGTGTTTCTTTCTATTCTAGTGGCACTCTTTGTTCATCACAAAGTGTTTCTTTCTATTCTAGTGGCACTCCCTATTCATCACAAAGTGTTGCTTTCTATTCTAGTGGTACTCCCTGTTCATCACAAAGTACTGCTCTCTATCCTAGTAGCATTCCCTGTTCATCACAAAGTGTTGCTCTTTATAATACTCCTTGTTCATCACAAAGTACTACATTTTAACACTCCTTGTTCATCAAAAAGTGTTGCTTTCTATCCTAGTAGCATTCCTTGTTCATCATAAAGTGTTGCTTTGATCCTATCCTAGGGCCTTTGCTTGAGTGTATCCTCTTGAGTAGTTTCCTAGTTGGCAACATATGTTCTATCACAAAATTGTCAATCCTAGCCCTATCTTCTATTCTAGTCTTCCCTAGAGGACCTGCTTGAGTCTATTCTCTCACCAGCTTATCCGATCGATAGCATATGTTCATCACAGAATTGTTGATTTGGCCTTGAAGACATAAACACGCATTCATGACTTAAATGTGCTTGCATACTGCACATACGCGCCTACTTTGCATAGACACGCCTGATGATAACTTAATGATGAGAAAATAGTACCAAACCAGTACTGAGAGGGGGGGATGAATCAGTACAGACAAAATACAGTCCTAAACCAGTTCAACAACAATTACTCCAAATGACAAGCAAACAATGACACCGGTTTGAAACAGAGTGCAATCGGTAAAACCCAAAACAACTAAAACAATCATAAACCGGTTACTTACTTAGCTTTCCACTCAACTCAGAACTACACTACCATTTCACCCTTATGTATGAATAGGTAATCTATCATCATATCTTCACAACAGCTAGTTCAATATGTTTTATTGACAGGCATAAAACACAGAACCATCATATGCTTAAAAGGTAATAGCAAAGCATCACACATGACACTAATATTTTTCACGTGGAAACCCAACTGGGAAAAACCATAGTGGGGATGAATACCCACAAGCTTGTTGTTGAACTCTTTGGAAGTCTGCTCTGTTAGGAGCCTTGTCCTGCTAAAGACAAATACAATAGGTTCTGTTAGGAACCGATCCTATTAGGGATCACTCGATTAACGGATGGCTACAATACCCAGTTAAGGGTCAAACCATGTTGTAGGTTACCTTGTTAGAGGATTTCAAGAACTCAATAGCTAAAGGATTTCCAAAGCTCTCTATCTTTCCAGATCTCAATAACTTTGGGTTACCCTATTAAGGGATTTACAACAAGTCAGTTAAGGCTACCCTGTTAGGGGATTTTCCAATTGTTGAGGTGGCTAGAGATCAACAGGTATTTCAATGATCTGGTAACAACACTCAATGAAAATGCAGATCCGCTTAAGCTCCTCTTCACCTTCTGCACTTACACTCTATAGGTATCACTTCTCTCCTCTAGTCTGGCAAGAATCATGTATCCCTTCTCTTGGATACTCACACACAACTTTTGCCAACAACCTCTGAAAGAATCACAACATCGACCTTATAGGACAACAAACAGGTCGGTAGCATAAACCTTAAACCCTAGACCTATTAGGTTAAGGAATTCAAACAGTTTAATCTTAACCGTTGATCATATTGTATTAAATGCAGCAGATCTTGAATAAATCTCAAGACATTCTCCATCGTTCATTATCCACCAATTTCATGGAGGCTGATAATCCATCATGTGTTTTCACCGTTTACAAACTTTACACATTCCCAAGGTAGATAGGGATAGTATTCTTCATGCAAGATCCTTTACGCGTACAAGGCTGACATGGCAACACGATCTATTCTTTGTTACACTGCTTACTCATCACACAAGATCACCGGTTGAGCCATACAGGCTTGAAGAACTTCAACCGGAAACCTTGAAGTTGAGACTACCAACCAGTAGTCATACAACGCTTCCATGTGCCAGTTGCCATAACCATATGCTGGTTCACCTTGAACAAGCACACCACTTCACTTCGGCACAAATGCCGGTTCACAATGTTATATCGATTCTCACATATGCCAGTTCATACCTCTTCAACATATTTACATCAATGACAACATACAATATCATTATGTTCACATACCGGTTCACATAATGCCAACAATCTCCCCCTTTGGCATTGATGGCAATATACAAAGATATCTCTTCGCTTCACATCTTCTCCCCCAATTTCTGCAGATGTCTTCTCCACTTTACATCTTCCCAATTTCTACAGATATCTTCTCCGCTTTACATCTTCTCCCCCTTTGACAACAATGCCAAAGTGGAGGCACAAGCTTCCTAGTTCCATTATGCTACTCCCCCTGAGGAGTAGCATCCTTCAACACATCAATCCTGAAGAAATATTTGACTATGCAATACATGACTGATGTGGAGCATATACCTTTAGTTCACCTCATGAAGGGGCAGTACCCCTAATTCACCTCTTAAGTGTGTAAATGTAGTCTTTGGAAGAGGCTTGGTGAATATGTCTGCTAACTACTCCTTACTGGACACATGCTCTAGTGCAATCTCTTTGTTTTGAACCTTTTCCCTTAAGAAATGATACTTAAGCTCAAAGTGCTTGGTTCTAGAATGTAAAACCGGATTCTTGGAGATATTAATTGCACTAGTATTGTCACAAAATATACTTACCAATTCCGATACAGGAACTTTGAAGCCTTTCAATACATGCTTCATCCAAATTGTCTGAGTGTAGTTCATGAAAGCTGCAACATACTCTGCTTTTGTTGTAGACTGAGAGATACAACTCTTCTTTTTACTCATCCATGAGACCAGTCTACCACCAAGGAAGAATGCACCACTGGTTGTGCTCTTCCAGTCATCTACATTACCAGCCCAATCATCATCTGTGAACACTTTCAAGTTGAAGTCCTTGTTATATGGATACCACAATCCATAGTCAACAGTTCCCTTCAGATACCTAAGAATCTGCTTGACTGCAACCAAGTAGGATTCTCTTAGACTTTTCTGGAACCTTGCAATAATGCCAACTACATGTGCAATATCCGGTCTGCTATGCACTACATAATGCAACTTACCAATCATTGATCGGTATTCCTTCTCATCAACCAATGCAGAGTCATCCTCTTTGGATAGTTTACAACTGGTCACCATCAGTGTACCAACCGGTTTGCTATCTTCCATGCCAAAGGTCTTCAACACCTCTCTGACATAATTGGACTAAGTGATAAACATTCCATCCTTCATCTATTGGATCTGTAATCCAATGAAGAACTTAATCTCCCCTATGAGTGACATCTCAAACTCTTCCTTCATCTCAGCAGCAAACTCATAACTCATCTTGTCATCACCACCAAAGATAATGTCATCAACAAATACCTCACAGATTAGGATCTGGTCTCCTTCAAACTTCAAGTAGATATTGCTATCTTCACTTGTTCTCTCAAATCCAATCTTCACAAGATGGGAATGTAGGTGCTCATACCATGCCCTAGGTGCTTGCTTTAGACCATATAAGGCTTTATGTAGCCTACATACCATGTCACTGTCTTCAGATAGGGAAAACCCATCTGGTTTCTCAATATACACCTCCTCTTCAAGTACACCATTTAGGAATGCAGATTTTACATCTATTTGATATACTTTGATGCCTTTAAAAGCTGTATATGCAAGAAGCATACAAACTCCTTCCAATCTGGCTACAGGAGCAAAGGTTTCTCCATAGTCTTCTCCTTCTTCTTGAGCATATCCTTTGCACACCAATCTGGCTTTGTTCCTAATCACTATGCCATCCTCATTTAGCTTGTTTCTGAATGCCCATTTGGTGCCAATGACATTTTTATGCTCTGGTCTAGGCACCAAGGACCATGTACCATTTTTCTCTATCTGGTCAAGTTCCTCTTCCATTTCCTTGATCCAGTCTTCATCTTTATTAGCCTCTTTGAATGATTTAAGCTCAAATTCAGAGATCATACATGAGTTTTCTCTGATCTTTCTTCTTGTAAAGATTACTGCATCCTTATCTCCTATGATCTGCTTAGGATCATGATTTAGCTTGACATACCGAGGAATGGTCTTGACTTCTTCTTCTTGCTTTTCCTCATCATCCTCATCTTCATTAGTATCAGAATTCACTGGTTCAGGAACACTGTTACTGGTACTTGGTTGACTAACAACCAGTTCCCAGAAGGTTGCAACTGGTTCATTTACAACTTGCTCACTATCGATTTCCTCAGTTTTCTCAAAGGATTCATCAACTCTTACATTGATACTTTCCATAATTCTCTGAGTCCTATTGTTGTAACACTTGAGAGCTTTACTCTTGGTGGAATATCCTATGAATATTCCCTCATCACATTTAGCTTCAAATTTGCCCTAATGTTCACTCCTCTTGATGTAACATTTGCTACCAAATACCCTAAAGTAGCTAACCACAGGTGTCTTACCGATCCAATACTCATAAGGAGTTTTGTCCTTACCTTTCTTGATGAGCACCTGGTTCATTGTGTAGACTGCTGTGCTTACCGCTTCTCTCCAAAAGGTGTGAGCTACCTTTCCTTGAATCAACATGGTTCTAGCTACTTCAACCATAGTCCAATTATTCCTCTCTGCTAGGCCATTCTGCTATGGAGTCCGAGGGGCAGACAGTTGTCTCCTAATGCCAAATTCTTCACAATACTTGTTGAATTCACCGGAAGCGAATTCCCCTCCTTGATCAGTTCTGCGACACTTGATCCTTTTGCCGCTTTCCTTCTCCACTAATGCTTTGAAAGATTTGAACTTCACAAAGGCTTCATACTTGTCTTTCAAGAATGTGACCCACATCATTCTTGAGCAGTCATCAGTGAGAATCATGAAGTACCTATCACCTTGCACACTTCTAGTATTCATAGGACCACACAAATCAGTATGCACGAGATCAAGCAAGTTGTCAGCAGTGAAAGATTTACCTTTAAAGGTTGAGGAAGACATTTTCCCCAAACGACATTCTCTGCACAAGGTATTATCCAGTTTGTTTAGCATCGGCAACCCTCTAACTGCCTTGATCTTACTAGCCTTCATAATGTTATCAAAGTTTACATAGAAGAGTCTCCTATGCCATATCCAGCTATCATCAAACTTAGCCATAAGACATGTACTTATATTTGCATTCAGATGAAATAGGTTACCTTTGGTCTGCATGCTGGTGGCCACCAATTCACCATCTTTTTCTTTGATTCTGCAAACTCCATTCTTGAATTCCAGAGTGAGGCCATTGTCATTCAACTAGGCAACATTCAGAAGGTTGTGTTTGAGACCATCAACCCACTACACATTGTCAGCACTGCTCTTTCCATTCAAAGAGATGGACCCTTTGCCTTTGACCATGCATGGTGCATCATTGCCAAAGTGAACCACACCTCCATCATACTCCTCCAGGGATAGAAACTTGCTCTGGTCACTAGTCATATGGTGAGAACAACCACTATCAATGATCCACTCATTGGAATTATCAAACTGGGAGACAAGAGCCTTCTTGTCTGACACATCTTCTTTGACAACAACAAACACAATATCTTCATTTTCTTCATCCTCTGATTCTTCATCAGTGACACCTTCATCAACTGCCACAAAACAATTTCTCTAGTTTCCTCCTTTGAATTTCCTGAACCTTTCTGGTTTGTCCTTATTATCGCCATTAGGATAGTTTATAGCAATATGTCCTATCCAGTTACAAGAAAAGCATTTCAAAGGTAGCTTACCTTTGTATTTACTGGTTCCTTTAGGAAGCTTCCTAGCAAGTAGAGCTTCAAATTTCATTAGAAACTCCTCATCATCCATTACTCTGCTCTGTCTTGGTTCACCACTAGTGCTTGCTTCTTTTCCTTTCCTGGATGATACAACAGAAGCTCTGAAAGTTGATTCAGTCTTTTGAACACTGCCATCAAAACTATTTAGCTTGTAGGCTATCAACTTTGCTATGATGGAGTCCAAGGATACCTTAGTCTTGTCTATTGATCTCAGCTCCTAAATAGCAGCAACCTTTATTTCATAGACCGGCAATAGGGATCTCAGGACTTTGCTTACCATAGTGGAGTCTTCTATTTTACCACCTGCACTCTTAATTTCTCCAACAACTATTTTGATTCTTATTCCATACTGCTGAATGGTCTCACTTTCAACCATCTGCATATCTTCAAACTTCCCTCTCAGGCTTTGTTCCTTAGCCTATTTTACATGTTCATCACCACCATAGATATTTTCAAGAGCATCCCATACCTCTTTGGGATTTACCTTGTCCTGAACATCAATAAACTCAATGTCAGATAGACTAATAAGGGCTTCCATGACTTGCCCATTTTCTTGTATCTCTCTCTTTTGGTCATCGGTGAGAGTATCGGTAGGGACAACATAGACATTCTCAACATAACTCTAGTGTTGAGCACCCATGCTTCTAATGAATATCTTCATCCTATCTTTCCATATACTGAAATTTTCCCTATTAAACTTTGGACTTTCCCTCTTCATCATTTGACTAGGATCTTTACCTCAAGTAGTTAAGCTTACAACACAAAGGACCTAGAGGATGCTCTGATACCAATTGATAACTCAATGAGGAGCAAATAGTACCAAACCGGTACTGAGAGGGGGGGGTGAATCAGTACAGACAAAATATAGTCCTAAACTAGTTCAACAACAATTACTCCAAATGACTGGCAAACAGTGACACCGGTTTGAAACAGAGTGCAACCGATAAAACCCAAAACAACTAAAACAATCATAAACCGGTTACTTACTTAGCTTTCCACTCAACTCAGAACTACACTACCATTTCACCCTTATGTATGAACAGGTAATCTATCATCATATCTTCACAACAGCTAGTTCAACATGTTTTATTGATAGGCATAAAATACAAAACCATCATATGCTTAACAGGTAATAGCAAAGCATCATAAGATAAAAGCATCACACATGACACACATATTTTTCACGTGGAAACCCAACTGGGAAAAACCATGGTGGGGATGAATACCCACAAGCTTGTTGTTGAACTCTTTGGAAGTTCGCTCTGTTAGGAGCCTTGTCTTGTTAAAGACAAATACAATAGGTTCTGTTAGGAACCGATCCTGTTAGGGATCACCTGGTTAAGGGATGGCTACAATACCCAGTTAAGGGTTAAACCTTGTTATAGGTTACCTTGTTAGAGGATTTCAAGAACTCAATAGCTAAAGGATTTCTAGAGCTCTCTAGCTTTCTAGATCTCAATAACTTTGAGTTACCTTATTAAGGGATTTACAGCAAGTCGGTTAAGGCTACCCTATTAGGGGATTTTCCAACTGTTGAGGTGGTTAGAGATAAACAAGTATTTCAATGATCTACTAACAGCACTCAATGCCAATGCAGATCCGCTTAAGCTCCTCTTCACCTTTTGCACTTACACTCTGTAGGTATCACTTCTCTCCTCTGGTCTGGCAAGAATCACATATCCCTTCTCTTGGATACTCACACACAACTTTTGCCAACAACCTCTGAAAGAATCACAACATCAACCTTATAGGACAACAGACAGGTTGGTAGCATAAACCCTAAACCCTAGACCTGTTAGGTTAAGGAATTCAAACAGTTCAACCCTAACCGTTGATCATATTGTATTAAATGCATTAGATCTTGAATAAATCTTAAGACATTCTCCATCGTTCATTATCCACCAATTTCATGGCGGCTGATAATCCATCACATGTTTTCACCTTTTACAAACTTTGCACATTCCCAAGGTAGATAGGGATAGTCTTCTTCATGCAAGATCCTTCACGCACACAAGGCTGACATGGCAACACGATCTATTCTTTGTTATATTGCTTACTCATCACACTAAGATCACCATTTGAGCCATACAGGCTTGAAGCACTTCAACCGGAAACCTTGAAGTTGATACTACCAATTGGTAGTCATACAATGCTTCCATGTGCCGGTTCCCATAACCATATGTTGGTTCACCTTGAACAAGCACACCGCTTCATTTTGGCACAAATGTCAGTTCCTAGTGTTATACATGTTCTCACATATGCCAGTTCATACCTCTTCAACATATTGACATCAATGACAACATACAATGTCATTATGTTCACATACCGGTTCACATAATGCCAACACCTGAATCACACAGACGCACCCCTGCTCTGCACAAACTTGCCTATCCTACACAAACATGCCTACACAACATAGATGCGCTTGCATTGAACACAAACGCTTCTACATTCATAGATGCACCTGACAAAAACACAAATGTGCCTTGCCTACCCAGATGCGCCTAGCACCAACATAGATGCGCTTCAGCATTTTTTCCCCCCACTTGACATACCTAAAGCACATTTATTGCCCTTCCTAGCATGCATTTATGACAACAATTAATGCACCAAAGTACAAGGACATTTTGCGGTACTTACCGGCTCTCCTGCATCTGCTGGCCTCTGAAATCAACGAACATAATCGAATCTATGCACCAAAGCCATCGTGCTGACTGCTAACTGCTCTCTGCTCTCTTTGCACTCTAATCTCTTGGATGTGTGGATGATAATGAGGATGTTTTCCCCTCATAGACTATCTTATAGACTTTCCTAGCCCTAGCCCTAGCCCTAGTCTCCCGAGTCAGCCTTCTTTATCCCGTGACTCTGTCACTCTATCTTATCGAGATATTGTCTGTGATCTTTTCAGACATTTTCATCCAATCTCTTGAGGGGGCATATTATTCCCATCTTGGGGCAACTTTGTATCAGTTCATCTTATCTTCTTTGAAACAACGTGACAAGTTGCATTGTCTCAAAGAGGGGCAAAATGTAGACACCTAAAATTGTCCTGTCTAATTAAATAAATATCTTTATTATTTAATTATTTTAGCCTAATTCTTCTATTAATTAAATAAATCTTTATTTGTTTAATTAATTCATTTATCCTCTTCTAGCCTTATTTCTCATTTAAATAAATAGATTTATTTATTTAAATTACCCCTTTCCTAAATTAAATAAATACTTTATTTATTTAATTATCCCACTTCCTCTATTAATTAAATGAATCTTTATTTATTTAATTGATTCATTAGCCTTTTCCACCCATGATACATGTCATTCATCTCTTAATTCCTACACTACCTACCCTCTCATTATTTTCTTATTTCTTTTACCTACCCTCTAATCATAGTCGACCATTTATCTTTTACACCTCTCAATCTTATCCCTCCATTTCTTATAGTGTCTTCTATATAAGGAGATGCTTCCTTCATTAGCAACCCAGATGACTCTAGCATTCAAACTTTCATATGCGATCAAGCCTACTTGCAACCACATTTTCGTTCTTTGTTGAGCTCTTGTGCACACATAAAATCTCAAAGAAAATATATCAAGCAAGATCAATGGAGATAGGAAGAATGGAGATCCAAACCCTATTGGACATGTTATGGTATAATCTTTGTGATTTCATTTTATTTGCATTGTCTTAGGTAATCTTTATATGTTATAGTGGATCTTTGTTTTTGTTAGGCTAGGGTTTTGTGGTTGAATACATTTTAGTCTTTCAATATTGTTGTTATCTACTTTCACCATATACAGTTTCCATTTAAATCTTTCATCTTTTGTTAGAGAGATCTCAAATCCTCACACTCTTTGTTGTGTTGGAATTGAGGCTTAGTTCTCTTTCTTACCAAATGATTCTCCATTAGATTTTGATCTTGTATCAAATTTCCTTATGAGCATTTGTCATCTTATTTTACAATTTGATGTGGTAAACATGATACCCTATTTCAACTCACTAAAATTACTAAGCCAAAACAAGGGGGGCACATAGCTACCCTTGAATTTTCATCACCTTCCTTAGTAAGCATTTAGGTGATTTTAAGATTTTATTTAACATGTATTTTTGTAGGGTGCGGTTCCTAATTGTGTATTGTAGATATCGTTGGGGGCTTCGTCTGACAACTTCTGGATATATCATTTTTCATGAATGTTTACTTTTCTTTACTTTATCTTGCATATGCACGTAGTGTCATATGATCCTAAAGTGGGGGCTAAATGTAGTGTCATAAATTGTACACCCTTGCTAGGGTGGTACAATTTCACACTTAGTTTAACACCCGCTAAAGTGTTTTTGCATCTTGCACTATTATTACCCTTTAAGCATTTAATTAATTTAATTTAATCTAAACTCATATTTCATCTCTCCTCACATTATAAAATCAGGCCCTTTACCCTAAGTGTGCCCCTTTTTTATTTTATTCCTCCAGTAAATCATTTGATCATAAACCTTAATTATGTCTTATTTCAATCTTTAAGGCCCGATTTCGCATATCAAAACACCTCAAAATAAATTGTAACTTTGGGATTCGCTTTAATATCATCATATCTAATAGACTTGAAAATTTGGAGAAAAGTTGGTCAGACCATGGTGGGAGTGCACATGGTCCTTGGTTTTTTTCCCAAAATTTCAAGAGCATAATCCTACGATATAATAATGCTTAAACCAAAAAAATTAGCGGGAAATTCAATTCCTAGGTCATCCTAAAGATGGAATTAAGTCAAAATTAATATCTAGGGTTTCATACATAAGAGCTCTCTTTCTTCATTTGAAAGCATGGGATCAAATCTAGGAAAAAGTTGTTGGAGCAAGCACAAGGAGCCTTCATTGTAGTGAAAGAGAAGCCTATGTGGAGTCTTCAAAAAAATTCAACAACATTCAAAAATATTTCATAAGCATTCATCATCAATTAGGAGCCTTGAAGACATTGAAGAGTGATAGGAGATCTAGTGGCAATTTCTCTCCCTTGGGGATTAGTATGATTTCATGTTATTTTCATGTCTTTGTACGAGCTTCTTCACATCAACTTGCATATTTGCATTCATGCTTTAGATCACTTTGCATCATTTATTTAGAGAATTTACTTTTTCAATTACAAGCATTTAGTGTTTACTCTTTAGAGTTGCTCTAGATTATTTACATTCATCCTAGGATCTTGCATACACACAAGGTTCTAACACACAAATTTTCAGTACATTGTTGACTATTTGTGGAGGTGGAAATCACCAACACAAGGGTTTGACTGAGGAACAACCCTATATAGCCACCCAAACCTTCCATTATCATTTGTAGGTGCAGGAACAGGTACCCGAAGGCACTTTCAGCTTAGCAAAAGGCACATGATCCACCTAGAAGTCTCAAAATTGCAGAAAAATGCCTAGGACAGGGGCATGGTGCTCTGTTCCTACCCAGACAGTGGTGTGGCACCATGTTACCTCTTCTTTTTAGTTATTTTTGATAGGTTGTAGCTTCAAGATCTCAGATTTGCAGTTTCTTAGTTACAGCTCTCTGTCAGCCCATCAAGGATAGTGACATGGCACTCTGGTCCTGATCAGTTTTGTTCAATTTGCAACATCAGTAACACATATAGAATCCTCTCCCTTTCAAGCTTTCAGTATCTCAATTTCGGATCTACAAATTGGTTTAATTTCAAGTTCATTTGTGCTTCATTCTTTATCTCCTAGCCTAGTTGATCATTCAAACCTTAGTTTTTCTCATTATTTGTAACAAGAGGAATATAAAACCTAAGAGATAGTCCTTGGCTCTCTCTTTCTCACAAGAATTAGCCAAATTGTGTTGGCAAATGCACACTCCAATGAGAAATTGTAGGTGATTGAAGGTATTTCCATTGATGGCAACCTTGCAATTCTATGGCATTGACACCAACAGACTCTACATCGGCAGTGGCAAAAATGATTACCGACACCCCAGCCTATAGGTTTTTGATTATTATATTTTGTATTTAATTGTAATATCTTTTTGTAAGACGACAAGGCGAATTGTAATAGGACTCATATATAAGTATGAGATCTTATAGATCATTTGTGTAAGTAAGAATAGGCAAATGCAAACATGGGAATATTAAGACAGATTTTGGAGTAAGGTTTATGGTTATTTTGTGAGCTAAAACCGATACTGAACCTGGCATAGGAGATGACGAACCAAAGCAATACATTATATTGGATTTGAATAATCCATTTTGTAAGTTAGTGAGACTTCCTTTTTGTAATTAAGTAGTGAGCTTTAGGCAGTTGGCCTTCCTACATGTGCAGACCCCTATTGTAAGTAATATTCATTTATTGGCCAGTGAGTGAATATTGTGGGTCACAAATCCAACTGAGGATTTTCCCACAGCGGGTTTCCTCATTAAAAATATTGTGTTATGGTGTGCTTTCTATGTTGTGCTTATTGTTCTTATTTACTGCATTAATTATGGTTTACCAGTACACTATTTTGGAATGCAATTTGTTGAATAAGATTAGAAAATATGTAAACCAGCAAGATACTGATTCACCCCCCCCCCCTCTTAGTATCTTTGGGAATCCTAACAATTTGTTTCAGAGCCTAGTCCTCTTTTTTCAAAATCCTAATAGCTTGAGGGAGATTCTGACACCGGTACAGATGGATAATTTGAGAAAGCAATTGGAAACAACTCTTGCAGATTATGATGCAGAAAAGTTGAAGAATGTCAAACTTGAAGATGATCTGAAGGCTGCACAGGAAATAATTCAAGGACTTCAAGAGAATCTTACTATTGCTAGAAGAAAAATAAGAGAACTTCATGAGAAGATACAAAGTGATGATGAAGAAAAAGAAACTCTTAATGATCTTGTAAGCAAGATGAAGAAAGAAAACATGACCTTGAGGAACGAGATGCAATATATGACTATGAGATTTTGTAAAGACATTGAAGATAGAAAGAAGAATGAAGATGACTTGGCTAGGAGAATCAATGATGCTGGAAATAAAAATCTAAGACTCAGTCATGAAAATGATATGTTGAAGACATATTTGATTCACTTGGAACATGATAAAATTGAACTCATGAGACAAAAAGATTTCTTGGAAAATGAGTTGGCTACTGCAAATCAACATAAAGAGAAATTCAAGAAAATTTCAGAAGAAGTAGATGATATGTTGAAAAATCAAAAACCTAATGGAGATACTAATGGACTTGTCTTTGAAGTTGTTGAATGCTTCGATACTGCAAACAATCATGATCACAACAAACCGGTAAGACAACCTAATGCTTGCAAATTTAATGGGAAATTCTTTAACTGTAACAAGTATGGTCATAGAGAAAATCAGTGTAGATCTAGAAACTATCAGAACACTAATGCACATACTCACTGGTACAATAAAAAGGATAGAAGCAACATTAAAAGACGGTGAAAGGTTCACTAACAACATAAATTTTGTACTAGCAGATCTATTTCAGATTGTAACCAACCGGTTATAGGGATCCAGCTGCGAACTACACTCAGTTGACATTTTTGACAACATTTGTCATTGATGTCAAAGTGGGAGTAATTGGGATGATAAAAAATATGACAGAAGAGATCATCTGCTCAGGGGGAGCACATAGTTTTGGCAAATTTTTTTGGACTAAAATTTTGGATATAGTTTTGGATTTTTCTCATGGGTGTTGCCATCAATGCCGAAGGGGGATATTGTTGGCAAATGCACACTCTAAAGAGAAATTGTAGGTGATTGAAGGTATTATAATTAATGGCAACCTTGAAATGCTATGGCACCAACAGGCTCTACACTGACAGATAGTTTACCGGCAACGACAAAAATGATTACCGGCACCCCAGTCGACGGGATTTTGATTATTGTATTTTCTATTTAATTGTAATATCTTTTTGTAAGCTGACAAGGAGAATTGTAATAGGAATCATATATAAGTATGAGATCTTATAGATCATTTTTGTAAGTAAGAATAAGCAGATGCGAACATGCGAATATTAAGGCAGATTTTGGAGTAAGGTTTATGGTTATTTTGTGAGCTTGAACCGGTACTGAACCTGGCATAGCAGATGTTGAACTGAAGCAATACATTATATTGGATTTGTATAATCCATTTTGTAAGTTAGTGAGACTTCCTTTTTGTAATTAAGAAGTGAGCTTTAGGAAGTTGGCCTTCCTGCATGTGCAGGCCCCTATTGTAAGTAATATTCATTTATTGGCTAGTGAGTGAATATTGTGGGTCACAAATCCAACGGAGGTTTTTCCCACACCGGGTTTCCTCGTTAAAAATATTGTGTTATGGTGTGCTTTCTATGTTGTGATTATTGTTCTTATTTACTGCATTAATTCTAGTTTACCGGTACACTGTTTTGAAATGCAATTTGTTGAATAAGATTAGAAAATATGTAAACCAACAAGATACTGATTCACCCCCTCCCTCTCAGTATCTTTGGGAATCCTAACAATTGGTATCAGAGCTTGGTCCTCTTTTTTCAAAAGCCTAATAGCTTGAGGGAGATTCTGACACCAGTACAGATGGATAATTTGAGAAAGCAATTGGAAACAACTCTTGCAGATTATGATGCAGAAAAGTTGAAGAATGTCAAACTTGAAGATGATCTAAAGGCTGCACAGGAAATAATTCAAGGACTTCAAGAGAATCTTACTATTTCTAGAAGCAAAATAAGAGAACTTCATGAGAAGATACAAAGTGATGATGAAGAAAAAGAAACTCTTAATGATCTTGTAAGCAAGATGAAGAAAGAAAACATGACCTTGAGGAACGAGATGCAATATATGACTATGAGATTTTGTAAAGACATTGAAGACAGAAAGAAGAATGAAGATAACTTGGCTAGGAGAATCAATGATGCTGGAAATAAAAATCTAAGACTCAGTCATGAAAATGATATGTTGAAGACATATTTGATTCACTTGGAACATGATAAAATTGAACTCATGAGACAAAAAGATTTCTTGGAAAATGAGTTGGCTACTGCAAGTCAACATAAAGAGAAATTCCAGAAAAGTTCAGAAGAAGTAGATGATATGTTGAAAAATCAGAAACCTAATGGATATACTAATGGACTTGGCTTTGAAGTTGGTGAAAGCTCCGGTACTACAAACAATCATGATCACAACAAACCAGTAAGACAACATTATGCCTACAAATTTAATGGGAAATTCTTTAACTATAGCAAGTATGGTCATAGAGAAAATCAGTGTAGATCTAGAAACTATCAGAACACTAATGTACATACTCAGAAGTACAATACAAAGGACAAAAGAAACATTAAAAGATAGTGAAAGGTTCACTAACAACTTAAATTTTGTATTGGAAGATCTATTTCAGATTGTAACCAACCGGTTATAGGGATCCAACTGAGAAGTACACTCAGTTGACATTTTTGACAACCTTTGTCATTGATGTCAAAGGGGGAGTAGTTGGTATGAAAAAAATGATGACAAAAGAGATCACCTGCTTAAGGGGAGCACACAGTTTTGGCAATTATTTTTGGACTTCAATTTTGGATACATTTTTGGATTTTTCTCATGGGTGTTGCCATCAATGCCAAAGGGGGAGATTGTTGGCAAATGCACACTCCAATGAGAAATTGTAGGTGATTGAAGTTATTGTCATAGATGGAAACCTTTCAATCCTATGGCACTAGCATTGACAGACTCTGCATCGGCAAATAGTTTATCGACAATGGCAAAAATGATTACCGGCACCCCAGCCGACAGGATTTTGATTATTGTATTTTGTATTTAATTGTAATATCTTTTTTGTAAGCTGAAAAGGTGAATTGTAATAGGACTCATATATAAGTATGAGATCTTATAGATCATTTGTGTAAAAATAGGTAGATGCGAACATGCTAATATTTAGGTAGATTTTGGAGTAAGGTTTATGGTTATTTTGTGAGCTTAAACTGGTACTGAACCTGGCATAGCAGATGCTGAACTGAACCAGTACATTATATTGGATTTGCATAATCCATTTTGTAAGTCAGTGAGACTTCCTTTTTGTAATTAAGTAGTGAGCTTTGGGCAGTTGGCCTTCCTGCATGTGCAGGCCCCTATTATAAGTAATATTCATTTATTGGCCAGTGAGTGAATATTGTGGGTCACAAATACGACGAAGGTTTTTCCCAGACCGGGTTACCTCATTTAAAATCTTGTGTTATAGTGTGCTTTCTATATTGTGCTTATTGTTCTTATTTAATGCATTAATTCTAGTTTACCAGTACACTATTTTGGAATGCAATTTGTTGAATAAGATTAGAAAATACGTTAACTTACAAGGTACTTATTCACCCCCCCCCTCTCAGTATCTTTGGGAATCCTAACAACTGGTATCAGAGCCTGGTCCTCTTTTTTCAAAAGCCTAACAACTTGAGGGAATTGATAGTTCCGATACTTAATATAAGTACAAATCCAATAGCCAACAAGATGAGAGGGGGGGTGAATCATACAAACTTAATCATCCATAAAAACATCAGATTCAACCTCGGTAACATATACTTCAGTAATATAACCAAAACTATCAAACATGCAAACTCAAAAGCATATAAACATCATAAACCTCATAACACCAGATTTAACGTGGAAACCCAAATAGGGAAAAACCACTGTGGGATTTTGGACCCACTAAGAAAGATACTCTTCTAGAGTATGCTCTGTTAAAAGCAAATCCTATTAAAGATTACAAACACATTGCTAGATGTGACCCGATTAAGGGATTTCCCTCAGATCTATTAGGATCTTCACCTTGTTAGAAGTGACCTTGTTAAAGGATTTCAAACACTCAATTAGAATGTCACCTTGCTAGAGGGTTTTACAAATAAGACTGTTAAGTCCACTCAGTTAAGAGATTTTCTGTCACTTTCACAAAATAACAGTAATAAAATCTATCTGCAACTTCACATCTAAAATGCTAAAGCAGATTCCTATTTGTTCAATACAATCTAGACATAGAACTAATCTTGTCTATCTACTGGGCTTCTATACTTTGTTATTCAAATAGGTCTTCAAGATTCTATGCTCGGTAATCACTGTGTAGCATCCTTGTGCATACACTTGGCCGCATACATTGTTTATCAACAGTTTCCTATTTATAAACAATTAGGTAACCACTTAATCTCCTTGATCACATTTCCCATGATCAATCATAGCCATCAGATCTTAGATCTTGTCCAGGTTCAATGCATCTTTTGATCTGAAAACGTTTTACCCCGCCTAGGAAATTGCATATATTTCTTGGAACTTGTGCCAGGGTATTGTGGTTTAATTTGAGCTGTAGATCTTCATGCAGACTTTCTATTGCCTTAGATTCATTAACAAACTATAATAACGACATACCAATCATTCAATTAGTTCCAGCTCATCAGCTTCCTTCATTAAATAACACATGTAAACATTTAATGCATTTTGTTATAGCTCGGTTACAACTCGATAATAACTCAGTGAATACTAAACTTCACTCCGTAGACATTCCGCCTTCATTAACCGATAGCGATAACCTTAGGGTTTACCGACTAGGTTCCTTAGGGTTTACCGACTAGGTTCTTTGCTTGATAATATAGTATAGTATTAACCTTTACATTTTACAACATATGTATGATGTTAAAACAATCTAAAACATCATGATCTCATCATTGTCTGACTCAGTACTAGTTTCCCATTGAATAGCTTATTCATCCCCTTATTCATCATATTCTTTCCTGTGTCTTTTACTGACATCTTTATAATCTTTAAATCATACTTCTCAAGATATGGCAACATCATACTGAATTAGAAAATCAATTTCTTGACATCAATGACAAAATAATAATATCAAGACAGTAAACATCCTTAATCAGTTATATCCATAATCATCAACAACCTTCTCAATATCCTTATGAAATGCCAACAATCTTTCATTGTCTATTATAATGCTATATTGCCAACAATCTCCCCCTTTGGCATTGATGGAAAAACCAATTGATTTGACCTTACAAGATTTGGATTGCTGTGATTCTAAAATGCTGAAATGCTCTCCCCCATACATTAGACTTCTCTTGTTTTCTTTCCAATCTCCAGTCTTCTCTCAGTCTTCTCCCCTAATATTAGTCTTCTCCCCCTTTGACAACAATGCCAAAAAGTAAAGAACTAAAACATAATTTCTTCCTGTATGAAGTGATTTCCTGTTGTTTGTGTATCAATTCAGTCTCGGTCATAGCAGTTTGTCTTCAATTCTTGTTCCCTGTAATATTTCCTGTACACCTTTAGAAAACATCCTAAAGTGTATAAATCAGCATCAACTTCCAAAAGATATTCGATAAAGTCATCGGATTGATACTTTCACTGAACTCGGTTAGTGAGTAGAAGATAGGGGCAGGACCCCTAACTTACTTTTGAGATATTCAAAAGTGTCCCTTGGTAGTGGCTTGGTGAAGATATCTTCTATTTGGTCCTTTGTGCTAACATACTCCAACACCACTTTCTTCTCTTGAGCTTCTTCTCTAAGATAATGATATTTGATAGATATGTGCTTTGTCTTAGAGTGCATAACAGGATTCTTTGAAATATTAATGGCACTAGTATTGTCACAGAATATAGTTACTAGCTCGATAACTTCCTCATTTATACCTTCCAACAATTGTTTGATCCATGCAATGCTGGTACAATTCAATGCTACAGCAACATATTCAGCTTCTGCTGTTGACTGTGAAACACATCCTTGTTTCTTGCTAAGCCAACTCACTAGTCTTTCTCCTAAAAAGAAAGCTCATCCACTTGTGCTTTTTATGTCATCAATGTTGTCTGCCCAATCAGCATTAGTATAAACTTTTAAATCAAAATCATTGCCTTTTTTATATACTAAGCCATAATCCTTAGTGCCTTTCAAGTATCTAAAAATTCTTTTGATTGTTGTCATGTGTGTTTCCTTAGGATCTGTAGAGAATCTTGCAACTATACCTACTACATATGCTATGTTTGGTCTACTATGAACAACATATTGTATCTTTCCAATCATGGATCGGTAAAGTGTCTCATCAACAGATGCAGATTCATCATTTTTTGATAATTTACAGTTGGTAGTCATAGGAGTACTTACTGGTTTTGAATCATCCATTCCAAATTTCTTCAAGATTTCCTTTATGTACTTGGATTGAGTAATGAAAATCTCATTTTTCATTTGTAGTATCTGTAAACCTATAAAATACTTTATCTCACCAATTAATGACATCTCAAATTCTTTGCTCAATTCATTTCCAAAGTTCTTGCATAAAGAGTCATTTCCACAAAATATAATATCATCAACAAATATGGCTGAGATCAGTATTCCATCATCATTTTTCATATACATATTGTTGTTCTCACTTGTCCTTATAAAACCAATCTTAATCAAATAAGAGTGCAATCTTTCATACCATGCTCTAGGTGCTTGTTTCAAACCATATAAAGCTTTGTTCAATTTACATACCTGATCTTTATTATTGTCATCAACAAATCCTTCCGGTTGTTCAATAAAAACTTCTTCTTCTAATATTCCATTCAAAAATGCAAATTTGACATCCATTTGATATACCTTGAAGTTTTTGAAAGTAGCATATGCCAACAATGTTCTTACTCCTTCAAGTCTAGCAACAGGTGCAAAAGTTTCGCCATAATCAATTCCTTCTTCTTGAGCATAACCTTTGCAAACCAGTCTTGCTTTGTTTCGAATGACCTCTCCTTTTTCATTTAGCTTGTTTCTAAAAATCCACTTTGTACCGATTACATTTTTGTCCTTTGGTCTTGGGATTAGTGTCCATGTGTCATTCTTCTTGATTTGATCAATCTCTTCTATCATAGCATTTATCCAATCTTCACTATTAAATGCCTCTTTCACTATTCTTGGTTCAAATTCAGATATCAAACATGTGTTCTATCTCAGTTTGTTCCTTGTCATCACTGGATCATCCTTATTTCCTATAATCTGACTTGGTGCATGATGTCTTCTGACATACTTGGCTAATATAGGCTCTATATGATCTTCTTCATCACTCGGTAACTGGATATTCTCTTCATTTTCTTCAACAGTCTTCTCGGTAAGACTTCTCGGTTGAACATAGACAAATTCATCATAGTCTTCCGGTTCCTTGGAATTTCCTTCATCATTTCTTTTTGCAAATTCATCAATTTTCACATTTGCACTTTCTACTATTTTGTTAGATGATTTGATCAGACATTTAAATGCTTTGCTTCTAGAAGAATAACCTAGAAATGTTCCTTCTTCACTTTTCTGATCAAACTTGCCATTTCTATCATCTTTATCAACATAGCATCTACTTCCAAAGATTTTAAAATAACTTACATTAGGTTTCTTATCATACCAGATTTCATATGGTGTCTTCAAAGTACCTTTCTTTAATTGAACTCGGTTCAAGGTGTAAACTATTGTGCTTATTGCTTCTCTCCAAAATGTTTGTGGCACCTTCTTTTCAATCACCAGTGTTCTAGCACAATCCACAATAGACCTATTTCTTCTCTCAGCTATTCCATTCTATTGTGGAGTTCTTGGTGCAGAGACTTATCTTTTAATACCATGATCATTGCAGAATAAGTTGAACTCATCAGATGTGAACTCTCCTGCTCTATCTCATCTAAGACATTTCAGTTGTCTTCCTGTTTCATTTTCAACTCTTGCCTTGTACCATTCAAACATTTGAAAAGCTTCTGATTTTTCTTTTAGAAACATTACTAACATCATCCTTGAATAGTCATCCACAAATAATATGAAATATTTATCACCATAATAACTTTGAACTTTCATAGGACCACAAAGATCAGTGTGCACTAGATCTAAAATTTCCTTAGAAGTGTAAGACTTAATTGTAAAGCTTGATCTTGTCATCTTACCCATCTGGCATCCTCAGCATATAGCATTCTCAAGTTTTTCAAGACTTGGTAAACCTCTTACTCGGTGCTTCTTACTTATTTTGATTAGATTATCAAAATTTACATGACAAAACCTTTTATTCCATAACCAGGTATTATCTATCTTTTCATACAAACACTTATTACGAGTTGAGTCAAGGTGAAATGTGTTACCTTTTGTTTGTGTCCCAGTAGCAGCTAACTTTCCATTCTTGTCATGAACTTTGACAATTCCTTTCTGAAATTCTATTCGGTAACCTGTGTTGTTTAGTTGTGCTACACTTAACAAATTGTATTTCAAGCCTTCAACCCAATAAACATCATTGCATCTTGCATTATCAAGAAGTGTTATAGATCCTTTACCTTTCACCGGACATGGTGCATCATTACCAAATCTGACATAGCCTCCATCATAATCTTCTAATATAACAAACTTGTGTTTATCTCCTGTCATATGATGTGAGCATCCACTAACTATAATCCAAGAATCATTAGTGTTTATGTGAGATATTAGGTCTTTTTCTTCATACCTTTCTTCATCTGATCCATCTTTGATAGCCACATAAACTACTTCCTCTGTATCAGTATCATCTGATTTATCATCATTGGATTCCTCATCAACTATTAGGCATGTCTTTCTATCTCTTCTTCTAAAGTCTCGGTATCCTCTGTAATGATTATCTTTCTGTCTGTCATCTCGGTAATCTCTCTTTTCAGTAAAATCTTTGTCAGGACAGTTAGAAGCCATATGTCCTATCTTATCACAATTGAAACATTTCAAAGGTAGTTTTCCTTTATACTTACCTTTGCCTCTCAGTAACCTTTTGGCTAATAGTGCTTCAAACTCTTCTTGCTTTCTGATTTCCTCATACAGTTTGTGTACTACCTCCAAGTTCTTACGAAATCTTTCACTTGCTCCACTATGATCTCCTTCAGAGTACTTATACTTTCTTTCATTGTAATCATTAGATTCATCAAGATGAAAAGAACTAAATGTAGATTCAACTTTATTTACCAAAGATCCACTGTTATCAAAGTTACTTAACTCAAATGCATATAGCTTACCAATAGTGGCATCTAAAGAAACTGGCATATTAGGAAGATACCTCAATTCATTGATTGCAGAGACTCGGATTACATAAGCTGGTAGATGGGTTCTTAACAACTTACTTGTTATATCCTTTTCTTCAATAGTTTCACCTACTTCTTTGATTTGATTGACAATCTCCTTTAGTCTTGTATTGTATTGAGTTATGTTCTCACTTTCATTCATCTTCATAGATTCAAGTTGTCCTCTTAGACTATCTACTTTTTCTCTTTGAACATGTTCATCTCCTCCATATACTGATATGAGCTTATCCCACATTGCCTTTGCATCATTGTAGCCTTCTAGATCATTAAACTATGAGTCAATCAATGCAGATGTTATTTCAATCATTGCTTGAATATGTTCTTGCTTTGCCTTTATCTCTTCCATAGTCAATGGATAGGTGCTTGGTGTAAAAAAATCATTCTCCAGATACTATACAGCATATTCTCCAACTCCTGATAGATGTAGCTTCATCCTTTTCTGCCATGTAGAGAAACTTGACTTATTCAGCTTCGGTGCACCCCTCTTATACATCTTTGGATCTTTAACTCAAGTGCCATTAAAATTTCCTTCCAGAGTCCAAAGCTCTGATACCAATTGATAGTTCTGATACTTAATATAAGTATAGATCCAATAGCCAACAAGATGAGAGGGGGGGGGTGAATCATACAAACTTAATCATCCATAAAAACATCAGATTCAACCTCGGTAACATATACTTTAGTAATATAACCAAAACTGTCAAACATGCAAACTCAAAAGCATATAAACATTTTAAACCTCATAACACCAGATTTAATGTGGAAACCCAAATAGGGAAAAACCACTATGGGATTTCGAACCCACTAAGAAATATACTCTTCTAGAGTATGCTCGGTTAAAAGCAAATCCTATTAAAGATTACAAACACATTGCTAGATGTGACCCGGTTAAGGGATTTCCCTCAGATCTGTTAGGATCTTCACCTTGTTAGAAGTGACCTTGTTAAAGGATTTCAAACACTCAATCAGAATGTCACCTTGCTAGAGGGTTTTACAAATAAGACTGTTAAGTCCACTCAGTTAAGAGATTTTCTGTCACTTTCACAAAATAACAGTAATAAAATCTATCTGCAACTTCACATCTAAAATGCTAAAGCAGATTCCTATTTGTTCAATACAATCTAGACATAGAACTAATCTTGTCTATCTACTGGGCTTCTATACTTTGTTATTCAAACAGGTCTTCAAGCTTCTGTGCTCAGTAATCACTATGTAGCATCCCTGTGCATACACTTGCCCGCATACATTGTTTATCAATAGTTTCCTATTTATAAACAATTAGGTAACCGCTTAATCTCCTTGATCACATTTCCCATGATCAATCATAGCCAGTAGATCTTAGATCTTGTCCAGGTTCAATGCATCTTTTGATCTAAAAATGTTTTACCCCGCCTAGGAACTTGCATATATTTCTTGGAACTTGTGCCAGGGTATTGTGGTTCAATCTAAGCTGTAGATTTTCATGCCGACTTTCCATGGCCTTAGATTCATTAACAAACTATAATAATGGCATCCAATCATTCAATCAGTTCTAGCTCATCAGCTTCCTTCATTAAATAACGCATGTAAACATTTAATGCATTCTATTATAGCTCAGTTACAACTCGGTAACAACTCGGTGAATACTAAACTTCACTCCGTAGACATTCTGCCTTCATTAACTGATAGCGATAACCTTAGGGTTTACCGAGTAGGTTCCTTAGGGTTTACCGACTAGGTGCTTTGCTTGATAACATAGTATAGTATTAACCTTTACAGTTTACAACATATGTATGATGTTAAAACAATCTAAAACATAATGATCTCATCATTGTCTGACTCAGTACTAGTTGCCCATTGAATACCTTATTCATCCCCTTATTCATCATATTCTTTCCTGTGTCTTTTACCGACATCTTTATAATCTTTAAATCATACTTCTCAAGATATGGCAACATCATACTGAATTAGAAAATCAATTTCTTGACATCAATGACAAAATAATAATATCAAGACAGTAAACATCCTTAATCAGTTATATCCATAATCATCAAGAACCTTCTCAATATCCTTATGAAATGCCAACAATCTTTCATTGTCTGTTATAATGCTATATTGCCAACACTTGAGGGAGATTATGACACAGGTACAGATGGATAATTTGAGAAAGCAATTGTAAATAGCTCTTGCAGATTATGATGCAAAAAACTTGAAGAATATCAAACTTGAAGATAATTTGAAGGCTGCATAGGAATTCATTCAAGGAATTCAGGAGAATCTTACTACTACTAGAAGCAAAAGAAGAGAACTTCATGAGAAGATACAGAGTGATGTTTAAGAAAAAGAAACTCTTAATGATCTTGTAAGCAAGATGAAGCAAGAAAACATGACCTTGAGGAACGAGATGCAAGATATGACTATGGGATTTTGTAAAGACATTGAAGATAGAAAGAAGAATGAAGATGACTTGGCTAGGAGAATCAATGATGCTGGAAATGAAAATCTAAGACTCACTCATGAAAATGATATGTTGAAGACAGATCTGATAAACTTGGAACATGATAAAACTAAACTCATGAGACAGAAAGATTTCTTGTGAAATGAGTTGGCTACTGCAAATCAACATAAAGAGAAATTCAAGAAAATTTCAGAAGAACTAGATGATATGTTGAAAAATTAGAAACCTAATGGAGATACTAATGGACATGGCTTTGAAGTTGGTGAAATCTCTTGTATTACAAACAATCATTAGCCCAGCAAACCAGTAAGAAAACCTAATGCCTACAAATTTAATGGGAAATTCTTTAACTGTAACAAGTATGGTCATAGAGAAAATGATTGTAAATCTAGAATCTATCAGAACACTAATGCACATACTCACCGGTACAATACAAAGGACATAAGCAGCATTAAAAGACAGTGAAAGGTTCACTAACAACTTAAATTTTATACTGGCAGATCTATTTCAGATTGTAACCAACCGGTTACAGGGATCCAGCTGAGAACTACACTCAATTGACATTTTTGACAAACTTTGTTATTGATGTCAAAGGGGGAGTAGTTGGGATGAGAAAAATGATTACGTAAGAGATCATCTACTTAGGGGGAGCACACAATTTTGACAATTTTTTTTGGACTTCAATTTTGGATACATTTTTGGATTTTTCTCATGGGTGTTGCCATCAATGCCAAAGGGGGAGATTGTTGGCAAATGCACACTCCAATGAGAAATTGAAGGTGATTGAAGGTATTGTCATTGATGGAAACCTTGCAATCCTATGGAACCGGCACCGACAGACTCTACACTGACAGATAGTTTACTGGCAGTGGAAAAAATGATTACCAACACCCCAGCCGAAAGGATTTTCATTATTGTATTTTGTATTTAATTGTAATATCTTTTTGTAAGCCGACAAGGCGAATTGTAATAGGACTCATATATAAGTATGAGATCTTATAGATCATTTGTGTAAGTAAGAATAGGCAAATGCAAACATGGGAATATTAAGACAGATTTTGGAGTAAGGTTTATGGTTATTTTGTGAGCTAAAACCGGTACTGAACCTGGCATAGGAGATGACGAACCAAAGCAATACATTATATTGGATTTGAATAATCCATTTTGTAAGTTAGTGAGACTTCCTTTTTGTAATTAAGTAGTGAGCTTTAGGCAGTTGGTCTTCCTGCATGTGCAGGCCCCTATTGTAAGTAATATTCATTTATTGGCTAGTGAGTGAATATTGTGGGTCAGAAATCAAATGGAGGTTTTTCCCACATCGGGTTTCCTCGTTAAAAATATTGTGTTATGGTGTGCTTTCTATGTTGCGCTTATTGTTCTTATTTACTGCATTAATTTTGGTTTACTGGTACACTGTTTTGGAATGCAATTTGTTGAATAAGATTAGAAAATATGTTAACCGACAAGATATTGATTCACCCCCCCCCCCCTAGGTATCTTTGGGAATCCTAACAATTGGTATGAGAGCGTGTTCCTCTTTTTCAAAAGCCTAACAACTTGAGGGAGATTCCGACACTGGTACAGATGGATAATTTGAGAAAGCAATTGGAAACAGCTCTTGCAGATTATGATGCAGAAAAGTTGAAGAATATCAAACTTGAAGATGATCTGAAGGCTGCACAAGAAATCATTCAAGGACTTCAGGAGAATCTTACTATTACTAGAAGCAAAAGAAGATAACTTCATGAGAAGATATAGAGTGATGATGAAGAAAAAGAAACTCTTAATGATCTTGTAAGCAAGATGAAGCAATAAAACATGACCTTGAGGAACAAGATGCAAGATATGACTATGAGATTTTGTAAAGACATTGAAGACAGAAAGAAGAATGAAGATGACTTGGCTAGGAGAATCAATGATGTTGGAAATGAAAATCTAAGACTCATTCATGAAAATGATATGTTGAAGATAGATGTGATTTACTTGGAACATGATAAAACTTAACTCATGAGACAGAAAGATTTCTTGGAAAATGAGTTGGCTACTGCAAGTCAACATAAAGAGAAATTCCAGAAAAGTTCAGAAGAACTAGATGATATGTTGAAAAATCAGAAACCTAATGGAGATACCAATGGACTTGGCTTTGAAGTTGGTGAAAGCTCCGGTACTGCAAACAATCATGATCACAACAAACTGGTAAGACAACCTAATGCCTACAAATTTAATGGGAAATGATTTAACTATAACAAGTATGGTCATAGAGAAAATCAGTGTAGGTATAGAATCTATCAGAACACTAATGCACATACTCACTGATACAATACAAAGGACAAAAGCAACATTAAAAGATAGTGAAAGGTTCACTAACAACTTAAATTTTGTACTGGCAGATCTATTTTAGATTGTAACCAACTGGTTATAGGGATCCAACTGAGAACTACACTCAATTGACATTTTTGACAACCTTTGTCATTGATGTCAAAGGGGGAGTAGTTGGGATCAGAAAAATGATGACAAAAGAGATCATCTGCTCAAGGGGAGAACACAGTTTTGACAAATTTTTTTGGACTTCAATTTTGGATACATTTTTGGATTTTTCTCATGGGTGTTTCCATCAATGCCAAAAGGGGAGATTGTTGGCAAATGCACACTCCAATGAGAAATTGTAGGTGATTGAATGTATTGTCATTGATGGAAACCTTGCAATCCTATGGCACCAGCACTGAAAGATAGTTTACTAGCATGAGCAAAAATGATTACGGACACCCCAACCGACAGGATTTTGATTATTGTATTTTGTATTTAATTGTAATATCTTTTTGTAAGCCGACAAGGCGAATTGTAATAGGACTCATATATAAGTATGAGATCTTATAGATCATTTGTGTAAGTAAGAATAGGCAGATACAGACATGCGAATATTAAGGCAGATTTTGGAGTAAGGTTTATGGTTATTTTGTGAGCTTAAACTGGTACTGAACCTTGCATAGCAGATGCTGAACTGAAGGAGTACATTATATTGGATTTGCATAATCAATTTTTTAAGTCAGTGAGACTTCCTTTGTGTAATTAAGCAGTGAGCTTTAGGCAGTTGGCCTTCCTGCTTGTCCAGGCCCCTATTGAAAGTAATATTCATTTATTGGCCAATGAGTGAATATTGTGGGTCACAAATCCCACTGAGGTTTTTCCCACATCGGGTTTCCTCTTTTAAAATCTTGTGTTATGGTGTGCATTCTATGTTGTGATTATTGTTCTTATTTACTGCATTAATTTTGGTTTACCAGTACACTATTTTGGAATGCAATTTGTTGAATAAGATTAGAAAATCTGTAAACCGACAAGATACTGATTTACCCCCCCTCTCAGTATCTTTGGGAATCCTAACAAAGTGATCTATCTCCCTAGGCTCTTTCATATTCCCAATGTGTTGGCAAAAGTAGGATTAGATCCTAGTCACCTAATCTCGCTTTTCCCGCCCCCACAACAAAGAATAAGACATGACAATACCAAGGTTACTTTTAAATTAGTATGGCAATGGTTTCAAGATGCTAGAAAAACATGGGTATGATGGTACCCCAAGCTTGGGACTATAGAAGAAAGGAAGATTAGAACATGTTCTACTGAGTGAAAACCCAAAGAATCAATGGTTAGGATATAAACATGTACCAAAGATAACACAGGCAAGACAACGTACACCGAAAAACTGAACAGGGTCGATACCACCTTAAGCCTTTGAAAAGGCATCCCACCCATACAATCCTTGTCGTTATTGTACAAATTAGTTATTAAGGAAATTCAATATCAATATGAATCGATTAACAAGACCGTATTCACCTCATAAATAATTGACTGCATATCAAAAGGGATTAACACCATTTTGAATTTACTTAACAACTTCTATAAACGAAGTCCAAAATGGGCCTTAAGAAGGTTGAGCTTAAAGAGAGCATGGCGCAAATTAAAAAAAAAAAAGACAAGGCTTCCAATCCAAACCGAATATCAAATCAGTCATAGAGAGGGAGAGCATACCGATTTTGATAATTGGTAACAAGAGTATACTACCAATAATATTGAACGGCCAGAACCTAGAACACAATACACAAGTTACAAGGAGAAACTTACAACATAAATTGATTTACACAAAATGTCTTAAAGCTAATAAAGGGATGAATTGATAATGCCTTCAGATGGTCTAGAGTACCATGCATAGGCAGACTCAAGAAGTATAATTACGCATAAGCTCAATAGACCGACCTAAAGTAACAAAATCAAATGATGACCATTGGAGATGAATCAATCAATTTGGTTCTTTTTTTTTTCTTTCCTAACGAATGGTAGCATAAGAGCTAGCAGTAATTAGGTAGCAAACAACTTAAATAGAAGATAGATCAATCATCAATAGGAGAATACCATTCAAATCGATCGATAGGAAAATAGATTTGATCTAATTGCATCAATCGGTTAAAAAAAGGTTGCCAACTGAAAGTGATAGGAAATAGGTCAATGATAAATGGTTAATGAGAATAAACATAATACTTGATTATTGACTGCAAACACAAACATATCAATTATAAAGTAATCATTTATGAATAGATGTCCGTCGATTAATATGAACAACAAAGGCAACCAAAAATCTACTGAAGATAAACAATTTTCAAGATCAAATCCTACCTAGAGTCCTATGCTTGATGAAGAAGTTCCTAATGCTGCAAGGGATCCACAGATTTCTTTAGGAAAATAGATTCAAGAATCCCTTCCACCTTTCTTCCAGCACCACCCATCTTCCCAAACACCCATATCCCCAAATTTCACCAAAATTTTTTTTCATGGAAAACCCCCAAATTCATTTTGAAAACCCCATAAGAAAATTCTTCAGGGGAAAACCCCCAACTTCCCCCCCCCCCCCCCGCTTTCAATTCCAAAAAAATAAAAGATATGCTTTTTTTCCAAAATGTAACTCCTCATACAAAACGCATGCAAGATTTTTCTAATTAATTCTCATAATTAATTTATTTTGTACAACTCCCCCACACATTCAAATTTTGAATTTTGAAACCAAAAAATATTAATTACCTTTTAAATTAATTTTCTGTGAGCACAATAAAATCCCATAATAAATATCTAATTCCCTTTTAAATAATTATCTTCAAAAAGGTAGAATAGATTAAATCACTTAGCTAATGAAATTATCTTAATATAATATTGTACTATTTTAAATTTTATTAATTAATTAATCATTAATACTCAATTACCTTTAATATACAAATATTAATACTTTCTCACTATAACATAGGATAAACATTAAACTTAACACAAGACTAACAAACAAGAAGGGTAGCAAGACTAGCACTGACATGACTGGGCAACAGAAGTACAAGGATACCTGACAAGGATCTTGTTCCCGTAGAAATGATGGTCATGTCAAGGGTCTGACTAATAACTCCAGTTTTCCACTTTACCATTGGCTCATAGAGCACACTCAGACCTGAAGGTTCGGGTGGAGTTGATGCTCGATACTTGCAGTTGCATCACTGAGAAAACACACATATATTTCTCCAATATTTAAAGGAACACCGGTGGAGAAGAGTCATAACATTCGGTGTCCCTTCGAAGTGGGTGACAAAAGATCATCCCCTCACACCCCATGTAGACTCGCACCCACACAACAAAATGAACACAAGATATATCTCATACATAAAGTAGATATGTTAATCCAAGACATTAGTACATAAGCATATAATCTAACATCTAAAAATCCATAGAGATAAAATGCATAACCAACATCATATCATAGAATCATGATAAAGGTCATTTCATTAGAGGGTATCTTCCAGTCATGTAAACAACATAAGAGGTCCACCAGAGTCAAACTAGGTTAAAGAGAATCTGATCAAGGGAGGGGCATTACAAGGCGAGAGGGAGAGATAGAGATAATGAGATATAGAGAGGGAGGGACAGATGATAAGATAGAGATAGAGGGGGTAAGAGAAAGAGATAGAGAAGGCAATATATAGTATATAAAAAGAAAGAGTGAGAAAAATAGAGATAGATTGATAGGGAAAGAGAAATAGTGTATATGTGTGAGAGTGGGTGGGATATATATATATATATATATATATATATATATATATATATATAGAGAGAGAGAGAGAGAGAGAGAGAGAGAGAGAGAGAGAGAGAGAGAGAGAGAGAGAGAGAGAGAGAGAGAGAGGGGGGGGGGTAGAAAAATAGAGAGGATAGAGGAGAAGTAGAGAGATGTGAAAAATTCAAGAATAATTAGATTGATAAAATAAATCCCCATCAATAATAAAAATATTGTATGTGTGAAAATGACTAGTCTTTCATATATATGGATAGAGAAAGTCCAAAAGCAAAAATCTTTTTCTTTGTTCCTATTGGATCTTAAAATTGTTACGTTTCTCAAATTCAAAATGGACTTTGTCAACAAGTACAAAGTATAATAATTTACATTACATAAAATTTAATATATAATAGTAATTGTACATATTATACTTTATATTTTTTCAATCAACACAACTCATTTACATCTGATTTTATTTCATCTTTCACTCTATTTAATCACTCATTCCAAGTAATGTAATTGAAGAAATGCTTTTACTCAAAAGAGATCAAAATATGTGAAAACATTAGATTACATGGATAAATTGCAATCCCCAACATGATACTTCTATTAATGCTAATGTGAAATATGCGTGGCATGATAGCTCTATGATACAATAATATACAAATTCAATCTAATGAGAATATGGAGATGAGTATGTTGAAATGCAATTGGCATGTACAAGGTAAAGTATGTGTTGTACAATGTTTGTTGTTGGAATATGGTACAATGGTCATAGATTTTGTATTCTACATAGTAGTTTGATGGAGTGTGGTAATATTGGCATGTTTATTCAACCATTGAAGACCCTCCAAGTATATGCTTAATTTTATCTATTTGGAATATGTATGATTTGCATTGATTAAAAATTAATACACCCACAAATGAGCACCTTTATTGAATGAGTGAATTCTTCTACATGATTAGAACTACCTTTAACCTACAAATGTACCCTTTTTAACTCTATTATATCACTTATTATATATGTATTAGATTATATGTAATATTATATTTATATTTATATTATATAATTTATAAATTATTTATATGTTTATATTAGATATTATGTTTACGTATAAATTTATATTGCATCAAAAATAAAAATGCATATAAGTCTATGACGAGTGTGTCTGATTTGTAATAAGAATCTTTGTTTATTATTTTGTATTTAATTATTTTATCACATTATTTTTTGAGTGAACAACAAATACAATTAGATTAATTGAAAATACCAATTAATAGTTTTTTGTTTTTCTTTTAAATTAAGATGGTTTGGTGCTTTAATATATATAGAATTCTTAAATTCTTTCATGTGATTCTTTTGAAGATTCTATTACAATAAATTTTATTTTCAATATTTAATAAATTTACTTTCTTCTATCGAAAAATAGACTCATAAATTATTGTTTTAAAATATTACAAAACATCTCAAATTAAATCTATTTCTAAATTATTAAAAACAACTTTTTAAATTGTATTCAATTTAATACATAAAGATTTTATTTTATTTTTCATCCCCATCTACCTATTTGCAAATTTATAATTATCTCCTCACTCATTTATCTTCCTACCAAAATAAAAGAGTATTTAAGTCGTGTGTCTAAAGATCAAAAGTGTTTTATTAGTATGGGACTTATCCTTATAAGGTGAGCAAATGGAAAAAAATATAGGGGAAAGGACCCAGTAGTTGTGCACCCTAACTTCGCGCTTCTCAAAATCCTACGTGGAAATTTCAAATCACTTCGATTTTTTTACATCAACTTACTTGGCAATTCCCCTGCTTATAACTAAGGTTTCAAGGCCACGTCATCAAATATGATGCCACATCAGCATGCTTTTTGCCAAGGTGTCCAAAACAACCCAAAAAAAAAGTGAGACCAATAGGTGTGCAAAAGGACCCCAATACTTGTGCAGTTGATGTGGCATCACATGATTGGTTACTTTTCACAACAAATGGTATATTTCATTCAACTATTGGTGCAATGTTATACAAAGGTTGGACATTAAATCAACAAGCAACTTCTATCACAAGAATTGGAACACGCTCAACTATTGGGTCCTTTCCCCTAGCCAATAAAATTGTTGGAGAGATATAACCAGAATGAAAAAATGAACAATCATATTAGAAAAATATATATTTATATCTTATTATCTTTATATCCCCCTTTATAAATAAATAATTAAAAAATGAAAAAAAAAATATTAAATATATACATTTCAATCAATAATTTTTTATCTTTAATTAAAAAAACCAAAAATCATTAAATATAAACAAATTTTCAAAATTATTACAACAAAATTAACTACTTACTACCAACACTTATTATTTCTACTTTTAATATTTTACACAAACAAAAATTAATCACTCACAAACGCTTTTTAAAATGCTCACATATAAAATTAAAAAATGCTGAAATATTTATTTAGAATAGTTTGTTTTCCCTTTCACGGCAGAAGATTTCCTTTTAATATATTTGATTCGTAGGTGCACTTACGTACGTTATATAATTTAAATAATTTAAATATTTATTTTACGTAAATGACGTCATATCCCCACAACATTTGACGTATTAGCTAAGTCTAACGCCTAGGGTAAAAGGACAAAAAATGTATTCCCCTTGCTATTTCAACTCTTTTGACTTGTTTGATATTTTAAATATTATTTAATTACTTGTTGTTCGAATATAACTATCACTCCGGACTAAAAGTATAAATTATTGTGTATAAAGATCTTATATTAAAAATATTATGTATTTATCATTATATTAAATAGTTTAAATTTAATTTTTTATGTAAATCTTTTGCCTAAACACATAAAATATGGTTGTTAACATCATATTAATTCTTTCAAATTAAATACATACTTAATAATTGGAAAAGGACATTAATTTCTTAATAAACAATATATTTTCAATTTGTCATATTTCAAATTCTCAATTTCCAACATGTGATTCCTTCTAATCCATGTAATGTGCAATAAACATTTTATTTATTTATTTATATGCTAATACCCAACTTTTGAAATACTCTCTCAATCAATAGAATTTAAGGCCATATACCAAACAAATTAGAAATTTGAGAATAAAAACTATTTATAAATTGGAATAGGGACTTGATTAACCATTTTTATTTAATATGATAAATATATCTGAAAATATTCAGTATAGAGATTATTAGACCTACACATATTATTAAATTGTTTTGTTTCTCATTTTATTAGATTTCTTCTCACCTATAATCAAACCATATTTAAAAGTATAATACTTTTAATTTGTAATCTTATGTGTTAATATAACAAACTAAGTTTGGATAAAATAACTATAATAACTTACAAATCCAAAATAATAATCAATAGTTTTATTTTTCATATTTTTAACTTGTTTAAAATTATTATTTTGTAATTTTTGCTCAACTTGTTAGATTAGAGAGGTAGGCTTTGTTGGATTAATTATGACTATAAACACCTAAAATTGTCCCACGTCTATATACGTCAATTTTAATACTTATTCTTCTTTCTTAATTAAGTAATTTTAATTATTTAATTAATCTAACTTTGTTCTTCCAAACTAATGTTTCAAATTCACTCCATAATCAATTAATCATTTCCCTCCTAATATTATTTAATAATCGTGTTATCTAATTAATCCCAATTATTCACTTTACTTAATTCAATTTTTATATTCTCATTATTAAATAGTTTCTTCAACTTATTTAATTATCTAATGATGTTTTCTCAAATTAAATAGATTCCTTAATTTGTTTAATTTCATCTAACCTTCATTTCGAATAAGTTTCATTTCTCTCCAAATTCAAAATCAACTTCATTTCCCTCTCATTTCTATCTCAATTTCATGTTTTCAAAAACCCAAATTTCCTCCAAATGACATTAACTTCAATTTCCTACACCACACATGGAAATTCCTAACTACCACTAACATTCATTTCTAACTAGTGAGTCAACAATCACGTTTTCTAACTAGCTAGTCACTTTCCCTCTTTTCGAAAACAGTTTTTTTCTGACTAATCAATCAATTCAATTCCACTCTCAATCAAATCTTTTAACTACTTAGTCAAATGAGTTATTTCCTCCATTAGATTCAGTTACATTGAGTAATTGTCTCCAACCACTTTGTCTCATCAAATCTTAGCCATCGATCAACTCTATTCTCAAATCAATCTTGACCGTCAAATTCAAGTTCTCAAAATCTATAAATTCAAGTTCAATCTCCATTTTCAATCACCACTATCTTCATATTCTTGTGCATCTATGTTGCAAGTTTTTCATAAGTGCGACTTTGAGAGCCATCATCCCACACAAGGAAAAGGACAATGGAGGCCAAGTGCTTGAGCATCTACATTGGGTTGATTTGTTTCATGATTATTTCATTTTGTTGATTTCTCTTAAGTATTCCTGCATTCTGTTACAATTGGACTTTGTTATTAGATTTAAGGTTTAGTGGTTGCCTTATTATGTAAGGCCCCACATGTGGATGGCAATAGATTCTTCATGTTTTGATGCTAGTTTGAGTTAGATTACTTGATTTAGATTATTCAAATAGCTAGTTTATGATTTGACCATGGTTATGATTGTGTTGATGTGTAGAATGGTCTAATTATGCTTATAGAATCTTTCGTACTTAAGGGTAAAGTTGAAAAGGAAAAGATGACTTAAAGTTGATATATTTAATTAGCCTAGAATGAGAAAATATTTCAAAGAATAATATATGGTGATTTTTATATCGAAAATGAAGTAAATGAGAATATTGGTGTTATATGATGATTATAAGTGCATGTTACTTTGTCTATGATTCTATGTTGTACTAACAATTTTGACGACATGTGATCCAACCTTAGACTTGAAAGAAGCAAGTTGTGGGAAACAAACCTTGTGGTGTTGAGGTAAATCCTTTTCTTACTTTGTCTTCTTTTGGTTATCATGAAGAAAGACTAAGAGTAAGGGTCGAGCATTATTTGTGTTTCATCACTCCAAAATTATTACTCATGGAGAATATGTAATTTTAGTTTTAAATGGATTACTAATTGATTTTATGAATTTTAACAGATTTATATTGAATTATATATATTGTCAAATGCAAAAGGGTATAATGATGGATGTTTTTGATTAAAAAAGCAATGAGAACAAGGGCACTGATCCTTTACATAGTTGAACTATCAAAAATCATAGCACAGAGACAACACTATAACAACAAATAACATCAACTATCATCAAAAAGGGTATAATGATGGATGTTAGTTCTATAGAGCTCTTTTATTTAAAATGTGTCAATAATTTAGAATTATGTCTAGAAATTTTTTTATTAGTTTAACAACGTAATAAGATAGGTCGTTACCCTATTACAAGTGTATATGACTTAGATATTAATGTTGGACACAAGATGCCACTGAGAGGTGGGGGGGGAGTGTGAATCACTGGTTTCCAAAACTCTTAACCATTTATTCCAAAGAGTGAGTACCGATTAGAAATGCATGTTAGATGCAATGACAATCCTAAAGACACTGAGAGGGGGGGTGAATCAGTGTCTAACCAGTTAGTGGAATATTTGAACTTATTTATAACTTTGCAACCCAAATCAATGTACTAGTAAGCAAGAAATAATGTAGTAGACAAAAATAATAGAGACAACATAAATGCACACCATAACACAAGATATTTAATGAGGAAACCCAGTGTGGGAAAAACCTCGGTGGGATTTGTGACCCATAATATTTACTCACTGGCCAATATGAATAAATATTACTTACAATAGGGGCCTGCACATGCAAGAAGGCGAACAGCCTAGAGCTCACTACTCAATAGAAGAGTGTCACTGACTACAATATGGATAATTAAATCCAATACAATGTACTACTCAAAATAACATCTCCAATGCCTGGTTCAGTACCGGTTTAAGCTCAGTCAGATACCTTAACCAAAACCTTCGTTGTCCACTATATCACCTCATACAATATTCATCTTTTTACAAATATCTCCCATATATACACAATACAAAATGACCTATGAGATCTCATACATATATGAGTCCTTACAATATACCAAGTCGGCTTTACAAAAGATAATTATATTTATAATACAATTCACATAAACAAAACTTGTCTCATGTCGGCCTAAGAGCCGGTATACTTCATTGCCAGTGCAATCTGGATGCCGGTGGATATGCCTGCCGGTGTCGGTGCCTATCGGTGATGATGTTTGTGATGTCGGTGCATGTGTAAAGACCTAATACCAGTTGGTTGCCATCAATGACAACATCAACCATTTTCTCATTAGAGTGTAGAATGCCAACAATCTCCCCCTTTGGCATTGATGGCAACACTCATGGGAAAAATCCAAAAACTGTTATCAAAAAGTGAAGTCCAAAAGTTGATCCCAAAAAGAGTGTGCTCCCCCTGAGCAAGTGATCTCATCTATGCAATTTATTTTTCTCCATACTACTACCCCTTTGACATCAATGGCAAAGGTTGTCAAAAAGAATCAAAGAAAAAATGCTACTTCATAGCCTGTAACCGGTTGCTTATAAGCTGAAAAATGTCAGCCAAAATTAGATTAAGGCTTTGCATGAATTTGTTATTGTCAGAAAGAATGGTCTATGTCTGCTAGATGTCGATCAGACAGTGCATCTGTTGCTTCGGTGATTGTTCTCCTTGAATTGATGCCTTTGATAGCTCAACCCTTTGAGTAATAAGACTATCCAACCTTGGACCAAGTTTGATTTTCAGTTCACGAGCCTTTAACCTTATTCTTGACTTCTCTTTCTCAAGTTTCTCTAATTTATCTTCAAAAACTGCCATTTCTTGTTCAAAAAATGAGATAAGTCCCGAAGAACCTATTGAATATTATCCACAATATCATCAATCTCTTTTTGTGTCTTTTTAATTTCCTCATCAATGTCCTCTATCAAATAGTGAGGCTTACAGGCTTCTCTATACAACTCCTTATACTCCAAAATTGTAGAATTAAGTACCAGTAATAGTGAATCCATGTGCTCCGTACAGTCTTTGATGGTTTTCTCAAAGAATTCACCTTTCTCTTTGTCAACTCTCTTCTTTACAGTAGCCTCATTCACCTTATCTATAGTTAGAACATTTTCAGTAATAAATTTGGACAATGTGTCCAATTTACCTAAAGAATCCTTAATGTGATCTATCTTACAAGTTGGTGTAATATTTAATGCTAATCATTGATGATTATTCTAGAATGATGTGGGTTACTTTTCTAAGGGAAAATCTGAGGCTTTTGAAAAGTTTAAAATCTTTAAAGATAAAGTTGAAACTGAGACAGGATTGAAGATTAAGTGTTTAAGGTTAGATCATGGTGGAGAATTCACATCCAGTGAGTTTAATAACTTTTGTGAGAGGCATGGCATAAGGAGACAATTTTCTGCTCCCCGAACACCTCAGCATAATGGAGTTGTGGAAAGAAAGAATATAACTATCTTGGATGCTGCTAGAACCATGAGGATGGAAGCTAATCTACCTCATACCTACTAGAGAGAAGCAGTGAGCACAATAGTCTATACATTCAACAGAGTTCATATCAAAGGAGAAACTGATAAGACACCTTATGAATTATGGTTTGGCAATACACCTATAGTTAAGTATTTCAGAAACTTTGGTAGTAAATGTTATATCAGGAGAGATGATTTCATTGGCAAATTTGATCCTAGATGTGATGAAGGAATATTTCTTGGTTATTCTAATGAAACCAAAGCATATAGATGTTATAATAAGAGATTGTAGAGAATTGTGGAGATTGCTAATGTCAAGGTGGATGAGCTGCATAAAAGTCAAATCAGAGTTAATGAGCAAGAACTGGTAGTGGAAATGATCATAACTGAACTGGTAACACCTTTACCAGAACAGAATGTTGAACCAGTTACTCTGGCAGTATCAAAAAAATGAACAGTAACTAAAGAACAGGAAAGAGGAATAGAGAATCAGAAGACTCCTAGGTATGTAAGGTTGAATCATTCAAAAGATCAGATCATTGGGGATAAGAACAATGGAGTGATGACAATAAGGAGATTGGCAGCTAATGAGGCATGTTTAATTTCTCAAGTTAATCCGGCATCAGTAATTGAAGCATGTAAAGATGAATATTGGATGAAAGGTATGGAAGAAGAGTTAGATCATATAGAGAAGAATAACACATGGACTTTAGTTCCCCGGCCTAAAAATAAGAATGTTATTGGAACTAAATGGGTTTTTAGGAATAAATTAAATGAAGATGGACAAGTTGTAAGGATTAAAGCTAGATTGGTTTGTAAAAGATATTCTTAGAAGGAAGGAACTGACTATGGTGAAACTTTTGTACCTGTAGCTAGGATTGAAGTTGTAAGATTATTTCTTACCTATGTTGCACATAAAAACTACAAGGTTTATTAGATGGATGTTAAGTGTGTTTTTTTCTGAATGGGGATCTTGATGAGGAAGTTTATATTGAGCAACCTGATGGTTTTTCACTTTCATATGATAAAAACATGGTTTGCAGGTTAAAGCAAGCCTTATATGGATTGAAACAAGCACCTAGAGATTGGTATGCAAGGTTAGATAAATATTTTTTGAAGTTTGGTTTCACTAAGGGTAATGCTGACAGTAATCTATATTATAAAGTCATTGATGATGATATACTGATTATTGAGGTCTTTGTTGATGGCATCATTTTTAGAGGTGAAGATAAGCTGTGTATGGAATTTTCTAAAAATGTGGAGAAAGAATTTGAAATGTCTATGATTGGGGAAATGGAATTTTTCTTAGGTTTGTAGATTACTCAAACTGATAAAGGTATTTTCATCTATCAAGCTAAGTATGCTAGGGAAATGTTGAAGAAATTTGGTATGGAAGACTCTAAACCGATAAGTACTCCTATGGTTACAAGTGAGAAACTAACAAGGAAATATGAATCTGCATCGGTAAATCCTACAAGATACAAGTCTATGATTGGAGATCTACTATATTTGACTCAAACTAGGCCTAATATAATGAATGTTGTTTGCATTGCATCAATATATCAAAGTGATCCTAGAGAAAATCATGAGAGTGCAGAGAAAAGAATTTTTAGATACTTGCAAGATACATCTCAATATGGTTTGTGGTACCCTAAGGATGATGAATTTACTTTTTGTGCATATACAGATGCAAATTGGGCGAGTGATGTTGATGACCGGGAAAGTACTTCTGGAGGAGCTTTCTTTCTTGAAAAGAAACTTATTTCATGGATCAACAAGAAACAATCATGTACTTCTTTATCTACTATTGAAGTTGAGTATGTTGCTGCTACTACTAACTATACACAAGTTCTATGGATGAAGCAAATGTTGAAGGACATAAAAGTGCATTGCATTGGACCGGTAGTTATTCCCTGTGATAACTCTGCTGCTATAGGCATATCAAAGAATCTAGTATTTCACTCTAAGACAAAGCACATATCTATCAAGTATAACTTTTTGAATGAGAAGGTGGAAGAAAATGAGGTTCGATTGGTTTATATGAACACTAAAGAGAATATTGCAAACATTTTCACTAAACCTTTGCCTAAAGAATCATTTGAGTACCTCAGAGGCAGATTAGGGGTTTCTGCCCCTCCGACAGAGAACTGATTGATGTTATTTGGCATCAGTCTGGTATGCATTATCAAAGATATTATTGATTATGGATTGATGTGGTGATGCTACTACTCAGGGGGAGTAGTTAGCCTTGTGATTCAGTGGTTTTTTATTTTTGCTTTGATATTTATGCCAGATCTTTGGTATTGATGTCAAAGGGGGATAGATATTCATGTGAAAAACTTATGGGATATATACATTAGGGGGAGAAATTTGCAGAACTTAATTGTGATATTATTTATAGGGAGAGTATGGATCAAAACTTCATTGCTATATTCTTGTGTGGGAGATTTGTTTGGCATTTCTTGGCACTTGGATGTTTTTCACATCTAGTGTTGACATCAATGCCAAAGGGGGAGATTGTTGGCAATTTGGAGGAATTGATTATGTGTTGCATTGATGTTTTGTCATTGATGTCAATAGTAGTTGTTTTGGTTGCTTTACTGGTATTCTTTTGGTCCCGGTAGGATGTTTGGTTTCTGGCTGGATTAGATCATGATGATCTGGTATATTTTGGCTTATGGAATTGGCTTAGATCTTCTCTTCATGCTACTCAGATTCATGTTCAATCTGTTGGTTTTGATTTGGTGATCGGATGCTATCCTGTATGTTGGTAAGCTTGGTTTGTTGATCCGGTGAGGGTTTTACCGGTAGAGCTTTATTGAAGATCTTTGATATTATGCATAAGTGGTCTTGGTGTGGCTTCTAGTAGAGATTTAGGATGTTGATGGTGATCATGTTTGAGACTTGGTTGATTGGAATCATTGCATTTTGGTACCGGACCCTTTCAGTACTATCTAGGTTATGGATCGGCTTAATGTAATGTGTTGTTTGATCTTCTCGATGTATTTATGGGATGTCTTATGGGTTGGATATTATTTGTCTAGTCTCAGGACGACATGTTTTGTAATTATGTAATTTCTTTATTGTCTAGTGGCCAACCTTATTGTTTGTGGTCGATGGTTTGTATATATATGATGTAATATCTCATTGTATTTCATATATGAGGATGCATGCAAGTGAATAATGTAATAATCATTCATGCAGAGGATTCGGTAAATGATTGGTGATCGAGTTGGGTTTATGTAAGAGGATTTAATCCTCTGGTATTTACCTTAACTGAAACTGCACTCAGGCATAGGAGATGTTATCATTACAGTTCATTCTTCCTTCCAGATTATAGTCTGAATTTTTATGTAGTCAGTGAGACTCCTTTTATAATGAGTAGTGTGCCCTAGGCTGTTGGCCTTCCTGCAAGTGCAGGCCCCTCAATTTGTAATTGTTGGCATTATGTGAACCAGTATGAGGACATGATGACATTGTATGTTGTCATTGATGTCAATATGCTGAAGAAGAGAAAACCGGTATGTTACCAAGAACCAGTATATGTGAGAACCAGTATAACATTGTGAACTAGTATATGTGCCAAAGTGAAGCGGTGTGTTTGGTTAAGGTGAACCAGCATGTGGTTATGGGAACCAGTACATGGAAGCTTTGTATGACTACCAGTTGGTAGTCTCAACTTCAGGGTTTCCGATTGAAGTACTCCAAGCCTGTGTGACTCAACCGGTGACTTTGTGTGATAAGTTAGCATTGTAACAAAGAACAGATCATGTTGCCATGTCAGCCTTGTGTGCGTGAAGGATCTTGAATGAAGGAGATTGTTCCTATCTACCTCAGGAATGTGCGAATTCTGTGAACAGTGATAACGCGTGATGGGTTATCAGCCACCATGAAATCGGTGGAAAACAAACAATGGAGAACGTCTTGAGATTGGTTCAAGACTGTTGCATTTAATGCAATGTGCTCAACGGTTAGGATTCAACCGTTTGAATTGCTTAACCTAACAGGTTTAGGGTTTAGGGTTTATGCTACCGACCTATCTATTTTCTATAAGGTCGATGTTGTGTTTCTTTCTGAGGTTGTTGGTAAAAGAAGTTCAAAAATAGCTTGTGGGTATTCATCCCCACCGTGGTTTTTCCCAATTGGGTTTCCACATGAAAAATCTGTGTGTCATGTGTGGTGTTATTCATGTGATGTTTTAAGTGATTTGTATCTAAAGGTAAATCATGTTGATCTAGCTATTTATATATCTTTGATGATAGATTACATGTTCATGCACTAGGGTGAAATGGAATGAAGTATTAGATTGTATGAAAATATAAGTGTCAACCGGTTTATGCTTGTCTCAGTTATTCTGGATGTTGCCGGTTGAACTCTGTTTAAGACCGGTGTTACTATTTGTCTGCCAAGGCATAGAGTCTACTGACAATCTGGTTTAGGATTGTGTTTTTGTCTGTACTGATTCACCCCCCCCTCTCAGTACCGGTTTGGTACTATCCGTTCATCATTGAGTTATCAATAATCACATACGGGTGAAATCACAATACCTATAACTTTTAAACTGTTAAGAATTTGAAGATGATGTAAACTAGTGATTTGTAACATCTTGTCTGTAGATACTAAATATATTTTTTTCAATTTTTTTTGAATAAATTTTTATTGATTTTTCCATCTCCCTCGAAAAGTAGTTTTTTTACAGCAAACAACATTTTTTAAGAGTGATGTGCATCCTGAAACATATAACTTTATTTGTATAAAAGATAAAAACTTGTTTTTTTTGAATTATAGTTATAACATCAATACCCAAGGCATGCGGTTGGTTTGATATGATATGTTGAATATTTTTCATTTTATTAAGTTTTGAATTTTGACTAATTATAATATAGATATAGATGTACGTTTGAACACATAACTTTTTTTTGTTAGAAATAAGACATCAATACCTAGGGTATAGATATTTTTCAGAAGTTTTTTGAATTAGTTTATTATTTTCCCAATACGTTAAACAAAGAAGTTCATGTTTGGTGAAAAACCTACATTCATAAGAAATAAAACAAAAATATATTAATTAAATTAAATATATCAAAAATTGTACTATTTGGAAAGCTTATAATAAGGACTAAATACTTAAAAAAACAAAACTTCTAAATTAATTCATTTGACCCCCCAAAAGCCAATGTAAAATTGGTTTTTTATCAACATTTGATAGATGCAAAGGAGACTCCATTGCAAGTATGATTTAGAAGTAGAGAGGATCTATCCAAGAAAATTTGATCTAAGAGCCTTTGATCTAACTCTCTTCAATTAATTACTTCAAATGGGACCCCCTAAAGCTTAAATCATTATATTTTCTAAAAAAATGTATGATTTCAGCAAAAATCAGGATATACCAAAAGTGGGTGTATACACCTAAAAATGGTCTAAAGATAATTAATTAAATAATAAATTATTTAATTAATCCCCCTTCCCAATTTAATCGAATTCATTATCAATTTGATTAAATTTCCTCATTCATCTACTTATTAATAAATCTAAGGATTTATTTAATGGGTTCATTTCAATAGTCCCCTTTGATTAATTAATCTGAATTAATTCATTCATTTCTCCTGATCCCCTAATTAATTTAAAAAAATCAATTTATGAGTTGTTGAAAGTTAATTAGCCTTTTCCCATTATTTGAATTTTTAAATTCAAATTACCCACATGCCTCCTAAATTCTAACCACCTAACCTAACCACCCCCTAACGTAACCCATTCCACCTAACCTTGGGTTTAACTAAGCCTATCCTATCTTGCAAATCCTAACCTCCTTATCCTAACCTCCTATGGTGTGGATATTCTCCCCTTGAGACATATGGCACTTATGCCACATGTCTCCTCCCTTGGACACTTGCCCTCTTATGAGCAGGGCTCCTTGACACTTGTCACCACAGAGATGAAAAGTTTCCCTCCTCCAACCTCTTCTCTAACCTCTTCTCCAACCTCCTCCAATTTCACCCTTTATATCTTCAGACTCAATTCTGACCGTTGACTCCTGCCACCTCACCTCTGGCCTTGGAAATCCTATAAATATCTCCCATTTTGGAGCACAAAGGATCCCATCTCATATCATTTTAGGCATTGTTACTATAGGCATATCCCTTCTAGCATATCATTTAAGCATTGTTATTATACACAATTGCATCTTAGATCTAGTTTAATTTGATCATTTTCTAGCATAATTGTTGAATCATGTAGCTTAATCGATCTCTTTTCTATCTTAATTTTATCATTATCTTCATAGCTTAATCATGCATATAATTAGCTTAATTAGCCTCTTGGATCAATCTAGCATAATCAATCTCATCTAGCTTGCATATCATCATTATTTTAAATCCTTCATCTAGGTGTAGTCAAGTCACTGGGATTGCTTATCCAGATCTGAGAGCAAATCCATACTCGTAACTCTTAGGATGCGATAGTTCGCTTTGTCATGGTTTATCCTTTGTTTGATTTCAATTTGCTAACCATGCTTGTAATGATATATTGAGTGTTTGTGTTGCAGCTGTAGGTACCCTACTTCACACACACGACAGTGGGAACCAATATTTTGAGTTCACCCATACTTACTGCAAAAGTATTATCTGACTGTGGGTAGGCTTCCCACCGTGGTTTTTCACTTTACTGAGTTTTCCACATACAAATCTTGGGTGTCATGTGGATGGTATTTATTATCTAATTGTTGCTTGTGCTTAATTGGTTTATCTGCTATTTCGGTAATTGGTTCATACATTCCGGTATTGATCTTTTGGGTTTCGGTATTAAATTTTTAATTGCTTAAGATTCTGGTAATCTAGTGATAACTGGTTCACCCCCCCCTCTCAGTTGTCTTCGAGTTAATTGTTGGCCATTTGGAGGAATTAATTATGTGTTGCATTGATGTTTTGTCATTGATGTCAACACTAGCTATTTTGGTTGCTTTACAGACACCCTTCTGGTCCTAGTAGGTTGTTTGGTTTCTGGTTGGATTAGATCATGATGATCCGATATGCTCTGATATGTTTGGGTTATGGAATTGGCTTATTCATGCTACTCAAATTCATATCCAGTCAGTTGGTTTTGATCTAGTGATCGTATGCTATCCTGGATGCTGGTAAGTTTGGTTTGTTGTTCTGGTGAGGGTTTCACCAATAGAGCTTTATTGAAGATCTTTGATGTTATGCATAAGTGGTGTTGGTGCGACTTCTAGTGGTGATTCAAGATGTTGATGGTGATTATGTTCAAGACTTGGTTAATTGGGATTGTTTCTTTAGCATGTTTGGACTGAAATTGGGTCTCGGTTTATCTAGGTTATGGACAGACATTATGTAACATGTGGATTGGACTTCTCGATGCATTTTCAAGATGTACTATGGATTGGATTTTATTTGTTTGGTCTCAGGCCGACATGTTTTTAAATTATGTAATTGTTTTATTGTTTGGTGGCTGACCTTATTATTTTTGGTCAAGGGTTTGTATATATATGATGTAAGATCTCATTATAGATCATATATGTAAGGGATAAGGATGTATATGAGCGAATAATGTTATAATCATTCAGGCAGAGGATTTGGTCGATCATTGGTGATCGATTTGGGTTTATGTAAGAGGAATTAGTCATCTGGTATTGAGCTTGATGAGAACTGTACTCAGGCATAGGAGATGCTATCTTTGCAGTTCATTCATTCTTCTGAATTGTAGTTTGGATTTCTATGTAGTCAGTGAGACTCCTTTTGTGATGAGCAGTGTGCTCTAGGCTGCTGGCCTTCCTGCAAGTACAAGCCCCTCAATTGTAATTCACATACTTACTGCAGAAGTATTATCTGACTATGGGTAGGCTTCCCACCATGGGTTTTCCCTTTACCAGGTTTTCCACGTACAAATCTTGGTGTCATGTGGATGGTATTTATTATCTGATTGTTGTTTATGATTAATTGGTTTATCTACTATTTCAGTATTTGGTTAATGCATTCTGGTATTGATCTTTTGGGTTTTGGTATTAATGTTTTAATTGGTTAATGTTCTGGTAATCTGAGATAACTGATTCACCCCCCCCTCTTAGTTGTCTTCCAATTATTTGAACTGTCTAACAATTAAAGTTTTAATTGCTTATGGTTCCGGTAATCTAGTGACAACTAATTCACCCCCCCCCCCACCTCTCACTTGTCTTCCATTTATTTGAACTATCTAACATTCCTCTGCTCACCTCTTCTCACTGTAGCTCCCTAACCAATTCAAGCTCTACAGGTTGTCTTCCTTTCCACCTAGTTACTAGTTACTTCCATAGTACAGGTTAAATCCTTCTCAATCCTTGTCTACTGTTGCTTCTTTCCTACTGCTACTTCTTTCCTGTTGGTTCTAACACTACCTATTCTTGACTGATGCACTTCTTATAGCTTACCGAAATCTCAGACCTTTATTGGTTAGTCCCCTACTAAGCCTTCTTACTAGTTGCACCTCCAAATGCTTAGTTGCTTAGCTCTCACAGTTAGATCAACTCTTTTCTTTCAACTGGCATCACACCTTCTAGTAGCAACAACCTATCTGGTCTTATTCCTACGTACTTATAGCCAAGCTTTCCCACCAAAATGCAACTTCAAACTATTGGCATGTTAGGGTTTTTTCTATTGATCACAAGGAGTATCAAATCAAATCAGATCTCGTTTTGCATGAAGATCGACAACTTGCAAGCAATCGGGCATTTCCACCATATCTCATTTCTTCCAAAGCACGTTTACTATACTTAGCAAACACGGACAATCTGTTAGCTTGGCACTTGGTCAATCACCATAAATGGTTTGCCTATTTGCATAACCAACTTCGGTCTATACCTGGACACTCTGCATCCTTCAATGCATCCCATCGATCACCTCTATTTGACCTTCCTCAAGCCACACACCTCTGCAACACATCCCTTGATTTACAGGGTCTGCATTTAATGTCAACCGACTCTATAACAACCTCATCAATGCACACTCCATCTGTCGCTTCATGCATGTACGCCACCTTGACTCCATGTGTCACCTTTGTTGGTATCCACCTTAGCTCACTATGTCGATCTTACTTGGTCCCCAACCAATAACACACAACTGGTATATGCTTCATACTACCGGTTCATCATTGCCTATCGACTCTCTAACCCTACCAATATATCTTTCCTTGTTGGTTAACCTTCATACCTTCACCTTCCTTGTGTCGGTGGATCATGTCAGCTTGGTCATCACACATACCAGTTCTCATCTCTGTGTTGTTGGTATATCATATTGACCAATCATTGCCCTTACAAATTAACATGTGCATCTTCATCTGATGAGAGCCTTTCACTTGTTCTCTTTCTTGCATGTCAGTAGCCCTGTTTACCGGTGGACACTACATCTTCTTTCATGTCGGTAACATGCATAACAACATCATGCAAGCAACCTTCAACTATCATTGCATCAATATGCAACTACATTCTGGTTGCACTCTCTGTCTGCAGTTGAATCTTTCCTCCTCCTTCATCTATGAGATTCTCTTCTTAGCTGGTTTGTCAAAGTGACAAATCCATCCCTTCTTTACTCTTCCTTCTCAAGTGTTATTGTGGGATAAGCAAGGTATTACCACTTACTTGTGGGAAGAATAGACAATTTCACTTCAACTACCAAACACTGGTGGAGGAGGATCTATGTCACCTATCAGTAATAATGTGACTTCACTGAGGAGAGGATACATCTTCAACTTGACATATGTCATCTTTTCTCATTGAAACAACTCTCTCTGTCAACCTTCTCTTCATCCAGTGGGAGTCTTTCTAGATGGCATCATACTAGCATACCGGTTGCCTATTCACTCTATAGTCTTACCCGACCATTGTCTTACCGATTAGTACCAACATGTATACTAACATGTTCATCCACTTGTTCACCGGATACCAGTTTCTTCATACCCAACATCAACTTGTATACCAGTGACTCTAGCTTGCATACCGGTTGGCCTCAACTGCACATACATCTCCCATATCGGTTGCCATCATAAACCAATTGACATCAATGACAACACAATGCCAACAATTAATTATTAAGATAATATAATAGAATATTCTTTATATTGGAACATGTAGTGATTATTAATTAATATATTATTTAATTATCTTGGGTAGTTAAAAAATAATGAACCACAATTCGCTTCTAGTGGGAGTCAAAAGATTACTATACAACAAAATTTGAAACTAAGGCATTATCATGTGATAGATAGGTATGCCATGATATAATTAAGTTTTATAATAAATTGGGAGTTAACATTATGTGCAAAATAGATACAAGTATATAAGTTATTAAAATATGATAGGGTTCATACAAATAAAACTCCTTATTAAGATAAACTTTAAACTTCAAGTGATGCATGCCTTGAAAGATCCAAGTTACAAAGCATGAAGCTAATAGATTTCCAAATGAAATGCAAGCCCTCACGCACAATGGAGGCAACTGAGTATTTATGAAATGCTTTATAAATTGGAATGATACAATCTTGTTGGAATAAAAATATTATATCATAAATTTGTTATCTATAATTAATCATTTACTTGATCATGAGTATTATCTCGATGAGGATACAACATTTGATGTGGATATAAATCATGGTTGGTTATTCATGCACTGCCACTAGATATTAATTCTTGCAACCTATTTTAACATGCTAGTCTACAACTACCAAACACTATGTACTTAGGCTGTTGTGAAACCATTGTTGTCATTAACATGCTGGACGTAAAAGAGAGGATTTAATAAGCATTGGTACAAAGAAATTATCAAGAGATGCCATAAAGATAACTGTGGAAAGTGTGATAAAAAAATTAGGAAAGAATGAATAAACAAATCTTATGCTTGTAATTTCCATCTTCAGTCAATAAGGTAGATGGGAAGAGTAAAGGCACAGTATGGTCTCATGCTAAAATGAAATAAATGCATTAATGGAGATGTGGGATTGCACATGGGCAAGGGTGCAAAATTTATTGAAGGCATGGTTCGAGACCACATTTCCTTCAAGCATCCTATCAAAATGTTTCACATGCCTTGTTGGCACTTTGACATTTTTTTGGTAAATGGACTTCTTTTCGAAAACGAAAAAAGGTCTAATCCTTCATTATGTAGGGGCAGGGATTACAATACCCTATTCGATAAGATCCTATTCTATCAAAGGCAAGGAGAGTAGAGTTGGGAATGAAAAGAGACGATCTGGACAATATCGTATTCTAGGAGGTGAAACATCTTTGAGGCATTTTGTAAAATAAGGGAGGATGGCTCTCGAAAATTTAATGGGGGATTGGAGGTGAAAAGGAAAAGGGAAGGAAAGATATGGATGATCCTAAAACCCTAGCATGGGAAAAGGACATATATCTGTGAAGAGGGGAAAGAATGTATCAAGGTGAGATCAGATGGTTTAGTGTTCAAATCAAGAATTCAAACACGTAAAACACATAAAACACATAAAATGACCATTTATACCTTGCCAATTTTACCCGTTCCTTCGAATTGGACCTTCAGTGAAGTGAAGAATGCACCCCTTCCTTACTTGAGTGGATTGGTCCTTGATTGGTGTGTGGAATACTCTCCAAGTGCTCAACAAGATAGGTTGGATGTGAAAGGATTTCATAGGATTTTGGATTTGGAAGATTGAAGGAAGAAGAGAGAGGAGAAATGGGTAGCATGAGGATGCTATGAGAAGAAGTGGATCCTTTGTGAGGAAATGATCATCCAACTTATAAATTGGAGGAGGCCAATGAAGGGCCAAGATTGATTTCCTTATGGAGGGTTGAGATTGATTTAAAATGGTGGGCATGGATCAAGGACGCCTTGGGAAAATAAATAGGAATACAAAATTCCTTGGAGAAAAGAAGGGAGAAATTTGAATTTCAATATAAGGATTTAAAAATTCTAAAATAAGGATGCATTGAGGGATTCAAAGAAATTTGAATTTCTTTGAGAGAATCAATGTTGATGTGACATGAGTGGGATTATGAAATTGAAGGATAATGATAAGCATGATTATGCGAGATTCTAGAAGAATTAATTAGGTTGAGTGGGATTAGGAAAAGGTGATTTGTAGGAATCACATGAATAGGTTAATTAATTTGAAATCAATTAATTGAGCGGGTTTAGAGGAAATAAATATTGAGAGAATCAATGTTGATGTGACATGAGTGGGATTATAAAATTGAAGGATAATGATAAGCATGATTATGCGAGATTCTAAAAGAATTAATTAGGTTGAGTGGGATTAGGAAAAGGTGATTTGTAGGAATCACATGAATAGGTTAATTAATTTGAAATCAATTAACTGAGCGGGTTTAGAGGAAATAAATATTGGAGGGACTTTAAGAAGAATTAGGGAATAATTAGTTTATTTGATAAATTAATTATTGGACAATAGCGACAAGATTAATTAAATTGGATTTAATTAATTCTAAGAGGAATAAGGATAACACAATTAAGTTAATTAATTATGTTGACAGGCTTAAATTAATTAAATATTAATTTTAAGTGTCTGCATTTTGCCCCTCTTTGATATAGCGTTGTGAAATGATGTTATATCAAAGAAGAATAAAACATAGTGGAAGAAAAGGGGAAGGACTAGTAGCATGATGCCCCAGTCATAAGATGAGGAAGAATGACAAGGAGGAAGGATGACGAGGACATAGTGGTATGCCCCCTCGAGAGGACATGTGGATTCAAAGAACACGGGTGGGCTCTCGAAATAGATTAGAAGACTAGGTGATGAAAGAGGGAATGAGGATTTGAAATGAGATAAAGAAATAATAAATGGATTGGATTCCTTGTTGAGAAAATATAGAGAGAAAACCTAGGTTTGATATTTCCATAGATAGTCTACACCACTGATTATAAGAATTAGGATGATATGAAGATCCAAGGCGTGGACTGACGCTTAGTCAAACGGGAATGCCTTGCACACAATCATGTAAGTTTTGATAAACACTAATGTAGGGTTGTCAGTTCGTACAAGGAAGACCTTCAAACACACCATGCCATGAAAACTATACCCCATTATACACCAGCCAAGACATACCAAGATATAGGATGATCAAGGCAGTCCTAAACAAGTATAGTCCTGGGACACAAGATGAAAACAAAGAGAAAAGCTCAAGCATGCAAACAACATGCACATGATCAACTGATATCTCTTGCCAAGAGTAGGAAATGGATTTGGATAAATTGTCTAAGTAGGGAAGGATATATCTCAATGGGCAAGTGATGGATTTGGATGAACTGTCAGACATGGGAAGGATTCATCCCGATGGGTAGGGTGTGGATAGATTGATGGATGACAAAAGACAATTTGGATGTGCAAGGTCTGTAGATGAGAGGATTGCCACTTGGATTGATTAGCAAAGTATGAATGGGTGTCTAGATTAGGCACAAGTTAGTGTAAGCTCAGGTAGATGAGAAGAGCTTAGTTTGATGGATTGGATAGGATGGAAGAAGGATAAATGATTAGATAGGATGAAACAGGGGATGGATGATTGAGTAGGATTGGATTGAGGATGGGATTAATGATTGAATTGGAGGAGATGAAGAATATGATAGGATGAGATAGGATTGGATTTAGAAATTGGATAGGATGGGGTGGATTGGTGGATAGGATTTGATTGAATGGAACCAATGATAAGGGAGAACCAAGGATTGGTAAAAGGATGGATGGAGGGAGGGAGGCAGATATTGTTTGGATAGGAGGCAAATGGATTGAGTGGATGGATATGTATAGGATATGTAGGAATAAAGGATGGAGGGTAGGATGATGGAGACCCAAGGATGATGTTGCAAAGGAGGAAAATGACCCACTAAGCGTAGTGGACTTAAGGATGTAAGGATGATGGATCGTGATGGATGAGATTGGAGGATAATGCATAATGGATATGGATGGTAGAGGATTAAGGCTTGTGTGTTTCTAAATCATGCATAAACATTATTTTGCCTCTATATGATCCATACCAAAGATAAGAATGGAGATTCATTTTGATAGGATGAGGAATATGAGATGGAGGATATGGATAGGATAGTCAAGATCAAAGATAGGAAAGGAGAATGGACTTAAAAAGGATGCAGATGGATGGGAGGATTGCATGGATGAAGCTTTCCCCCAAGTGTAGAGTGCAAGAGGATGAGGGAATTACACATGACGCTTGTTTTCCAAGTTTTCATCACGGTACTTACCCAGGGTGCCACAAGAAGTGGTTTTCACCATTGGATGAAATGATTTTTCTTTACTTTTTAAATTTTTTTTTTTTTTTGTGTTTTTCTTGATTTTTTTTTTTATAAATTTTTTGGAATAGTTTTCATGGATAGGGATGAGGATGAGTGGATATGGAAGATAGTGGATGCGTGAAGGAGGAAGGGAGGACTTAAGCATCTAGCACCATGGATGGTATCCCTTAGTATTTCTTTGAACTAGAGGTATGCTCATAGATGTTGGTAACAATAATTGGGGAGATGAAATGGATAAGATTTGGAAGATAGGATTTGCAAAGGATTAGACTAATGGAATGGGATTATGAAAAATGGATGGTGGATAATGGATGGGGTTTTGAAGAATTTGTGGAAGATCAATATTGGCACACACCTTGAAGGGTGGTGGAGTAGTGGAGGAGAGTGTTTTGAATTAGATGGAGGATAAAGTGTGGATTTTGGGACTTGAAGACCCAAAATAGAAGAAGGGGATGATGGAGTTGGGTATTTTGGGACATAAGGACCTAAAATAGATTTTGAAGATGGAGGATTGGAGGACTTATGAATGGATGGATCTTTTGGATTAGCAATTTTGGATGCCAATTTTGATTGATCTACTTCGAGAAGTAGCTTAGGAATCCATGTAGTCTTTTACTTTTTCTTTTGGGGCCTTTGTGGCCTTTTTTATTTTTGTTTCTTTCAGTTCATATTTTCTTTTTGAGCATGTCATTTTGAGGGGAAATCTTGATCCTTTGATTTTTGTGGATTTTGAGCTTTATGCTTTTTAGACTTGGTATCCAAATTGCTTCTAATAGCAATGGGACGGGTGCATGAGGATGAATGACTTAAGGATTTTGTGGATGTTGGGATGATGAAAGGAGAGTGTTGGGAGGCATTCAATGATATATGCCTTTGTTGATCTTACTTTAAGATTGTTTGAGGTGATAGGGTGGTGGATGGAGGGATGTAAGGACCCAAAATGGATGGAGGGAATGGAGGATTTAGCTTTGTAATATAGGGTCCCAAAATGGATGTGGATGATGAGGGATAACAGGATTTTGATTTGCATGAAGGAATTTTGGATTTAGGAGGAATAGAGGATGTACCAACATCTTGAGAATTATCTTCTGGACCCTTATTATTTTAGAAATAGGATGCGAGTCCATTTTGAGAGGGATGAGATGTGGAAGGAGGATTAGGATCTTTAGATGGATTGGGATCATGACATGGAGATGAAGGGATACTTTGATCTTACTTGGGAGGGTATCATGAGATGGAGTGGGAGGGGTGATTGGATCATGAGATGGGAGAGGATCATGTGATGGAGGGAGAGGGTTGGATAGAGGAATCATATGATCATGAGAGGCAGTAGAGGGGGTAGGATCATTAGATGGAATGGAGATGCATCATGAGATGGAGAGGATTCTATGCTAGCATTCTTTGGAACAAGCTTTTGGCATATTTAGAGTTGTGGGGATTGTGTGATGGAGGAGGATATGGAATCTTCAATGTGAGTAGATGGAGGAATGGGGGTATCATGAGGTGTGGGGTATTGAGATTTTTTTTGAGGTGGAGGTGGTGGAGGTGGATGGAGGATTTGAGGGGATTTGGAAACTTTGTTTTGAGGTGGGGAATTTGTCTCCTTTGCTAGCATATCTTGGATAAGATTATGGATGATGGATTTGGAGGACGTGGATAATACAGATTAGATGGAGAATTGGGATTAGATGGGGGATGAGGATTGGATGGAGGATAGGATAATGGATTTGGGAATTAAGATTAATTCTTGGAGGACTATGGAGTAAAGGATTTGGATGGGGAGTAGAGGTGATGAATGTGTTGTTCTCAAATTCTGATTCCCCTCTTATCCCTTATAAAGAAATATAATAACTCTATCTGCAAATAAAGAGATCAAAGAAAAAGAACCTCAGAGAAACATATGACAAGGTTTCAAGAACCTTCTACACTTTGAACTTATCCAAAGTTTAGGTGGGTATACCTTCTATGAATAATTTCACACTTTTAAAATAGATCCACAATAAACCAGTCAAAAACCAGTGAATCTTATCACCTCAAACACAAACTGAAATAATAAAAGAAAGCTTATGCTCATGTTCAGTATTGATCTTAAAGAAATGTAGAAAGAGAACTGCAATTGATACCAGTGCCTTATCTAGGCCACAGAGTCATCTAAATTAAATAAGGATCTCACAATCAAATATCTTCATACATATCATCACTTCAGCTTCTATCAACCCCATACATGCCTGACATATATAAGAGTCTTTCCTTCTTAGACTAGAAAATATTCATCAGATTCATGGTCTCCAACAAAATAACATACTGAGAGAGATATTCCTTGTGTATTTAATTCCCCTCCTAAAGAAGAAAGCTAAGAAACATATCTATAAAAGACCGCATTACAATCCATGTTCAATTGAATAACCCTAGATTACCCAAACGAAACTAGTAAATTATTGAAAGCACACTAGAAGACAACACAAATTATAGGCTTGAAATTTTATGGTTTGTATATTGATATTCTTTTTGAAAAAATCTTACAAAACTCAAAATATTCTCTGTAAACTTAGAAAAAACCCAGATAAATTTCTGCAGAGTTTCTTTACAAATTCTTGCAATCATTTCTAGTTAGTCCTAGTATCCATTTATAATAGTATGGATGCATACAAGCTTCGGACCCTTTTCAAAAAATTTTGTTACAACAATCTTCTTGTTTCAACAAGAAGTTACAAAACCTTTTCTATTTTCTAATGACCCCCTTTTGCCAGTTGTCATTCTATAGCTTCTTCTTGAACCTCTACGTCCAACACCGCATACTTTCTTGTCCACTCCTGGTACACATCATCAGCAGGCTATGAGAAGCTAAAAACTTTCCCTTTTGTCTTGGCTAATCTCTTCCAAGAGTTCCTCATTTTATTAACCTCTGAATTTAGGAAACCACAGTGTGATTTAATTTTCTCTATCTCCTCAACCGTTCCGACAAATAGGGAAGTATCATCTATATTAATGATTCCCTTTATCCTTAATGATATGTTGGCTCCTAATTCATTAAGCCATATTTGTTTGTCCTTCAATTGAGTTGGACTGGCAAAACCCCCTGGGAAGAATTCAAATACTTGCTCAGTGTACTCTTTCCTATACAAGTTGATCTTCCTTTCTACATTATCTACTCCTTTTGCTAACTTTGCCAGATCCTTTGTCATGTCACAAGTGGATTTGATAATAGGGTCAACCCCTACCTCATCATAAGATACACATATAGGTTCTAGGTCCTCCTCCCTAGGCTTCCACTTGTCCAAAATAGGCATTAGAACAACCTTGTCTCCATTGAGCTCATTCCACATATCCAAAACTTTACTCATATTGTTATACACCAATGATGATCCTACAGTGTCAGTAAAACTCAAACTTGTGGCCCTCAATCTCTCTTCATATTTATTTGCAAATAGTGTTTGAGCCTATTTTAGCTTCTCCAACTCCTGAGGAGTGATCTCAACTGATTGGGAACTAGAAGGTGTAGGAGAAGGTGGGAATTCAATGATAGGGCTAGTAGATGGAGGCTGTGCAGGAGAAGAAGCAATCATCAAGGTTGAGGACTCACCTCGATGGTATTGTCCTACCAATTGGCTTTTCAAATTAGCAATAATGGTGTCCTGGCTCATTACCTCTCCTTTGGAATCATTGTAAGCTTTTAAAACTGTCTCCAACTTAGCTTGCTTTTTTGCCACTGCAACACTGAACTTTGCAGTCTCTAAGACTGTGCTAGCAGCCTCCACCACTTCGATACTTTGTACCTTCTTTACTATCATACCTCCAAGGTAGCTGGACTCTGGGGTATCCTTTCTCTTTCTATTTTCATCTCTTTTCAGAGACCACATGACCAGGGCAGCATCATCCTTGCTGAAGGTTACTCCTTCCATAGGCTTGGTCTCTTTCCTGACTACCTCTAGAACTAAGGCATCTGCTATATCCCATTTAGGGAGGATGAATACACTAGCCTTTGCTACCATTTCTCTTCCTTGCTCAGGAGTGATGGTCTTAAATTCAGTGACCATTTCTTGTTTTATTTCTTCCTCCACCATAGCTACATCCTTGTGGGGCTGCCCACTCTTCCTCTTCTCACATTTGGCATTAAACTTATCAATATTCTGCTTCCACACAAATTGCATGAAAGCTCCTAAGGTAACAAAGTTGCTGCCAGCTAAGAATTCCTCACTGGCTTGTTTAATGGCAGGATCTAGTTCCTGGCCTTTGAACTCATTGGTGGTTATGTTCATCTCAGCATCTTTTGGCTCTTGAGGCATTCCTTCTTCTATTTCATCATAGGTGTAGGCTATCTCCCCAAGACTCCCTAATTGCAGCAATTGCTCAGCTGTTGCGTGCTCATCTCCTATATGAATAGGGAATTGAGATGGGGAATACAATGCCTCATTAGATTGCACTTCCTTTCCCACCCTTTGCTTGTTTGGGGAGTCCTAAATGTCAATGATATCTTGTATTTTCCTCTTCCCTCTTGAAGTAGAAGGCTCCCCTATTGTTGGCACCAACAAACTGTACTTGGATTTTCTATGCAATGCATAGTCACTAGGAGGGATTGCTTTAGCAGATGTAGACCTAGCTAGAACTAATCTTGCCTTCTCAAGGTTATTTTTAATCACTGCTTCCCTCTTCTCTTTCAATGTTTGCATTTCATCTTCAAAACAAAGAATTAGGAATTTTTCTTTTTCCTCAAAGGGGTGAAAATTGGACAAAGGGTCATAGATGGTATCAAATTGGTGCGTAAAATCTACAGCCTTCTTGTAGGCCACCCATTTTTCTTTCCTTAACTCCTACTCATCCAGATCAAACTCATTTCTGATGAGGTCTTCAGGGAATTGGAATTGGTGAGGTCTACCTTTGCATACTGCTCTCTTTCTAAACATACTGTTAAAGAAGTCTTCAAGGCAAGAAAACCTTGACACTGCAGTGGACAAATGGTAGGGTTGAAAAAACTCCTCAAAACACTTCCACCCACCTTTAGTAATCACAAACTGATGTGCTATTGTTACTGTAGGGAAAATGGTCCCTTTTCCTCTGTTAGATAACTCTGCCTCTTGCACACTCCCAATCTGCCTGAGGACCTCTGCAATTCCTACTTTTAGTGGGACCTAATATGGCAACAAAAATGGAGTGCCTCTGAAACCATACACTCCGAAAATTGTGGAAACAGGGTACAAGTACATATCACCCCAATTGTGGACAATTTTGATTTCTTCAGCAAACTCCTTTGGCCTAAGAAACTCCAAAAGTGCTTTAGGGACCCTTGGATTCTCTGAGCATAAAAGAATTATGATCTTGGATGTAAAGCACTTATCAAACTTTAGGTAGCTAGCATCTTCCCTGTCCCATGATAGCACTGTGCTCCATAATTGAACTGGCATTTTCTCCCCATCCTTTTCTTTCACCAGATCCATTTCATTGGCAAAGTAGTCACCACCCTTGAATAGAAATAGATGCATGAGAAGGGAGTACCATCCAAAAGTCCTATCCACCTTACCATTCTTTATCCCTATCAAGCCTTCATGGATTGCATCAGTAATATAGGGGGCATAATCAAATGTGATTTCCAGAGAAGGATTTAAAATTTGAGCTATCATTAACATGTAATGAGTTGGCATGTTCACTTCAGCATCCTCTCCAAAAATCTGGTAGAGTGACCAGTATAATCCTTTGGCTCTAAGAGTGAACAAATTTAAGGAGAAAGGCTCCACGGTATTAGGTCCTACAACAGTCAATCCACCTATTTTAACAAAGAATTCTTTAAGAGGCCCATTTCTAAGATGATTCCTCTATGCATTGTAGACCTGATCCAATGATTTAAAATTAATGGGCTCCAAATAATTGGACACCTCATTGAGCCCAAATACATTTCTGAACTCATCATCATTTATTTCAATGAGGGTTTTTCCATTTATATCCCTAACACTTTTGGTAATAGGGTCATAGTTGTGTGCAATCTAAGTTAGGAGATCCACATCCATGAACACTCCAGGGACCACCAATTTACCTACATCCAACTCCCAAATACTGTTCATTAGAGCTGAGGAGTGTCTCATACCAAATCCAACCTTGAATAAACCCAAACTAGACAACCCTATCTGTGGGTCTCTCAGCCAATTACCCTTGTCATACAATCCTTCTCCTATTCTCAAGTGAGGAGTCTTGGGCACTAATTCTTTAACCTTAGCTGCTATGTTTGTGGACATAGACAACTGTTCCAGGAAATCATCACAAATTTCTCTCTCCTGGTAATTAACTTTCCTTGTGAAGTCCCTTCTAGGTGCCATCTCAATGATATGCAAGTAATTCGATTACTAATCACAACAATTCTTTAATAGAACAAAACCACAATTCAATCAAACTTTCAAGTAACTGGTAAGCAAGATACAAGAAAACCTGTTTTCGGCCTGAAGAACTCTGCTTTACACAAGCTTTTCTGTAGCAACTCTTTGAAATGATGCCTACATTCAATTGATGTGAGCATATATATGACAATCGGGTTCTTAATTGTGACACTAACACCACATGCTTCGGCCATCACCTCAGAATTGAATTCAAGAATGAATTCAAAAATTTCACTCCAACAGATCACAAAATGTCTGTGTTTCTATCACTTTCTTGTTTCAGCATTTCGCGAAGCCTAAAATCCGTGCTTCTTCATCAAGAAAAATCACGCCAACCATCAGATCTAGTGAAACTTGCATGACCTTTAATTTATTGACTATTTTTCATTCGGTGATGAGCTCAAATCTCTTTCTCTACTTTGCGAAAGCTAAACATCATGCACATTCTCCCAGTGAAACCACGTGGGCCATCCGATCAAAAGGAACTTGATCGGTCTTTATTCTGTCCTATGACTAGCGGCTAACCCCACTAACCATGCACCAAGCATTTAAGGCTAGTGGTTTTCGTTGTTTCATGAATGGTAATTACCTTGCATCTTTGGGCTGTGAAATAGCGCCCACCGTAGGATCCTTCTTGAGATACCCACCCTTTAACAAACTTAACTGGTAGGAGTGGGCCCTCTGACTCAGTACCATCCGACTTGGCAACCTACTGGCAAAGGAAACCAACGTGTTAATCTTTTATTCGTCGAACAACTTCCACAGGATCCACTTCAGGTCCGCCACATGTATTTGACAACTTGTCTTTTCGTCAGTGGTCTAATCCATATGTTCTGCCATGACATCGGCCAAGTGGCTGCCATGTCACTTTGCTACTTCACGAAGGTTAAATCTTAGGCACCTTAGGGCTATGAAATAGCACCGACCATCCAATCAAAAGGAACTTGATCGGTATTTACCTTTAGTTTTTACTGCCTTGTGGATCCATTTTCCTTTTCGTCACTTCGTGAAGCCTAAAACTCAGTCACCTTTATCTTATGAAACCGTGCAGGCCGTCCGATCAAATAGAACTTGATCGGTCTTTATCTTTAGTGAAAACCTGGATGTCAGACCCACTTCTGCCTTTCTCCACTTGCGAACGGTAATTCACGAGCATCTTAGGGCTGTGAAATCACACATGCCTTTAGATTAAAAGGAACCTGCCCACTAGTTAGGAAACTTGATTAAAAAATAAGAACTTTAGGAAAAGTTTAGAAAAATAATGCGCTACTAGACCCGCCTAGGAAGAAATAAGAAGGGAGGGGACACTTCTCATGACAAATAGACCCTTCTTTAAGTGAATAAAGTAACACAAAATTAGAAAAAGAGAGGGTTTTTCTCAAACACTAGAGCGATTAAGACTTAAGCCCTAAACCCTCTTTGGACCTTAAAGCAATTAGACGTAACAAGGCCATACTAGACTCAAAATTTTCATAGACTTAGCCAATTATGGGACAAGAATACCCATTTTTTAAACAGTGATATCAGAATGTATTGTAAAAAGATGGGGATTGGGATGTAGATGGGAGGGGAGATGAAGGTATACATGTGGATGAGGGATAATATGGAGATACAAATGGGGAATAAGATGAATTTCCCTTGTCAAAGATAGATGAAGGGTAAGAAATATGATATAGATTGGGATTGGATATAGTGTGTTTAGGTGAGATGGATGAAGGTATGATAGGTGGATGAGAGATTATGGGATTGACTTGGAAGGCAAGTTGAAGTGGTTTGTGAACTTCCATCAGCATCTGCTCATACCAATCTTTGAAATTATGGGTACCCATGTTGAGAATGAAGGATAAGATTGGAATTGGATGAATATGAGTATTAGGAGTTGGATTCGAATGATGATGGATTATATTTTATTTTATTTGGATTGGATTTTGATTTGATTGAACTGGTCCTTGGATTAGGACTTGATTGGATTGAGTTGGTCCATGGATTAAAACTTGATTTGATTGGATTGGTCCTTGGATGAGGACTTAATTTTATTGGATTTAGTCCTTGGATGAGGACTTGATTTGACTAGATTTGAATTGGATTGGGATTACACCTTTAGCCTTTAGATTATGACTTAGATGGGGATTGATCTTAAATTGGATTTGATTGGATTAAAGGATTGGATGATTGATTGATGAAGAATTAGATAACCTGATTAGAAAGATGGATGGATTTGATTGGATTAGAGGAAGGATGAATGTTTGAATGGATGAAAGTGGATTGGGGATTGGAGAATTATTTGGATAGATAGAAATGCATTAAAGATTTGATGATGACAAGATGGAATTTGGAAAGAGGGAGGATTGATTGGTTGGAGGAATGATTGACTTGGTAAGAGATGTCAAGCAATGAATACACGTTGGCCACTACCACTAATAGAGAATCCAAACACAACCTACTACCCTAGGAAGTTGGATGAGGAGGAAAACCTTTGCTTGCTGACTTGGGTACACACCCAATAGCTAATCAGAATACGGTCATTGAGCCTCACACAATGGATTCCCAATGCCATATTAGCCGACTCCAAATGCTAATTGGGGCACGATATGGCAAGTCTCTTGGGGGAGTTACTATCTCCCTTGCACAAATATTATACACCTTTCAGAGGTGAAACAGGTGGCTTCTATCCCTAGGGTTTTTAATATGGATTTTTGTTTGAAGACTACTCCTTGTAGTCGCACAAGCACGATTGAGGCCTATAGCCCTACAAAGTACTAAGAAATATGTAGTCCCACAAGCATGATTGAGACCTCAAGGGGCCCTATAAAGTACTCAATATGAGAGTGAACTCTCAAATGGCTCTGTCCTCTGAAACTTTCATCTCAAGAGGCCTATTTATTATAGTGATTCAAAATGCCCAGGTCTGACTATACTCACTTGGGTTGTTCCCCTCTCACCAATGCCTAAGAAAATTGGGAGGCCAAAACCACTAAGGGTAAAAACATGGAAGCAAACAAGAAAAGGTTTGAGGGTTGGGATTTCTAATTGTCTATGCAGACAAGAGCATACTCTCCTACCTCTACACTTTCCTCAAACATAAAAAGAAAGAGTTATTTTACCCCTAATTAGATCTAGGCGCCTAGAATGAAAATATTAAGAAAAGCACAATGTTTAGTTGGATTTCCTTAGGCAACCTACATAAAATCAGATTAGTAGTTTTGTTTATGTCTTTGACCGCTCGAGCAAGACCTGTAAAACTCAATAATCTGATTAGTAGACAAAATTTTGCAAAAACAATGCTCACATTGTTCTGCAGTCACCTACGCTAAAGCTCCTGCACAGGTGCTGAAATGCCTGCATATGTGCTAAAGGGGGTCTGAAAAGAGAAAAGTAGATGAATGCAAAAATAGACAAAATTCAAAAAAAGCGAAATACACCTAAGGCAGATGCACTGTTCTGAGGGCGGTCGCCCTGAAGTAGTTTAGTGAAATAAAAATTTGAAATTTCAAAAACTCAAAAATGAGCGGGATTCTGCTGGAGTGCCTGTGCTAACCTTAGTGCACTCACGCTTAATCAAAAATTCTAAAATAAAAGGATAGTTAGATGCAAAAACTAAATAATTTTTTTCATTTTTGAAGTTTTTTAGCCTTTTTAGTGTGTTTTCAAGAACTATTTCCAGAATAAGAATGGAAGATGGAAGAATAGAAGAGAGAAGGAGGAGTAGGATGACATTGCAGGTGGACACATTATTCTTGGGATGCTTGCATTGTTCTATAGACCTACAAAAGGGTGGGCCAAAAAAATTTAAACTCCCATCCCACGTACTAAAGCGCGTGCGCATGTGCCAAAGTAGGCAAGGCTCGCACTGATCCTGACAAAAACTCACAAAAACTTGCAAAAAAAGATTAAATTTAGGGACGTGGGTCCCATCGGGCATACCAGAATGAAGAGGGGAAAAAATGTAGCAAGGTGAGATCAGATGGTTTAGTGTTCAAATAAAGCATTCAAACACGTAAAACACATAAAACACATAAAATGACCATTTATACCTTGCCAATTCTACCTTCTCTTTCAGATTGGACCTTCGGTGAAGTGAATAATGCACCCCTTGCTCACTTGAGTGGATTGGTCCTTGATGGGTGTGTGGAATGCTCTCCAAGTGCTCAACAAGATAGGTTGGATGTGATAGGATTTTGGATGGATTTTAGATGGATTTTGGATTTGGAAGATTGAAGGAAGAAGAGAGAGGAGAAATGGGCAACATGAGGATGCTATGAGAAGAAGTGGATCCTTTGTGAGGAAATGATCATCCAAGTTATAGATTGGAGGAGGCCAATTGATGCAAAGAGTCTTGGAGCTTGATCCAATCACCTTGTTGGTTTACTTGTCTACTTAACCCTCTAACTCCTCAAGCCCACCCAATGGCACTTGGTAGGGGTTTTTCTATCTAGACCTCCAAGGTCTGATCCATTTTGGCTTTCCTCTAAGGTATAGCCACTTGAGATTTGACAACTAACTACCTATTGAGGATTCCACCTCAATCTACAACTCCACTCCTAAGACTCCAAGCACCTCTGCAAAGAATCACAATACACTAATTGGTTCCTGGTATTCAAAATGTATTTACATTGTGTTTTTAATGTCTTTAAGGTGTTTTATCACGTTCCAACCCATCTCCAAGCTTTCATAACCTCTCTAGGTCTCTATCGCTTCCAATTAGGCCTAATTCTATTAGCCCTCCCTTGGTGGTTTTTAGGACTTGGTTTAAAAAATTTCCACACAAGACCACAAAAAAATTGTATATTCAACTACCCTTTTTAGAGTTAAAGACAGTATTGGAAAATTGCATCTGGGTTATCTGTACACATGGGGTTTCCAATACTGCACTAATTTCAAGGGTTTTGGTCTACCCGGGTGACTTGGAAAGTTGTGCTTCAAAACCTTCACCTGTCAAAACATATGCTCAAAAAAATTTAGGATTCTTCAAGGGAACTCAGAGGGCTTTCCAACCATGTGACATTTTGTCTTCCACCAATCCACATGTGCTCAGAATTTGCACATCTTCTATTGTCCTAACTCACCAACTCCCAACAGTGACCCTAGGGCTTCATTGTATCTCCTCCACAAAGGCTTGCAAAAAAAAAAAACCTATTCTAAACTTATGTACATAACCTAACCTAGAATTCCACTTGATTTCAATAGGTGCCATCAATGGATGCTTAGGTTAGAGCCATTTTATTTTTAAACCCTACCTTGCAAGGGTTTTACAACCTAGTTACAAAGAATGAATGAGATCGCTGCAACTGAAGACAAACATACCTGCTAAACAAACTTATTGGAAAGGAGATTCAATTAAATCTCATGCCCTACAATGAGATCCTCCTATCAAGTCCATACCGGACTGTACCCAAGCAACAAAAATGAAGAAAACTGTCAAAACGGTGAACAAAACAAGATTTCTTGAAAACTCAAAACTTGTTCTTGCATTCCCAAATGTCCAACCTGTACAATGAAGTATATTTTGGCTTATATTCTGATGATTTAGTTGGTTCAGCCAACTTTGCAATGCCAAATATCTAAAATGCAACTTTTGCAAAAAGTTGCAAAATGTTGCTCAACAACTTTTACATCTTTTGACACCTGAGATGCAACTTTTCATTCTTGTGCATTCCAAGGCTCCTGAAGGCCCTCATGCATCTTAGAAGACATAAACACATTACAAGAGACCCCTATTACATCATGACAATGATCTAGAGTACTACTCCTGTGATCAACATTAGTATTTCAACTTCTTAGGCTGACAACATCCTGAACACAAATGACATAACCCAAAGTTTGGACAACTCAACCATGGCTCTACTGAGTCCCAAATGATTGGTCCATTATTACATCATAAAAGACAACACACAAAAATTAGAAGAAAAACAAAATTGTATGCTTGGAGTGTTAGGTGCCCTGCACCACCAATGAAGGGCCAAGATTGATTTCCTTATGGAGGGTTGAGATTGATTTAAGATGGTGGGAATGGATCAAGGATGCCTTGGGAAAATAAACAGGAATATAAAATTCCTTAGAGAAAAGGGAGGAGAAATTTGAATTTCAAATATAAGGAATTAAAAATTCTAAAATAAGGATGCATTGAGGGATTCAAAGAAATTTGAATTTCTTTGAGAGACTCAATGTTGATGTGAAATGAGTGGGGTTATAAAATTGAAGAATAATGATAAGCATGATTATGAGATATTCTAGAAGAATTAATAAGGTTGAGTGGGATTAGGAAAAGGTAATTTGTAGGAATCACATGAATAGGTTAATTAATTTAAATTCAATTAACTAAGTGGGTTTAGAGGAAATAAATATTGGAGGGACTTTTAAAAGAATTAGGGAATAATTAATTTATTTGATAAATTAATTATTGGACAATAGCGACATGATTAATTAAATTGGATTTAATTAATTCTAAGAGGAATAAGGATAACACAATTAAGTTAATTCATTATTTTGATAGGCTTAAATTAATTAAATATTAATTTTAAGTGTCTACAATCTATCATGTGTTATGCACACCCCACCCCGTCTATGACAGGGGACCCCCTATTTGTGTCTGATCTACCCGCATGAGAAAGGGGAGGTCTCAAGTGTGTGAAATTTGTGTTGCTAGAATCTTCTTTAAGCTGGCAAAACCCCCTATATACCCGAAATTCATTTTTAACCAAAGGGGCAATTCAGTCTAAAAGTTGAAAATAACAAGGGTGAGCCAAAGTCACACTTTTTCGCCCAAATATTCAAAGTCGCCTGCTAACTCGAAATCACATAAAACCTCTAAAATGACCAAAGTAAGGAAAGGTTTCATGACTTCCAAATCACGAAAGTCTTTCTAACCGAAAAATTCAAATAGCCCAAAATCACGCAATTTCTTTGCATGGGCTGAAAATAAACTAAAAGGTTAAGTTCACACCAGAGTTGCCATAAGGCGGAAACATGAAGTAAAGCTCACAAATCGGCCTAAAGGGCCGAAATGTGAGGAGAAGTTTCAAAATCATCTTGTAGGCCAAAAAAGATAAGGGAGGTAAATTTGCACAAAACCTTCATTTAGTCAAAAAATGATCAACAGGTCATAATCTCACAAAAGCCCCATTTAGCTGAAGTTTGTGATCATGCCAAAATAGTCCAATATCTCTCATTTTGAGTGAATAACCCCAAAAGGCCTCGTGGGCCAAAAATAAGAAGGAAGCTCGAAATCACAAAATCGGCCCTATTTGGTTGAAAATCACTGAATCACACGTTTTGAGCTAAAAGCCCAAAAATTGTGAGAGGTGTTAAAGAGAAACCCCAACTTGAAACTCGCAAATTGAAGTCGTCCATTCTACCCAAAACCCCCCCAAATCACAAGTCATCCAAAAGGCCGAAAGGAGGTAAAATCGTGTAGAACTCTTCATTCTCTCGAATTTGAAAGGGGGCATTTTAGGGTGTGTTAGCAAAAAAAAAAAGTTGTGCAAAGGGCCTCGATAGCCCAAGGTTGGAGACAAAGGGCATGAATTTATCAAAATCACCCACTCTATGTTAAGACAAATCTCTCAAAAACATTAAAATGCCCGAAGTTCACACAAAATCGCCCAAAACGTATTAAAAGCCTAAATTTTATAAAGGGGCGTTATAAACCAAACTAGGAGGCTTTTAATGTAAAATCACTCATTTCAACCAAAGGGCCCAATTTTATTTTGCAAAGGGTCGATGATTTTGTCAAATACAAAGTCTCACATTTTTTTATTTGAGTGGCCGAATTTTCATCTTAAGAGAGGAAGGCATTTAAAGTGTCAACTTAGAAGGCAAAATCTATAAGGAATATGGACAAAGATATAAAAGTCACAGAAAAAATTTGCACATCAAATAATATTGCTTCTTGATAATAATAATCATTTAAATGCTTTTATATATTTATAGGATTAATCCTCATATCCTATCATTTAGGAAACAATATTCCTAAATAGATTGAGTTGTTTTAACAACTCAATAGACATACAAACAGGAACTCCTATAAATATTGAGTTGTTTAAAAAACTCAATACACACCACTAATTTAATAACTTATTAGACAAACCTTAACATGCCTAACTATTATTTTATGCCTAATTATTTATGCATCCTATGATTCAATATTACCACCTATGTGAACACTAATTCCCAACAAAATCATGCAAAAATATACTAAATGCCTGAGGTCTTAGGTTAGGCGTTTTGAGAAACAAAACCAAATCGCTCATTTAATCCAAATGGGCTGAATTTCTAAAAGAAGCTATGAATTTAAAAACAAACTCAAGGTTGCATTTTATGTTGGCCATATGATGGAATTGATTATTTGTTGCATTGATGTCAACACTTGTTGCTTTGGTTGTTTACCTGCTTCTGGTAGGAGGATTGGATTGGGAAGATAATCAGTTGATTATCACTGGTATGATCTGGTTGATGGAATAAGTTTGTATGGATGGTTCATATGCTTCTGAAGTATCTTTTAGTCAGTTGGTATTGACTTGATGATCGGATGCTATCTTATGTTCTAGTAAGCTTGTTTTATTGGTCTGGTAAGGGTTTCACCAGCGGAGCTTTATTGAAGATCTTTGATGTAATGCATAAGTGGTGTTGGTGTAGCTTCTAGAAGGGATTTAGGATGCTGATGGTGATTGTGTTTGTGCCTCAACTGATTGGTGTCATTTCTTTGGCATGTGTGGAGCTAATTAGGTATGGTGCTATCTAGGTTATGGACCGGTTTTCATGACACGTGTTGGTGGATCCTCTGATGCGCTTCCAGGATGTTTTATTGATTGGATGATATTTGTTTGGTCTTAGGAAGACAAGTGTTATGATTTTATTTCAAGATTATGTAATGGATCTATTGTATTATCATTTATGTGGCTGACCTAATTGGTTAGATTCTGGGTTGATATAAATACATGTAAGATCTCATTGTAGATCATGTGTGGATATATGAGAGTGGGTAAGGAGTGAATAATGTAATAATAATTTGTGCAAAGGATTTGGTCGATTATAGGTGACCGATTTGGGTTTATGTAAGAGGTTTTAGACCTCTAGTATTGAGCTTAACCAGAACTGTAATCTGGCATGTTTGATGCTATCACCGATAGTTATTCTCTCTGGATTGTACTCCAAACATATTGAGGTGGTTGACATCTCTCTAGTCAGTGAGACTCCATTGTGATGAGCAGTACACTCTAGGCAGTGTACCTTCCTGCATGTGCAGGCCCCTATTGTAATCATATACTTGTTGCAGAAGTATCATTTGACTGTGGGTAGGGTTTCCACCATGGTTTTTTCCTTTTCAAGTTTTCCACGTACAAATAATGGTGTTATATGTTATGGTTGCATGGTATTGATTCTCCGATTTTTATTTATGCCTTAATGCTTAATCAGTTATTCCAGTATAAGGTTTTAAGTGCTTTAATTCACATAATCTATTAACAACTGATACACATCCCCCTCTTAGTTGTTCATCGGTTATCCTAAGAATTGGTATCAGAGCATGGTCCTCTTTTTGCAAAAGCTTAACTTCTTAAGGAAGATCCTATGGCAACTAATAGTTCAACTCCTATTTTTTGGAAGGACAACCCTAGGCTTGATGGAACAAACTATGGACTATGGAAGATTTAGATGGAGACTCATTTAAGATGCATTGGAAAGAAAATTTGGAAAATAACTCAAAATGGTTACACTCCTCACAATCCGACATCTAGCATTCCTATACCGGTAGACTTGAATAAGAACATTGAGAAAGATTGCAAAGCTAGAGAAGCCCTCTTAAGCACCTTATCAGATCAGCAAATCATGGGACTATCAGATAAATCATCGCAAAAGCTATCTGGGACAAGTTGGAGACTCTGAATGAAGGTGATTCTACTGTTAAAATTGCAAAACTTGAATATTTCTGAGTAAGATATGAAAGCTTGAAGATGGAGGAAGATGAAAGAAATTCTGCATTCATGGAAAGGGTGAATGAAATTGTATTGGGATTTTAGTGTTGTGGTGGATCTCTGAGCGAGGAAGAGATTGTTTCAAAAGTGTTAAGGGTTTTACCACTAGCATATAAGATGAAGGTAACTACAGTTAATGAGCTAAGAACCATGCCTAATTATTTTCTCAATAGAGATACTCTTGTTGGGAAGATATCTGCTTTTGACCTTGAGTAATTTGGTCCTCCTAGAGCTACAAAGATTGATATTGCATTTAAGGCATCTACATCATCAACCGACAAGCAAGATTAGAAATTTTTTCATGCAAAGGAATTGGAAGAGATCAGGAAAGAAGATAAAGAGCTTGAGCAACTTGAAGCCCTATTTTCTAGAAGGATACCTAAATGTCTGTTAGAAAGTATGAAGGAAAATCTCCTTTCAAATGTTTTGCATGTAACAAGATAGGTCATTTTGCATCTAGATGTCCTGAAAGGAATTCAAAATTGGAAGAAAGAGCAAGAAGATCTTTTAAGCATATTCCTGAATATCAAATCAAGAATAAGTACAAGAAATATAAAAATAAATCATGCTACTATGTTGATGAGGAAGGAGTAACTGATGACTCAGAAGAAGAACTGGCAAGAGATTCAACTAGTGGATCCGGCAATGGAAAAGACTGGATATTTTATGCTATAAAGGAAGATGATCCGGAACCAGTTATCAAAAATGAGGAAAAGGCCCTTGTAGCAAAAGTTGAAGATATAGATGAATGGGTAATAGACAGTGGATGTTCTCATCATATGATAGGGGACAAAGGGAAGTTTCTAACCCTGCAAGAATTTGATGGTGGTCAAGTCAGATTTGGTAATAAAAAGACATGCATGATCAAAGGAAGAGGAACCATTTCATTGGATGACAAGAATAACACTAATAATGTCTATTATGTTGAAGGTCTGAAGCATAATCTTTTGAGTGTAGGATAGTTGGTAGACATAGTATTTCAATTAGAATTCAAGGAAGGAAACTACAAAATCATTAGCAAAACAGGATTGGAAATTGCAACCGGTACATAGACAAAAGGTAACATCTGTTGGAAAATGCACACTCCAATGAGAAATTGTAGGTGATTGAAGGTATTGTCATTGATGGCAACCTTGCAATCATATGGAACCGGCAGGCACCGACATCAGCAGACTCTACATCGGTACACAGAACACCAACACCGAAAAGGAAGATTACCAGCACCCTAGCCGATAGGAATTTTGTGTATTTATATTTTGTAATTAATTGTAAAATATTTGTAAGCCGACATGGCAGATTGTAATATGAGTCATATATTTATGATATCATTGTAGATCATTGAAAAATAATGGAGAATGTAATAGGCGAAGATAATAGCATACCTAATATGTGAATTATAGGTTAAGGGTTTATGTATATAGTAGAGCTTAAACTGGTACTGAATCTAGCATAGCAGATGCTAATCTGAAGCAGTACAAGACATTGGATTTGTATAATCCATTTTTGTAAGTCAATGTGACTTCTTTTGTATCTGAGCAGTGAGCTCTAGGCACTTGACCTTCCTACATGTGCAGGCCCCTATTGTAAGAGTAATATTCCCTTATTGGCCATTAAGTGAATATTGTGGGTCATGAATCCCACTGAGGTTTTTCCCATGCTGGGTTTCCTTGTTGAAATACTATGTTATGGTGTGCTTTTCATGTTCTGGTTATTGTTCTTATTTGCTGCATTATTTCTGCTTTACCAGTACACAGTCTTAATATGTTTTTCATGTTATAAGTTAAGAAAATTAATATACCGGTCAGATACTGATTCACCCCCCCTCTTAGTATCTTTGGGAATCCTAACGATTGGTATCAGAGCCCGGTCCTCTATTTTCAAAATCCTAATAGCTTGAGGAAGATCTTGTCACCGGTAGAGATGGAAAACTTAAGAAAACAATTGGAAATGGCTCTTTCAGACTATGATGCAGAAAAAGTGAAAAATATCAAACTTGAAGATGATTTGAAGGCTACTTAGGATATTATTCAAGGACTTCAAGAAACTCTTACTATTGCAAGGAACAAGTGAAGAGAACTTTGTGAAAAGATGCAAAATGACAATGATGAAAAGGAAACTCTTAATGATCTGGTAAACAAGCTACGACAAGAAAGCAATACAACAAAGAATGAGATGCAGGATATGACTATGAGGTTTTGTAAAGAAATTGAAGATAGAAAGAAAAATGAAGATGACTTGACTAGAAGACTGAATGATGCTGCAAATGAAAATCTAAGACTCAGTCATGAGAATGATATGCTAAAGACAAATTTAATTCACTTAGAACATGATAAAACTGAACTCATGAGACAAAAGGACTTCTTGGAAAATGAATTGGCTACTACAAATCAACACAAGGAGAAATTCAAGAAAACTTCAGAGGAACTTGATGACATGCTGAAGAATTAGAAACCTAATGGTGATACAAATGGCCTTGGCTTTGAAATTGGTGAAAGCTCCAGTACTGCAAACAAACATGATCAAAGAAAACCGGCAAGACAACCTACTGCTTACAAATTTAATGGGAAATGCTTTAAGTAACAAGTATGGTCATAGAGAAAATCAATGTAGATCTAGAAATTATCAAAACACTAATACACCCACCGATCAATGTTCTAAATGCAACAAAGTTGGTCATAATTCAGAAAATTGCAAAATGAGTGTAAGATGTTTTGTTTGTGGAAGATTTGGACACTTATCTAATCAATGCAGAACACATACCGACATAGGATATGGGAAAGCTATTCAAAAAAACCAATGTGACTTGTTATGCCTGTAACAAGATTGGACATATTGCAAAATTTTGTAGAAGTAAGGAATCACCAAAAAATAACAAAGGTCCCAGTTTGAAAGGTAAAGAAAAGGTTGAAGAGGTAAAGAAAGAATTCTCAAAACAATGGATCAAAAAGTCAGATCAAAATATTGATGGAAATACTCCTCCACTGGCAGAACAGAGTAACACTCCACTGACAGGAGACTCTTCATCTAACTGAAGGAAAATCTTATGGGGGTTTAGCAACGAAATGAAAAACATGCTATTATTCCCTCGATTGATGGTGAGAAGTTGAAATTACTTCTATACTGGCAAATGAGTTAAGTTGTGACTTAATCGATGAGCATTAAATGCGGTAGTTGGAGAAAACAACATTATAAAGCAAGTGTTTTGGCTCCTTTTTCATTCACCGAGCATTCAAACCTTCGAGAGCACAAAAATTCTTGAGCGAAGGCATCCTAAGCGAAGAAGTGAACCAGTTCATCCAAGCATTCATCCTAAAGGAAGATTGAGGTATTTATAATCATGGCATCCTCATCCACTCCTAAATTTATTCCAAACCCTACTATGATTGAAGTAGTCAAGTGCCCTAGACCCGTATTCAAGCTTGTCCCCGAAATTGCAAAGAAAGATGATAACATAGGTGCATTTTCTCAAATTTCTAAGGGAGTAGTATATGCTGAAGACCCTAGGATATACATACACTGTCATATCAAGGAATTAGGTGATGATGAGATCAAAAATATGTATAGGACTGTGATTTGTGATGAATCTGGAAATGTCGAGTCAGAACATAAGATAGTGGAAACCCTAGGTTTTACTGAAATCTTTAGTGTCCCGGATTTTCCCAAGGATATTATAAGGATTGTGCTAAGAAGAGTTCATGGGGAATTCTTTTGGTTGGACTCAATCCATAAAATCACCAAGGAAGCCGTTAAGGCAGTAACAAGGTTACCTTCCACCAGTAGCAGACCTGATAGAACCAAAAGAGTCTCAAATGACACAGTGATAGATTTAACTAGGGCAACTTTTGACAAAAGGACTCTAAGGGTAAATGATGTAAAGGACATAAATGTCAAATTTATCAATATGATCTTAGGCTACAAAGCTACACATCCAAATAGGTTGAACTCAGTTTCTACCCTATGTATTAAAAGTGCATATGACATGATTAATAACAATGCTAAAATAGATGTGTGTGAATGGCTCAAAGATGAATTGATAGACAATCTAGGGAAAATAAAGGGAGATAAGAAAGGACCCTTTAGATTTGGAAACTTACTTGTATGTTTAATGTTGTACATTACAAAACAAGTACTAGGTATTGGTGCAAGAGATTTTGGCTTTGACATACTAGTAGGAAAGCAATTGTTGGATCTATTGAACAACATGGGAGAAAACAAAGAAAAGAACTTAAATGAATATTTTTAGGCATTGAAAGCTCGAATGAAAACAAGGATAAGACTGTCACAAGCAATTGTAGATAAATATCAAAAAGAAATTTGCTTTGTAATTAAGAAAGATGAAATCTAAATGGAGGTAGTTATCCCTAGAACTATCTGGGTAACTGAAATGGGCTATGAAACAGATGATCACATCATAGAAACTTATGTGAAAGCCCTCCTTGAAGCACCAAAGGAGCCCACTGAGAAAGTCTTTGGAAATGCAGAAATAATTGAAAGTGGAATTCAGTCAAGGAAAAGGGTTAAGAAAGTTGAAGCAATAGTAAGGAAAGGAACCCGACAGGAAAAGGCAATTAAGGAAGATGTTTTTGAAACAAACTAATATAAGTGAAAGTGAGTTGGAAACATTTCAACCAGAAACTCATATTTCACTGGTTGGAACTTCCTCTGGGAGTGATATACCAGCAGTATTTAAAAGGGTAGAAAGGAAAAGAAAACCCACACCGGTACCCTCACCTACACCCAAGAGAACAAGACAAAAACTACAGGCAGTAAGGCCTCCAGTAAAGAAAATGACTCCAAAGAAGAAGAAGATGAAACAAGATATTGCTCCGCTAGACAAACTTCTTAGTGAAATTACAGAGAATGGTAAGTTGAAGAACATTAGCAAACTATACAATACACTTTCTGCTGATGACAAAGAAATAATTGAAAATAGTGTAATTTTGCACTTGGATATTTATAAGAAAATTTTGATGGAAATTGTTGATGAGATATCTAATGAATTGTATAGAATACTAGAAGCCAGAAGGGTAGCCATCGTTGAGCTGGATAAGAAAATTAAGATTGAGAAACTACTTGCAGTTCACCCAATTAACTCACCGGAAGAGATTGATCAATTAATAAGTGAAGCAAACCAAACTGTATTTTCAACCGCTCACCAGCATGTAGCACTAATGGCTGGTAGAGTAAAGGAAGTTTCTGAAGAAACAATAGATGGATGGGACATATTCTTCATTGCAAAAGAGGAACATGAAGAACTAAAAAGACCCAGGACTATCAAAGTATATCAAAAGGACATGGATAAGGGGAAAGGTAAGGTAGGTGGTCCTCCAAGCCTTAAAATAACTGATAATGTACCCCCACCTCCTTCTGATACTCCACCGGCACATACTACTGAAAGTCAACCAGCCATAGAGAGTATGGAGACTCCACTAGAGGATACTAATCCCGAGTCTAAAATTTTGTATACTATAAATATAGACACACATGAAGTAAATGTTGTGGTTGACAGAGAAACCACTGAGGATAAGAAGAAAGATGTGACTACTAAGTCACTAGATATAGATGTTGAGGTTGAGGTAAATGAAACTATAAACACGAAAAAACCTACTCAGATAGAGCAACCGACAGAGGATACCACTGGCAAATCATTAGAGAAACCGGTAGATAAAACTGAAAAACCATTAGAAGAACTAGAAAAGGAAAGTATAGAGGTACAAACTAAGACTACATCTGAGAAACTGGTAGTTGAGAGCTCAGAGAAACTTTCTGAGACACAGATGGAGAAACTAGAATAGAAACAGGTTGAGGCACAGGTTCAGACCGAGACAGTGCCACCGACACAAACTGAAAAGCCTAAACCTTTGCTAGTTAAAATGCAAACACAGACTGACCTATCAGAGGTCAAAAACAACAAGGCTATCACCACAACCGAGAGTAAGGAAATTGTGAGAATAGTTGGGGAGACATCTGGTACTTCAATGTCAGAATTCTGACCTACAAATGTAATAGAGGTCTTATTGGATTCAATAAAGAAGATCACAGAATGTAATGCACAAGCCTATAAGGCTATTGATGACACAATTCCCATTCTTAAATTAATAGCACCAAAGTGCATTGTAGATAACAAAGATTCTATAGGTCAACTAGACACATTCTCTAAATTCATCACCGACAACATTTTGATAGTTGATCAAATAAATGAGGATACATTTAAGGAGAGAATGATTAAGGAAAAAGAGAAATTCTTTGAGGAAATTGTAAAGAAAAACAAGGAGAAAATGGATACCTTATTACCGGAACTTGGAGAGATAATTTTTGAATTCAAGAAACTGTATAGAGACACCTGTAAAACAAATATTTTGACAAAAGACCTAGACAAGGAAATCAGCAGAACACAAGATGAGATTAATAATATTGCTGACAATCTGATAGGTAAATCAGATTCATATTTGGAAAGAGAAAAGAAAATTGCAGATCTAGAAGAGAAAATTGAGAAGTTAGAGAAAGACAGAGAAACTAAAGGATAAGGCAAAAGGATTAAAATGCAAACTTGGTCCTAGACTAGATTACCTCATTTCTTTGAGAAAAGAAATTTTTAAGGCTCTGGTTCCCAGACTTAAGACACCAGAAGAGAAAATGCACATACTCACTAGTACAGTTCAGAGAACACAAAAGGCTTTATAGGACAGCAAAAGATTCAGCGATAGTATAAATTTGATTTTGATAGATATTTTTCAGATTGTAACCCACCGGCTACAAGAATCTAGGTAGGACTCCACTGACAACGAATGACAACCTTTTTCATTGATGTCAAAGGGGGAGTAGTGAGATGAGAAAAATGGTCAGAAGAAAGGACATCATCTACAAAGGGGGAACACTCATTTTTGAAACAACATTTTTGGTAATACAATTTCTGCAAACCATTTTGATACACATTTTTGGATTTTTCTCATGAGTGTTGCAATCAATGAAGGGGGAGATTGATGGAAAATGCACACTCCAATAAGAAATTGTAGGTGATTGAGGGTATTGTCACTGATGGCATCCTTTCAATCATATGGAACCGGTAGGCACCGGCATCGACAAACTCTACACTGGCACACAAAACACCAACTCTGAAAAGGAAGATTACTAGCACCCTGGTTGACAGGAATTTTGTGTATTTATATTTTGTAATTAATTGTAAAATCTTTGTAAGCCGACATGGTAGATTGTAATATGACTCATATATGTATGAGATCATTGTAGATCATTGAAAAATAATGGAGAATGTAATAGGTGGAGATAATAGCAGACCTAATATACGAATGATAGGTTAAGGGTTATGTATATAGCAGAGCTTAAACCCGTACTGGAATCTGGCATAGAAGATGCTAATCTAAAGTAGTACAAGACATTGGATTTGTATAATTTATTTTTGTAAGTTAGTGTGACTTCTTTTGTATCTGAGCAATGAGCTCTAGGCACTTGGCCTTCCTACATGTGGAGGCCCCTATTGTAAGAGTAATATTCCCTTATTGGCCAATAAGCGAATATTGTGGGTCACAAATCCCACTAAAGTTTTTCCCACACCGGGATTCCTCATTCAAATATTGTGTTATGGTGTGTTTTTCATGTTGTGGTTATTGTTCTTATTTGCTGCATTATTTCTGCTTTACCAGTACACAGTCTTAATATGTTTTTCATGTTATAAGTTAAGAAAATTAATATACTAGTCAGATACTGATTCACCCCCCCTCTCAGTATCTTTGGGAATCCTAACAACATCTTTCATTTGAACTTTGGTGAAAAGACACATTTGATTGCACATATTGATGAAAGTTGGCTATGGCATAATGTTGGTATTTTGGTATGGTTTTGTCATTGATGTCAACACCTACTAAAACTCTAGCACTTTGGAGATCCAACAACATTCACTAGAAAACAAGTGACTTTTGCACAATCACCAGTATATGGTACACTAGCAGGATATAATGATCACCGACACTTGGAATGGCATGGAAAACACTTGGTTATGTCAAAAACATCATTTTGGCATCTTCTTTTGGATAATAGGTTATTGGTATATTCACATTTGCATATTTGCTATTACCGGCAAATAGGTCCATGGTTACACAGGCAGGTTTATCTTTTCCAGATCAACACGACACGCTATGGAGATGATTAATAATTGTTGTAAATGCATTAAGCTGACATGTTGAATCGGTTATTGCAATATTAAACTAGTTTACTAGTATTAAGCATTAAGTTGGTTAAGTTGTTTTTGGTTTGAATTTATTAGACAACTGATTCATCCCCCCCCTTTTAGTTGTCACCAGGACCTAACAATTGGTATCAGAGACTAGTCCTCTTTTGCAGAAGATAACAGCTTGAGGAGATCCAATGTCTACTAACTATTTCAGAAAGGACAGTCCTAAACTTGATGGAGCCAAATATGGGATATGGAAGATCAGAATGGAGACACATCTAAATTGCATTGGAAAGGACACTTGGGATGTTAAAAAAAATGGTTATACTACTCCTACTCTAGGTCATCCTAATCCACCTACCTTGGGTAAAGATGAAGAAAATGATTGCAAAGCAAGAGAAGTAGTTTTGAGCGCATTATCAGATCAACAAATCATGGGACTATCAGATAGGTCTACTGCTAAAGCTATTTGGGATCATTTGGAAACACTGAATGAAGGAGATTCCACAGTCAAAATTGCAAAACTTGAAAGCTTCTGGGTCAGGTATGAACATCTGAAAATGGAAGAATATGAAAGGATTTCTGATTTTATGAGAGTAAATGAGATTGTTTTGGGTATTAAATGTTGTGGAGGAACCTTAAGTGAGGATGAAATTGTTTCAAAAGTTTTAAGAGGATTGCCACCGGCTTATAAAATGAAAGTCACTGCTATAAATGAGTTAAGAATAATGCCTAATACATCAGTAGCTAGGGATACATTGATTGGGAAACTTTCAGCTTTTGAAATTGAAGAATTTGGTCCTTTTGCTACTATAAAGACAAATTTGGCATTTAAAGAATTAACATCATCTGCTCCATCATTTGACAAATCTGATTGGAAAGCCTTTTATGCAAGAGAACTTGAAGAAAGAAGGAAAGAGAATGAAGAACTTGAAGAACTTGAAGCACTATTTGCAAGGAAAATGCCTAAAGGTCCAGTTGGAAGTAAGTATGAAGGTAAAGCACCCTTTAAATGTTTTAACTACAATAAGATTGGTCATATGGCTTCAAGATGCCCTGATAGACATGCTAGACTAAGATAAGAAGCTAGAAGAACATACAAGCCTAATCCTGAATATCAAAGATACAGATTTAAGAAGAATAAAGACAAATCTTGTTACATTGCTGATGAAGGTGTGACTGATGATTCTGACGAGGATCTGTCAGATAATGGATGGGTTTTTGTTGCTATAACAGAAGATCAACCCACACCTACTGCTTTACTGATAGAACAGGCCTTGTCAGCTAAAGTTGAAGTAAAGAATGAATGGATCATTGATTCAGGATGCTCACATCATATGACAAGAGACAAAGGTAAATTCTTGAACTTTCAAGAATACAATGGAGGCTTAGTGAGATTTGGAGATGACAAAGCTTGTTTAATCAAAGGTAAGGGTACAATATCTCTTGATGGTAAGCATAACACTAACAATGTTTACTATGTTGAAGGATTAAAGCATAATCTTTTGAGTGTTGGTCAATTAGTTAAGAAAGGATTTCAGTTACAATTCAAAAATGGAAAATGCAAAATCATGAATAGAACTGGTTTAGAAATTGCAATCGATAATCAAACTAGAGGTAACATCTTTCATCTGAATAACAATGAAAAGACATGCTTGATTGCTCATATTGATGAAATTTGGCTATGGCATAAGAGACTCTATCATGTAAACTTTGATTGCATGGTGAAGATCAGTACTAATAAGGTAGTTAGAGATTTACCTAAAATTGTCAAACCTCACAATATAGTATGTAAGGAATGTCAATTTGGAAAACAAGTTAGAGCTAATTTCAAAAGTATTCCAAAAAAATCCAATAATGCTCTTGATTTAATTCACATTGATTTATGTGGTCTGGCTAGAACTAAAAGCTTAGAAGGTGATAGATATTTCATGCTAATCATTGATGACTACTCTAGAATGTGTTGGGTTACTTTTCTTAGAGAAAAATCAAAAGCACTTGGAAAGTTCAAACTGTTCAAAGCAATAGTAGAAAATGAAAATGGTAAGAAAATCAAATGTCTAAGATCAGATCAAGGAGGAAAATTTACATCTAAGGAATTTGATACATTCTGTGAAGTAAATGGAATCAGAAGACAACTATTAGCACCCCAAACACCACAACAGAATGGAGTTGTTGAAAGGAAAAATAGAACTATCTTGGATGTAGCAAGAAGTATGTTATCATAAGCAAACCTACCACATGTATATTGGAGAGAGGCAGTCAGTACAGTGGTCTATACATTCAACAAAGTTCACACCAAAGGTGAAACCGGTAAGACCTCTCATGAACTATGGTTTGGTATTACTCCTACTCTTAAATATTTCAGAATTTTTGGAAGTAAATGTTATATAAAAAGAGATGAGTATATTGGAAAATTTGATCCTAGAAGTGATGAAGGAATATTTCTTGGTTATTCATCTAAAAGCAAGGCATGTAGATGTTTTAACAAAAGATTACTAAAAATTGTTGAAAGTACAAATGTAAAGATTGATGAACAATTCAGAGGAACTTCAAGGTATATAGACTCTGAACTAGCAACAAAATTTTTGACAAATGAACCTACACCAAAACCACCTATACAGAATGAAGATCCAGTTACCCCGGTATCATCTGAGGATTCCACAGTAACTGAGGAACATCAGCAAACAAAGACACCCCAGTATGTAAGACTGAATCATTCTAAAGACCAGATAATTGGAAACAAGTTTAAAGGAGTTATGACAAGAGGAAGATTGACAAATGAAGAGGTATGTCTTATCTCTCAAATTGAACCATCATCTGTTAATGAGGCATGTGAAGATAAACACTAGATTAAAGCTATGGAAGAAGAATTAGAACAAATTGAGAAGAATAACACTTGGACATTAGTTCCTCGGCCTAAAGATAAAAATACAATTGGAACCAAATGGGTATTTAGAAACAAACTTAATGAAGATGGTAAGGTTATCTAAAATAAAGCAAGACTAGTGTGTAAGGGATATTCTCAGAAAGAAGGAATTGATTACAATGAAACCTTTTCACCAGTAGCTAGAATGGAGGCAGTTAGATTATTCTTGTCTTTTACAGCACATAAGAACTACAAAGTATATCAAATGGATATTAAATGTGCATTTTTGAATGGAGACCTTGAAGAAGAAGTTTACATTAAACAACCTGATGGATTTTCTTTGATAGATGACAAAGATATGATTTGCAGGTTAAGAAAAGCTTTGTATGGATTAAAGCAAGCTCCAAGAGCTTGGTATGCAAGATTGGATAAGTATCTTTTAAAGATTGGTTTTTCTAAAGGAAATGCAGACAACAATTTATACTATAAAGTGACTAATGATGACATCTTGGTTATAGAAGTATTTGTTGATGATATAATCTTTGGAGGTGAAGATGGATTATGTAAAGAATTTTCTATTAAAATGCAGCAAGAATTTGAAATGTCTATGATTGGAGAAATAAAATTCTTCTTAGGATTGCAGATTTCACAGACTGATAAAGGTATATTCTTGAGTCAATCCAAGTACTTAAAAGAGTTACTAATGAAATTTGGGATGGAGAACTCTAAACTGGTAAGCACACCTATGACTACAAATGAAAAACTATCACTAAGGGATGAATCTACACCTATTAATCCAACTAGATATAAATCTACGATAGGAGCTTTATTGTATTTAACACAAACCAGACCTGATATTATGAATGTAGTATGTATTGTTTCAAGATTTCAAAGTAATCCTAGAGAAAATCATGAATCAGTAGTAAAAAGGATTTTTTGGTACTTACAAGGCACTATAAATCTTGGATTATGGTATCCTAGAGATGATAACTTTGAATTATGTGCATACACAGATGCAAATTGGGCAGGAGATGTGGATGATAGAAAAAGCATCATCGGTGGAGCATTCTTTCTTGAAAATAGAATAGTTTCTTGGTTGAGTAAGAAACAAAGTTGTACATCTTTATCAACAGTAGAATTAGAATATGTTGCACCAGCAACTAACTATACATAGGTACTATGGCTTAAGCAAATGTTAAAAGACATAAAGGTAAAATGCAAGGAACCTATTACTATCTATTGTGATAACACTGCAGCAATTGATATATCTAAGAATCCGGTATTACATTCTAAAACAAAACATGTTTCCATCAAACTGGATTTTCTAAGGGAAAATGTTGAAGCAAAGGAAATAAAACTGGTTTATGTGAATACTAAAGAGCAGATTATAGATATCTTTACTAAACCTCAGCCTAAGGAGACTTTTGAATATCTTAGAGATTAGCTTGGGGTCATACCCCCACCGTTAGAGACTTAGGAAGTTGATGGTTGTCATCAACCGGTAGAATTAACAGAGAAATCTTTTATTCCAACCTTGATGGGAAGCTACTTCTCAGAGGGAGTAGTTGGTATACTAAATTGATTGGTATTTTGTATATGAACTTGGCTTGGTAAGAACTTTGGCATTTGATATCAAAGGGGGAGAGATTGGTATGGAAAAACACAAGGAAAACACATGTTACTCCTAGGGGAAGAGACTGTTTATTACTCTCTGTATATGTATTTTGATTTCTGGTTATGATCTCTTTTTGAGATTGTTAGTTCATGGTATTTGGCATTTATGTTTTTTGGCACTTTGATGGTTTTTCCATCTTGTATTGCCATCAATGCCAAAGGGGGAGATTGTTGGTATTTTGGTATGGTTTTGTCATTGATGTCAACACCTACTAAAACTCTAGCACTTTGGAGATCCAACAACATTCACTGGCAAACAAGTGACTTTTGCACAGTCACTGGTATATGGTACACCGACAGGATATAATGATCACCGACACTTGGAATGGCGTGGAAAACACTTGGGTATATCAAAAACATCATTTTGACATCTTGTTTCGGAGAATTGGTTATTGGTATATTCACATTTGCATATTTGCTATTACCGGCAAGTAGGTCCATGGTTACACCGATAGGTTTATCTTTTCCAGATCAGCACGACACGCTATGGAGATGATTAATTATTGTTGTAAATGCATTAAGATGACATGTTGAATCAGTTATTACATCGGATATTGTATTGTTTGTAAAATATTTTTATTGTAATATCTTGTAGAGCTGACCTACTAAAATTGGTCTTAGGGTATGGTATAAATGTAAGATCCTATTTGTAAGATCAAGCGTGGAATGCGAAAAAGGATTGTGTGAAGATATATGCGAGAATAAGCAGAGGTATACATGCAGACATCATTTGAAGATTGAAAGAGGGTTTTTGTGAAGACAATTAGAACTACACCGGTATTGAATCCAACATAAGAAGATGCTATTTTGTGTAGTACATTCTTATTGCATTTAACCATCCAATTGTAGTCGGTGTGACTCCCATTTTGTGTTTGAGTAGTGAGCTCTAGGTGCTTGGCCTTTTGGCATGTGCAAACCCCTTTTATGTACACTTACTATCTGCAGTAGTATCATCTAATTGTGGGTAAGGTTTCCCACCATGGTTTTTCCCCTTATAGGTTTTCCATGTACAAATATTGGTGTTATGTGTTGTGGATGACTTTGTCTTTATGTTTCATGCACTAATCCTTACTGGTATAGCAATTAACTGTTAAATCTGTCTACCGACATATTAAACTAGTTTACTAGTATTAAGCATTAAGTTGGTTAAGTTGTTTTTGGTTTGAATTTATTAGACAACTGATTCAGCCCCCCCCTCTCAGTTGTCACCGAGACCTAACACATAAGAGGTTGTGTCATATAAATTTTTATTGCATTGTAAAGATCAGTTCAACTAAGACAGTTAGAGATTTACCTAAGATTGTGAAGCCTCACAATCCGGTATGTAGAAAATGTAAAATGGGTAAGATTATCGGAACTCATTTTAATAGCATACCTGATAAATCTAATGATGTTCTTGATTTGATTCATATTTACCTATGTGGTCCTACTAATACAAGAAGCTTTCAAGGTGATAGATATTTCATGTTAATCATTGATGACTATTCTAGAATGATGTGGATTGCTTTTCTAAGGGAGAAATCCGAAGCCTTTGAGAAATTCAAGATATTTAAAGCTATGGTTGAGACAGAGACAAGAATGAAAATCAAGTGTCTGAGATCAGATCAAGGTGGTGAATTCACATTTGGTGAATTTAACAGTTATTGTGAGAAAAATGGTGTTAGAAGACAATCATCTGCTCCCCGGACACCTCAGTAGAATGGCATTGTAGAAAGAAAGAACATAACCATTTTGGATGCAGCTAGAAGCATGATGATGGAATCTAATTTGCCTCATATCTATTGGAGAGAAGTAGTAAGTACAATAATTTATACATTCAACAAAGTTTATATCAAGGGAGACATCGATAAGATACCTTATGAATTATGGTTTGGTGATTTCCCTACTCTTATATATTTTAGAATCTTTGGAAGTGTTATATCAAAAGAGATGATTCCATTGGAAATTTTGACCCTAGATGTGATTAAGGAATATTTCTTGGTTATTCAACTAAAATCAAAGAATGAAGATTTTATAACAAAAGATTGCAGATAATTGTGGAGAGTGATAATGTGAAAGTGGATGAATAATACAAAGACCAAGCTAAATCTTATGATAATGAACCGGTAGTGGAAATGATTATAACTAAAAACGGTAGTGCCTATACCAGAACATAATACTGAACTAGTTACCCTGACATCATCAGAAAACTCAACTGTAATTGAAGAGCAAAACAAAGAACCTGAAAATCAAAAAACACCAAGGTATGTAAGGCTAAATCACTCTGAAATTCAGATAATTGGAGACAAAAACATGGGAGTTATGACAAGGAGATAATTGGCATATTAAGAGGTATGTTTCATTTCTCAGATTGAACCGGCATCTGTAATTGAATCTTGTAAAGATGAATGTTGCATGAAAGCTATGGAAGATTAATTAGATCAGATAGAAAAGAACAATACTTGGACTTTAGTTCCCCGACCTAAAAATAAGAATGTTATTGGAACTAAATGGGTTTTTAGAAACAAACTAAATGAGGATGGAAAAGTTGTAAGAAACAAGACTAGATTGGTCTGCAAAGGATATTCTCAGAAGGAACGAATTGATTATGGTGAAACTTTTGCACCGGTAGCTAGAATTGAAGTTGTTAAACTTCTTGCTTATGCAACCTATTTCTACGCCTGAATGTCATGTGTTATTAAGCTAATTAGCAAATAAGAATGAATCACCAATTCTCAACTAATTAACAAATATCAAACATAATCAATGAAAATCAATACAAGAAACGAGAAATGATTTCAAATAAATGAAACTCCCTCATTCTGCATCTTTGCTTCCATTGTGCTTATCCAATTTGAGTGGTTGGTGGCTCTCAAGTATTGCACCAATTTCCTACATACAAATATTTTGAAGACTCTAATTCTGTGATTCTACCTTGAATTGAGAAAATAATGCTGAATTTATAGATTTTCAACACAAAGGGGGTGAGAAATAGAACTCAAATGCTGATTGATAGATAAATAAAATTGATTGATCAGTGAACTAGTCATGATTGATTTGTTAAATCATTTGATTGATCTATTAATAGGATTGATTGGAGAGTGAACTCAATAGACTAGTTAGTTGATTGAATAGATCAGGGAGATAATTGAATTGATGGATTAGTCATAAAAAGCTGATTTTGAGTTAAAAAAGATGATTGATGAGTTAACTGAGTTAACTGACTAGACAACTGATTTGATCAATCAATTCTAATTTAGCATGTGTTGTAGGAATTTGAAATTGAATTTGATTTTCATTTTCAATTTGGATTTGAATTTGGTCATTTGAATGCTGAAATGCACATGAAATTAATTGAAATTCAGATTTGGTGAAATTTGAATTTGGAGATGTGAAATTAGATGAAATTATGTAAAATTTGAATTTGGGAGAAAATGAAATGAAATTAGATGGAATTAATTGGAATTATAATTTGGGGAATTGGAGGAATTTAATTAATTAATTTAAATAATTTAAATTAAATTATTTAAACATAGGAAATTGAATTAATTAAATAATAAAGATTATTTAACTAAGGAAAAGGTCTCAATTAATTAAATAATTGATATTTAATTAATAATTGAGACAGGGTTAACTGATTAAAATGATTTGAGAATAGAAATAGAATAATTAGAAGTGTTGAAGGGTGATGATTAGAAGAAATAGTTAGTTTAATCAAATAATTAAAGAATTACTTATTTAAATAGACAAATAATTAGTGTAGAATTAACGAGACATTTTTAGGTGTCTACATTTGCCCCTCTTTGACACAATGTTGGAATGACATTATTTCAAAGAAAACAAAAAGAAAACTGCCCTAGTATTCCCTAATGATGCCTAGGGTATAAATATGCCCCCTCAGAAAAAGTGGTCAAAAAATTGTGGAATGAAGACCAGTTTTTTGGAAATGTGCTAGATAGTGATATTATGAAGTTTGAAATGGTTTTGATCTCGTTTTCTATGTCTACAACTACATTGAAGTAGGAGGGGTCCACGGGCGTTATGTTGAGAAAAACCCTAATTTTGAGCTTATAAATTGAAGATTGCTATTGATTTGAGTTCATGTGCACTATTTTGTTTTGCAAGAAGTCCTTAAAGATATTAGTGCTTTCGGCATCGTTGGAGTGAAATGGTAGGTCACAGAGCGAGGTTGCATTTATCTAAGTGAGTGCGGTCTTATCAGAGACCTCCGACACTGCTGGCATGGTGAGTTGTCAATATTTTTTGCTTGTTTATATCTATTTTTTTCCAAAAATTTAATCGTTTGATGATATGTCATATTTCGTGAATTTCGCAATTGACTGTCGATTTTGCCGCAATTGACATTAGTATTTTGCAATTGATGTTAATGTACCGCATTTGATATTTTATTTCGCACTTGTTTCTCTTGATTCACATTTGCAAATTTTGCTTCACAATTACTAATTTTGTTTCTCTTTTGCTCAAATTAATTTGCATTTGATAAAATCATTTCGCATTTGCTTATTTTACTTCACAATTGATACAAGTATGTTGCATTTGATAGTAAAGACATTTTTTTCTTATGCATCCTAGTAATTTGATGATGTAACTAATTCATTTTTATGTTTTCCAAATGCAGGCGCATTATCCAGTACTGCTTACTAGACAAATGAGGCCAGATGGTCTTGATTGACATCATGAGTTGGATCCAGAGGATACCGCTTTGTTATGATAGGTTGGATTATATTACATAGCACATTTGCCTAAGGTTACGACCAACAGGACTATGATTACTACTTTCATTGAGTGGTGGCATTTAGAGACATGTTCTTTTCATCTACTAACAGGTGAGGCATCCATCACACTTGAGGATATGTGGCGTATCCTACACATTCCAATATCTGGTACATGAGTTACTTTTGATAGTCATGATGGTGTTTTTGTGTTGTGTACATTGTTCAAGTGTGAGGAGCGGGATCTGCATATTCATGGTCATTATGATATTTGTTGGGATGATTTTGATTATGACGATCTCACCGTTGTTCTTGCTTGCACTATTGCTGGATTATTGATCCCTGATAGATGTACCCATGATTTCCTTATTGGATGGGGACGAGTCATACATGATATGATTATTGATAGACGTGTGTTTCCTTGGGGTCCTTGTCTTCTTGCCACTTTATATCATTAGATGCATGGGATTTTTTACTTGCAACAAAAATCAATTGGATGCGGCATTACTTTTCTCCAAATATGGGCTTGGGAGCACATAGCTATCTTTCATCCTGCATTTCATATTGATTTAGAGCTAGATCAGCCATATGCTTACGGGTACACTGTTGGTGTGAGACATAGGGCATCAGGTAACATCTTGTATTGGTATCATTAGATTGATATCTTACAGTATTTCTCATGGAGACCTTATCTTACCTGCCCCAGTTGGATTGATGATGCCCAACATCTTCCTTTTTGTCGACAACAAAGATATCTTATTGGTTGAGATGTGGGTGGTCACAGGGTTATTGAGATGGATCTTCCTGGTCATGTACTCTCACAGTTCGAGGAGATACAGGTTATTCTAGATGTGACATCTTATTTTGCTCACACTACTTGAGAGGTTGGTGATTGGGGTGCTTCTGTGTAGCCTCATGTTACTATTGTTGAGCTTGATGCTCTTGCTCCTATTCTGTGGGGATGGTGTGTTGGTGTAGCGGATATAGGGTCCACAACACAATATAGTGTATGATGGATACAACACAGGCCTATACCCTAGACAAACCCGACAGTTCATGATTGGTGCTCGACAGATTAGACATGGAAGGCGTCCTAGGGGGAGAGGGAGAGGTGGGGATAGAGATGGAGGAGGTAGATTTGGAGGTGGGAGAGGTGGAGGTGGTAGAGATAGAGGTGGTATAGATCTGATAGTAGTGGTTGCAGAGCAAGTAGATAGTGGAGAGGAGGATGTGGATATTAGTGGAGAGACTGCATCTATGGGTAGTTTTGATGAGGGCAATGAGTCAGCGTCAAGCTCATCAAGCAGCGATGGGGATGAGGGTGGGGATAGTGGACATGATATTGAGATGCCCTAGGCTACAGAGTCTGGAGGTGCAAAGAGATGAGATGAGGAGGGATTGAGAGATCAGGTTAGGCATTTAGAAAACCTAGTCTCTACTTTGCGGCAACGACCGATGGAGGATAGAGATCAGTATCGGCAGGCGATGGAGGAGTTGACTGTAGAGAGGGATCAGATAGCCATTGAGAGAGATCAGCTATAGAGAGAGAGGGATAAGGCAGTTAGGAGATCTCAGATCACCATGGATGCATACAATCATTTATTTGGGTTGGTGATAGAGGCACCAAGCCAAGCAGATAGGTATTTTGTTGCTGCATAGGAGGCTATTTATTATAGGTAGGCTTATGAGAGAGTTATTCCTGAGGGTTGGAGGGAGCCTAATTTTAGTGATTTCATGGGGAGGAGATCAATTCGGTCTACCTCTCGACAGACTAGCAATGGAGGAGTGATGGGTCCACCTAGGGCATTGTCGGGAGAGACTGGAGTTAGGCGAGATGCACCTACTGATAGAGGCAGCATAGGTTGAGTGATTTGGGATTGATGTTGATGTTTTAGATATGATGTATTTTTACAAATTTCTATATGATATATGATATTCATTCTTGATGAGCTATTTAAAGATGAATTTCATGGTCTAATGTTTCTTTATTATGTTTCATGCTATTGTGATGATGAATGCAATGTGAATGTGGTATCATGCCACATGTGATGTACCTTTATTTTGCGATGTATAATGGTTGATGAAATTCTTATTATAATGGAATGGACTAAAATTATAAAATGATATATATATGAAAATGTCATGTGATGATGTTTATTTTTGTATGTCAAAATAGGTGTTGAAAATCATGAATTTAGAAGAATTGTTAGTTGTTAGACATAGAATAGATATGAAATGATCAATCAATTGAATTGACCTTTGTTTATTCCAGAAATAGATATGATAGAAATGATTTGATAAAATTTGGATGAGAAAGTCTCCATTGCTTTATTCATAGTGCAATACATTATCATCATTGAGCCTTATTCTGTAAAAATGGAACTTATTACACCAGGGTATGAGGAACCAAGATGTATATATATCTCATTGCAAAGAAACAAACACGTAGTAGACAAGGAATGAACCCTCGATTCTGGGAATTATGCTAGGGGTCAAGGTATGTGTGGCATTCACAAGTTGAATGCTCCTATCACAGACACCCACTAGAGAAATTGCCCCAGAACTTCATTGGTTCAAACCACAAACAACAAACAAAGAAAAGGATCATGCCCATCACGGCTCCTCTAGTCACTTTTTGGACATCCTTGAGTAGCTAAAAGTAATGATCTTCACCAATTTGATAAAAAGAGTCAACCAAAATAGACAAAACTCAATAGTTGGACTGACTGTGCCTTTCCTTTGTTATGTTTGATGTGATTTTGATAATGTCTAGTTTCAAAAGTTTTGGGCCCCGTTTAAAATTGACGTGTCTAGTTTCGAGTGTACCGATTCTATTTAAGACAAGATGTTGATCACGTTGATAGTTTGATAGTGATTCAATAGATTAGACAGTTGATCAGCTTGATTGCAAATGTTTTGATAAGATAGTTGTATACTTTGTTTAACTTCATGCAAAGTGTTTGCTGGATATCTGCTAGGGTGTTTGATTCTTGCGAGACAATTTATTGCAAGTTTTTGATGTTTTTGGATTTTTAGTTTGTTTTTGAAGAGCTTTTTTGATGTTTAGGTTTTTTGGCATTTTCTCAATGTTTTTGATGCTTTTTTCAAGATTGATATCTGAATGTTTTTGTTGTGATTTTTTCAAGACTTATATATGATTTTTCGGATTTTTGTCAAGATTTTATCAGATTTTTAGGATTTTTTCAGGACTTTTATCTAATTGTTTTTTGATTGATTTTTTTCAGGACTTTATCTAAATGTTTTTTGATTGATTTTTTCAGGACTTTATCTGATTTTTAGTTAATTTTTTCAGTTATGCCCCCAAGTTCAGACCTGTGATGATAACATGATGATGTATATGGAGACAATGAATTTTGACATGAGGTACTAATGTAATATGCAAGATGGAGATGTAGTTCCTATTTGAACAAGGATAACTGTGTGTTTCTTTCATTCTAAAATGCACTAATTGGATTAAAGGTGCAAAACATTTCAAAGATAGGAGATCAATCCATTCTCAAAAGACTTAGACCATCCAACCTAACACACTATGTGTTATCACTGTTTTAAAATTGGATATTCTTGTTCCATAGTTGGCTAAAAGTCTACAAAAATGTGTTTAAGTATGGCCTTCTAATTTTCTTGGGTCAGAAGAGGGTTTAAGGTTTTTGAGTTCTAACCCTTCCTATGTTTAAAGAAAAAATCTTTATGTTCTATTCTTGCATTACTTTTGCCACTTAGAGAAGGGTCAATCTATCATGAAAAGTGTCCCCCCATTAATTTTTTCCCTAGGCGGTCCCTTAATATTTTAAATCTATGCGCCTTTACCTTTATCTTGTTCTAATGTTTGTCAGGGCCCTTAATTTTTGTGCAACTCATTGTTAATCTTGCAGTTGTCATTGTTTCGCTAGGAAAAGATGCTAGTAAGTTAATGTTCGCGAAACAATGAAAAGGCTAGGTGGGCCCGACCAGATGGATTGACTGATGGATAAAAGGACTGCATCTTACTTTTAATCCAACGGCTCGCATTGTTTCGCGGCTGAAAGATGCACGTGTTCTACGTTTCTCGAAGTAGCGAAAAGGGTGGTGGGCCTGGGTGAGGTGGTCATTGCAAGGGTAATCAACGAGCATGTTAATGAGATCCAATGGATATCGGTGCTTCGTGATGATAAGTGACTTGAATTTTAAGCTCTACGAAATGGCGAAAGGGGCCGATAGGCTGAGAGGACACCCAGGTCATAAAGTTAAAGGCCAATTAAGTGTGATTTGATTAGACGGTTGTCGTGGTTTCACAGCCACAAGTCACACAGAGATTAGTGATCGCGAAATGGTGAAAGATAGGTGGTGCTCAGATGGCAGTCCAGTGGTGGGCCCGACAGTTTCGATGAAACTGCCTATTCAATGAGACCTATGGACTGCTCGCCGAGGAAGAAATTCCACTAAAAGACAGAGACCAGACTGCTGAGGTGGTGGACACATGGCACAACAAATGGTTTGTTTCATGGAATGTAATGGTGACCTGTCAAGTGCATGTGTCTTTGAAGGGTAATTGAGGGCCCACCTTGGTTCAACCGGTAGTTATGTGGGGAATAGTAAAGTAAAGCATGTGGTGGTTTCAGAATGGAACCCAATGGAACTTCCTGAGCAAATGGCTAATCGCCACATGGCATTTGTTAATCGGTGACGAGATAAAGCAAGTGGTCTCTGAGTTAAAGGACCCACTTGAAACGTCTAAAGTATGATAAAAGGTGTTCATCTCATGGTCGATCCAATGGTTGTCGTTGTTTCGCAGCCCAAAGATGCCTGCAGCTTGGCCTCTACAAAATGGTGAAAACCGTTAGCCATCAAGGTGATGTGTGGTTGGTTAGTAAGAGTAACGGTCATTGTTGGAGATAAAGACCGGGCAGGTAGATCTTGATCTAGTGGCCGGTGTTGCTTCGCGAAGGAAAATTGCACAAGTTTTAAGGCCCACAAAATAGAGAAAAGAAGGTAGGGCCCGTCACTAACACAGAGAGACCGGATAGAGTAAAAACTGGGCAGGTTCCTCTGATCCAGTGGTTGTTGTTGTTTCACGAAAGAAAGCTACGGAATTTTTAAGCTTTGTGAAATAGAGAAACAATGAAATAGAGGAAATACTCAGAAAACTCATGATCCATTGGAGCCCATTTTTTGAATTCGATTTGTGAATTCAATTCTAAGGTGATGACCAAAGCATGCAGAATTAATTTCCAAAATTAAATGCTAACTTGCCATATTAGAGTCTGCATCAACTTGAATGTTGGCATCATTTCAATGAGTCTATTGCAGAGGAATTGGTGTGGAGCGGTTTTTCTTCAAGTGAAATAAAAGGTTTTTGTGCTTTTTCTCACTAATTCTGGTCTGAAATTTGGTGATTGCCATGTGAATTGTTTCATTAAAGGTCTGTGCAAGTTTCAATTGATATAGTTGTATTATCAAGATGGCACCAAGAAGGGAGTTGACAGGAAAAGTGAATTACTAGGATAGGAACATTTGTGATGATTTTTTGGAGCAGTTAACTATGTCTACCAATGTCGGGGTTAGGGTTAAAGAGTTGGTACCAAATCCCTCGTCTGAGAATTTAGGATGGCCTCTATGATAAAGGTAATTGGTTAAGGGATCCAGAAATAGGGATGTCAGGTTTAGGACTGTTCAAGGTATGTTTTGGTTAGAGGCATTCCCTTGCCCCCTTAAATAGTATCTCAGAATTGAATGTGGGGAAGCTTGTGGTTCCTGGTGTATTCATGGATGTATATTTGCTGACCCTAATTGCACAAAACTATGACCTTGTAGCTAGATGTATCAGGAATGTAAAGGGATCAGCCTTGATTGAAATAAATGATGATGAATTCAGGAATGTATTTAAGCTCAATGAAGCTTCAAATTTGTTAGAGCTTATTGATTTTGAGTCATTAGGCCATGTCTACAATGCACAAAGGGATCACCTTAGGAGTGGCCATTGAAAGAATTCTTTGTCAAGATAGGAGGGTTAACTATTGTAGGCCCTAGTATAATGGAACCCTTCTCCCTGAATCTATTTACTCTAAGAGCTAAGGGTATGTATTGGGCACTGTGTCAGATTTTTGGAGAAGATGCTGAGAAAAACATGCCAACTCATTACATGCTGATGAATGCAAAGATTCTAAACCCCTCTCTACTAGTAACATTTGATTATGCTCCCTACCTCACTGATGCAATTCATGCAGGGCTTTTAGGGATAAAAAATGGTAAGGTGGATAGGCCATTTGGATGGTATTCTCTTCTAATACACATGTTTTTGTTCAAGGGTGCTGACTATTTTGCAAAAGAAATGGATTTCGTTTAGGTAAAAGATAAGGAAGAGATGCCTGTTCAACTTTGGAGCACTATTTTATCTTGGGATAGAGAGGATGCTAGCTATCTAAAGTTTCATAGATGCTTTGCATCTAAAATTAGGATTCTTTTGTGCACAGAAAACCCTAGGATTCCTAAGGCTCTCTTGGAATTCCTCAGGCCTAAAGAGTTTGCTGAGGGTATTAAGATTGTTCACAATTGGGGAGACATGTACTTATACCCTATTTCTACAGTTTTCAAAGTGTATGGTTTCAGAGGTACTCCATATTTATTGCCCTATCAGGTCCCATTGAAGATAGGGATTGCAAAAGTCTTGAGGCAAATTGGGGGTGTATAAGAGGAAGAGTTGACAAATAGAGGTAAAGGGACCATTTTCCCAACCATTACTGTGGCCCATCATTTTGTAATCACTAAAGGTGGCAGGAAATATTTTGAAGAATTAATTAAGCCCTATAGGTTGTCAACTGTAGTTTCAAGATGTGCAGACCCTGAGGACTTTTTCAATGGAATGTTTAGAAAGAGGGCAGTGTGTAAAGGTAGGCCTCACCAATTTTAGTTCCCTGAAGATCTAATTAGGAATGAATTCAATTTAGATGAGCAAGAACTGAGGAAAGAGAAGTGGGTTGCATATAAAAGGCCTCATGACTTTATTCATCAATTTGATAGTAGTTATGACCCTCTTTCTAGCTTTAATCCCTTTGAGGAGAAAATCAAATTCTTGATTCTTTATTTTGAAGACCTCATGCAAATCTTGAAGGAAAAGAGGGAGGCTATAATGAAAAATGATCCTGATAGGGTTAAATTGGTCCTAGCTAAGGCTATCCCACCTGGTGACTCTGTGATGCATAAGAAATAAAAGTACAGTGTGATGATGCTAGTGACAGGTGAGCCTTCCACTTCAAGAGGAAAAAGACCAATTGAAGATGTCATTGACATCCAAGATTCTCCTAAGAGGCAAAGAGTGCGGAAGGAAATTGAAATTTGTGAACCCTAGTATTCTCCATCTCAGTCCCCTATCCACATAGGAGATGACCAGATAGTGGCTAAACAATTATTACAGTTAGGGAGTCTCAAAGAGATTGCCTACACCTATGAGGAGACCCAAGAAGGGATGCCAGAAGAGCCACCTAGTGCTAAAATGAACTTGACTAATGGTGAGCTAAAGGGCAAAGAGTTAGACCTTACTGTTAAACAAGCCAGTGAGGAATTCCTAGCTGACAACAATTTTGTTACAATAGGGGATTTCATGCAATTTATGCAGAAGAAAAATATGGAACAATTCAAAGCCAAATGTGAGCAAAGGAGGAGTGAACAGCCTCACAGAGATGTAACTTAGGTGGAAGAGGAGGTAAAGCAAGAAATGACTGAAGAGTTTAAGACCATTACTCTTGAGAAGGGAAGAGAGATGGTGTCCAAGGCTGGTGTTTTAATCCTCCCTAAATGGGATATAGCTGATGCTCTGGTTCTTGGAGCAGTAAGGAAGGAAACCAAACCCATGGAAGGAGTGACTTTTAGCAAAGATAATGCTGCTCTAGTTATGTGGTCACTAAAGAAGGATGAGAATAAAAGGAGGAAAAGTGTGTCAAATTCTAGTCTCCTAGGAGGCATGATTGTAAAAAGAGTCCAAGATACAGGGGTGGTGGAAGCTGCAAGCATAGTCTTGGAGACTACAAAGTTCAGTGTGGTAGTAGCAGAAAAGGAGGCAAAAGAAAAGGCTAATCTCCAATTGAAATTGGAAACCATCTTAAAGGCTTACAATGAGGCCAAAGAAGGAGTAGCCAACAAAGATAGTATTATTGCTAGACTTCAAAGTTAGTTGGCAAGTTAGCACCATCCAGGTGAATCCTCCACTCTCATGATAGCCTCCTCTCTAGCAAGACCTCCACCTACCAATCCCATTATAGAATATCCCCCTTCTCCTATGCCTTCTGGTTTCTACTCAGCTGAAACTATCCAACATGAGTTGGAAAAGTTGAAACAAGATCCTTGTTTGCAAGCAAGTACGAAGAGATGGTAAAAGCCACAATATTGAAGTTTGTTGATTTGGTCAAGGCCTCTGTTGTACACATTTCTATGAAAAGGATCCTGAATATTCTGATTAAATTAAGAGAGGATGAAACCACCTTGGAACCAATTCTTAATAAATGGTTTCCTAGAGGTAAGGAGTTAGAGCTCATGTGTTCATCCCGTGCAGATGCAGAGGAAAATGACAATCTTAGGTCCACTAGTGAGTTTATAAAAGAAATAATATACTATCAGAGGAAAGGGTAGGTGCAAAAAGAAAGCCCAACTATATAGAAAAGAATATTCAGATCACAAATATGGATTGTTTCCAAGGGGGTTTTGTTGGTCCAATAAAATTAAAAGAGGAGAAGGCATGCCTAGAAGGGCTAGACCACAAATTGTCCCAAAGGGTTAATGAGATCATTAACATTGATGACACATCCTTATTTGTCCAGACAATTGAGGAGATTGAAAAGGTGAAATCACATTATGGTTTCATAGAAATAGAAATTGGGTAGTTAAGGGTCACTTGGAAAAGGCTAGAAGGGATGAAATAGAAGATCATTAGCTTTAATTGGCCAAATGATGATGTGTTTCAGGAGTGGAAGGGCAAATACATTGGACAAAAGAAGGATATTCCAGAACAATTAGAAGAGGTTGCAACAGAACAACAAATGGAAGAGGTCGTTGATATTGAAAAGGACTTGTAACCATTTCTTGGAGAACATTACGGTTTGTAACAAACCTTTCTAGGAATGTCTGAGGCTTGTACGCATCCATAATGTTATAAATGGATACCAGGACTATAAAGAAAGGATCTCAAGAATTTTGTAAAAAAACTCTGGCAAAATACATTTAGGGCCTTTTTCTGGTTTTAAGGAGATTGCTCTGAGTTATGTAATATTTTCAGGAATGAATATGAATATACAGATCAAAGTTTTAGGCCTAAAATTCCTTTGTCTTCTAGTGTGCATTCTTTAGTTTGTTGGTTTCATTTGGATAATCTAGGGTTGTTTGATTGAACATGGATTGTAAGGCAATCTTGTAGATGTTATTTATGGATGTTCTCTTCAGGAGAGGGATTAAATGTGCATGAAATACTTCTGTCAGCAAGTCTATTGTTTGTTGCTATGAATCTGATGAATTGTTCTAGTTGAATGGGAGAGGATCTATATATATATGCTAGGCATGTATGGGATTTATAAAAGCCAAAATGATGAGATGTATATGAGTGTTCCGTTTTAAGAATTATTGTTTGATTTAGGTGACTCTGTAGCCCAGATAAGGCACGGGTATCAGATTGTGGGATTTCTTTCTAGCTTTTCTTGAAGATCAATACTGAAAATGAATGCAAGTTTTTTCTTTAGTGTTTCAGTTTCATTGAGGTGATGAAGTCCATAGGTTTTTAGCACTGGTTTACTGTGGATCTCAATTTTAAAAGTGTGAAAGTATTCACAGAAGGTATACCCACCTGAACTTTGGCAAAGTTCAAAGTGTAGAAGGTTCCAAAACCTTGTTATAATTTACTCTAAGGTTCTTTTTTCCTTGATGTCTTCATTTGCAGACGGAGTTGTTCTTTTTACTATAGGAGGATAGGAGGGAAATCAGAATTTGAGAATAACAAAAGTGGCGACTCTGCTAGGGAGAGTCACAGTGTGTTACATGCTACAAATTGGTGCCTAAGATTAGTTCTGAAATTTGTTTGAATATCTGTGTTTGCGGTAGATCTTATTTTCTCTCTTGTGTATTTTCTCTTCTCTAGAAATTCTCCTGATTTTCAAAGTCTTTGCAAAAGATTTGTTGAGCTTGCTTTCTCATTTCCCCACATTTTGTGTGGGTGGCGACTCTGACAATTTTAACCAGTCCTTTTGAATAAGTGTAACTATTTTAAGAAAAGCAAATTTAATGCAGAGAGGAAGGAACACCAGGTCTTTCATGAGGAAGCATCCCTATGAGACATTGCAAGAGGGACTACCTAAATAGGCACGGAGAGGCCAAAAAAGGTCAATCGTACATGAGCCATCTAATGCAGCTTGGGTATAGAAGAGTATTAATACGGGTAAGTCATCTGAGAGACCCATCTATGCAAATTCAAATTCTTCTTCTCATGAATCTGATCATGATATTTTAGGCTTCCATTCTAGTTTGTTTGGGAATGTTGAAGATGTACAAGTTTTAGATCAGAGGATCTCCCATGTTAGTTTGTCAGGAAAGGACACGAATAGTTCAAATATTAAGAGAGATTCTGTACCTAGGACATTGGATGGAAACATCAGTCTAATAGATATTGACCAAGTCAATGTGTCAAACTCTGAAGAAATCTTCCCTGATGAAGATAAAGTATCCCAAGAGATCGAAACCTTGAATAGAAGAGTCCATCACTTAATTTCCTTAAGAGCACAAATAGTTCAAATAGTAAGAGCGATTATGTACCTAGGACATTGGATGGAAACATCAGTCTAATAGATATTGACCAAGTCAATGTGTCAGACTCTGAAGAAATCTTCCTTGATGAAGATAAAGTATCCCAAGAGATCGAAACCCTCAATAGAAGAGTCCATCACTTAATTTCCTTAAGAGCACAAAAGGAAGCAAATAAAGAAAAGGAAATTAAAGCAAAATTCATGGAGAGGGATAGGCTTATAAGACAAATTGTTGGCCTTGAGTTATTCATCCAAGAAAAGGCTAAAAGCGAGGAAGAAGGTCCAGTCATCAGATAAATCCTAGTTCCCAAGACCAAACCTGCATATAAGTCAGTGGTTCAACCAAATAGGGAAGTCCTTAGTGACCCACAACCTGTTAGAAATAATGTTGACAAAGGAAAGCAGAAATGCATGGAAGGTGGGTCTGGATCTAAGGCTACAACAAAAATCTCTCATATGTTATCTGCACATGAGAGAGAGATGGAGAGGATGAAGAAAGAGAAAGAAGATTTGCAAATGGAGTTGGAGAAGGCTGAATTAGAAGCATCCAATCAAGAAGTTAAAAGAAAGATTAGCTATCTGAAGGCTCCTCCTATCATGTTTCCTTCAGTAGACCCAAATAAACTTGTTCCTCGGCAAGCTTCACTCCCTCCAGTTAAAATTCAACCAACCTTGTCTGTTAGCACTGCCACAACCCATCAAGCCCCTATTACTAACCAAGGTAACCAAATCCCTCCAACTCATAGCCCCAATGTAAGAATGAACATGGGAAATAACCTTGTTGCTAAAAAATTCCAGAGGAGACCTATTAATTTAGAACTTTATAGGCAGCTTTTTTTTTATGGAATCCCAGGGTACCCTAACCATGTTCCTATAGAATTGAGGGATAGACTTCACAAATTTGCTGGGAATAATGCAATCAATGCAGAGTAACACTTGAAATCTTTTGGTGACTTAATAAATGACTATGAAATTATAGATGAAGATGACATCATGAAATTGTTTGTACAGTCCTTAGTAGATGATGCAAGGGATTGGTATAGAGGTCTCCCTATCAATAGCATTGGGTCTTGGGAAGATTTTAAAAATTGCTTTCAAGAACAGTACGGTGATAAGACAAATGTGAGTTTTATGCTCAATGAGTTCAACAATATTAGAAAATCTAATAATGAAATTGTTATAGATTTCAATGCTAGATTCTAGAAAGCAATGCATAGGCTCTATCAAGTAATCAGGTTAGATGATAACATGTGTCTAAATACTTATTACAATGCTTTTGATTCTAAAATGGCCTATATTCTAAGGGATAAAAATCCTCATAGTCTGAGAGATGCATTTAGAATTGCCATCAACGTGGAGAGTAATAGGAAAGCATCTGGGAAAGTAGGGAGGAGAACTGATGGTAGGTTATGGCAAGAATCAAAACAACAACCTAATAAAGTTGCTAAAGAAGAAGACAAAATAGAGAAACTAGTGACAGCCATGAAAGATCTTACTACCAAGGTGAGTAAAAATGATAAGCTTCATTACAATTGGCAAGATAGGCCTCCTAGGTTGCATGGCATGCCTTACAACACTACTTGGAAGGATGGTAAGCCTCAAAATGAGAAGCCAAAGAATACTCAGAACCAAGATACTCCAGATCCTTTAAAAGGAGGAAATGTTCATAACATGGAGAATACTCCTTGGTGCATGGCTTGTGATGGACCACACTCTCCTCACCAATGTGATGTAGCTCAAGTGCTTGAAGAGTCCATGAGACAAGAGACTGAGCCTGATATAAATATGTTTGAAACAATCATAGAAAGTGATGATGAGTCATTACAAAGTGAACTTAGTGAGTGTGATGTGCTGAATAGTAAGAGGTCTTACCAAGGATAGTTAACACTTGATTGGCATCCTACTTTGAATGTGGTAACAATTGAAGATGAAGAAGTTCATCTTAGAAGACCCAGTGATGAAGAAGTAAGAAATCTCACTAAAGCTGACATAGCCAAAGCCAAGCACAATTACAATTTGAGGAGTACTAAGAAGGATGGGGATCAAGGTGAACCTGGCTCAATATTTATAAAAGAAGTATCCCAGAAGAAAGCAGCAAGTAATACCACCCTGCCTCAAGATGGCCAAGAAAAGAAGAACCAAGTTAAAGATGTAGCCAAGGGTATGGATGATAAAGCTACTAGTGATATACAAGGAACTGCCACAATGAAGAAGGCAAGTCAGCCTAAGACAAAGAAAGTTAAGGCTAATATTGAGTTGATTAATAGTTCCACATTTGATATAACTCAAGCTCTCACCCAGATGAAGGTCATAGTACCATTGATAGAATTATTGAAAATAAAGAAACATAGAGAAGTTGCTTTATCTTTATTGTCTAAGATATCTGACAGTAGCACAACTTTTCCTTCAGGTTCAAGTAAGGATGAAAAGGATCAGGAGCTGCAAACCCCAGAGGTATATGTTTGAACAACTATTACACAAGAACCCTCACAGGTTGATCCTTTATATGTTACTTTGTTAGTAAATAATCGGTTAATTAAAAACTGTATGATAGATTCTGGTGCAGCTGCAAATGTAATGCCTTATGGTGTCATGAAAAAATTAGGATTGTCAGTGAGTACTATGTATGGGAAATGTTATGCCATGGATAACATAGAAGTTCTAGTAATAGGTACAATGAAAGATGTGGAAGTGAAAATAGCAGCATTCCCTGAAGCAACATACAAAATGGATGTCAATGTAACAGATACCAAACCTCATTATGGCATGTTGTTGTCTAGACAGTGGGCTGCAGTTGTGGGTGGAAATGTTCAGTTGGATCTGTCATATGCTACTATCCCAATTAATGCAAACCAAGTCAAATTTTATAGAGAACCATGTGCCCCTGGGGTAATTGAGAAAGTAGACCCTAGTATGTTGAATTGTATGATTGATGTGGATATAGACAATTTTAGAATACAACCAATCTTACCTCAATTAAAGAATATTGATTCTATTGTGACTGAATTGGAATCCCAATAGCATGATTTGTGGCACATGTATTTTGATGGTGCTTGTTCTAAAGAAGGATTTGGAGCAGGAGTTCTATTTGTATCCCCATCAAGTATAGCTTTCAAGCATTCCTTCTTGTTAACCTTTCAGTGTACAAATAATACTGTTGAATATGAAGCTTTGTTGTTGGGGCTTGAAGTTGCAAAAAGGCATGGGATTCAATTGTTAAGAGTGTTAGGAGACTCAAAATTGGTTGTTTCTCAGGTTAGAGCTAAATATGCATCTAAGAATGATAGACTGAAAAGATATAAGCATGCAATGTGGGATGTGATTGAACATTTTAATGCATTCTCTATTAATTGGATAGAAAGGTCAAAGAATATCATGGCTGATTTCTTAGCAAACATTGTATTGAAGAATGATGATATTACACTAACTAGTGTATCTACAGTAGAGATAAAAGCTAGACCTGCTATTCCTGATAATGTATATAATTGGCAAGTGTGTGAGGATGATGAAGACATTCTTAGATTCATACAATGCATTGATGACTATGATGGACAAAAAAATGATTGCATGCATTGGTAGAAGTAGTGGAAGATAAGGAAAATGTTTTTGGGAATGACTTAGTTCAATTGGAAACTAATGAAATACCTAGAGGATTAGTAGAGTTTGAAGGCATGTTCAGTTACAATGACAGTCATTTACATCAGCAGTCAACCACCAAGCTAGATAAATTGGAGGAAATAAACTTGGGGACAGAATCATCCCCTAAGTTGGTCTAAATTGGAAAAAAATTGTCTCCTCATGTTAGAGTTAACCTTATTAACTTATTGAAGAAATATAAGCATGTCTTTGCTTGGTCTTATGAAGTTCTGAAGGCGTATAGATAGGATCTATTTCAGCATGAAGTCCCTTTGCTTCGAGATGCTAATCCTTTCAGACAGAAACAAAGACCTATCAACCCCCTGTTGGTATCTAAAATGCAACAAGAGTTAACCAAGCTGAGGGAAAGGGGAATCATTAAGCCTATAAGGCATTCATCTTGGGTGTCTAATTTGGTCCCAGTTAGAAAGAAAAATGGGGACATAAGGCTCTGTGTTGATTTCAGGAACCTGAATGTTGCTTCTTTAAAAGACAATTATTCTTCTCCTAATATGGAAGCAATGTTGCAAAGGGTAACTGGTTGTGACCTATTGTCTATGATGGATGGGTTCTCAAGGTATAACCAGGTGTTAGTAAAAGAATCTGAACAATTCAAAACTGCTTTCACCACCCCTTGGGGAATATATGTATATGTCAGAATGCCTTTTGGTTGGAAAAATGTTGGAGCTACTTTTCAGAGGGCAATGGATGTAGCTCTCAAGGAATTCCTAAATATTATCATGGTAGTATATCAAGATGATTTAACACACTTCTCCAAAAGGGTGGATGACCATTGTGGACACTTAGAATAGGTTTTTAATAAAGCTCTGGAATTTGGGGTATCCTTAAATCCTAAAAAGTGTCATTTTGCTGTTACTGAAGGGAAGTTGCTAGGGCATATTGTCTCCAAAGAAGGAGTAAGAATAGACCCTGAAAGAATTGAGGCTATAAATAATGTGCCTGAGCTGAAGAATTTTAAAGATATCCAATCTTTCTTGGGCAAAGTAAATTTTGTTAGAAGATTTATTGCAAATTTTGCAGAGATAGTCAAGCCCATTGTTAAACTACTTAAAAAGGATACAAAGTTCTACTGGGATGAGGAAGCTTCAAAGGCTTTTAATGAAATCAAAAGGGCTATTCAGGAGGCACCAGTGTTGAAGTCCCCTGACTACAGTAAGCCTTTCTCTCTATTTTCTTTTGCTTCATATCACATAGTGGCTGCAGTTCTTTTACAAAAGGATAATGAAGGATATGAACATCCTATAGATTTTTATAGAAAATCTTTACAGGCTGCAGAGTTAAAGTATGAAATTATGGAGAAGCAAGAATATGCTTTGGTCAAGGTTTTTAAATCTTTTAGGCCATATCTTGTAAATGCACGAGTAATTTCTTATGTCCCACATGCGGTTGTCAAAGATATTCTATCTCAGTCTGAGGTCACAGGTAAAAGATGCAAATGGATAACCAGAATCCAGGAGTTTGATTTAGAGATTAAGATCACTAAATTGGTGAGAGGTTTAGGCCTTGCTAAGCTGATGGTTGAATCAAACCTTCTTGAGGTTGAAGTGAATAATGTTGAAGTTGAGAACATCTTGGTCACTAGTATTGAGACACAACCTTGGTACTCAGAGATAGCACATTTTTTAAGAGATGCAACTTTTTTAGAAGGAATGATCCATAACTAGAGAAGAACTCTGAAGTTGAAGTCACATAAATATGTCCTCATTCAAGGTGATCTGTTTTAGCGGAATAGAGATGGGGCATTGCTAATGTGTTTGGATAAATCCCAGGCCAAGAGAGTGTTAACTGAAATGCATGATGGAATGTGTGGGGGTCACTACTCTTCCAAGACAATAGCTGGTAAGATAGTTCGGGCTGGATATTATTGGCCTACTTTGTTTAAAGATGTCCGTGAACATGTCCGGAGATGTGACTCATGCCAAAAGTTTTCATCAAAATTGGAGTATGAAGGAGCTTTACCCCTCAACCCAGTCACAGTGGAAGCCCCTTTTGTCCAATGGGGCATTGATTTTATTGGAGAAATCGTTGAGAAATCAGGAAGAGGCATAGGTGGATCATTGTAGCTACTAATTATTTCACCAAGTGGATTGAAGCTATACCCACTAGGAGAGCCACAAGTAAGGTAGTTATTGACTTCTTGATGGATAATGTCATAACCAGGTTTGGTGTTCCTGTGAAAGTAGTAATGGATAATGCCATGAGTTTCAGATTAGAAGAGTTCATTGAATTTTGCACCAGTCATGGGATAATTATGTCATATTCTTTGCCATACCATCCTCAAGCTAATGGGCAAGCTGAATCAAGTAATAAGAGCCTCTTGAACATTATTAAGAAAATCCTTGAGGAGAATAAAAGGTCTTGGGACCAGAAGTTGAAATTAGCCCTTTGGGCAGATAGGGTTACTGTTAAGAGAGCAATTGGTGTCTCACCTTTTGAGTTAGTTTATGATATGCAATCTAGGGTGCCAGTGAATAATCTTCTTCCTATATGCAAGTTCCTGCAAGATGAAGATATGGAGTTATCTGAACCTATGGAAGACAAAATGATTCAAATGGTGGAGGTGGAAGAAGTCAGAACTTTGGCCCATAAAAGGAATTTAAAAATCCTATTGTAGTCCAAATATTTGTTTGATAAAAGGACCACATTGAGGAAGTTTCAGATAGGTGATATGGTCCTTCAATGGAATGCAAGAGGGCAAGACAAAGGGAAAAACAAAAAATTTGAGTCATTATGGATAGGCCCCTCTGTGGTTTATGATCTTAATGGAAAGGATTCATATTTTTTTGCAGAATATGCATGATGAGGTACAAGAATTTCCAGTGCATGGGCAATTCCTGAAACATTACTTCTCTTAATACCCATGCATAGTAGGTCCTTGTCTGTACATATTTAGGTTTGCTTTTGTTGTTGTTTTTGGGCTTGAGTTTGGTATGTTCCCCAGAGAGTTTCTGAATTCTTGTGTTGATCTTGCAATCAACCGTCCCTAGTCAGAGCCATTGTTATCACTGTTTTAAAATTGGATATTCTTGTTCCATAGTTGGCTAAAAGTTTGCAAAAATGTGTTTTAAGTATGGCCTTGTTGCCTCTGATTTTCTTGGGTCAGAAGAGGGTTTAAATTTTTTGAGTTCTAACCCTTCCTATGTTTAAAGAAAAAACCTTTATGTTATATTACTGCGTTACTTTTGCCACTTAGAGAAGGGTCGGTCTATCATGAAAAGTGTCCCCCCATTCGTTTGTTCGTGCCTTTACCTTTATCTCATTCTAATGTTTGTCGGGGCCCTTAATTTTTGTGTAACTCATTGTTGATCTTGCAGTTGTCATTGTTTCACTAGGCAAAGATGCTAGCAAGTTAATGTTCATGAAACAACGAAAAGGCTAGGTGGGCTCGACCAGATGAATTGACCAACAGATAAAAGGACTCCATCTTAATTTTAATCCAACGGCTCGCATTGTTTCGCGGCCAAAAGATGCATGTGTTCTACATTTCACGAAGTAGCGAAAAGGGTGGTGGGCCTGGGCGAGGTGGTCATGGCAAGGGTAACTGACGAGCATGTTATTGAGATCCAATGAATATCGCTGCTTTGCAAAGATAAGTGACCTGATTTTTAAGCTCTACGGAATGGCGAAAGGGGCCAGTGGGCCCAAAGGACACCCAAGTCATAAAGTTAAAGGTTGTTTAAGTGTGATTTGATCGGATGGTTGTCATGGTTTTACAGACACAAGTCACACAGAGATTAGTGATTGCAAAATGGCGAAAGATAGGTGGCGCTTAGATGGCAGTCCAGTGGTGAGCCCAATAGTTTTGATGAAACTGTCTGTTCAATGAGACCTATGGACTGCTCACCGAGGAAGAAATTCCACCGAAAGATAGAGACCAGACTGCTGAGGTGGTGGACACATGGCACGACAGATGATTTGTTCCATGGAATATAATGGTGACCTGTCAAGTGCACATGGCTCTGAAGGGTAATTGAGGGCCTTCCTTGGTTCAACCTGACAGTTATGTGGGGAATAGTAAAGTAAATCATGTGGCAGTTTTAGAATGGAACTCAATGGAACTTCTTGAGCAAATGGCCGATCACCACATGGCATTTGTTGTCCAGTGATGAGATAAAGCAAGTGGTCTCCGAGTTAAAGGGCCCACTTGAAAGGTCTAAAGTATGATAAAAGGTGTTCATCTCATGATCGATCCAACGGTTGTCATTGTTTCACAGCCCAAAGATTCCTGCAACTTAGCCTCTACGAAATGGTGAAAATCGTTAGCCCTCAAGGTGATGCGCAGTTAGTTAGTAAGACACGCAGTCGTTGTTGGAGATAAAGACCAGGCAGGTAGATCTTGATCTAGTGGCCAACATTGCTTTGCGAAGGAAAATTGCACAAGTTTTAAGGCCCATGAAATAGAGAAAAGAAGGTAGGGCCCATCACTAACACAGAGAGACCAGATGGAGTAAAACTGCATAGGTTCCCGTGATCAAGCTGTTGTCATTGTTTCATGAAAGAAAGGTGTGCAAGTTTTAAGCTTCACGAAATAGTGAAACAACGAAACAGAGGAAATACTCAGAAAAATCATGATCCGTTGGAGTCCGCATCAACTTGAATGTTGGCATCATTTCAATGAGTCTGTTACTGAGGAATTGGTGTGGAGCGATTTTTCTTCAAGCAAAATAGCAGGTTTTTGTGCTTTTTCTCGCTAATTCTGGTCCAAAATTTGGTGATTGTCGTGTGAATTATTTCATTAAAGGTCTATGCATGTCTCAATTGATATAGTTGCATTATCAAGATTGCACCAAGAAGGGAGTTGACAAGAAAAGTGAATTACTAGGATAGGAACATTTGTGATGATTTTTCGGAGCAGTTAACTATATCTACCAATGTCAAGGATAGGGTTAAAGAGTTGGTGCCAAAGAACCCTCATCTGAGAATTAGGGATGGCCTCTATGATAAAGGTAATTGGTTAAGGGATCAAGAAATAGGGATGTCAGGTTTAGGATTGCTCAAGGTAGGTTTTGGTTAGAGGCATTCCCTTACTTAAATAGTATCTGGGAACTGGATGTGGGGAAGCTTGTGGTTCCTAGTGTATTCATGGATGTAGATTTGCTAATCCTGATTGCACAAAACTATGACCCTGCAGCTAGATGTATAAGGAATGTGAAGGGATCAACCCTGATTGAAATAAATGATGATGAATTCAGGAATGTATTTAAGCTGAGTGAAGCTTCAAATTTGTTAGAGCCTATTGATTTTGAGTCATTAGCCCAGGTCTACAATGCACAAAGGGATCACCTTAGGAGTGGTGCATTGAAAGAGTTCTTTATCAAGATAGGAGGGTTAACTGTTGTAGGCCCTAGTACAATGGAACCCTTCTCCCTAAATCTATTTACTCTAAGAGCTAAGGGTATGTATTAGGCACTGTGTCAGATTTTTGGAGAAGATGCTGAGAAAAACATGCCAACTCATTACATGCTGATGATTGCACAGATTCTAAACCCCTCTCTACCAGTAATATTTGATTATGCTCCCTACCTCACTGATGCAATTCATACAGGGCTTGTAGGGATAAAAAATGGTAAGGTGGATAGGCCATCTGGATGGTATTCTCTTCTCATGCACATGTTTTTGTTCAAGGGTGCCTACTATTTCGGAAAAGAAATGGATTTGGTTAAGGTAAAAGATAAGGAAGAGATGCCTTTTCAACTTTGGAGCACTATTTTATCCTGGGGTAGAGAGGATGCTACCTATCTAAAGTTTCATAGATGCTTTGCATCTAAAACCAGGATTCTTTTGTGCACAAAAAAGCCTAGGATTCCTAAGGCTCTCTTGGAATTCCTCAGGCCTAAAGAGTTTGCTGAGGGTATTAAGATTGTTCACAATTGGGGAGACATGTATTTATACCTTGTTTCTATAGTTTTCAAAGTGTATGGTTTCAGAGGTACTCCATATTTATTGCCCTATCAGGTCCCATTGAAGATAGGGATTGCAAAAGTCTTGAGGCAAATTGGGGGTGTACAAGAGGAAGAGTTGACAAATAGAGGTAAAGGGACCATTTTCCCAACCATTACTGTGGCCCATCATTTTGTAATCACTAAAGGTGGCTAGAAATCTTTTGAAGAATTCTTTAAGCCCTATAGGTTGTCAACTACAGTTTCAAGATGTGGAGACCCTGAGGACTTTTTCAATGACATGTTTAGAAAGAGGGCAGTGTGTAAAGGTAGGCCTCACCAATTTCAGTTCCCTGAACATCTAATTAGGAATGAATTCAATTTAGATGAGCAAGAACCGAGGAAAGAGAAGTGGGTTGCATGTAAAAGGGCTCTTGACTTTATTCATCAATTTGATAGTAGTTATTACCCTCTTTCTAGCTTTAATCCCTTTGAGGAGAAAATCAAATTCTTGATTCTTTATTTTGAAGACCTCATGCAAACCTTGAAGGAAAAGAGGGAGGCTATAATGCAAAATGATCCTGACAGGGTTAAATTGGTCCTATCTAAGCCTATCTTTTCTAAGGCTATCCCACCTAGTGACTATGTGATGCATAAGAAATCAAAGTATAGTGTGATGATGCCAGTGATAGGTGAGTCTTCCACTTCAAGAGAGAAAAGACCAATTGAAGATGTCATTGACATCCAAGATTCCCCTAAGATGCAAAGAGTGGGGAAGGAAGTTGAAACTGGTGAACCCCAGTATTCTCCATCTCAGTCCCCTATCCACAGAGGTGATGAGCAGGCAATGACTGAACAATTATTATAGTTAGGGAGTCTCAGCAAGATTGCCTACACCTATGAAGAGACCCAAGAAGGGATGCTAGAAGAGCCACCTAGTGCTGAAATGAACTTGACTGATGGTGACCTAAAGGGCAAAGAGTTAGGCCTTACTGTTAAACAAGCCAGTGAAGAACTAGTGGCTGACATCAATTTTGTTACAACAGGGGCTTTCATGCAATTTGTGTGGAAGCAAAATATGGAGCAATTCAAAGCCAGATGTGAGCAAAGGAGGAGTGAACAGCCTCACAGAGATGTAACTCAGGTGGAAGAGGAGGTAAAGCAAGAAATAACTGAAGAGTTTAAGCCCATTACTCTTGATAAGGGAAGAGAGATGGTGTCCAAGGCTGGTGTTTTAATCCTACCTGAATGGGATATAGCTAATGCTCTAGTTCTTGAAGCAGTAAGGAAGGAAACCAAACCCATGGAAGGAGTGACTTTTAGCAAAGATAATGCTACTCTAGTTATGTAGTCACTGAAGAAGGATGAGAATAAAAGGAGGAAAAGTGTGTTAGATTCTAGTCTCCTAGGAGGCATGATTGTAAAAAGAGTCCAAGATACAGCGGTGGTGGAAGCTGCAAGCACACTCTTGGAGACTGCAAAGTTCAGTGTGGCAATAGCAAAAAACAAGGCAAAAGAAAAGGCTAATCCTCCACTCTCATGACAGCCTCCTCTCCAGCAAGACCTCCACCTACCAGTCCCATTATAGAATATCCCCCTTTTCCTATGCCTTCTGGTTTCTAGTCAACTAAAACTGTCCAACATGAGTTGGACAAGTTGAAACAAGCTCAAGCCTTGTTTGCAAGCAAGTACAAAGAGAAGGTAAAAGCCACAATATTGAAGTTTTTTGATTTGGTGAAGGCCTCTGTTGTACACATTTCTATGAAAAGGATCCTAAATATTCTGATTAAATTAAGAGAGGATGAAACCACCTTGGAACCAATTCTTAATAAATGGTTGCCTAGAGGTAAGGAGTTAGAGCTCATGTGTTCATCCCATGCAGATGCAGACGAAAATGACAAATTTAGGTCCACTAGTGAGTTTATAAAAGAAATGAATATACTCTTAGAGGAAAGGGCAGGTGTAAAAAGAAAAGCCCAACTATATAGAAAAGAATATTTAGATCATAAATATGAATTGTTTCCAGGGGGTTTTGTTGGTCCAATTCAATTAAAAGAGGAGAAGGCATGGCTAGAAGAGCTAGACCACAAATTGTCCCAAAGGGTTAATGAGATCATTAACACTGATGAAACATCCTTATTTGTCCAGACAATTGAGGAGATTGAAAAGGTGAAATCACATTATGGTTTCATAGAAACATAAATTGGGTAGTTAAGGGTCACTTGGAAAAGGCTAGAAGGGATGAAACAGAAGATCATTAGCTTTACTTGGCCAAATGATGACATGTTTCAGGAGTGGAAGGACAAATACATCGGACAAAAGAAGGATATTCCAGAATAGTTAGAAGAGGTTGCAGTAGAACAACAAAAGGAAGAGGTTGTTGATATTGAAAAGGACTTGTAACCATTTCTTGGAGAACATTACGGTTTGTAACAAACCTTTCTATGAATTTCTGAAGCTTGTACGCATCCATAATGTTATAAATGGATACCAGGACTATTAAGAAAGGATCTCAAGAATTTTGTTAAAAAAAGTCTGGCAAAATATATTTAGGGCCTTTTCTGGTTTTAAGGAGATTGCTCTAAGTTATGTAATATTTTCAGGAATGAATATGAATATATAGATCAAAGTTTTAGGCCTAAAATTCCTTTGTCTTCTGGTGTGCATTCTATAGTTTGTTGGTTTCATTTGGATAATCTAGGGTTGTCAATTGAACATGGATTGTAAGGCAATCTTGTAGATGTTATTTCTGGTTGTTCTCTTTAGGAGAGGGATTAAATGTGCATGAAATACTTCTGTCAGTGAGTCTATTGTTTGTTGCTATGAATCTGATGAATTGTTTTAGTTGAATGGGAGAGGATCTATATATATATGTTAGGCATGTATGGGATTCATAAAATCCAAAATGATGAGATGCATATGAGTGTTCCATTTTGAGAATTATTGTTTGACTTAGGTGAATCTGTAGCCCAGATAAGGCACTGGTATCAGATTATGGGATTTCTTTCTATCTTTTCTTGAAGATCAATATTGAAAATGAATGCAAGTTTTTTCTCTAGTGTTTCAGTTTCATTGAGGTGATGAAGTCCACAGGTTTTTAGCACTGGTTTACTATGGATCTCAATTTTAAAAGTGTGAAAGTATTCACAGAAGGTATACCCACCTAAACTTTGGCAAAGTTCAAAGTGTAGAAGGTTCCAAAACCTTGTTATAAGCTACTCTAAGGTTCTTTTTTCCTTGATCTCTTCATTTGCAGATAGAGTTATTCATTTTACTACAGGAGGATAGGTGGGAAATCAGAATTTGAGACTAACACTATGTAACCAATATTTATGAATGGAGGTGTGGAAAATTTCTCCATCAATACTTTATATTTTGATCCTCTTTTGCCCATGTGTGTGCAATTTAATTTATTCTAACTCTTATAACCATCAAAGACCCTTGAAATCCTATGTGGCTAGCTTTGTGAGTTATTCTAACTTCAAAATCATCCTGGATAAAGCCTCACTGCCAGCAAGATTTTAGGGCTCTGACGAGGTTATACACCATAATCTCTCTAATATTGCTCCATTGCCAATTGGTATCCATAGCCCTGATGGAGTTACTTGCATGTTCCCATAGTCAAGCTTTTATCTCACATGATATTTTAGTTATATATCATTGTTTATGTTGCCTTAAGATGGATATTGGCATTACACTTTTTTTTTCTTGCCATGACTTGTAAGTAATGAAACCTACTTGGGTATGACAATTACAGCGATGCTGAAGAAGAATATTGGATTTTTCACTAGCCACATGACCAACTAGGTATCTGTAATGACTTAGAGCTTTTGATTAATGTGTGAGATATAGCAATTGATAGATTTTGGGTAACAAGACTTGATGGTGAAACTTCTACCCAACCAAGGATAAAACTTAATCACAATGTGACATTGGAGATGAATGACTAAAGACCTCCTAAAGACTTCATGAACAAGTATCTAGGAAATGAGACAACCTTTGTTCCTTTTAGTGTAGATAGGTGAATGACTTAGACAATCATCTTGACTTATTGATGCAACTATATGAGAAAGGAATAATGATATGAAGTTACATGTTTTGCAATGGTTGTATGCAATGCAATGCGGTAAAGAAATATGCAAATGCAGTACTGAAAATTGAAATGAACCCACCCTTAGATGCAATATCATTTTAGGTGCATGTTGTTGATAGGATCAGGGAGTGAATCTCCCTCCATTTTTTGTAAATGATAAGCGCCATTTCCAATTAATTTTGTTATGACAAAAGGACCTAATTAGTTATACTCAAATTTTCCCGGTTTATCACGTTTAGAGAGTGTGAGATTTTGCCAAGATCAAGAGCTCAATAAAATGTACAAAATAGAGACATAATATGGGACAAGAATAAACTGTATTCTCATCAATAGAAAATGATCAATAATCACAATTCAATAGTTAAATTACATAGTTGTTCAATAGTTGCATACAATGTAGATGAGTCTGCTTATATAGGCAAGGCTAGGGATATGTGAGCACACAAACATGACATGTGGCTCAATAAGAAACAAGGGTAGGTAGGAAATAGGTGTGGGTAGGTAGGAGAAATAATATAATAGTCCACATGAGGTGGATCACCCACTCAATGTGGAGTGTAACAACAAGATCAACACCATAAAAGGTGGAATTTCTCCTACACACACTATCCCAATGTGGCACAAACACCCAAGTGTCTCATACCCAAACTACTATGAAATGCATTATCCTAAGTAAACTTAAGTAAAGTGTAATAATATCCAAGATGAATAATTATTTACACCAACACCCCCCCTTAAGTGCAACTTAGGGGAATGCACTTAAGTCTACAATGCAACTAAGCAATGCAAGATGGGTCCCGGCTACAAGGCCATGTTAGGTACCCATGTACAAATGCAAATGCATGCAAACCAATGCAATGAAATCTCTCACAAAGTGGGGAATGAGAGAAAAACCCAATGGGAAAAAAACCTCCCCCAAAAGAGAGATGAAAGCTATACAAGAGAACTCTCATAGAAGAATGTGAGGAACAAAACCCCATGTGAGGAAAAAGTCCCCCCCATATGAGAGAAGAAGAGAAGTCAAACTGTGACCCCCCCTCAATTGAGAATCTGCACCAATGATAGAAGCTCGATGTATGAAGAAACTGCTCCATGAACATCGAACAACATTCCTCCCCTTAGGAAGAAACAAAACCAAAGGTGTATCCATGAAGTCTCCCCAATCATGAAGGGAAGATGTATGAAGAAAACTCATGATGAATGGAATCTCTGAAAACTGCTCAAGTGTCCCTATGTCGATGCTGAAAGATACCCCTTCCAAAGGTGGTAAACTGTGCCACACTACTGAAAAAGGCACTCCAAGATCTAGTGGAGATGGATGTAGAACATGTCCCAAAGACTCACATGTCTCCTCAAAACATAAAGAGACCTCCTCCAACTGTTGTACATAAGTATCCACAATCATGTCAACCTCGAAAGAATGATCATGTAGAGAATGAACAAGAGGATCAGAGTGTGCCCTCGCAACAATCGAAGAAGGATCACCTTCATCAAAGAGAAGATGAATGTCATCAATGATGTCTCCCAAATATGCAATGTAGGATTCCACAAACAAACCTGTAATATCTGTCAAGTAATCATCCCATGAATCTGAAGCTGGAAGACAATGAATATCCTGCTGCACTGAATCACATGAAGGCAAAACTATCGCACTATCTGCATCATCAGGTGCAATAGGTGATGTGATATCAATATGAGGAGATGAAATACAAGGCTCAAGAATGGGGTCACATGTGAGAATCCCCATGTTCAAGTGTCCAAAATTCTCCTCAAAATCTGAATCATCACAATAAGTGTGATCATCATGTGTAGAATCATCAAATGTGAAATCATCATCATCAACAAAATCTGAAAAGGAGTATAACCGAGATGCATGATCAACCACCCCAGTCGCAATGATAGCTCTAGTCTCCATGTCTCTAATGAAAACTGAGTCAGGTGTGAACTCCACAACTCTCTTAGTTGCGCCATGTGTGATTTGATAGATAGAAAGGAGATTGTTTGTCAAGTGGGGTACAAACAACACATCATTGAAGGAGTTATCCCCAATGTCAATAGATCCTTTCCCAATCACATCCATGTATGTATGATTGCCCATCAAAATCTGTGGCATGGTGCAAGGCTCAAATGTAGAGAACATAGACTACGAGGATGCCATATGATGAGAAGCCCCTGAATCTAGAAGCCATCTCCCTGAATCATGACTGATAGTAGCACATAGAGCTTTTCCTTTTCTTGTTCCAAAAGAGTGAGTCTTCCCACTTGTAGAAGCCATGAATTCTTGCCCTTTCCCTTTTGAATGTGAGGAAGTGGAAGTTGATGAATCATCCTTCTTGTAGACTTTAGGCAAATCAATGTTATGCTTTTTGATGATATGTGTGAGCTCATCAATCTTCTTAGAATGGCAACGATGCTCCTCATGACCAAGCTTTTTACAATAAGCACAAGTAGGTCTCTCCCTCTTTGGTGAATTATCTCTCTTGGAAGAGGATGAATCTCCTTGTTGTGGAGAAGATGGTGCTTTGTCTTTAGGCTTTGATTGCCATTTCTTCTTGTTTGAGTTGTCCTTTCCTTGATCTCCTTTGTTCTCTTGATTTGCCACTAATGCTTGAGACTTAGAAGCCTTAAGAATGCCCATGCTTATCAACTTAGTTTGTTCCATCATCAACATTTCATTGAAAGCATCAAATGTAGGCATTGTGTAGCTTGAACCCATTGTCATCCTATGGGTTTGGAAACTAGAAACAAATGCTGCATATTCTTGTGGAAGCTTGTATATCAAGTTGAATATCAATTGAGTATCCTTCTTATCAATGCCACAATCTTTGAGTTGTGCCCTCAACTCATTTGCCTTAGTGACATAATCTTGTATAGTATCAAAGTTCTTAGGATCTAACATGGTGATATCACTATCAATTTGATATCCCCTAATCTCATCAACTTGACCATACAAGTCTTGAAACTTTTGCCAAGCATCCTTGATTAGAGTACACTTCTCAATATGAAAAATGAGATCCTTTGATACATACTTTCTTAAGGTACCAATTGCCATGATATTTTTACTGAGCCAATCTAAGTGACCAACTGGATCAACCCTAGGATCAGCGGGAGCAACAATAGTTCCATCAATATAATGAGTGAGTCCTTTTTCCATAAGTTTACTCCATGCATCAATTTTCCAAGTAGCATAATTATGTGGAGTTAAGAGAGGAAACCTAGAAGAACCCATAGCAGCAAAAAGGAAGGAACACAAGAGCACAAAAGCACAAGAGACACCCCCCCAAATTCACTCAATCAAAGTACCCCCCCTAAAGTGATGATTTTGGCACTTTATACTTAGTGCGATTACAATGAGCCACTTGCAAAATAAGGCAAAGTGGACTTATGATGCAAATTTTACAACTTCTCAAATGAGATACAAGAGACTTCAATCAATAGTGCAATGAATCTAACTGAGATTCAAGCAAATATACAAGTACCAAGAGAGCAAAAAATGACCAAAATTTGAAAGTACAATTTCTACTTACAATGGCATCAATTTGATAGCATCATGTGAAATTAGACAAAAAAATACGCACTTTAAAAAAAAAGGCACCTGAAAAGGAGGTCGTATGACCCCAAACGAAGCCTCTGAAGTTGCAAAAACTAGGATTACTCAGGTACAGTCACCAAAAACTGCATTTTTTGAAAAATTCGTGTATCAAAATCAAAAAATTTCTTCACCACTGTGGAGAGCATGAAATTCTAGCCCATTTCAAAAAAAATTGCACCCAAAAAGGAGCAAAAATGAGCAAGTTATGGCCATTTGAAGTTGAACTGCAAAATCAAAAATGCAAATGAGAGGGCCCTGCCAAATTTTTGAAAAATGCTGATGTGGCACTGACATCAGCAAGTCACTGGGTTAAATTTGACGATCGTATGACCGTCACAAAAACTTCACCTATCTACTGACTGGTCGTCCGTACTGTACGGACAGATGACGTGGCAGATGACTGTGCAGTCGTACTGTACAGAATTGCTGATGTGGCGCTCTGCATGGTAGATTGCGTGGCGTTCCTACCATACGGAAAGCTGACTAGGCACAGGCGACATGGTGACGAATCGGCATACGGCAGCTGACTATGTGTACGGTTTTACCCGCGGGCTAGTGGGCGCCTGCCATGTGGCAGGCGCGGGATTCGCCAGTCTGGGTGGTCGCAGGCGCCGGAGAGGAGCGGAGGTTCCCAATGGGTGGCGCGACAGGGAGGTAGCCTGTGCCAGAGTTGGGAGGAGCCGGCGCGGGTGGAGGAGAGGCGTCCGACGGGAGAGGTGACCGACGGTGGTGGCGGGCAAGGGATTTGGCAGGTACCGGCGGCGTTGGCAGCGTAGCTGGTACCAAACCTACAACCTGCAAACCTGCAACATGCAGGTACGGGCGTCACGGGGGGGGGGGGTCTACAGACCCCCCAAAAACTTTTGATTTTTTTTTTTTTTTTTTTTGACTTTTCAATTTTTTCGAAATTTTTATTTTTTCAAATTTTTTTGATTTTTAATTTTTGAAAAAATATTTCAAAAAAAAAAAAAAAAAAATTTTCTGAAAAATAATAAATTTTTTTCGAAATCCATACAATACTAGCAAAATTGGAGAAAAAAATTTTCTCACCAAAATAGGCCGACTTTATAACCAAAATTCATGGAAACGGCCTTCTAGATGCAATGGCGGGGTCGGATCTGGTCTAGGACGCCTCCAAAAGATGCTGCTCCTCAAATCTGCCTCTTGACGTCACAATAATGCCTCTTCAAGACGAATCAATGAAGCCCCAATGGCTCTGATACCATGTGAGATTTTGCCAGGATCAAGAGCTCAATGAAATGTACAAAATAGAGACATAATATGGGACAAGAATAAACTGTATTCTCATCAATAGAAAATGATCAATAATCACAATTCAATAGTTAAATTACATAGTTGTTCAATAGTTGCATACAATGTAGATGAGCCTGATTATATAGGCAAGGCTAGGGATATGTGAGCACACAAACATGACATGTGGCTCAATAAGAAACAAGGGTAGGTAGGAAATAGGTGTGGGTAGGTAGGAGAAATAATATAATAGTCCACATGAGGTGGATCACCCACTGAATGTGAAGTGTAACAACAAGATCAACACCATAAAAGGTGGAATTTCTCCTACACACACTATCCCAATGTGGCACAAACACCCAAGTGTCTCATACCCAAACTACTATGAAATGCATTATCCTAAGTAAACTTAAGTAAAGTGTAATAATATCCAAGATGAATAATTATTTACACCAACAGAGAGATTCCTTTGATTTTCTTTAAGAACGATATCTCCCATTTCGAAGCGACATGGGTTGACTCTTTTGTTGTATCTTCTTCTCATTTTGTTTTGGTATCCTTGCAAATGATTCAGAGCGCTTTGTTGTTTTTCATCTAGGAATTATAATTCTTGCAAACCTGCTACTCTATAGTCTTCTTTTGAGATAATATTTTTTAGAGATACCTTTAGGGATGGCAATTCTACCTCGATAGGCAAAATAGCTTCTGCACCATAAACCAATTGTCGTGCAGACACTAATTTGATAAGCCTAGAGAGCCGGATTAAGTTGGAGATGCTAATCTCATCCACTATTCTTGACAACTTTCTTTAAAATTTTCAAAATGGTTTTGTTTGTTGCTTCAACTTGACCATTTCTTTGGGGATAGTAGGGTGTCACAAAATGTTGTTGGATGTTAAATTATTCACAAAGCTCACCCACTTCTTGATTTTTGAAGGTTCATCCATTATCAGTTACAATGCACATGGGCACCCCATATCTACAAATGATATAATTCAAAATAGATTTAGCTATTTGCTTTCCTGTTGTGAAAGTCATCGGGATTGTTTCAACCCATTTTGTGAAATATTCGATAGCTGTGAGGATAAACTTATGTCCATTGGAGGAGGTAGGGTTTATTTTCCTTACAAGATCTAATCCCCACTGTGAAAATGGCCATGGTGATGTTATTGGCTAAAGATCTTGGGCAGGTACATGAATCAGGTTCCCATGTATTTGGCATTGCTTGCATCTTTGGACATACTTGTAAGCATCCTTTTCCATTGTACGCCAATAATAACCTGTTCACAATGGTGTTTTTTTGAGAGAAGGTCCAGAAGAATGTGTGCCACATATGCCATCATAAACTTCTTTTAAGGTGATTTGTGCCTACTCAACATCAAGGCATCTGAGTAAAGTGTTATCTACACTTTTTTTGTACAAAGTGTCAGCAATAATTGAATGCTTTGATGATTGTCGGATGAGTGCCCTCCTTTGATTCCATGAAAGATTGGGAGGTATATATTGATCATGAAGGTATGCATATATATATCTCTGTACCATGGGGACTCAGGTCCTATTATCATACATACATATTCAGTGGATGGTATTTCATAAGCTGGGACAATGAGTTGTTCCACTTGAAGTTCAAAGTGAGTTCCATCATTTAGCATATCCAAGAGAGATCTTACCATTGCCATTGCATCTATTGCCTTGTTTTGCACCCTTGGTATCTGTTCAAATGTGACTTTGGAAAAGTGTTGCTTGTATTCTTCCACCAATTGTTTGTACAGTGTTAGCTTATCATATTTTGTATTGTAAACATCATCGACTTGATTAATAATAAGTTGTGAGTCTCCAAAGACCTATAGCTCCTTGATCTTCCATTGTAGTGCGGTGCGTATTCCTACCATTAGGGCTTCATATTCAACAATTTTATTGGTGCAAGGGAAGCTAATCCTGAATGATTTGGGAATTGAATCTTCTTGAGGAGTTATGAACATAATTCCTCCTCCTTCATGATTTGTATGTGAACCATCAAAGAATAATTTCCAATGTGTTTGTGCTGATAGCACAAATACTGATTCATCTAGAAAATCTATCACCATAGGATGATTATCTTGTAAGGGTTCTTCTGCAAGTTGGTCTACTATGATTTGTCCTTTTATGGCTTTTTTATTGACATATTCAATATTGGATTCACTAAGTATCATGACCCACTTTGCAAGTCTTCTGGTTTTGTGCTGCTCTATTCATCAGGTACTTGAGTGGATCAAATTGTGCAATGAGATGTACTTTATGACTCAACATATAATGTCACAGTTTTTGTGATGCAAAAACTACTATAAGACATGCTCTTTCTATTGGTGTGTAATTGAGTTCATACCCAATGAGTGTTCTATTGATGTTGTGCACAACTCTCTTTTCCTTGTTCATCATGCTATGCTAGGAGAGCACCTAAGGAGGAGTTTATTGCAGCTATATAAAGGAGTAATGGTTTCCCTGTTAGGTCCTGGAGAAAACTGAGAGAGGGAGGTGAATTAGTTGTCTGATAAATTCAACCAAAATTAACTTTAACCAAAACTTAATGCTTAATGCTGGTAAACCAAACTTTATGCCGGTAGACAATTTTATCAGTTAATTGCAGTACCAGTAAAGATTAATGCATGAAATAGAAAGACAATAACATCCACAACACATAACACAAATATTTGTACGTGGAAACCCTATAAGGGGAAAAACCACGGTAGGAGGCCTTACCCACAATCAAATGATACTAATGTAGATAGTATGTGTGTACAATAAGGATTCTACACATGCAAAAAGGCCAACTGCCTAGAGCTCACTGCTCAATCATAAAATGAGAGTCACACTGACTACAATTGGATGGTTAAATCTAATGATAATGTACTGCTCAAAATAACATCTTCATATGCTAGATTCAGTACCGGTTATGTTATGATTTCCTTCACAAAAACCTTCCTTCAACCTTCAAATGACGTCTGCGTGTATAGCTCTACTTATTTTTGCATATTCCTTATTACAATTGTTTTTCCAATCGCATACCAATCTCACAAATGAGATCTTACATTTATACCATAACCTAAGACCAATTGAATAGGTCAGCTCACTAAAAGATATTACAATAAAATCAATTACAAATAAATTGATATCCGATGCATCATGTTGGCTCAATGCATTTACAATAATAATAAATCATCTCCATAACATGTCATGCTGATCTGGAATATATATGCTTGTCGGTGCATAACCTAGACCTATTTGCTAGTAACAACAAATATGCAAACCCGAATAAACCAATAACCAAATCACCAAAACCAAATGATCAAATAATGTCTTTGACATAACCAAGTAGTCTCCAAGTCATTCCAAGTGTCGGTGAATAATATAACGAACCAAATACCAATGACTGTGCATAAGTCTCTGACTTGCCGGTGAACATAGCAAAGATCTCCAAGTGTTGATAAGTGTTGACAAGAGATGACAAGTGTTGACATCAATGGCAAAACCATATCAACATAACCAAAATACCAACATTCCCATGCATGGGTGGAACCAAGATTGGTGTGGACAAAAGATATTATTTTAATGTCTCGAATCCCTCTTGGCATTGTTATGTCCATTTGAATGCAATGCTTTTCTTTAAAAAATGTTGAAATGGTTGGCACTTTTTTGCCAATTGGGCAATTAAATGCCTTATGGACTGTAATCTGCCTTGTAGACTTCTGAGTTGCTTGAGCATAGCAGGTGATGGCGTGTCTAAAATAGCTTTCACTTTCTTTGGATCTATCTCAATTCCACAATTGGATACAATTAATCCCAAGAGCTTGTCAAATGTTACTCCGAAGACACATTTTTTTGGATTGAGTCTTACATTGTATTGCTCAAGTCTATCAAAGATCTTATCCAATATGTCTAGATGACTATCCCTTATGTTGGACTTTGCTAGCAAGTCATCTACATAATCTTCCATGATTGTGTGTATCATGTCATGTCATGGAAAAAGGTGGTCATTGCCCTTTGATAAGTGGCACCTGCATTTTTGAGGCCAAATGGCATCACATTCCAACAATATGTTCCCCATGGACAAGTGAATGTTGTTTTAGGTTGATCTTATGGTGCAATTTTGATTTGATTATAACCTGAAAAACCATCCATGAGCGATAGCATTTCATTTCCAGCTGTCAAGTCCACTATGATGTCTATGTTAGGGAGTGAAAAGTCATCTTTTGGGCAAGCCTTGTTAAGATCTTTGAAGTCAGTGCAGATCCTAATACCTCCAACATGCTTGGATATCGAGACTAGATTTGAAATCCATTCAGCATAGTCTATGGGCCTAATGAAACCTACATCTAACAATTTTTGTAGCTCAATTTTGACTAACAAGGCTATGTGAGGGTGCATCTTCTTGAGCTTTTGCTTATATGGTTTTACTCCTAGAAGCAATGGGAAGTGATGTAAGACCAATTCAGGGTCTAATCTAGGCATATCTACATAAGACCATGCAAAATTGATTGGTCTTTTCTTAAAGAATTTGATAAATTTCTCTTTTTCTATTGGACTTAGGGATTTTGCTAGGTGAATGTTATGAACTTTCTCAACATCACCGATGTTGATATCCTTAGTTTATTCTACCAATAATGTTGATTGTTCTTTATCAGTAGGCAGAGAATCTATTATGTGTTTTGCTTTAATATCATTGTCTTGATTATGATAGGAGCTTGCTTCTCAAAAATATGCAGTTTTGTCTTAATCTACTACATATCCATCTTTGTGATCATTATAAGGGAGTCTGTCCCTTGCACCCAAGAATTCAGCTATGGCTTCATCATTTTGAAACCAGTATAATTGTGGCTTTCCTTCTTACCCCCAATCAATTAAATATGGATCTATAAGGGGTAAGTCTTTGTCTCCTGTTGTCATAGAAGATCATGATATCATGCATACTTGGTTATGACCTGATGTGTCCTCATCATAAATCGGTGGTGGGTTGTCTTCATTATCAGATGGGAATTCATAGTCATGAGAATCTATGATACTTTCTATGTATGTTTCACTTTTTGATTCTGTCTCACTCATCTGCTCTTGTTCTTGTAACTGAGTTTGTTGTAGATCAATGGATCTTCTTTGTATTGTGGATACCCTTCTTAATCTTGGTATCAATCTTTGCAATCTTTCTTCATCTGACTCAAATAGAGGAGCTGAAGTTGTTTCCCTTGGCAAAAGTATTGACAGCAACCAAGGATTTGGCTCATCTATTGGTGTTAAGCCTATATCTACTACCATGTTTGCATGTGTAGATGCTTCAGGCACTGTACTACTAGATGTCTCTATGCTAGTTTCTTGTAGAATTTTCCTCATGTCTTCACCATCCAATTCCATGATAGGAGATGTTCATGCTCTCTTTCTTTTTTGAGATGAAGAGGAATACATTCTTGTTGATGACTGATTCTAAGGAATGTATTCTAAGGGTAACTTAGGTTTGTTCCATATATCCAATGTACGTTATCTGGCTTAAGTTATTTGTGGCACATGTTTATATCCCAAGCCTTGATTATTTTGGTATTCATGTGGCAAAATAGGTTCTAATATTCCTTGCTTTTGTATGCCCAATCCTGTGGTGCAATCATACCCATGTTTTTATAACATCTTGAAGTTGTTGCCATATTGATGTAGAGGTAACCTGGGTACTATCATGCTATCTTCTTCTCTGTATATCCAGTGATTGATATCTTTATTTAGAGATTCTTCTTGTAAGTCTCCCCATCTAATGAAAGAGCATAAATCTGAGTACTTCACTATCTCTTTTCCTTTATCCTACTTCATTGATGTGTTCTAAGGCTTCCCAAAAGACCTAGGAGAAAAAGATGATTGTTTTCCATCTGAGGTACTCGAAATAGAATATTCTCCACAACCAACTTCCTTATTCTACAAAGAAGATGTGGTTGGTGTATTTTTATTTGTTTCGCTAATTGATAATGACTCCATATGTAAATGATGTGGAGCTTCCTTATTGTTTGGTATTTGATTATTTGTGCTTGCCCTTAACTAATTACAGTGTTGAAAAGGGTTTGGGTCACCATGGACAGTGATCTCTATGCCATTGTATGGGAACTTTACACATTGGTGAAAAGTTGATGGTACTGCTTGCATTGTATGTATCCATGGGTGACCTAACAACATATTGTACCCCAATTCTCTATCTAGGACTTGAAAGGTGATGTTTGTTGTAGTTGGTCCCACTTGTACTGGTAAAGTCACCACACCCTTAGAGGGGCGTTCCTCATCATCATAGGCTTTGATATTGATTCTCTTGGTAGAATCAATATAATGTTCAACATATCCTAAATATTTGATCAAATATAGTGTACACATATTAAGGCCACCTCCACCATCTATAAGTACTTTTCGAACCTTTTTTCAGTTAACCAAAGCTTCCAAGTGCAAGGGATCATTATGCATGGGTTGGTTTGTAGGTACATCTTGTTCAATGAATGTGACCTTTCAAGCTTCCAAGTTTCCAACCATAGATTGGAATGTGTTCTCATCAATATCTCTAGCAACAACCAAATCTTGTAAGACTTTGTCCAGGACTTCCTTATGAGCCGACAATATGCGTAATAACTCAAATAATGAAATTTGGGCTGGAGTTTGCTTCAACTTATCCACCATATTGTAGTTGCTAGTTATTGAAGGAGGGTTTGAAGGCACCCCTTGTAATGTGACTTTTGATCTTCTAGCGATGACAACACAATCTCTTCTTTTAGTATTCACTGTGATTGTAGCTACCATTTCATCTCCTGCACTTAGTGTGTTTATGACATAGTCAAATGCAACATTGGTATAATTGGCAGTGTTGTTTTGTGCATTAGAACTAGAAGCTTTTACTTTGTCATGTTTGACGAAAGGATCCTTAAAAATGGTATGATCTGTGTTTGGTGCCTTATTGGTATCCATAGTAATGTCACCTTGATCAATGAGATCTTGGATGAGGTTCTTTAATTTGTAGCAACTTGTCATCTTGTGACCCTTATTGCGGTGATACTCATAGAATCATTGTCATTCCACCAAGCAAGCTTAAATGGACCTGGTTCATATGGCCTAGCTTCTGGTAAAGTTATGGCATTGCTTTGTATCAACCTTTTTAGTGTTGATTCAATAGGTTTGCCAAGGGGTGTAAAGTTTCTTCTAGGTGCGCCTATCCTTGGTGGCCTTGGATTGTTTGATTATAGTGCATTGGTGTTGTTTATCTGAGATTGGTTCTTATTGGCAAAATTAGCTAGTCCTTGTAGAGATGCTATTGGTTGAGCTTTGTTTACAACATGTGCATCAACAACTCCATTGTTTGTGACATTTTTGTTCCTATACCAAAATTTTGTCCTTTCATTGTTTGTGCTAGTGGTCAATTCACTATATTTGTGGTGTTTCAGTATCCCTTGTTCTAAAAGGCCTCTCTCACATTTGATGTCTTTTTCTATTATGTCTTTAAAATTGTTTAGGCATTGCATTTATAATGGATATTTAATTGGAAGCACAATATTTTCATTGAAAATGTGTACTTGATTGGCTTCAGGGTGTGACTAAGACATATGTGATATAGGCCTCTCCATCTTTGCAAGAATGTGGCAAAATTTTCACCATCTTTTTTCTTTGTTGCACATAAATCCATTAAGGTAATTGGATTATCTATGTTGAAGGCAAAGTTGGATATAAATAACTCAACCAATTCTCCCCACAAAGTAATTTTTGGGTGGAAGGTGTGAAAACCATTCCAATTTTGTCCCTCCAAGACTCTTGGAAAATAGCCTTATTAAGTATGTATCATTGTGGGCTACTTCAATACATGTCATGAAGAATTCTTTGATATGATCTTGAGGATCACCTCTCCCTCCATACTTGTCAAACTTTGGAGTTTAAAAATGTGGGAGAAATGGTGGCATGTATAACTTTCAGTCAAAAGGATACGAACAGAGGTCCTCCATTGTGTAGCTCTTTTCATCATTAACTACTTGCATACTAGTCATTTGCTTTTGAAGGTTCTCTATTTACTGGGTCAGAATCTCTATTCAGGTCAATGGTGTATTGACTTGATGAGTGTTTCCGGCAAAAGGGATATTATTTGAGTACCTTTGAGCTTGTTGAAATATAGACTGATCAGGTAACTATGCACCATAAGCTCCACTAGGTGGTGTAAAGTATGCAAATTGTGGACTGACATTAGGCTGAACTAAGCTAGTTGTCCCTTGATTCACATTTTGGCTACTATGGGTGGAACCAACTGAAACTGAGGGTTGAGTTATATTTGTCAAAGTAGCGTTGTGAGCCATTGGAGCTTGCATCATCATGTTGGGCGTTGTCAGAGGTGTAAGATTGGTACTTGTTGATGCCACTGTTGACTGTGTTGAGGTTGTAGCCATATGGGCACTTTGAGATATACCTTGCATTGATGTAGCAATTATTGCTTGAGTCTGTGTTGCAATAGGCATTTGAGGTATATTTTGATTTAATGTCACACCTTGTGGCAATATTGCTAAAATGTCTACCCCTGGAGGTAACTTGGCCCCATTCTAGACTAAGAGAGTGAGATATTTGTCTCTATCATTAGTGATGAGAGCGTTGAGAATCATAAGTGTCATGGGATCTTTTTGGGTTGCTTCCAATAATTCTTTTGTCAAATTATGTTGTATTTCATCAATAGAAGGTATCATATTTGTGTTTGTTGATAGTGTTGTGGGTGTGCGACCCTATGTTTGTTGTTGTGTGGATAGATCCATATTCCATGTGGGATTAACCAAGGGATCATTGTTAGGATCCATTTGTTGTTTTGCCTTTGAGCACATGGTAATGGCATGAATATTGTTCCAAAGTGATCTTGACCCTTTAAGATGTATATGCAAGACTCAATTAAATGTGGCTAAGTATGCTTTAATGACTTCCTAAAGACTAAAGTGCAGACAATGCAATCTATGAATGATGACTTGCTATCGAGGATTCTGAAATTCAAACACAATATTTTCAGTGTATTGTCGAAAGGCTTCAAATTCTGCCTCTTCTTTGATTCAATTTTCGAGGTCTATGTCTATTTGTACCGAATTCTGAACTTTATCATCTATGACAGCTTGGACTATGTTGTATTGGTCTTGATCAACTATTAATTCCTTAGCAAGGATATTCAAACCGTCTATTATTTCTAATTGAACATTGTTTGGCCCAAGACTGGGTTGTTCAAATGGGAATTTATCATTTTGTTTTAGACCCATACATTGAAGACAACTATACAGACAATGTAGACCCTAGAAATTATTGACACTTTGCTTTTTTAACACGGTTTGAGAAATGTTGCTATGGTCTTTTCTACAAATTGTCTAATGGCTTCTTTCTGAGATGCTCTTTGTATCTTTTTCCTTAGTTTCTCATCAAGATGAGCAGACTTTCGGATTTGATCATCTATGATGGCCTCAGTTGTGTCATATTGGGCACGATTGACTCTTACTTCCTAAGCGAGGTTATCTAAACCATCAATTATTTATAATTGGTCATTGTTTGGCCCAAGATTGGGTTGTTCGAATGGAAATTCTCTATCTCCTCTGATACCCATGGACTTAGGTATGATTCCTATACTCTAGTGCAACACTAAATCTTAAGTGAGTGAATGACAATTTGGTGAAATGAATTGTGCCAGGACTTTGTGTGATGATTCTAATGGTACTTCTACATAAATTGAATGCCTAGGACCTAAGATCACTTGAAAGTAACATGTATATCATCTTTGAAATTGTGCAAAGTTTTGGATCTGTTGTTGGTGTTAATGTTGACACTTAACTTTGTTGAGGTTTTGTTTGATCTTGTCAAACACTAAAACTTTGACTTTGTTAAGGTTGTGATTTGTTTCTTATAATGTTTTGAATTTGTCGAAGTGTAGCAAAGGATATAGCAATCACATCAAAAGAATAAAACCATGAAAACAACATTTGTTTAAGGAATTTTTTCAAATTTCCATGAATGTTGGGATCTTTCTCAAGATCTCATTTTGTTCTTGATATATTGGGGCAATTTAATATCATATCAGACAAACTCTCCTAAGGTCAAAAGGTCACAAGTATTACCACAACCCACATCTTGATACTTCGTCATCCCAAACAACCCTGTCACACCCTAGGGTGCACCCATTTCTTTTCCTTTTTCCAGAAATTAGACCAAAGAAGATTGCTCCTCAATTGGTTTGTTATCCTGGGAGATATATGGTGAGTGTCTTGGGGGTGGATTCTTCCCCACCCTTGCACTATGATAAAACAAGTGTCTGGTTACTGACTCAGTTTGGCTTCTAATTTCTATGGTGTTTAGACAAGGTTCCATTTGAGTGGTCACAATCAGCAGCATTTTACACTCCATTGAGGGAGGTCTCCCAATATGTAGAGGTTATGCTCTACAAATTTTAACGCACCATATAGGCACTGAGGGAGGCATCACGTCGTTGTGACAACATGTGACACTCATGACATATGATTTTCATCACATGCACATTTATTTATAGTGGCTTGGATTACTTGGCTTTAGTCATTGCCACTTAGGTCGTTCCCCTCTCACCGGCCTTAATGGCACCCTAAGGGCAACTCGGGAGGGCAAGCCTTGTAAAGGATTTAATTACAAAAAATAAATAAAAGCATGAAAGAAGAGAGTCTGTCTTTTTGATCACCCATTGAAGGGGAGAGCATAATACCTATCCCTTTAAAGACATGAAAAACAAGGGTTCTTTTTAACTTTTCATCGCAATGATTTTCTAATCTATTTGGAGATATTTCTCCTAAAAAGCATGGGGTTTGATTTTAACCTTCATTGCAATTGTGAAATAAAAGTCAAGTTTGTTTTTGGTTTATTTTATTAGCACCAAATTGAAGTGTTTCTAAGCTACCCCTACAGAAAATGATGTTAGTAAGCACATGGTGGGCTATCCAGCCTAATTTTTCAATTACAGAGTTCTGTCTTTTTACATACAGAAAGATATTCTGATAAAAACTAGAACTGAAATAGGACAAAAAAAGAAAAAATTAATCTAACAATTGTGAATTAACTACAGAGCAAATGCAAATTGATGTCAGATCAACTGTGAATTGATATATCATCAATTGTGAATTATTGTTTAAGCAAATATGAATTGATATATCATCAATTATGAATTATTGTTTAAGCAATAGCGATGTGATGACTGGTCAATTGCGAATTAATATAAGATCAATTTCTCATTAGTAAAAAAAAATAAAATTGAATTTTTAAAAACAACATAAAAAGATAGAAGATAGAAGGGTTATTCTACAATGATATTGTCCCACACCACTCAAGCCATCAGATCAATCTCATCGTAAAATTTATACTTGGTCAAGAAACGGTGGATGTTTCTGTGATATTGAGAAATCTCCTCTTTTTCTTTGATTTCATGAAGCTCCCTTTCTTCTTTTAAGAGGCTTTGATATGTCCTTTGTTGTCTCATATGCTATTTTGCCTTCATTGCACCTGAAATTCTAAAAGTCGCCTTTCCTTCCATTGGATTAAATACATTTTATATATAGAAATTGAAATTTCCAGAATTTGATGAAATTTTTAGGTTAGATGTGCAAGACTAGATAATGAAGAAATGACACAAGACAATTTAATTTTGCAACCCTCTATGGTAATTGTGAGACATTTTTGCAATTGTGGTGTAATGTCTGATCAATTACGATGTATTATGCTAGCAATTGCAGTATAATATTGGCAATTGTGAATTTCTGCTTAATCAATTGCAAAATTTGGATCTTGCTCACCATGCACGGATCTGCAAAGTCATTTAAAACAAAAAAATTAAGGTTATCATGTTTCACATCGGGTTCACCATTGTTTCTATGCCTGAATGTCATGTGTTATTAAGCTAATTAGAAAATAAGAACGAATCACCAATTATCAACTAATTAACAAACATCAAACATAATCAATGAAAAACAATACAAGAAATGAGAAGTGAATTCAAATAAATTAAACTTCCTCATTCTGCATCTTTGCTTCCATTGTGCTTCTCCAATTTGAGTGGTTGGTGGTGTTGGTGTATATAAATATTCATCATGGATATTATTACACTATACTTAAGTTTACTTAGGTACATGCATTTAATAGTAGTTTGGGTATGAGACACTTGGGTGTTTGTGCCACATTGGGATAGTGTGTGTTGGAAAATTTCCACCTTTTATGGTGTGATCGTGTTACTACTTTATCATATCCACTTATTATGGAGTGATAATTCCACCTTCAATGGGTGATCCACCTCATGTGGAATATTATATTGTTTCTCCTACCTACCACACCTATTTCCTACCTACTCTTGTTTCTTATGGAGTCACGTGTCATGTTTGTGTGCTCACATATTCATATAGCCTTGCCTATATAAGTAGGCTCATCTACTTTGTTTGTACGGACAGTCATTGAACATCTTCTAATGATCCAGTTGATCATATTTTGCATCTTGATAGAATACAGTTTATTTCTATCATCTATTTTGTTCTCTCTTATTTGTTCTTTCCATTGCCTCTAGATCTTGGAAAAATCTCACATGGTATCAGAGCCATCAGAGTGCCATTGGTTTGCCAATTGAGAGAAATTTGGAGTTTTCCATTTTGGAGCTTTCTATTGTAGGTTATTATTGAAGCTTGTTGGGTCAGATCTTAGGTCACCATTAGATTGATGAGGTTCAACAAATTAAGAATCGCCTTTTGTTTCGTCCAAATCCGACATCCGAGGCCAAATCTAGAGTCGTTTGAAGGTGGATGGTGGTGATTTGTCTTGGCAGCGATCTGCAATTTTGGAGCACTTTTGGCCAAATTTGTCATTGTCATTGTGCTCAAAAGGCCCAAAAACCCGAAGACCGACTGTCAATTCATCGAAATCAGCCTCCGTTACCCCAAGTTGAAAAAATTTCCCCCCCTGGCCTGCCAAATGAACTTGCAAATACAGGTCTGAATTTTTTTATTTTTTTTCTGTTTTTTAATTCTTTTTCGAAAAGTTTAAAATTAAAAAAAAATCAAAATTTTTATTTAAAGGCGGGGGGGGGGGGGCGTTTTTTGTTTAAAAAAAAAAAATTGGGGGCTCTGTGCCACACGCACCATGGGTACACCGTAGTGTACCTTAACCGCAGGGTACCTGCGGGCCCCTCCCCAGGTGGGGGGGTTCACTTTTTTTTTAAAGTTTTTTTTTTTTTAATAATTAAAAAAAAATAAACTTTTTCTTATTTTTTTAAAAATAAGTTTTTTTAATAACAAAAAATAAAGTTTTTTTTAATCTTTAATAATTTTTTTATTTTTTTAATTTATTTATTTATTTTTTCGATAAAAGTGGACAAGTCACTAAACTATATTTTATTAATTTTGAATTTTGAAAATACAAACGGGTTCAAAGGGCATATCGGCAAGAAAACCTCTGGTTGTGGCCCAAAAAAGTAAATTTAAAACCCCATAAACCCAATTACATATCTGATTATGATCCCTCTCCCATTACATAGCTTTTCAAAGATATACATATCAATATCCAAAAAAAACCCCATATACCCAATTACATATTTGAAATTGATCACCCTCCCATTACATGGCTTATCTTTAATAAATTTTTATTAAAGTGTTTTTTCTCAATTCTTAAAAAAAAAAAAATGACTATTGCCTTTTTTAATTTTTTTCTTTATTTTTAAATAAAGTTTTTTTATGGGCTTTAATAATTGTTTTTAATGGGTTTTTTAAATCTTTTAAAAACACAAATATCATGGAATAAGTCAAATTGGGAACACAATTTTTTCTTGTCACTTCAAACCTGTCTTGTAGTGCTTCCAACTAGTAGTCAAGGGGGGGGGGTTGATTTGCTCCTTTATATCTCTTGGCCACATCCCAATCGGAGGCATCTTTTTTTGTAGTATTCTACAGGGCTTCTTGGTGGCATCATTTTCATGTTTCCATATTTGTACTACCATGTTGTATGCTCTTGCATGAGAAATGTTGTACTCGCACTATCATAAAGTGCCACACCTCTTTGTATCTTGTCATTGTTGACTATTTGATGTAATCCTCTTGTACACATAGATTAGGAATATCTTGTGAGACTTGGTGCATGGCTCCAGTTGAGACTTAGATTGTACACATTTTTGCATGGCTCCCGTGAGACTTTGATTGTACCAGTATTTCTGCTATTTACGAGTATCTGGATGATGCTCAAAGCAGGTTATCTTCATGTCTGATCTTCATTTTGTTGCAGCGAGTGATTCATCATCATCGACTTGGTACCTGGTTTTCTCACACTTTGACATTTTTGGTGCAGCATAGGCTCTCTTTCTTCCTTATGGGGAGGTATTTTGGTCATCATCATTGGACCATCTTTGTAGGAGATTTGACATTTAGGGAGGGCTTCATGGTATCTTCTTCTTTCTTATGGGGGGACATATTTTGTTCTTCTCATTCATCATTGAGAGCATTGTGTGCTTTCATCATCTCTCTTTTGGGGGAGGGCTTTTTCCCATTGGAATTTTCTCTCTTTCTCCATTTATGGGAGATTGCATTTGCATTTGTACATGGGTACCTAACATGGCCTCGTAGCTGGGACCCATCTTGCATTACTTAGTTGCATTGTAGACTTTAGTGCATTCCCCTAAGTTGCACTTAAGGGGGGGGTGTTGGTGTAAATAAATATTCATCATGGATATTATTACATTGTACTTAAGTTTACTTAGGTACATGCATTTAATAGTAGTTTGGTATGAGACACTTGGGTGTTTGTTCAAGATTGGGATAGTGTGGGCAGGAGAATTTCCACCTTTTATGGTGTGATCTTGTTACTACTTTATCATATCCAGTTATTGTGGAGTGATAATTCCACCTTCGATGGGTGATCCGCCTCATGTGGAATATTATATTGTTTCTCCTACCTACCATACCTATTTCCTACCTACCCTTGTTTCGTATTGAGCCACATGTCATATTTGTGTGCTCCCATATCCATATAGCCTTGCCTATATAAGAAGGCTCATCTACATTATTTGTACAGACAATCATTCAACATCTTGTAATGATCCAGTTGATCATATTTTGCATCTTGATAGAATACAGTTTATTCCTATCATCTATTTTGTTCTCTCTTATTTGTGCTTTCCATTGTCTCTAGATATTGGCAAAATCTCACTGGTGGCTCTCAAGTATTGCACCAATTTCCTGCATACAAATATTTTTAAGACTCTGATTCTGTGATTCTAGCTTGAATTGAAAAAATGATGTTGAATTTATAGATTTTCAACATAAAGGGGGTGAGAAATAGAACTCAAGTGTTGATTGATAGATAACTAAAATTGACTAATTAGTGAACTAGTTATGATTGATTTGTTAACTCATTTGATTAATTTGTTAACAGGATTGATTGCAGAGTGAACTCAATAGAATAGTTAGTTGATTAAATAGACTAGGGAGATAACTGAATTGATGGATTAGTAATAAAAATCTGATTTTGAGTTGAAAAAGATGATTGATGAGTTAACTAAGTTAACTGACTAGACAACTGATTTGATCAATCAAATCTGATTTAGGATGTGTTGTAGGAATTTGAAATTGAATTTTATTTTCATTTTCAATTTGGATTTGAATTTGGTCATTCGAATGCTGAAATGCACATTAAATTAACTAAAATTTAGATTTGGTGAAATGTGAATTTGGAGATATGAAATAAGATGAAATTATGTTAAATTCGAATTTGGAAGAAAATAAAATGAAATAAGATGGAATTAATTGGAATTCTATTTTGGGGAATTGGAGGAATTTAATTAATTAATTTAAATTATTTAAATTAAATTATTTAAACATGGGAAATTGAATTAATTAAATAATAAAGATTACTTAACTAAGGAAAAGGTCGTAATTAATTAAATAATTGATATTTAATTAATAATTGAGATAGGGTTAACTACTTAAAATGATTTGAGAATAGAAATAGAATAATTAGAAGCATTGAATGGAGATGATTAAAAGAAATAGTTAGTTTAATCAAATAATTAAAGAATTACTTAATTAAATAGATGATTAATTAGTGTAGAATTAACGAGACATTTTTAGGTGTCTACATAGCCTATAAGAACTACAAGGTCTATCAAATGGATGTTAAGTGTGCATTTCCGAATGGATAACTTGAAGAGCAAGTCGTTATTGAGCAACCAGATGGATTTTTACTAACAAATGACAAGAATATGGTTTGCAGATTAAGGAAAGCCCTATATGGACTAAAACAGGCTCCTAGAGCCTGCTATGCAAGGTTGGATAAGTATCTTTTGAAGCTTGATTTTATAAAAGTTAATGCTAACAGTAATCTATATTATAAGATCACTAATGATGATATTCTAATTATTGAAGTATTTGTTGATGATATCATTTTTGGAGGTGAAGAAAAATTGTGCATTCAATTTTCTGATAATATGTAGAGTGAATTTGAAATGTCTATGACTGGAGAAATAAGACTTTTTCTAGGTTTGCAAATTACTCAAACTGATAAAGGCATCTTTATCTATCAAACTAAGTATCTAAGGGAATTTTTGAAGAAATTTAGTATGGAAAATTCTAAACCGGTTAGTATTCCTATGGTTGCAAGTGAAAATTTGTCAATTAAGGATGTATCCCTTCCAGTAAATTCTACAAGATATAAATCCATGATTGGTGGTTTGCTATATTTAACTCAGACTAGATTGGATATAATGAATGTAGTCAGTAATGTATCAAGATTTTAAAGTAATCCAAGACAAAATCATGAAAGTGCAATAAAAAGGATATTTTGGTATTTGCAAGGAACAACTGAATATTGTTTATGGTACCCTAAAGATTTGACTTTACTTTATGTGCATATACAAATGCAGATTGGGTAGGTGATGTTGATGACCAGAAGAGCACATCTGGTGGAGCATTCTTCCTTCAGAAGAAGTTAGTTTCATGGATCAACAAGAAGTAGTCATGCATTTCTTTATCTACTGTTGAAGCTGAATATGTTGCAGCTGCAACCAATTGTACTCAAGTTCTATAGATGAAGAAAATGTTCAAGGACATACAAGTGACTTGTAATGATCTAGTTGTTATCCATTGTGATAACTATGCAGCTATTGACATATCAAAGAATTCGGTATTTCACTCCAAGACTAAGCACATATAAATCAAGTATAACTTTTTGAAAGAAAAGGTGGAAGCAGAAGAAGTTAGATTTTTTTATGTGAACACTAAAGAGCAGATATCAGACATCTTCACTAAACCTTTGTCTTGGGAATCATTTGACTATTTGAGAGACAGATTGGGGGTTTCTACCCATTTGGTAGAGACTTAATTAATGCAGATGTGTTGGCATTGTGTTTTCATTAATGTTAACTGGTTTAGAAGGACAACTGGTATGAGAGTATTGTTGACATGCAGTCATTGATGTCAACTAGTGTTGCAGGTCACCGGTAAAAAAGAGAATGTCATTAAGAGGAATGACCACTGGAGTCACTGGTACACAAGTTAGTGTTTGACTTGTGTGGATGAAATTGATAGGTTACCGATACAGTCTATGCCAACTGGTAAGAGTTGTGTTGATAGTGAGTAGTTGCCAACTGGCAAGCTTATGACAAGTGTACAAGCAGGATGAGCAAGGTGCTTAAGCTATTGTTTGTGATGAAGAGGCAGAATTCTACCTAAATCACATCAACATAGGTGGAGAAGGATGTACAACTCACCGGTATGTTGTGTGGATGCAAAAAAACAAGATTCCCATTGAATAAAGATGCAGTCACCATGTGAAGAGATGACTGATAGTGAAAGTGCCCACACTGGATCGCATGTGCCTGTTTGAAGATATGTTGCACAAACAGGGAAGCCACATGAGTGCATTCCAAGATGAAGTTGACAAGGACTCACTTCCACCAATAAGTGGAGCTTATCTCCTATTATGCAAAGTATGCATCATAGTTCTATGAGTTAAGGTAGAAGACGTAAAGGCAGGTGTTTGAAAGCTCACACCGGATCTACCAGTGAATCAAAGGGATGCCTCAAGTGCATGAAATAAGGAATATGCACTGGACCGACAAAGAAGGCATGATGAGTTGCCAAGACTGATGAAGTGTGATGGGTTTGACACTTTGACAAACTGGTTGAGATGATGTCTGGTCTGATGATGAAGAAGGCAAGATTGAGCAACTACAAATAAGAGAGTGCAACCGACATGCATATGCCTCAAATGGAAACAGTTGAAGGTTGATGACATGGTGTCATTAGGAGTGTTTACCAGTATGTATGCCCACTAGTAATATGGACAAGGTGTAGATGTGGAACATTCCCATCTGATGAAGATGTGCATAAGGTAGCTTAGCAAGAGTGTTGACTGGTTAAGTGCTCCACCGAAAGAGAAGCAGAGTGCATGGTTGGTGATAGACTAATTTGAGGGTTTAATTGGCAGGGTTAGTAATCTGGTAGATGAACCTGGTAATAGAGTTGGTCGGTGATCCAATCCATACCGACACAAATATGGATGCCAACACATTTGCCACATGGAGATGACGTGGCATGCATGCACCCATTGTGTGTTGATTGTTGGTGATCGAGTCTAGCCGACACAAAGATCTTTGTTGAAGTGGATATCAACATGGATGGCACGTAGAGTTGAAGTGGCAAGCTCACAGAGGTCAGTGAAGTGTCGTGTAGGGATAGGTATTTCTACAAGTGTGCATTTAATGTAGATCCCATGATTTTTTGATCGGATCAGAGGAGTGCGGCTAGAGGAAGAGTGAATGAGAGAGAAAGATTAGGGAGTGGTTAGCACCTGAATTGAAGCAAGGAAATCAAATTGCAGAAGGACCTCAAGAAGGAAATAGTTTTGATATATATGGCATTTTGATAGATGCAGGCCGATTTACAGGGTCGTGTTTGCTAAGTTTAGAAAATGTGTATTGGAAGACACATTAATGGCCGGATTGATTGATGAGTTACAGTTCATCAATCCAGGCGATCAGATCGGATGAGATTTGACTGGATTTGGTTTTCCTTGAGATTGATGAGGAAACCCTAACTGCATGAAATTTGAATTGGGTTTTGGCAGGAAAACCAAGTTATAAATATGCAAGCCAAAATCATTGAAGGTTGTTGTTGAAGGAGAGAGTATTGTCGTTGGATGAGAGAGTGTTGTTGCATGAAAAGATAAATCAATCAAGTGCTCATCAAGGAGAAGGAGAAGAGATTGAGTGTGAGGGAGAACTAGGTTGATGTGTTCAACCAACAACAAGGGTGTAGAACTGGTAGTGTCCATACCGGCAGAGAAGAAGTGAAGGAAACTACGGAGAAGGCAGGCATAGAACTGGCAAAGTGTAGTACCAGTGGAGAGCAGTAGAGCAGCGGAGAAAAGAAGCAACTAGAAGAGAGAATCAGTAGAGAGAGAGGACCGAGAGTGAACTGGACAGAAGATCTAGTAGAGAGATTTGAAGAAGAGTTACAAAATCCATTTTTAACAAAATGATCATGTTTTTTATTCACTGAGTTAGAGCTCGATGCAAGGGTTGTAGCTCCTTTGGTTGGTGCCCTAAATAAGGGGTTGGTGCTCCTTGGGTTGGTGCCCTAAATCAAGGGTTGGTTCTCCATGGGTTGGTACTATAAAATCAGAGGTTGATGCTCCTTGGATTGTTTCCCTAAACATTGTAATCAAAGATTCATTGTGAGGCTGGATTGGAGCAGTAGACTCCAGCAACATTTCTCACTAAGGTTTTTCCCATATTGGGTTTTCCTCATATATGTTGGTGTTATGGGATGTCCCTTTATGTGTGAATTCTTTTGTGATTAGTCTCCCCACTAATCGGTAAGTCTGCATTCAGTTAGATCTATTAACCAGTATACTCACATAGGGTTGTTAAACAAAAAAATTTGAGAACCACTAATTCACCCCCCTCTCAGTGGTGCATTGTGTCTAACAATTGGTATCAGAACCTAGGTTATCAGTCAGATGAAATTTCTCCAACTTGGGTAGATTCTCCCTTAAAGACACAATGGTCTGTTTAGTGTCAATCCCAACTCTGGTGTTTAATGGGTCTAACTATTCCATTTGGAGTTGTAGAATGGAAGTTCACTTATCCTCTCTAGGGTATGATATCTAGATGTTTGTTGTGAATGGTTGCCCTAGTAGAGTCTATCCTCCCATAGATTCAAATGCAGAAAGAAGAAACTAGTGCAATGAAATATCTATGAAGACTATTCTTTATGGGTTAATAGATGATGTCTCCTCATGGGTGGACAGATGCAGATCAGAAAAATGCTTATGAGAGAGATTGAAGAATCCTATGGAAATGAGCCAACTACTATAGAACCAGCTTGTGATGATATGATGAGAAATGCATCTTATGTATCTGTAGATGATGAAGGAAGATTTTTTAGTTGTTGTAGAAATGATGATGAAGGGACCCACCTCTTCATGGATCAAGAATCAAAAGATGAGAGGCACACATCTGAGAATAATCATGCAGATCACTCCTACCAATAAGATGTGTTTAGTAGTGATAGTGAAGGTGAAGAAGAAGAGGAAGCAAAAGTTGATCTTGAAGGTGAGCTTATGCATGCACTTGAAGAACTCAGAAGAGTAAGAAATGAATACAAGCAATTCAAGAATGTTTCTATAGTGGAGTAGAACTGTTTGATAAAATGCCTTGAAGAATCTGAGAAAAGCATCTCAGAGTTGAAGTCTCACAAGGAAGACACCAAGGAGTGTCAGTGCAATGATCTAGCCTCTAAGCTAGAAGTAAAAGATAAAGAATACCAGAAGTTGCTTGGAGAAATGGAGGTTCTCCAAAATGACCTTGAGAAGTGTCAAGATGAGCTCAAGGTAAGAATCCAGTTTGATGGAAGCAGTGATGCCTTGGACAAGATGTTGAAGAAGCAAAAGCATGCCAAGGACATTGAAGGTTTGGGAAGCAGTGTTGGTGAATGCTCCACCAGCAAGAATGTCCCTCACAATGACATTCTATTTGTCTCCTCAAGTGAAGAAAACAAGTCACAAACCTTCATAGTTAAAAATGCTCCCTAGAAGAAGGTTGACCTAAATACAACCGATGAAGACTTGTAGACAAGAATGAAGACCGTTGTTGCAAGGAGGAAAAATGTAGATCCCAAAGGAAAAGGGAAATGGGAGAAGACAGCTTCACCGGAAGGAGGAACATGAGAAGACAGAAAAGAAGACCTCCTACCAATAGAAGACAAAGAAATGATACCACCTGTTGTTCTCAAATTCTGATTGCTTTGTTTTCCCTACTCAAATGTTAGATCTCTGTCGCTTATGGAGAGAAACAATAGGAAATAGAACAAAAGACAACATATAACAAGGTTTATACAAAAACCTTCTACACTTCAAGCTTTTACCTAGCTTACGCAAGTTTACCCTTTGTGATTACTTTTCATAACTATGATTGGAGATTTACAGAGAAGACAAATACCAACCCCTACAAACCCTATCACTTTGAACATAAAAGAAAGGCTTGTAATCATTTTCATTGATCTCCAAGAAGCTTATAGAACCTAGCAAAACAATACCAGTGCCTTATCCTGGGCTTCAGAGTCACCTAAGACTAAATAAGAATTCTAAATTGGAAATCCACATACATTTCATCATTCTGACTTCACTAAACTTACATATGCCTGACATACATAAATTTTTATCTTTATGCTAAACCCAGTTATCAGATTCAAGCAGAATTACTGATTACTATCAGAGAAATTCTAAGTATATTTAATCTCCCTTCTTGAGAGAGAAACCTAAAACATCTCCATGAATTTGCCTTGCAAATCATTCAATTAAATAAGCCTGGATTATCTAACTGAACCAATAAATCAATTATGCATATAAGAAGAAAACTGGAATTTAGGATCAGAATGCCTTGATCTATATATTTATATCCATCATCGAATCTACATTAACTCAGAATGATCTTTCAAAACCAGAAAGAAAAAACCCCCAAATATATTTTGCTAGAGCTTTTTTACAAAAATCTTGTGATCCTTACAAGTGAGAAGAAATTGGGAATATGAAGAGGAGGGAAAAATTAGGTCTGCAACCGAAATTGTCAGATGTCTCCTTTTCCAACTGAAAAGTATTCCATTCTCCTTCCCATGGAAACTTCTGTTGAAATCTCCCAAATTTTTTGAAACTAACTCCATGACTGCATTCCTCATCTCAAGAGCTTTCTGATGATATATAGTACTTCATATTTTGGCCAAAAATAAGCCTCTGGGTGAATTAATTCTTCATTTGGCTCTAACATTTAAATTTTTGAATTTTTAATATAGTTGAAACTATATATTAAACTTGATTTTAACTTTGATTTTTCACCCCCTCTTTGGCCTGATGCCCTGCCACATGGCGATCTCTGATTGGTCGATGGGGTCCAATAGGCACCATCTGGGATGACACCTCATCACTCCGCCACGTGTCTGCCACCAAGTTGCTTGCTCGTCACCATGTCATCGCCATGTGTCTACCACCTATGCGCCACTGGGATGGGACCCGCATGCTGGACAGCCAACTGGACCTACACCTGGCTTTCGCCATTTCGCAATGGCTAACTAGTGAGCATCTTCGGTCTTTGAAATCGCGCGAGCCATTGGATCTTTCCGGACTTGCTCGATCTTTAACTCCTTTCACTGAGCCTGGGTTTCTCGTCATTTTGTAGGGCTTAACACGTGAGCATCTCCCCTTTGCAAAGTCACTCTGATCATCGATCTACTGCAACCTACTCACCAGTTAAGTTGGCCTTTCTCTGCAAAATTCACTTGCCTCGAGAACCATGCCTATGTGGGGTCCACCTGTCGCCGCTCAGTCAGTTTCTTTGGTCACCTTGGGATCTGCACTCACATGCGTGGGGTCCACCTTGGGCACCCTTAGCACCTTGCATCAAAAGCCTTGAGGCTTTGACATATTACTAGTGTGGGGACTTATATTTAAACATCAAAAATTTCCCCTCCGCAGTGAATGTGGAATAATGTCATTTTGCCTGGTAATGTATTTTCTTTCTAGTTTTAATGGTGCCTTGCCATTTTTCATTATGCATAGAGGAGGGAGGACTGGCAGAGGTCATGGAGTTAGGCACACACCTTCCAAATGCATCCATTGAAAACCTATTTTAATACCCTCCAAACACCATGCCACGCACGACAGAGAAAGACCACACAGAGGGAAGGATTTTCATTACACCCGTTGATTGCACTAATTTGTTTTCAAACTGCTTTCTTCATACACCACGATAGGGAAGACTTGGGCAACACGTGAGGGTGAGGGAGTTTGATTAGCATTTCAATTTGCCAAATCTACATTTTCTTGTGTTTCAAACTGCTTTCTTAACATGCCACATGAGAATTGCTGAAGTCTTCTACAGTCTTCTCCAACTTCAATGCCATCCCACCAAAAAACTATACCTACTAATTGCATTTTACTTGTAGTTTAATCAATGCCCTTGTTTCAAACACCACCGCCAGCAGAGAATGGGAAGGCACGTGAGGAGGAATTCGTTGCTGCTGCTGTGAGGATATTTTGCATTCTACTGAAGCTTCAATGCCTTCTACCAGTCATCATGTGCCATTGGAGATGGGCATTTTGTTTGCAGTTTAATGTTTATTTGCACTTCCTCACCAACCACGCACAACAAGGAGATACCACGCAGAGGGAAAAAATGGCATTTTCTATAGTTTTCAACAACCTTTTCATTGAATTCGTTTGTAATTTTCTGCAACTTCAATCACTTGACATCTCCTCCTCTGAAGCTCATGCATCATGCTATTTTTCATTTGCTCCATGCCTAATCCACCCATTATATACCTCAAGAATTGACCACATTGCCTGCTACTAACCAATTTGATTTTAAAAAATTTAATGGCCTTCACCAAACACTACATAGGCCCAGCTAATTTCATTTGTTTGTCATATATTCCCTTTTCAACCCACAAATAGCTCTCATTCAAATTTACAATAAAATATCTGGTCGCTCATCTTGAATGAGCCTCCAACAGCATCCTTGATGTTAAAAACCTCTAATTTTCCTCATTCAAATTTGCATTTGGTGTTGGAGTCTCTCTGCTCTTTCACTGTCCAACTGGCAAATTGCAATCGAGCCAGTATTGATATGCCCGCCATGGAATAAGAACATTTGACCATAAAATTTAATGCATGGGCATGAGCCAGGTCAGGCCCCAAAGTGGGTCCTATTTTCATGAAACTGATCTCTAGAACGATTGGCACCATTTTCAGATCACCAGACTGAGTTTTGCAACTTTCCGGCACTTGCGCCATATTTTCACATTTAATCACAAAGACATATTTTTCAAGCCGGTCAAAACACCTTTTTGGACCTTGCCATCTGATAGGCATGTACTTTGATATACAAGGATGAACTCTGCCAAGCGGTTTTTCAAGATGAATCCCACACAAAGAGATATTAATTGCCGAAAATGACCAACTGGCTTTGTCGACACTACGGACCTGATGAAGTCAATGTTCTAGCAACACATGATGCCTTTCTCAAAAATACCAAACGACCTCCATAGACCCTCAAATTTGAAACATAGGTACCTTGAAGTACATATTAAAACTTATAATTCTCAGTTCAACCAAAAGTCTAACTAGGTGCAAATGGTGCGCTCATGAAAATGGCTACATTAACTGATATAACACTGAAAGTACGGATCACTAAAAACAATGACTCAATGAACCTTTTTGAAAACCGATCAAACAGATTGGCAGGAGTTTGAAACTAGAAACATAGCTTGTCATCTATACCAATAATAACCTAGAGCAAACATTTTGACATGAAACTCACTGAGGCAACTTTTACACTTATATGAAACAGGGCTCTGACTAGGTTCTGAAACAGGGACTTGTCAAGCAACACAAACTGCCAACAAATTGAGCTTTGAAAACTGAGCAAATGGATTGCTAGAGACTTGAAATTTTGCAAGCTAACTAAAATTTATGCATAGAATTGAATCCAATTTGAAATTATTCATGATGATCAACAGGGCAAAAGATATAAACACCCAAAGTAGGCTACTCAATAAAATTTGCATTTGTGCCTAAAATGCACTTTCAACTCACCCCTCGAAATGGGTATCTGGTAAACTTATCCAAACTAAATTCTAAAAGTTGCAACACACTGCATAGACAAAATGAAAGGTGTAGGACATATTTCCCAAGCCTTACCCTTCGAAAATCAACTAGATCCATTTTGCCCTCTCTCTAACTAGGCCATTCAAACTGACTCATTTGGAAATGCAAAGCAAAAATTTGAAATGGGTCTCTAAACTTCACTCAAATTGAATGAGTCCCAACACCACCCAAAAGACAAAGAAAGTGTGGGAGAAGAAGAGATCAGATGGAAGAGCTACAGAGAATGGACAACCTAATATCCATCCTCAAAGAAGGAGAAATGGATATTCCAAACCGTTAAGATCCCCCCATGCATGATAGAATAGATTTGTAAGTAATAAATCTTCCTTCTCTGGTTATTGCTCTACATGTAATTGTCATGGCCATAGGGTAGAAGAGTGTAGAAAGAGATCTAGAAGGAATAATCTAGGATCTCATAGATTTCATGCATATGAGAAAAAGGTATCCAGGAGTAGATAAATGCATGTCCCCTCTCCTGATTATGCAAATAATGTATGTTATAGCTATAATAGAATTGGCCATAGAGAGTTTGATTGCTATAAGAGGAACTTACAAACACATGGAGGCCGATGTAGTAGCTATGCTCAACATAAAAATGGATATAGATCATATGAGAGACAAAATGTTGCATGGAACAAAACTAGAATAGGTTTTGTTCCCATAAGAGCAAGGGGTCCACCAGTTCTGGTAGCAAGACACAATGGGATGACCAGAAGAGGATGGTCTAACCGGTATGTTAAGAGATTCCCAAATCATGAAGTTGGGATGGATGTTGTGTGCTACTATAGTACCATTTCCGACTATGATGCAGAGTCTAGAAATGAAAGGACCCATCAGCAAAAGATGGTAAGACCTACTCCCAAGATTGAAAAATGGGAAGAAGAATGAGACCAAGCAGGTATGGAGGAAGAAGACCATGGACCAGCACTGTGCATTCAATGCACATGTGATATCTCTTAAATCCTAAAGGAGATGCAGGACCTTAGGGGGAGTAGAATATTGACTAGATCATTCACCCCCTTAGTGAAGAAGGACAGTTGGAAGAACAAGATGTTGTCTGTAGGAAGGATGGAAATGAGAAGATAAGTGTGTGTAATGACTACCTTGGCTACACATCTACTAATCAAAATTGGATCACTACTACATGTGTCAATGGATGGAGATTAACAATTGAAAATCTGACACAAAGTGACATAGAATGACAGGAGTTACAGAAAGGTGCTCATGTAGTGATGGTGGACCGGTACAAGATGTTGTCGCTATAATTATTAAATAGGTACTTGTAGGTTATGTAAGACAATGAGGTTGGAGATCATTGCATTAGCCCTAATAACATGGAATGGAAAGTTATGTCTGAGGTGGTCCTGATAAAGGCCTGAATGACATATGTTGGCCCGATTGTTGATCATGCAGGCATACATGTTTTTGGGCTAACTGGTTTGATTCATGACATAATGATGATATTGTATGGCATTGTGTACATTTGGGATCATGTCAAAGGCCGTGGTAGATATAATGGAGCTGAAAGATCATTAGTTGATCACATTTGCACAACTCAACCGTTATATGAAGATACTTGGAGCCCCGGTATTGGATCTGACTGGAGATGAGGACCTAAGATGTATGACTCAAGGGGAGTTAAAGTGCTTATGAAGAAGAGTTTGAATGCTTGAACTTGTGAGGATATTGACTGCCCAAACTGTAGATGATAGAAATTGTTGTAGGATTATCCAGGATAATTTCATGGTTAAGGGTATCTACTTGTCATTTGGTTGGTTGTATTCATAGTACAATCACATTTGATTCTAGAGAAATTTGGGATCAAACCGGAGGTGATGCAGTTGAATTGGCAAGTGAGTAGTATTCACTGACAAACCCTTCTGCAAATTGAGTGCCTTAACAATTTGTATTAGTTTTGCATGCTCGATTTGTGTCAATTGATGATTGAGTCCTCCATCTCAAGTTCTATGACTTGAGAAGATGTAACAAGTGGTATCAAAGGAGGAGATACATCTTGTAAAGAAAAAGGGAAGAAAAATATCTATCAGTGCCCGATAGATACAAGGAGGAATGATATCCTGACAGTGCCCTTTGCCATTATTGTCAAAGGGGGAGAAAGATTATGTAGTATACCGCATACTACATGTGTGAGAATCCATTGATTATACAAAGGGGGAGAGTTGGATCACACAAAGGGGGAGAGAGACTATTTAGTATGTCAAATACTATATGATTTGACATCGATGCCAAAGGGAGAGATTGTTGGCATTGTGTTTTCATTGATGTCAACCAATATAGAAGGATAACTGGTATGGGAGTATTGTTGACATGCAACCATTAATGTCAACTAGTGTTGTAGGTCACTGGTAAATAACAGAATGTCATTCAGAGGAATGACCACTGGAGTCACTGGTACACAAGTTAGTGTTTGACTTGTGTGGATGAAATGGACATGTTACTAGTATAGTCTATCATCGGTAAAGAGAGGATGTCAACTGGTAAGAGTTATATTGATACTGAGTAGTTGCCAACAAGCAAGCTTATGACCAGTGTACAAGCAAGATGGGAAAGGTGCTTGAGATGTTGTTTGTGATGAAGAGCGGAATGCTACCTAAATCACATTAACAAAGGTGGAGAAGGATGTATAGGTCACTGGTATGCTGTGTGGATACAGAAAAGCAGGACCCCCACTAGATAAAGATACAGTCACCATGTGAAGAGATTAATGATAGTGAAAGTTCCCATACTGGATCACTTGTGCCTATTTGAAGATATGTTGCACAAATAGGGAAGCCACATGAGTGCATTGTAGGATGCAAATGACAAGAAATCACTTCCACTGATAAGTGGAGCTTATCTCCTATTATGCAAAGTATGCATCATAGTTCTATGAGTTAAGGTAGAAGAGGTAAAGGCGGGTATTTGAAGGCTCACACCGGATCTACTGATGAATCAAAGGGATGCCTCAAGTACATGAAATCAAGAATATGCACTAGACTGACAAAGAAGGAATGATGAGTTGCAAGGACTGATGAAGTGTGATGGATTTGTCACTTTGCCAAACCGGTTGAGATGATGTCTAGTCTGATGATGAAGAAGGCAAGGTTGAGCAGCTGTAGATAAGAGAGTGCAACCAGCATGTAGATGCCTCAGATGGAAATAATTGAAGGTTGATGACATGGTGTGATCAACAGTGTTTACCGGTATGTATGCCCACCGGTAATATGGACAAGGTGCAGATGCAGAAGATTCCCATTTGATGAAGATGTGCATAAGGTAGGTTAGCAAGAGTGTTGTCTGATTGAGTGTTCCACCAGAAGAGAAGCAGAGTGCATGGTTGCTGACAGACCGATTTGAGGGTTTAATCGAGAGGGTTAGTAAGCTAGTAGATGAACCTAGTAATGGAGTTGGTCAGTGATCCAATCCATATCGACAAAAAGGTGGATGCCAACATAGTTGCCATGTGGAGATGAAGTGGCATGCAAGCACCAGTTGTGTGTTGATTATCGGTGACCATCTAGCTGACACAGAGATCTTAATTTGTTGAAGTGGATATCGACATGGATTCCATGTGGAGTTAAATTGGCAAGCTCACAAAGGTCAGTGAAGTGCCATGTAGGGATAGGTGTTTCTATAGGTGTGCATTTAATGTAGAGCTTGTGATTTATGGATTGGATCAGAGGAGTGTGGCTTGAGGAAGAGTGAATGATAGAGAAAGATCAAGGAGTGGTTGGCAACTAAATCAAAGAAAGGAAATCAGATTGTAAAAGGACCTCAAGAAGGAAACGACTGAGATATTTATGGCATTTTGATAGATGCAGGTCGATATAAAGGGCCGTGTTTGCTAAGTTTAGAAAATGTGTATTGGAAAACACATTAATGGCAAGATTGATTGACAGGTTATAGTTCATCAATCCTGGTGATCAGATCAGATGAGATCTGATTGGATTTGGTTTGCCTCGAGATTGATGAGGAAATCCTAACCACTGGAAATTTGAATTGGGTTTAGGTAGGAAAACCAAGTTATAAATATGCAAGCCAAAATCATTGAAGGTTGTTGTTGAAGGAGAGAGTATTTCCACTCGATGAGAGAGTGTTGCTACATGAAAAGATAAATCAGTCAAGTTCTCATCAAGAAGAAAGAGAAGAGACTAGGTGTGAGGGAGAACCAGGTTGAAGTGTTCAACCGACAACAGAGGTGCAGAACTGGTAGTGTCCATACCGATAGAGAAGAAGTGAAGGAAACTGCAAAGAAGGTAGGCATAGAACTGGCAGAGTGTAGTACTGGTGGAGAGTAGTAGAGAGAAGAGGAAACTAGAAGAGAGAATCAGTAGAGAGAGAGGACCGGCAGTGAACTAGACATAAGATCCAGCAGAGAGATTTGAAGAAGAGTTACAAAATCCATTTGTAACAAGAAGATAACATTGATAACAAAATGATCATGTTTTGTATTCACTGAGTTGGAGCTCGGTGCAGGGGTTGTGTCTCCTTGGGTTGGTGCCCTAAACATTGTAATCAAAGATTCATTGTGAGGTTGGATTGGAGCAGTAGACTCCAACAACATTTCTCACCAAGGTTTTTTCCATCTTGGGTTTTCCTCGTATATGCTGGTGTTATGGGATGTCCCTTTATGTGTGAATTATTTTGTGATTAGTCTCCCCACTAACTGATAAGTTTGCATTCAGTTAGATCTATTAACTAATATATTCACATAGGTTTGTTAAAGGGAAAAGTTTAAGAACCACTAATTCACCCCTCTCTCAATGGTGCATTGTGTCTAACAAGATGCGCATCAATCCGATATGCATTATCAGAGCTATCTTTTGCCCCAGATTGATTAATCAATGCTACTACTCAAGTGGATTAGTCAGCCTTGATATATAGAGTTTTCCTATTATGTTTGATTCTTTGGCATTATTGTCACTGAGGGAGGAATATATGTGAAAAACCATTGCTATTTATTAATTGCACTCTTTAGGTAGAGTTTGGTGGTATTTGGTATTTTTGTTTCATATTTTGTTCAGAGCTTCATTGCTATATCATTTCATGGGAGATTGTTGGCGATCTTCCAATGGAGTAAATTTGTTTGGCATTTTTTTGGCACTTGGATGTTTTTCACATCTAGTGCTGCCATCAATGCCAAAAGGGGAGATTGGTGGTCATATGATGAAATTGATTATGTGTTGCATTGATGTTTTGTCATTGATGTCAATACTTTCTGTTTTCGTTGTTTACCGGCTTCCAGTAGGAGGATTGGATTGGGAAGATAATTAGTTGATTGTCACTGATATGCTCTGGTCGATGGAATAAGTTTGTATTGATGGTTCATATGCCTCTAAAGTATGTTTCAGTCAGTTGGTATTGACTTGATGATCAGATGTTATCTTATGTTCTAGTAAGCTTGTTTTATTGGTCTGGTAAGGGTTTCACCGACAGAGATTTATTCAAGATCTTTGATGTAATGCATAAGTGGTGCTGGTGCAGCTTCTGGAAGGGATTCAGGATGTTGATGGTGATTATGTTTTTTCCTTGACTTCTTGGTGTCATTTCTTTGGCGTGTGTGGATCTAATTAGGTCCAATGCTATCTAGGTTATGGACCAGTTTGCATGAAACATGTTGGTGGATCCTCCAATGTGCTTCTGAGATGTTTTATTGATTGGATGATATTTTTTTGGCCTTCGGTTGACATGTGTTATGATTTTATTTTAGGATTATGTAATGGATCTATTGTATTATCATTTGTGTGGCCAACCTAATTGGTTAGGTCCTGAGTTGATATAAATAAGGGAGGGTACTAATCCAAACCAGGCAAAGAACTTGTGTAAGATCTCATTGTAGATCATGTGTGGATATATGAGAATGGGCAAGGAGTGAATAATGTAATAATCATTTGTGCAGAGGATTTGGTCAATCATAGGTGATCGAGTTGGTTTTATGTAAGAGGTTTTAGACCTTTGGTATTGAGCTTAACTGAAACTATAATCTGGCATGTTTGATGCTATCAGAGACAGTTCTTCTCTCTGAATTATAGTCCAAACATCTTGAGGTGGTTGACATCTCTGTAGTTAGTGAGACTCCATTGTGATGAGTAGTGCACTCTAGGTAGTGTACCTTCCTGCATGTGCAAGCCCCTATTGTAATCATATACTTGTTGCGGAAGTATCATCTGACTGTGGGTAGGGTTTCCCACCATGGTTTTTCCCTTTTCGGGTTTCCACATACAAATCATGGTGTTATGTGTTATGGTTGAATGGTATTGATTATTTTTTTTTTCATTTATGCTTTAATGCTTAATCAGTTATTTCAGTATAAGGTTTTAAGTGCTTTAATTCACATAATTTGTTAAAGACTGATTCACCCCCCCCCCCCTCTCAGTTGTTCACCGGTTATCCTAACATTTTAATCTCTAATTTCGTGTAGGGGAGGTTTAATTGTTTTAAATGTGAGCATCTGTCACCTTCACCAACCAAAGACCAACATTGCCTAAAATTTGATTTTTGTTAAAGTAATTTATTTAATTTTTCAAAAATAATTTAATCAAAATTGATTGTTTGCAGATTGAGCATCAACTTGAAGCACAAATTGGAGATGCAATCGTGAGCAATGTCAGAAGAGGAAATGTAGGAATGCAACATAGAGTACATGATGAAGCACAAAGAAGTGCACCACCACCTGAACCAGGGAGGAAGTCCACTAGCAAGATTGAAGGCAAAAGGAAAAAGAATGCTATAAATGTGCATTCTTAGAAGAAATACTTTACTAGAAGAAATTCTAGAATATCAGTTTAAAAACTAAACTATTTTACTATAGAAGAACTACCTGTGAGTCTCGTTCAAGATATTTTAAAACAAAGGGGCATAGGTCAGTTGTGTTCAGCTACCAGATTGACCAAATTAAAGCCAAATAGTTGTAGGTAGTTGAGATAGTGGTTGGGTGGATAACTGAGAATTGAGTAGTCATGGCTTAAAGCTGCTACCTTCTGGAGAGTAAATCAGAACCCTTGGATGCAGTCAATCCTAGCCTCTAATTCAATATGTAAATTCTATAAAAGGTAGAGGCCTTTCTTTTGTAAAGGGTTAGATTTGGAGACAGTTATATTTTGGTTAGAGTTTTTGTAGACAGTGAGAGAAAATTAGATTAGAAAGTTATATTAAAGTAGTTAGGAATAGAGTAGAAACACTCCAGAAATTGTTGTAATAGATAGCTAGAATTAATATAATGGACATTGATTTGGTGTTTATCATCTTGGTTTTAGTCTATTTGCATGGTTTCTTACAACAATTTAGATAGATCTTATTCATGTGCAGGTATTTGATGGATTCAGGCTCATACCATTGAGGATATGTTGATTGTGCATCCTTGATTATGGTTAGCTTGAGCCTTTAAAATTGTGTTTAGTTCAATTGCAGGTGTTTGTCTGAGCTGCGCCAAAATTGGGTGCTCAGCCATGCACCCGCGGTTTGAAAATATTATAAGTCCCCTTGAAGATTGTACCGTTCTTGTGAGGTTGTGAGTTATTCTAGCCAAACAGGGATTGGTTATGTTGAATTTGTCTACCCGTCTTGTTAATTTTAGGTCTCCTATCCCTTCTCTTTCATTTTTGTTTCACAGTTTGAGAATCACAATAGACTAGCTTGTTGCAAAACGTAAGTCCCTTTGTGCTCCTAGCAAAACACATCGACTGTTGAGTTATCCTATAGTCAAGAACTTATCCTGTAGTCAAGAACTGACATTTGGAACCTTGAGGTTATCCCCTTTGATCAATTAAAAACAACATTAGAGATCTCCTTATTTCAAGAGAGAATAGGATACTCAGCAAGAATCATTCTATTCTGATTTGGCCAGATGGAATCGTAGTAATGTGACTTTAGACACATCAATAATATCCTCCACGCTTCTTGTAAGTGATTCACACACCCAGACTATGTTTTCACATTTGCATACATGTCTATGGACTGCATATAACTCACATCAAAGCTACCATTTTCGCACAATTGCAAGACTCTGAAAAAAGAAGAATTTGACTTTATGAATTTGACTTTATGTCACCATTGCATTTGCTGGAGGGATTCTATAGTATTGTCCAGATAAAATTCTTTTCTCTTCAAACCTTGCACTCATTGCATTCCATGATACTTCCATGAGACATCATCTACATCCTGGATGCTGATACCCTATTCCAAAGCTCCCATTTTATCACACGCGGGAAGGATTTTGGGCAGAGGTTGAGAGAAACGGTTATACAGTCAACTGCAATCACTTAAAAGTTTCCAAATCCTTTTCAACAAATTTGTTTGTGCATAACCTATAAGTGGGTCTAAACTCTCCCTTTTTCCATGTATGAAAACCCTTTTGGGGGGCATCATATTGCAGTATTAGCAAGAAAACTCAAGGTTTTTAAATTACAAATCCTGAATGAGCAAAAAAGAAAAGTAAGAAAAAATAATGTTTGTTAGAAGCATGATTGTATTTCGTTAACTCTTTTATCTTCATTTGTTCTCTTTAGAAAGCACTTGGTTTTGATTAAAAATGAGACTTGTGGAGTACCTTAGATCTTATGAACCCATGATCCTACAAAACACCATTGGTCATCTTATCAATGGTTGAATTATTTTAAGCATTATTTGGTTAAGGCTCTCATTAATATGATCAAGGATTATTAAAGTTTCTCTAAGACTGGCCTTGTGAAATCAACCTACTACTTCATTTTCTTCCTATAACATTTCTCGTGAAATAGATTCTTTCTTCTAGATGTCACAAGTGGCTCCTTGCAAAATTTCTCCCTTTGCAAATCCTTGTTCTAAGAGAATTTCCTACATCTTGAACCAAACCAGAAAATTTGAAGAAAAATGAAACCTCTAATAAATTTGCTATAAAATATTATAAAAAAAATTAAATAAAAAGGAATGATTATATTAAAAAATAATACTAACATAATTGAACAAGCTTCAGAAAAATGGTCTGCAAAGAAACTCTATTGAAGTAAATAAAAGGTGAAGAGCTTAAATATAATTGCTAGTCGTTAATAAATGTTGCTCTGTAATTAAGCTAGGCATGTTTTATTCTATTTCACTTTCCTTCAAAAGGAAAAAGTATATATACTTTTTACCAATAAAGATTTTTCCAATTTCATCTACATTTTGTTTTATCATCTTCCTTTTAATGGGAGAACTCCCACGCACGAAATCTAGGAAAGGATATATGCTTTAATGTTATAAGAGAGTTATTTCATATAAATTTTTTAAGTTGAAGAAATTTCTCTCTTTTTATGTGGATGATGTTTCCTTTATTAAAAGGAGGAGCTTGAGTTTTGTTTTTTTAATCTCTTATATATTAATATATATGAATTAGTTTATTTATAATTTTTTAATTTTTTTAATAAAAATGGATATACCACTGAATTATATGAATATTTTTCTTTTTTTATAAGTGTGGTTCAATGAGCACTAAAGGGAAAGAACTAGTAAGAAAACCCTTCAGTATTGCTCAAAATTCACAAGCCTACCTACCCATTACAAAAGCCCCCTAGGCACATTCCACCAAAACCCCCCCCATATTACATAATCTTTTCATTACATACAAAAGAAGCTGCCATAAGAGGCATACAAGCATAATCTACAATTTGAATCATAAGGAAGAACAACATCCACCAAAAAACTAAAAGATCAGCCAAAACGTTGACCACTAACCAGCCCTGCCTATAAAGAACAAGTCTCCAACCCATTGATTAATATGAGACCAAGAACAAGAAGAGAAACAACTACAAGTGAACCTGCCAAGACAAACACTGTAAGCAAACACAAAATAATCCAAATAAGAAGAAGGAGGGGATGTTGTAGACCCGAAGGAACCAAAATGAGGCCAAGCCAAAGAATAGCCCATAAAAGAATCCAAGATAGCAGCAGAAGGATGAGAAACCATTGCATATACCAAACCACCTGCAAATTCCAAGGCCCCGAAGACAACCACCATCTTCCAAGCCTTAGCAATAACTTTCTAATGAAACAGATCATCTTATCATATGAGAAGAACCGCCAGAATAAAGAGAAAAAAACATGGAAAGAGAAAGACCAAAGCCCATATATAAGCCAAACCAAGTGAAAGATCATAATGAATGCAACCATGGCAAAGTACGATACCACACAGAAAGTGCAGGAACCAACATACCAAAACATAATTACCAAATCCACTTGTCAAGGGAGTGAACAAAGCACAACCAAACATCATTACTCAATCAAGAAAGCAGACTGCAAGCCTCGATAAAGATAGCTACCAAAAAATGATTAACCAATACCACATCACGAAGAAGCTGCCGCAAGCCACCTTACTCAAGCTTATCACAATATGATTACCAAATCAAAATAGCTGACTGCGAAACAAGCTAAAGAAATGCCAGCTCATAAATTTGAATGAGCAAGGAAACAATGATTAACCAGATAAATCCTGAGCATCAAATCTATGATTAGCCAAATAACCTCAATATGCCAGACAAATAGCATCACATGGATTAAGCTCAAGCACCCAGCACATTCAAAAAAGAAGAACTTACCAAAAATGTCATCATCAAAGAAAGTTACCATCCTTATTAATTCAATGAGGATAAGGAAGCTTCACACCATTAAAAATAACTCAAAAACAGGCAAACTACAAAACAAAGTGTCTACTAATAATAAAAACCAATTGTGTGAGGGCATCAAAGCCTGAAAAAGATCAACTAAATCCAACTCAATAGACAGGATGAAACTCCAAGACCCTCCTTACTCATTGAGGAAATACTTACTGAGTATGCCACCAGCAAAAATGTTGCCATAAGGCCAGACAACACCCTCCCTAATGTAATACATGAAAGAAAATACACAACCAGCAAGGAGTGTGATGAAAGCCACAAACCGCAAACAATCAAACTTAACAAAGGACACTAATGCAAGAAGAGGGAATATCCCAAGGGGAGACTTCCAGATACTCAACACTTTCAACTATGACCTTGTTAGAAAGATAATCAGCAATACAATTTATTTCCCTATAATAGTGAGATATAGTAAAGGTAGTAAAACACTTCAATTGAGCAAGAATTCGATCTAACAAGTACTGTAAGTGCAAGGAAATAGATTTCTTATTAGAGACCAATTGAAAGACCAACATTGAATCCCCTTCAATGATAATATCCTTAATTCCCAAAGAGATGGCTAAATCTAAACCAAAAGATAAAGCATGAAATTCAGTATAATTGTTAGAACCAACACCAATAAATTTAGACACAACTTTGACAATCTTAGAATTATGATCAAAGAGGACAACTCCAATCCACAACTTTCCCAGATTACCCTTAGTAGCCCCATCAAAATTTAATTTAAAAGAGAATTTCGAGGGAGGAGTCCATTTAGCAAGCCTACGTTTGGCAAGAGAGGATAAGTCTGATGCTATAGCCCCATGAGATGGGATGACTCGAAGTGATTTCCATTTCCATGTTACCCAATTATCCCAATGAGAAAAGGATCACAAATGATATAAGTTTTTATATATGTAAGAAAGCACCACCTTAGAAATGGAGGATTTAATCCTATCAAGAACATCCCATAATGAAGTTGATTTATGCTTAAAAATCCTAGAGTTCCTCTCAAGCTAGATGTTCCAAATGACAATAGAAGGAGCCACAACCCAAAGAGAAGAATAAAATGAAGATGAATACAACAAAGGCCAAGCCAAGAAATGAGATAATAAATTAGGACCAATGGTAGAAGACCATCCAAGCATACCAAACAACAAGTACCAATAGTCCAAAGCAAGCGGGCAATGCAGAAACACATGATCCATGGACTCCATAAAGAAACCACAAAACACACAAGGAAATACCGCAGTAATCCCAAGCCTATCTAATCTCATCTCAGTGAGAACTCTATCTTGAACTGTGATCCAAGAAAAAGAACTAGGTTTAGGACGACAAGTCGAATGCCAAAAGAGCTGAGAAGGCCAAAGGGAGGAAGAAGAGGAATGAGACAAGGTCTTATACCCCTCCTTTACAAAATAAGAACTTGAAGCACTCTTAGTCCAAACCAAAACATCATCCCGATCTTGAAACACAAGAAATATTTTCTCAAGCTCCAGTTCGAAAGCAACTTTGAGGTCTATACTAATGGGCAAAAAATCAATAGATTTCCATCGAGACACAAGATTAAGGGCCCGAGGTATCAATGTCACAATAGTCAGCAACAAAAATACCCCAGACACCAGAAAGGATATCAGGCAAAGGAGACCAATCCCAAATGGAAGATAAGGTAGCATGACCATTCCAAACTTCATCCCAAAACCAAGCCTTCTTCCCATTATGGACTACCAAAGAGAGGTGAGGGAGGATAACCGATCTACAACTAACAATAAAATTCCAAAAAGATGATCCTTTCGGGAGAGATGAGGTTGTGAAAATCCTTTCTCTAGGAGCCCCCCTCAAATACTTAGCAAGAATAATGGAAGCCCATTTACTAGAAGGATCCATATATAGTTTCTAGACAAGTTTAGCCCCCAAGGATTTATTATGAGAAACTAAGACTCTGATACCCAAACCCCCCAACTCCTTAGGAAGGCACACCCTATCCCAAGCTAAAAGAGGAAGCTTCTTTTTACCCCCAATGTTATCATTCCAAAGAAAGGATCTTAAAGACACCTTGAGATCATGAACAACCTTAGGGGGATTTTTCAAAATAGACATCAAATAAATAGGAATGGCATTAAGAGCTGACTTAATCAAAATAATCTTACCAGCTAAAGTGAGCCATTTATGATTCCAAGAAGAGATTCTGGAAGATATTGCATGAACCACTTTATCCCTAAATATTGCCTTATCCGAACCAAAAAAAAAAGGAATGCCTAAATACTTACAAGGGAAGGAACCCACTTGAAAACCCCAAAAATGAGTAAGTCATTTTTTAACCAGAGGGGAAACATTATGAAAAAATACCTTTGATTTCAAATTATTAACTTTCTACCCAGAAAAGGAAGAGTAATCATCAATGATCTTTTTGATAACTCTGGCCTCTACTAGAGAGGATGAACCAAATAAAAGAGTATCATCCACAAAAAGACAATGGGATTGCAAAGAAGGATACCCATCGATTTTAATACCATTCCACAGACCTGAAGATCTAGCATCAGAAATGGTCCTGCTTAAAGACTCAGGCAAAAGTATAAACAAAAAGGGGGAAAGAGGGTCCCCTTGCCTAACCCCTTGAGAGGAAGAGAAAAAACAAGTAGGAGAACCATTAAGAAAAACTGAAAAAATGAGCAGAAGAAATGCAAGAAAGGACCCATTTAACCCAACTATGAGAAAACCCAAAGTGATTCAGAACAGAAACTAAGGAATGCCAGTCAATCCGATCATACGCTTTAAGCATATCAAGTTTAAAAATCATAGTCAGAATCTTCTGAAGTGAAATGGAATGCAGAATCTCATGTGCAACAATTGCACCCTCCGAAGTTTCCCTTCCAAGAACAAAACCACCCTGATTGATGGACACAATCCTAGGAAGGAGCTTAGCCAACCTAACTAAAATTTCCTTAGTAATGATTTTATACAAAGTATTGCAAAGAGAAATAGGATGAAAATTAGAAAAAGAGATAGGATTATCTACCTTAGGAATAATGGAAATAAGAGTAGTGTTTAGTTCTTTTAAAATAGTTCTATTCCGTTTAGACTCTTCTAGGGCTAGTAAAACATCATTCCTCACAAAGTCCCAACATTTCTGAAAAAACAAAGTCTTAAACCCATCCGAATGCAGAGCCTTCTCCGGATGCATGGAAAAGACCACCTCTCTTTATTCATCAATTGTAAAAGGAGCCATAAGCATCTTATTATCATCCTTATTAACAAGTGGAGGGACTGAATTAACAAAATTATTGTCTAAAGAGACTGACTCAACAAATAGCAAAGACTTAGAAAATTTAACAGCCTCTGAAGCAATTTCACCATCATCAAATAGATGATTCCCATTGGAATCATGAATACAAGATATTCTATTACACTACCTCTTTAGTTTAGTTGAAGAGTGAAAAAACTTAGTATTCCTATCACCTTTTGATAACCAAAGATCCCTAGATTTCTGCCTCCAATAAGATTATTCTTGAGCCAGAACTTCCTCAAATTGGGCTTTCAAGCATTTAAGCCTATCATAGGACAAAGGATCCATACATGAAACTAAAATAACCTCATTAATCTGCTCAATTTCCTCCTAAATCCTAGCCTTTTACCCACAAATATTCTTAAAATGTAAAGTATTCCAATCTCTAATCTTACCTTTAAGAAAAGCCAATTTCTTAACTATCTAAAACATCCCAGATCCATTGACATGTGGAGCAGACAGCCACCACATTTTCAACAGAGGCAAAAAAGATTGGTCCCTAAACCATATCGGTTCAAATTTGAAAGGAAGCTTCCTAGGGGCCCTATCCTCAAGAATAGAAAATAAGATAGGGAAATGATCTAAACCAATAAAAGGCAGGACTGAGAAAAAGAAATTCTGACCAGAATTATACCAATTTTCAGACACCAAAAAATGATCCAACCTTTCAGCAATTTGACATAAATCCTTTCTCATATTAGTTGAGGTGAAGGGGTCATTTTGAGTTTTACAATCAACTAAGTTAACATTTTTTATAAAATGACAAAAATCATCAATGATATGCTTGTTTACAATGATACCCCCAAATTTCTCTTGAAGACATGAAATTGCATTGAAGTCACCCCCAAGAACCAAAAAAGCACCCAACAATGGAGAAGCAATCAAAACTAAATTCTCCCAAAGTTTCCTTTTCTCAACAATGCTAATAGGACCGTAAATATTAAAAAGCCAGAATTTAGTATTAGAAAGTCTACTATTTACTAGCCCAAGCATCTAATTGGATGAAGAGGAAACCAAAGAGAGATCCACACTAGAATCCTTCCAAAGAAAAGAAAGCCCTCCCTAAGCCCCCAGAGAGGAAGTAATGCAAAAATTCCAAGGCTTCCAAGAGGAAAACAACAATTCTACAGAAGACAAATTTAACTTGGTTTCTTGCACCATCACAATATCACACTTTATTAAATCCAATTGAGACTTAATCAAGCATCTTTTGTTAGGGGAATTTAAGCCCCTAACATTCCAAGATAAGATCTTCATTGGCCTGAAGGGGAGGTAGTGGCTACCCTCTTTTCACAATAAGAAATATGAGAGACCTTTCCCTCAGAATGATCCTTCTAGAGACTCCTTTTAGAAGCCAAGGCTCTTGTAACCAATGAACTAAAAGGCTTCTTTGTCCTCTTCTTTTTGGAAGAATCCAAATGAGAAAGAAGAGTTGATTGGATACCTACATCAATTTCCAACTGTGTCTTAACATGTTTAGGTTTACGACCCCTCTTTGCAGGAGTATTGAAAGGAGATATAGGAGAGAGTGGGGATTGGATCAAAGGCAATCCACCATTAGAACCTAAAAGTGCAGTTCCATCGAGGACCCTATCCTTATCTTGATCTAGAACCTCAAAACCATTAGAACCCAAAGGAACATCAGGAACATCAGGAATCATATCCTTATCCAGATCAAGAAATTCAAAAGGATTATTTGTAGGAAAAGAAAATAAATCTTTATCCAACATACCTAAATCAATTGCAATCGAGGTAATCACTTGGTTTGCCAACTCAAAATTAAGAGCAATGTTATTTTTGTTAACAATGTTTTTCACTTGGGAAATGAGATGATCATCTGGGGCAATAAGAGGACTATCAAAACCCTGAAAAGACTCTAATCTGCCTTTCTCATAAGATGGCTTAACCAGATTAGCAGATTTAACAACTACAGAAGGCAGAGAATTAACCTTATCAACGGGTTTAACCTTGTCAAAACCCATAGATTTCAAAGATAGATTAACAACACTAGTAGGCAATTAATTAGCATTATTCACACAAATGCCCTTATCAAGACCCAAGGAATTTATAGTAATAGAATAGTTGGTTGTATCTGGAATGGTACCAACCCCAACCGAGAAATTATTGTCCAAAGGAGGAATAAAAGATGGGATATTAAAATCCTTCAACACAGTCTGCATTTTAGTCCAAGAAAGAGATTCAAGGTCCCTCTCAACAAAATATTCAAGCATTCTAGAGGCAAATTTAATCTTTTTCATATCAAAAACTAAAGTCGAGTCCATAGCTACCAAGGAGCGAGCAAAATCATCAAAATCCCTAACAATGTTTTGATGCCAAATACTAGTAGAAGACCTAATGTTGTAGGTCCGAGGAGGGGAAATATTTGAAGCAACTAGCCCACAAATTTTCACCAAAAAAAATCCATCCTGAAATACTGAATGAGATAGTAAGAACTTGCCAAAGGAATCCCCAATTTTTTTTAAGATATCAAAATCAACAAATTCAAAAGGCAACTGAGGAAGTTTAAACCAAAGAGGAATCTATTTGGAGGAGACCCAAGAAGGCTCGAAGAGAGGTTTCCAAATCTCTACAAAAATTAAATTCTTTCCCAACCAGAAAAATGAAGCCTCTAAAGCCTTATCCCTAGCTTCAGATGAATCAAAAACAACAATGAAAGAACTCATAGACAAAACTTGAAAACACAAGGTGCCATACCAGCACGAATGAATATTGCATTGTAACTTTGAAAGAGGAATAGAATCACCCCAAACTTGGATGATAATTGCAAGTGCCTAGAGATCACGGGCTTTCTATCCCAGAGAATTAATAGAGGCATCAATCGAGGGCACCAGAAGCCAAACAAACTGCGAGTTTGAAGTATCCACCTCAAGATTAACCAAAGGATGACCATTACCAACAACGCCAACCAAAATTTCCCTCGGTGAATAAGTATTAGGGCTTACCACCGACTGCACCTTGACCGGAGCCTACTTAGTGGAGGAAACCCTAGCCCCCTCTTTTGGCACACCATTTAAACTAGGCATCGCCTTAATGGAACCCTTGGAAGCCCTAAAATTTACAAGACCTAAACCATGCCGCCAAACACTCAGAGCCTTATTCCCAGCCTTATGACCATGCCCTCCTTTTTGCCGGAAAAAACTACAGAAATACCCAGAAACAAGGTGATAACGAAAGTTTATTTTTTTATTAGCCACCCAATGTAAACCCTCATTACCATGTCGAGCACCATGCTGAAGATCACCAAAATGAAACCCTTGTTGAATGACCATGTCAACCCACTGTCCTCCTTGGAAAATCCACTGAGGCACGTAACCTATTTGCCACCCAAAAGGATCTGCAGGTGGCAGAGGATCTACGATCGCCTCGTCCCCCCAACCAAATTTCAAGATGCCCCCTGCATAATGGAGCGAAAAATTGCAAACTGAATTATAATTAATGTGTTATTTATAATATTCTTACTAATAAATAGATTATGTATTTCTTTTTTATGTTGTTTTAAAAAAATAATAATAATAATAGGTTCATAAGAAAATTAATATTATTAGTAAAAGAAAAAAAGTTGAAGTTATTATATTAAGTGAAATAATATTTTTTGTGTGATAGTAAAATATGAAGATAATATTAGTATTATTACGCCGAGAGGCGTAACCTACAATGGCATCATATAGGGGGTCATCAAACTTGTCGATGTAAAAAAAAAGAAATGATCCATATTCCTGTTAGTTACAAACACAAAGTAACACATTGAAGTTCAAGAGACATTGATGTTTGCATACCATTGCCATTTAAAACTCTTCACTGCTTATTCTACCCTCATCGTTTCCGCACAAATAATTATGCTTGAAGTTCAAGAGTCATTATGTGAAGACATATGCATTTATTTTATTTATATAACGTTTTTAAAAGCATAATGTTTTTAAAAGCATATAACAGTTTTTAAAAGCATAACATTTTTAAAAGCATAACAGTTTCAAATGCATGACTTTATAGGCAATTCCTCTTTGGTTCGTGAAGAGATCCTGAGCTGGTGAGAAGAATTTCTGGTTTGCAGTGACAGCCCCCTGAAAACCACCGAAAGGGATTTCCCTTTGTAGCAGGACAATAAGATTCTATCACAATTGATCGTACAGTTCTAGGTTTTCTGGGTTTCATTGGTAAGCCCTGCAACATATAGTATTTATTTTTTATCATTTTTGTCTTCCAGTAACTTTTCTTTTTTGATCTTTAGTTCCAGTAACTAGCTATCATATTCCTCATGTGTATCTTTTTCTAAAGTGAGTAGGGATTAGCCAAAGAATAAAACCATGGGTAACAGATGTTCAACAAGGGAATCAAATATGTCATATAATTAGAAATTTCTTAAGCCATAGTGCCCACTTAAAGGAAGGAATCAAGTTTTAGAATGGCCCAGCAAAACGTTTTCTTTATGGCCCACTTAAAGGAAAGAATCAAGTTTTTGAAAGTCCCGCGCCTCTGGAGCTGAATGTTTAATAAGGTCCCACGCCCTTCACCTCCTGTTTCTAGCTCACTCTTTCTCCTCATGCCTTTCCTTTTCTTTGGGTCAGGAAGGTCCAAGATCAACAAATTCAGCCCTACGCCTGCACGCTATCCATATGTTAGAGATAGATTAGCTGCCTGTTAATGGTGCACCTCAGAGATCTTTGTCCAGGTTAAGACCAGAGATATAGAGTGAGGGCTGATGCTCTAGGTGGGACCGGGAAGAGCTTCGCTAAACATGCGTACTAAACAACTAGATATGCTTGCCTCCTGATGCCGATGCATAACCTCCTCATGCGATGAAGCGAGTGAGATGAACTTTATTTCTTTTTAAAGGTCAAGTACATCGATAACCTCATGTCGAGCCAGAGAAATGGAAAACTTACTTATTCATTGACTACTTACTAAAGAGTGCGCCCATAATAGAAATGGTTGCTCCGGATCATTGACTTAGTTTAGTAACTTATTGACTCGATAGTCCGTGCAGACATCAATTCAATGGCGGATTACACTCTGATTCTTGACTTGATAGGTAGTGACGCAGGTATGGGTTCACTTGATAGGATTCACTCATGTATAACTATTACCACTAATAACTTTATCCTCATCACGCCTTAGACAAGGAATTATCACTACTTTATAATAATTTTACCACATAATACAACAAATTCTTCACATTTCCCCTTTTCTTAGTTAAGAAGTAGTGTAATTTTAGTTGAACTTTGGAAAAACAGTAATATTTGCACATATCTCTGGGCCTGGTAATGCAGACACAATTGTGCTTCACCATCAACAAACCCCAACAATAAAGCCTCTGCCGAGTTCTCCAATGGAGCCTGGAGATAGATAGTTGAACAACGTGTGTAGGTACAAAAATTCTATGCAATATGATCCACGAATAAATTAAGGTGACTAAAACGATGACAAGGACCAATTTCGAGCATTTGGTTCCAGGAAACATCCCTATACCTTTGTATCGCTCACGTGGACAAATTCTTCTCTTCAAATAGGCCTTCGTTAGAATGGAATTCAAATTAGGTAGAATTAAAAATTTACATAACCAATCACGAATTTCATGTTAAAAATAAATATCAAATTATATACTATAATTTTTTTTGCATTATTAAAAATATCGTATTTTACTCATATTTGTCTTTTAGATAAATACTTTTATATCTCTGATTTTTTATTAATTATTAAATACTTTTCCAATATTAAACAATAAATCTTTAAAAAATCAGTATTAGAACCTTAATTAATAATATTTATTGATATTTATTTTAGTCAAAACTTTCATATATATTGGAATGTTGACATAACCTAACACAATAAAATAATATATTGTAGAATACTAATATTTCAATGTTGATATGAATGATTGTAAGTAGCAAGTGATAATGCATTATAGGAACTAAAATCTTCATTGAAATATTTATTTTTCAAAATTATGTTAAAGATTATTTTTAGATTTCAGAGTATTTTTACTGTGATTCTCTATGCTCAATTGAGGAATGAGGAATTCCTATCTAGCTTGGTAAAAAATTAAATGACCAGTAACCTAGAATTACAAATTATCTATAACAAATTAAATTTCCTAGCATTGAAATGTCATTATAATAAAAAATTGATATAGTTTGTCTGAAAGGCAATGCCGCCAGTTAGATGTTATTGCAATTTTGTAAAACAATTTATAAAAGTAGAATGTTTATTCCTTATCTGGAAGGCAATGCCGCAAGTTAGATGTTATTGCAATTTTGTAAAGAACTTATAAAAGTAGAATGTTTATTCCTTATCTGGAAGGCAATGCCGCCAGTTAGATGTTATTGCAATTTTGTGAATGAATTTATAAAAATAGAATGTTTATTCCTTATTTGAAAGGCAATGTCGTCACAAAGATGTTATTGTAATTTTGTGAATGAATTTATAAAAGTAGAATGTTTATTCTTTATATGGAAGGCAATGTCGCCAGTTAGATGTTATTGCAATTTTGTAAAGAATTTATAAAAGTAGAATGTTTATTCCTTATCTGGAAGGCAATGCCGCTAGTTAGATGTTTTTGAATAATTCAATTAGTGTTATAATTAGTTCTATATTTAATTTTTATAGTTAGGACGAGGATTACTATCACAAATCAATTAGGGTTTTCAATAATTCAATTAGTGTTATAATTAGTTCTATATTTATTTTACTGCTAATGATAAATTGTAAGTATAATATTATATTATTTTTTTAAAAAGATAAATAAATTTGACAAAATTTATTAAAACATTTAACATAATTTTAACTTAAATAAAAAATGTAGATTGAAAAAGAAATTAACAATTATGATTATAGTTAAAAATTAACAAGATGGATAAACTTTGGTACAAGAACACATAGATTTTTTATTTCTATATGTTCTTGTCCAAATTTCATGCATTTTGTTAATATTTTATTTCTTTTCCAAAATAAATTTAAAACTAAACTAAATTTTATTTCATTTAGTTAGATTACATTATTTACTTATTCTCAAAGGTAGCGCCATCAAAGAATAATGATTTGCTGACTTCACCATTTCAATTTAGGTATTAGTTGCATGATTTTTCTTAAAGCAAGTTTATAATAAAAATTATTATAAAGATAAATAAATAAAATCAAAAAATTTCTCAAAAAATATAGAGTTATTAACTTAATGAAAAAATATAGATAGAAAATTAAATTGACAATTAGAATTATAGTTTAATAAGTTTAACTATAGTTGTTTGCATCTACCAATAATTCTTTGATTTTTCATTTTAGGTCATGGAAAACCTGCAAGGAATAGAAATAATTGATGTTCCGGATTTTGAGTCTGAGGTCTCCGTTACAAGTCCCGCTTTATCAAGTGTTAATTCCAATGACATCAATGAAACAAAACTCCAAAAACTGGCAAGAGATGTAAGGAACCAATGTAATGAATTTATCGAGAGGCTCATACTCACAAGCTCTCATATACATGCTATTGAAGGCGAAGATGTTACCAAAATTCTAGAAACTGTTGATATCTTTCACACCACATTTGTCAAATATGCCAATTTTGGGGACTTTGTTAAAGAATTTTTTTATGGCGAACAGTACGATAGGCGTTGCTCTACTCAACAAGTCGAACACATTCAACAATTTCTCAAGAAATGTAATGCAAAAATATTTGCAATAGCTTGAAAGTAACAATTTTGTATTGAAAATACAGATAATATGCATTGCTCTACTCAACAAGTCGAACGCATTCAACAATTTCTCAAGGAAATGTAATGCAAATATGTTTGTAGTAGCTTGAAAGCAACAATTTTGTATTGGAAATACAGATAAGATTTTGTATTTATTAAAATACAAATAAAATTTTGTACTTATTAATGTACAAGATACTTTTTGGTATTTATTAAATAAAAAAATAATTTTTTGTATGAATATATTATATTTCATCCGATATTGTATTTCTTAATAAAATGCACTACACTTACTCATATTTACTCTTTAACATTACTATTGAAAAAATCAACCCATAAGTCATAAATAAAAAAATAATACTGAAATTGTGAGTTTATAACAATGATATTAATAAGTACTTTTTTTGATAGTGAATATTTATTTAATGAGCTATCATATTCATTGTGAGAAAAACAAAATATTGCTGACATTAAAAAAACTTGGAATAGTGGATGAAGGAATCCACTGAATTTAAATATAAATTGGGTAGAGGAAGATGTGGATAACACTCTAACAACTACTCACTCAGAAGGTTTAGACATGGAATCGAAATTATGGATATCACAATTAGAAGTTCAGTATAAAGAACAACGTACAAGGTTTATGTAAGGGTGGATTTATCAACTTCACGGAGCATCAAATTAGTCTAACAACATAGTTTTAAACATGAAGTGTTTTCTTCATTTATTTAGTTAAATCTATAATGAGATAAGCACATTATTGCAATCTTCAATTTGATATTACTCAAAAGAGGAATAGGCCTATAGATGCATTTAATTATTTTTTATTGAGCTATGTTTCCAGCATTTACAATAAAAGTATGCATTTTTCATATATTTTTGTCTTCACTCCTCTTAGAATTTTTATTTTTAATTTATTATTTCTAATACTATCAAATGATATTTATTTGTATATTTTTTATTTATTTAAGTTCTCTATGTGTTTGATACATTAGCTATGGTTCGACTAAGGAAACACTTCTTCGAGACTGAAGAGAAAAGAAAACAACAACAAAGAGAATATCAACGAGAATATCGTAGGCGACGTATGCAACAAATGATAGATGCTCAAATGGATGAGTCTACAAGCCAAATAAATAAAGAAGATAGAGAAAGATGCGCTAAACATATAGCAAAAATGACAAATGAACAATTACAAGGTGAAACAATACTAGAGGAAAATGTTAATAGGAATATAGTCAATCAAATACATGAGCATTGCTCTCATTCTGAGCAACATAGAAAAATAAATATAAATACACGTCAACGTATATCTGAGGAGGCTCACTCACAGGAAGTCATAAGAGATCAAAATTATGCTGAGGTGTGTCCTGTACATACTAAGGAGAGAGTAAAAACTAATCCCCAAATAGGGGAAACACAACAAATCAGGGATCATGAAAATATCAAAACGAATGTGCACAAAGTAGCTTTTCAAAGGAATGTAGAAGAGGAAGGGCCAAGTTCAACAGAACATGTTGCAGAAACACCTAAAAATGTAAATCAATAGGGACAACAATTCACTACTGAATCATTTGAACATGACATCCCAAATGCCAGTAAAATACTAGAGACTAATTTCATGAAATTTCAAATGGCATTTCATAATAAATTAGATAGGTTGGCATCACCAACAATGTGCCACATTTGTCAAGAATCTTATATTGGAATCAATGTCTCCCATAGTCCCCAAGGGCCTATTTGTACTAGATGCAGACAAGAAAAAGGCAACCACAGATTTTCATCTGAAAATAATATGGATCCCGGGCCCCAACCAACAGAATTGGCAAATTTATCTCAAGTGGAAGAAATGCTAATTGCACGCGTTAGCCCAATTTTACAAGTGACACATGCAACTGGTGGTCAGTTCAAATACAAAGGACGCACAATAAGCTTTCCACAGAACATTGAAAATATGGCCAAAAAATTGCCACATTTAGTTAAAGATCTTCCATTGATTGTAGTTCGTAGAAAGGATCAACGTGGGACAAGCTATAATTTCACAGTAAATAAATATCATGTCTACACAGCCCTACGATACAAAATTCAACATTATAAGTTTTACTCAGATGTAATTGTTGATGAAAATGCTCTAGACAATATACCAAGAAATTTAGATCATAATGTTTTTAACGAGTTAAGAACTGTGCATATGGAGTTTGATTCTGATAGAAATGAAGTTGTTTTTGTGGGCCCCCTTATGGAGACAGATGAGAGAAACATAATAGAGCATACAACGTCGATGGCATCCAAACCACCAAATGCCCAAAGGGAAATGGAGTTGATTCATGCATGGGTCAACAATCCTAATGTAGACCCAACAACAATGATGGATTGGCCCATGATCGGTGCATCTCCCATAAATGAATATACAATCCAAGGATTGCTCAACATGACTTTCCCATCTTTATTTCCCAATGTTAAATGTGATTGGTTGGAACCGAGACTAAGGAAATTGCATCTACATGAATTTGCCAAGCACCTCCTATGATACAGAGATAATAGATTCGGTAAGCATCCAAGATTTCGTTATTATATGATGAACATGATTATGAGAGATCGAGCACATAGCTTCATAGCTATTTGTGTAAAAAGAAGCCTGCACGAAATGCCAATCACAATACAGGAGTTGTGTGAACACATGGACAACACACCACATTCGTATCTAGCAGATAGATTGATGCGATTTGGAACCAGTTTAAGGGGAACAAGATTTTATTGGACAAAGTGTCGAGCAGAATTAACAGACATGCTTCACCAAATTGGAACACCGACAATATTTTTCACATTAAGTGCAGCAGACTTGTACTAGCCAGATTTACATGCATTGATGCCCGGAACACCACCAAGCAATCCACGAGAAGCAAAACTATGGAGAAAACAAAATGTCATCGATTATCCTCACATTGTTTCACAATACATGCATTCACGATACTCAACTTTTAGGAAAGAGATCCTCGACAAGGGCATGAATGTCAAAGACTATTGGTGTAGATACAAATGGCAACATAGGGGATCCACACATGTGCATGGTTTTATATGGTTAAATGGAGCACCAAATATGGATAATATTGATTGGAATAATCCAGATCAATTGTACTATGTTGAATCATGTCTACATGATTTAGTTCATGCATGTAACCCTTGACAAGACACACACCTCCAAAACATACAGGTACGATTACAATAAATTAGCAAATCAAGCCCTTTTCATATTATACACAGTTTAAAATAAGTATAAATAGAGATTGACAATTTTTAATCCACATTCTAGGTATATCGAAATTTCAATCTGCACCCATGTCTAAAAAACACAAGACAACTGGCAGAAACTTCTCTCCATGATGACTATGATGAGATTTTGAATACTGTTCAAAGACACACAATGTGTCGAGAGGGTGCATGTCTACGCAAAAAAAAAGGGAAATTGGTTTGTAGGTAAATATTTCCTAACCAATTTTATTCATTTCAAATGTAAATATTGTCTATCTTGAATATATTACTTTGTTTACTAATAAAATATGTGAATGACATATAGGTATAATGCCCCATGGCTGTTAAATTTAGAAGCTTCTAGAATTTACAAAGACTTAGAAAGTGGTGAAATGAAATTTGAGCCATTCAGAAACAATGACAAAGTTAACTCATATAATCAATACATACTCCAACTATGGAGAGAAAATATTGATTGGCAACCTGTTATGTCAAAACATGATGTAACTAAATATATTGCAAAGTATGCAGCCAAAGCTGAAAAAAGCTCAGAAACATACCATCAAATATTATTACGGTTAGCAAATGTAGAAAATCCTAATGATTTAGCAGCAAAAGCATATAGAAGGCTTCTTACCAAAACACTAATAGAAAGGGATATTGGAGCCCAAGAAACAAGTCACATGCTACTAGAACTTCCATTGGTACAAAGCAATAGAACATTTGTCAACTTAAATGTTTCAAGGGAAGTATTCAAACGTGTAGACTTAAATACTGATGATGACAATGAAGAACATACCATATCTTTCATCGATGCATATAGGAACAGGCCACAATTTTTGGAAGCTACGTGCCTTATTGATGCTAAAAAATCATGGATATATAATAGAAAAAGAAGAGGAGAGAACAAATGGAGTCCAAGGAAAGTCACTACTATTGTAAGAGTATTTCCTAGATTTCAATCAATTCCTACACGTCACTCAAAAAAATGGATTGATTTTTGCTCTTCAGAATTGTTGCTCTATAAGCCTTTTCATGAAATTCACACAGATATTGGCCACAATGATGAATCAATAGTTGCAACATGGGATAACTTTAGATATAATCAATGGCACCTAGAAAGGAGAGGAGATATTGCAAATAGTGAAAATGAGGCTGATTCAGAATCTGAAGACAACAATGCCCAAGGTACTACCATAGAGAATGAATGGGAAATTTTATCTAGACTTCATCGTGGATAGATTATGCAAGTTTCAAAAATAGATATGTTGGGCCGAAGAGATATAGATCGATAGATAGACTGGTGTCAAGAATTTCAAGGTGAACAATACATGAATGAAGCTACAAATTTCATTAACATAATGAGAAATAATGGTTGTCTTATTCATTATGACATACCACAATGTGTGGACTATGGAAACCTCAGTGACAAACAAAACAAAGTAGTCAACATTATAATGTCCCACTATCATACATATCAAAATGTATCACCCTTATATATGATAATTCAAGGCACAACAGGAATGGGTAAGTCATACTTGATCGGTGCAATAAGTCAAACATTACAAAATGCAGCCTCTCCACAACGCTCTCCTCTACTTCTACTTGCACCAACAGGAGTTACAGCATTCAACATTGGAGCATCAACGATTCATTCTAAGTTAAGAATTCCAATAAAAGATTTCAGTGAGCTACAAGGGACAAGACTTACGACTTTCCAAGAGGAAATTTCTCACATAAAGTACATATTAATAGATGAAATGAGCTTCTTGGAAGAGATGTTGCTTGAAAACATAGACTCTCATCTTCGACAAGCATTTCCAGAAAATAGTCATAAAAGTTTTGGAGGTATGATTAACATTTAAGTTTCTTAGAATAATAGATCTACATTTTTAACACATTTACCTATTGCTGAATATGTGTATTAAAATATTTTTCAGGTATATCTATGATATTGGTTGGAGATTTGGCACAATTGCCTCCTATCAAAGATAGAGCGGTATATGAAAGAAAAAGGTGTGCAAGGATACTATGGGAAGAATTCAAAACCATAGTTACTTTGAGCCGTATTTTCAGACAAGATGGACAAAGCAATGAACAAGAAAGATTTTGTCTTCTTCTAACAAACATAAGGGATGCAAACCCTACAATAGATGATTGGATGTTACTTATGTCAAGATCAAATGGAAACATGAGTATTGCAACAAATGATGAGTTCGAAAATAGTGTTCATTTATTCTTGACAAATGATAATGTGCACAGTCATAACAAAAGAAAATTGTACTCATTAAAAAACCCTATTGCACGAAGCATCGTTGTAAAAACAAAAACACTTAGTTCTATAGAAGGCGATGGAAATGATGAGTTTGACATGGAACTATTACTCAGCAAAAATGCAAGGGTGATGTTAACTTCAAACTTATGGATAGAAGCGGGTCTTGTCAATGGAGCACTAGGATATATTCGAAGTATTGTATATAGACCTAGAAGTGCACCACCTTTGCCACCATCATATGTACTTGTAGATTTTGATGGTTACTCAGGAATTCCATTTGATGATCGTCATCCCCAAAGAGTTCCAATTCCAACAATTGACAAAGCTAGCACAAAGCAAATTCCATTGAGATTGGCTTGGGCTTTAACCATACATAAATCACAAGGGTTGACACTAGACAAAGCCACTATTGATATAGGCCCCACTGAAAGAAGTGGTCTCACATTTATAGCAATATCACGTGTCAAATCTTTGCAAGGACTACGGATTATGCCGCCCTTCACATATGACAGATATGAAAAAATGAAGAGGGGAAAACAAGTTGCCAGAAGAAAGGAAGAAGAAAGCAAGCTAAAATCCTTAGAAGTTATTTGATCTAATAAATGTTGTTAACAAAATTCTTGAAATTTGTACTTTCAAAAATTAGCAATGCTACTTATGTCTTCTCTTATAATCATGATACTTTCTCTCCTCACCCAAAAGTTTGGTAATAAGAATCTACACTTGGTTCAATTTATTGGATATCCAAAGAGTTTGGTAGTTGAAACACATTGATTGATGCAAATTAATTATTTGAGGAGAAAAATGTATAATTTAATTTTTTTATTTTAATCATATATTGTAGGTTTATTTAGACTAAAATATATTTTATTAAATAATATGTTTATGATATGTAAATAGTTTTATGTAAACTTAATATGATAATATATCTACATATTATGATTGAAAAGCAAAATGCACACATTCATTCTCTATAAAATTTCTCAACATTTAGTAAGTCATTGAATATATTTCAATTTAATAGTTTAATCAAATATAAAGGCTAATTTCCTTTATTTAACATCATTTTCTTATGGTTTTATATTTTTTATTTCATTTTAAATGTTCTTAGTGACATTTAAACATAGTAAGCCAACTAATATCCTATTCTGATGATTTAATTTGCTTCAATTATAAATAAATATTTTCGTTATTTATTTCATACATTGTTTGTGCTATTAAATATAGTGATTTTATAATTTTATCACAAATTATGAATACTTTATTATCATTGTTCCTAAATGATAACCCTAATTTTACTATTTTTTTAATTTTCAATAAATACTTGGAAATATGGATGTTTCACAAGATGAATCGGAAATCATTGTTCAAAGTCCAACTGCATCTATAAACTCAAACAATTTTGTTGAAACTCCTATTGAAAAATGTGCGAGAATTGTTTTAGAATGCTGCAACAAAATTGTCAAAGAAATTGAAAACACGAGCTTAATGATTGATGATGTCGAAGAACTTGAAATATTAAAAATGGAAGATGTTGCTAAAAAAGCTCATGATGCATCTGCAATAGTGTCCAGATTTCTAGATATTATGAAAGAAGTATATTTTGATCATCTTGTAAATAAAGGACATAACACCATTCTCATCACTGAAGAATTTGTGATGTATTTACACCATTACAATGAAGTAATATTCATGTAGTTACTTATTATTTGAACTTCATCACTTCTCACTTATTCAAGTTCATTGTAGCAAAGCATGCATTTTTTCTCCTATATGAGAGTTGAAAGGACAACAATAATATTAATTGTTATACGTGTGGTTTTCTAAATTTGTGGCTTTAAATATATGTGTTAAATGGTTGTTTAACAAATATATATGAAATGTTAAAGTTTAGCAGCTAAATATAAAAAAAAAATTAACATTTTTTTACAATATTTAACATGTAAATTAGAAAGATTTGCCATTTTTTTGAATTATAATATAATATAAAAGAAATAATACCATTTAAAACAAATTTTAAGTGGGTGTGTGGCAATGTATAAAACTTCCACTAATAATATCTTTTATTTTTAAAACATATTTTGTGCTACTATTTATTTGTAATATACATGATTCTCTAAGATATGTGACATCAAACAATCCTAGATCAAATTATAATCCTAACACTAACTATAATTAGGGTTACACTATTAATAAACCCTAACCCTGACCATAAACTTAACCCTAACACCAAACCTAACCATAATCATAAACCTAAATCAAACCCTAACAATTATGTAAACCATGACCCTAGGGATAATACTAAACTTAACCCTAAAAATAAACCCTAATCCTAATGCTAAACATACATTATATAATCATAAACCAATCATAATCCTAACCCTACCCCCAATTATAATTATAACCCTAACCCTAACCCTAAATTTGATATAAACTCTAAACAAAATTGTAAAACTAACAATAAATCCTAACCCTCACCATAAACTTAACCCTAACACTAAACCTTAGACATAACCCGAACCCTAACCTTAATTTTAATCCCCAACCCTAATGCTAACCATAATCCTAGACCTAAACCAAACCATAAAATTGATGCTAACTCTAACCATGATATAAACCCTAGACAATTACACAACCTTAACCGTGAAACCTAACCCTAATCATAACCCTAACCTTTACCCTAACCCTAGCCCTACAATGATGTAAACCTTAGTGTTCACCATAATAGAATCCTTTACTCTAACCTTGACCATAATCCTAACATTAATCCTAACCCTAACCATAATTTTAGACCTAAACCAAACCCTAACCTTGATTAGAACCCTAATTGTATCCCTAACAATGATGTAAACCTTAACTCTTACCATAATACTAACCCTAATCCTAACCCTAATTATAATCCTAAAGCCTAACTCCAACCCTTATCCTAAACCTAAACCACACCCTAACATTGATACTGCCCTTAACCCTAACCCTAACTATAATCCTAACAGTAATCCTAAATCCTAACCCTAACCATAGTTCTAAACCTAAACCAACTCCTAACCTTGATGTGAACCCTTATCGTATTCCTAACAATGAACCTTAACTCTAACCATAATACTAATCTTAACCCTATCCATAACCATAATACTGACCATTAAATACTATTTTATAGTATCATTAAATAAATTCCAATATATATCTTACATTTTAGTATATGCTTTAATCTTGTAAAACATATATATTTATTAATTATTAAAAATAGTCTAAATGGATATATTTCATATACCTAGATATATAATAATATAATAATATTAAAATACTATTATATAATTCAACTCAACAAAAAGATACTATATAATTATATATTGCATTTATTTTATGTTTTCCATGTCGCGTCGCACAACTGCCACTAGCATATATGTCTTAAATTTTAATTTAATCTATATAAAATATGCCGAGAGATATCCTTCTTGAGGCGTCTATTTCAATTTAGGGTGTAAAATTGATTAAAAATAGACGCCTCGAGAAGGATATCTCTCAGCATATTTTATATAGATTAAATTAAAATTTAAGACATATATGCTAGTTTAGCAACAAAGATTAAGTGTAATAGTGATATGGGTTTTAACACAAAAAAGAAAATGGTATTGATCATGATATGCATATTGGTAATAATATTATTAATATTATTTATAATAAGCGTAGTTAATTCATTTACAACAAACAATACAATATATTTCAATGTGGGTTATTTTTTTTTAAGAACTAGTCTATTTCGCATTTCCTTGGTGAGAATTATTAACCATTTGTTCAGTCAATGGTTCGAGACAGGCCTAGAATTTGACGGTCACCCCTACCTGTCATATGAATTTTTTATGACGATTTAGTTATTTCAATGCCTTTCATTTGACGTTTTAAGAAAAAATTTAACTGTCAAAAAATATAAAAGTAGAAGATTGAAGCAATAAAAATCAATGCACATCTTTCTTGAGAAGAAATGAAAATCATTATCTTAATGAGAAAATAATGATAAATTAGTAATATATGCAAAAATCTTAAATTTACTAAATAAGTTTCTAAATTAATACACTAATATATATTATATATTAACATTAAATGATAATCAATTAATAATTACTAATTTAGTAATAATAAACATTTAAATTTTAAAGTTATATATATATATATATATATATACAAGTTTCTATAACAATCTTATTAAATATATTTAAAAAATTAAATTGACTAAGTTTCTAAATTCATATGAAAAAATAAAACTATTCTAAAAAATCATATTAAAATATTATAAAATTAGAAACAACTACATCCTTCCATATTCTAAATCCTTCCATTTCAAAATATTCTAAATAAATTTGTATTTTTATAATAAACATTCTAAACTAATATATATATATATATATATATATATATATATATATATATATATATATATATATATATATATATATATATATATACGTACTATATTTTTTTACAGTTTATTTATAATTTGAAGTGTCACCTATACGGTTTTAGAAAAAAATAGCATGTCAATGCATACGTTCTACTAATTTTTTAAGCTATCAAATACGGTTCAAAAGTGAAAAAATGGCCATTTTGCTTGTCAAATTCCAGGCCTGGTTCAGGAGAAAAGTTCACGATATTGTGTCTGATTGTGGCCATGGTATTTCTAATGTTTGTCAAACCACTCCGAATCCCTCATCTTTTTTTGGTAATTTTACATGTCATTGCATCTCTTCTTGTGAAGTCAAATTTCTTACTTCTTAAATATCGTGGTGTGCCCTATATCAAATGCAATAGACTTAATGACTTGATTAAACTACCTTTGTGCATCCATCATACTATTGATGGAAGGATAGGTATCATTTTTTTCAAGTATGGTTTGATTAAACATTTAGATGGTTGGTTAGTGTACTTACGGATCAAATGAACTATAGTTTTTTTTTTGGGGGGGAAGTCCTTATATTCTATCATAGACAAAAATAATGATCTAAGTGTTCCCTCTGTCATTTTACTCAATTTGTATAATTTTCTTCTATAATATTTCTAGGAGAGCATATGGTATGTGGTTATTGAATATATAAAAACTCTTGTATGTTTTAAGTGAACTTTTGTGAACAACACTTCTAATGTTTTAATGTTATCTCTACATTCTATAGTCTTTGCTTGTAGATGAAATTACTACAGGGTTATCATTTGTATAGGAACTTTTCAACCATCATTTCTCTGATTAAAGTTAGTAGAGACTTTGTTATCACTATAGTCTCAATGACATGTTGGCCTATGATATGATATGGGTATTCTTGAGATATCATTATCTTGAGAATTTGATTTACCCCTCTTGATCAAGTTTTTATTTAATAACCTTATATTCTTGGACATTTCTTCTTGTTCATGAATTCTAGATGTCTTATGTGATCCCTACACCATGTGGAGTCTTGCTAGAAATAAAGTTGGTTTATAAGTAAACATGGAAATTATTCTAGTACAAATTCTATATTCTAGGAAACCCCCCTTGGATTGTATTGGCATAGTATGTCCTTAAACAAGTTTCATCTCTATTTCACCTAAGTGGGTGGCAGCTGACAAGAAAATTATCTGGGGAACTTGAACCTAGAGAGGGTTGCATACCCACTTTCATGATTTTCATAATTTCATAATAGATGGGTTTCAAATTGTTTTTTTTAATGAACTACGAAGTCTCTGAGCTTTCACGTAGGCAAGGCCATCTATGATGAGCCCCTGAGACACTAGGTCTAGCCCTTAGGTCCTGTCATTCTATGTTTTTTTTTACTTACCTATCATTTCCAATCTTATGCATTCCTCGTTCATCTTTGTAAACTTATTAGTTGATTGATGCATGATTGATCTAGTTAAAGTAATGATATGATTTATCATGTTGATCATGTATCTAATAATCTGTTGACCTTGTGTTCAATATCTAGACAACTAGATAGCTTGCAGGTGCAAGTATGGAAAGATAGGGAAATACATAACAGAGAATTGCAAGAGAAACTTGAGTACAAAGAATAGTTACCTGCTATATTTACCTACTACTTGTACTTTTATAAATGCATTATATTATGATTTAAGAATGTATATTGCAATTTAGTTAAGTTTGGTGTAATTTGTTTATGTTTTGTTGTGTCTCTTAAGTGTGTAAATTAGATTCATTGCATTTCCATTGAAATGTTAAGTTAATTTGTTAAAGTTGAAAAAAAAATTGTTAGTGTTGTGTTATGTTCACTTGGGTAAAAAGTGGGCATGACATATTAAGTCTGATTAGCATGCTAATTTTTCCCTCATATACAAGGACATTTATCTAGAATTATTTATTAATTCAATCCTTTAATCATTTTTTTCGCTTAAGCTAAACTTGGGTTTTTTTGTTATCTGGAGTTTTTTTTTCTAGCATTAGTTCTAGATGTAGTTGAGCTTAATTTAGCTTCTACTTTGCATTGCTTTAGTTCACCTAATTTTATCATTAGGTTTTGCACCTAGGGAGGATTCATTCATTCATTCATTGTAATTGTATCTCCAATATTGTTTTGTGCAATAATATCGAATTCTTTGGTTGTTATAGAGTTGTACAATTTTGCTTTATTTTTTGTGTGATAGACATTTTTCTTGTAGATGAATCTTGTCTCTTGTGGTTGATCATCAACTCTTACATGGTATCAATGATTTAGATCTGTCAATTTCATGTATGCATGTTTGAGGGATCCAAATTGGGGTGATTTTTTTGTGCACATTGGGCTCAAACATAGGTTGTCATCATACCCACAACATAAAAAACCCTAATATCATCGGAGAAGTTTAAAAAACAAGTCAAATTGGTTGAGGGCACAAAAATCAAGAATAAATATAGGGGTAGCTAAAAAATCTAGACACTTTGGCACAAAATAGAGGTCACCATCATGCTCAAAGAGTATGTGTAATGCCCCCGCTATGACATCCAAAGGACAAAACATTAATAAACAATAAAAATGTGAATAATTTTTTTTATAGAAGAAAGAAACCATACATTTACAATGAGAATCATGATGATAAAAAATGAAGATATCAAGAACATATAAATCATACAAGTGTCCTCAAGGCCCCACAACAAAATTACTCAAATATCATAACCTAACATAAATGAAGAAATAAGAAACTTTTACAAATAACAATACATTGTCCTTCTCAAGGTACATGGTTCATTTTACATTGCCAAGTGAAAATAGATATGATCATAATTGCATCACAAGGTATCCATGAGGATACATTCTTCAAAGTATAATAATGTCAAGAGCTCAATATCTGAAACACAAGGTAGATCTTCAGTCTTCTCTCGAACT